>NC_138866.1:127199353-127934750 GCF_965194805.1 Balaenoptera borealis
GTGTTAAATCTGAGACAAACACAAAGGAGAAAGGGACTTGACCTTGGACTGTTTCTGGGTGAAGCCATGGATCATGGCACTGGCAGGTCATAGGCTCACTGTGACCACACAGACATTACATGCTTCAGCAATCACCTCCTTTGAGGCAGGACAATGGAGGCAATAGAGCCTGATCAAATCCAAACCTCAGGGCTTGTACTGCAACAAATGAAGTGCAGGCTCTGCCTCTGACAAGACAGTGACAGCCATGAAGCAAAGAGTCGGCTTCATCTCACATCCAGCACAGGCTCTGAAAACCACAACACCAATCACACACCTTATCTAGGGGATAACAGCCAGCACAGTCTGAGGAAAGACGTGACTGACATCCATACTAAAACTAGCCATTGCATGAAAAATATTGGACACACACAGTCTACACAAGGATGCACCTATATAAAAACACCCATTCAGGACCAGAGTAGATAACTCTTTATCTTAAATTCATAGACAGAGGATTCTAAGTAAAATGAAAAAGCAGAGGAACTACTCCCAATTAATAGAAAAAGAGATCCACTGGAAGAACAAATAATGAAGCAGACCTCACCAGTCAACTGGACCCCAAGTTCAAAAAAGAAGTAATAAGAATCCTGAAGGAATTAAGAAAGATTATTAATAGAAGTGTAAATCATTGTAACAAGGAAATAGAAACTGTAAAGACGAAATAATAAAAATTAGACAATTCAGTTGGTGGAATGGAAGGAATGACTAGCAGATTAAATGACACAGAAGAATAAATAAGTGATCTGGAAGACACAATCACGGAAATCACACAATCAGAACAGCAGACAGAAAAACAAATAAAAAAAAAAAGAAAGCAACATACGAAATCTATGAAATAATAAAAAGAAAGCCAACCTATGCATAATAGAGTTTCTAGAAGGAGAAGAGAGAGAACAGGGAAGCAAAAATGTATTTGAAGAATACTGACAACTTCCCAAACATAAATAAGGAAAAAGAATATCCAGGTACAGGAAGAACAGAGTGTCCCAAACAAGATGAACCCAAACAGACCCATACCAAGACATATCATAATTAAAATAGCAAAATTAAAGATAAAGAGAGGATTCTAAATGTAGCCAGAGAAAAACAAAGAGTTAATTACAAGGGAATCCCCATTAGTCTAGCAGGTGATTTCTCTGAAGAATATTTGCAGGCCAGAATGGAATGGCATGATATATTCAAAGTCCTGAAAAGGAAAAACCTGCAACCTAGAATACTCTACCCAATAAGATTATCATTTAGAATGAAAGGAGAGATTAAAATTTCTCAGACAAACAAAAAGTAAGAGAACCCAGCATTACTAAACCTACCCTAAAAGAAATATTGAACAGTCTTCTCTACATAGAAAAGAAGCAAGAATCTATAGGAAAGGGAAAATCACAACAGGAAAGTCAAACATATAGAGGAATTGAAGATCACTTAAATAAAACAGTACATAGATTTAAGAACAATTTAAAAATTTGTGAAAGAGTTTATAACTACAATAAACAGCAAAAGGATAAACATGAAGATGTAAAATCGGACATCAAAATCACAAAATTTGTGGAAGAGAAGTGTTAAATTGTAGATCTTTTAGAATTTGTTTGAACTTGTATGACAATAAGTTTAAAGCCAGTAGATATAGTTAAGGGTCAAAATATTTGAAGTCCATGGTAACCACAAATCAAAAACATAGAATAGATTTACAAAACCCAAAAAGAAAGAAACTTAAACATACTACAAAAGAAAATCATCAATTCACAAAAGGAAAAACAAGAAGAAAAAGAAATGAACAAAGGACACTACAAAAACAACTGGAAACTAAGGTTTAAAATGGCAATAAGTACATACCTATCAATAACTACTTTAATTGTTAATGGGCTAAATGCTCCAATCAAAAGACATGGGGGATGGATTGAGTTAAAAAAAAAAAAAAACTTCAATATGCTGCCTACAAGAGACTCACATCAGGGTGAAAGACACACACAGATTGGAAGTGAGAGAACGGAAAAAGATATTTCATATAAAGAGAAATGACAAGAAAGCAGGGGTAGCAATACTCATATTAGACAAAATAGGCTTTAAAACAAAGGCTATAGTAGAACACAAGGATATTATATAACGATAAGGGGATCAATACAAAAAGAGGATATTACAATTGTTAGCATATATGCACCCAATATAGAAGCCCCTAATATATAAGACAAATACTCACAGACATAAAGGGAGAAATTGACAAGGATATAATAATAGTAGGAGATATTAACACCACACTGACATCAATGGACAGACATCAAGGGACAGATCATTCAGACAGAAAATCAATAAGGCAATAGACGTCCTAAATGAAACACTAGACCACCAGACGAGCTTAACTGATACATACAGAACACTATGTCAAAAAAAAAAAAAAACACAGAGTACACATTCTTTTCAAGTGCACATGGAACATTCTCTAGGATAAACCACATACTAGGTCACAAAAAATTATCAGAATTTTTAAGAGTATAGAAATTAATTCAAGCATCTTTTCTGATGACAATGGTATGAAACTAAATATCAACCACAGAAAGAAAAATGGGAAAATAATATGCACATAGAGACTAAACAAGGTGCTACTAAAAAAAAAATGGGTCAATGATGAAATCAAAGAAGAAATTAGAAAATACCTCAAGAGAAATAACAATGAAAACACAACCACACAAGATCTATAGGAGGCAGCCAAAGCTGTTCTAAGAGAGAAGTTCATAGCAATACAGGCCTTCTACAAGGAAAAAAGGAAACCTCAAATAAACAATTTAACCTAACATTTAAAAGAATTAGAAAAAGAATAACAAACAAAACCCATATTCAGCAAAAGGAAAGAAATAATAAAGATCAAAGAATAAATAAATAAAATAGATATTAACAAAGAGAATGATAGAAAAGAACAGCAAAATAAATAGCTGTTTTTCTGAAAAGTTGAACAAAGTTGACAAACCTCTATCCAGGCTCACCAAGAAGAAAGGAGAGAGAACCCAAATAAACAAAATTTTTAAAAAGTGAAAGAGGAGAAATAACAACTGATACTACAGAAATAAAAAAATCATAAGACAATACTATGAATAGTTATATGCCAACAAATTGGATAACCTAGAAAAAATGGACAAATTTCTAGAAACATGCAGCCTGCCAAGACTGAGTCAAAAAGAATGACAATATGAACAGACTAACCACTAGAAGTGAAATAAAATCTATGGAGAAAATAAAAAGAAACTCCCTGCAAACAAAAGTCCAGGACCCCGTGGCTTCGCTGGAGAATTCTACCAAACATAAAAAGAATAACATATACCTATACTTTTCAAACTCTTCCAGAAATTAAAGAAGAGGGAACACTCCAAAATTTATTCTATGAAGACACCATTTCCCTGATACCAAATTCAGACAAAGACATACAGAATAAAAAATTACAGGCCAAGACCTTTGATGAATATAGATACAAAATCATCAACAAATTATTAGTAAATCAAATCCAACAATGTACAAAAAAGATTATACACCATGATCAAGTTGGATTCATTCCAGTGACATCCTTCACTCAATATACATAAATCAATATATGCGATAAACCACATTTACTAAAGGAAAGACAAAAAACATATGATTGATTTCAGAATGGTTCCTGTTTCTCTCCTCCTAACAGAAGCAAAAGAGGATTTATTTCTGTTATTCACTGTGAGAACCTAGTCCACCTCCAAGAGTAACTTAAAAGCTGTGTGATAAACAAGGCCACTTGAAGAAAGGCAAACTATAAAGGGAGTTTCTACCTAGACTGGAAACCAGAAGTTCTCACTTTAGCTTCTGAAATGACAATAAGTGCTATAAAGACAATAAGGAGGTGCGACAAGATGGTGGAGTAGAAGGACCTCGAGCTCACCTAATCTCAAGAGCACACTAAAATCACAAATATCTGCTGAACAACCATCTACAAAAAACACTGGAAGCTACCAAAAAAGATATTCTACATCCAAAGGCATAAAGAAGAAACCACAAAAGAGTAGAAGGGACACATTCCCACTATAATCAAATCCTATACCCCCCAGATAGGCGACCAACAAACTGGAGAATAAATATATTGCAGAAGTTCTCCCACAGGAGTGAGGGTTCTTAGGCCCATGTCAGGGTCCCCAGGCTGGGGATCTGACATCAGGAGGAGATGCTCACAGAACATTTGGCTTTGAAGGCCACTGGGGCTTAATTGCAAGAGCTCTACAGACTGCGGGAAACAGAAACTCCACCCTTGGAGGGTGCACACCATGTCTCATGCACACAGGTATATAGGACAAAAGCAGGGACTTCATAGGAGCCTGGCCAGACCTACCTGCTGGTCTTGTAGAGTCTCCTGGGAGGGTGGGAGGCAGCTGTTCATCACTCTGCAGATGGAAATAATGATGGTGGAAGTATCAGGGAGTGTCCATCAGCATGAGCTCTCCTACAGGCCCACATGTTGGCACCAAGACCTGGCCCCACCAAAAGGCCTGTAGGCTACAGTGTTGGGACACCTCAGAACACATAATCAACAGGGTGAGAACAAAGCCCCACCCATCAGCAGACAGGCTGCTTAAAACTTCCTGAGCCCACAGCTACCTCTAGACACACGCCTTGACAAGATCCTTCCCACTAGATGGCCAAGATGCAGCTCCACCAACCAGCAGGCAGGCACTGGTCCCTCTCATCAGGAAGAATGCACAAGACTCTAGACCAGCCTTACCCGTCAGGGAACAGACGCCAGAAGTTAGGAAACTACAATTTGGCACACTGTGAATCTGAGTCTGCAAACACAGGACAGAATCTCCATCAGTACCATCTGGACCCTGGCCCTTTGATGATGAGAGGGGAGTGTACTGCTGAGACACAGAGGATATCCCTTACAGAGGGCCACTTCTCCAAGGTCGAGAATCATAACTAAGCTACTATGCAAAGGAATATTTTCCAGACAAAAGAACAAAACAATATCTTCCAGACAAAAACCCCAAAAGAACAACTAAGTGAAGTGGAGATAAGCAATCTACCTGAGAAAGAGTTCAGAGTAATGACCATGAAGATGATCCAAGAACTTGGGGAAACAATGGATGCACAGAGTGAGAAGTTAAAAAGTTTTTAACAAGGAGTTAGAAAATATAAAGAACAAGCAGTAGAAAAATACAATAACTGAAATGAAAAATACACTAGAAGGAATCAATAGCAGAATAACTGAGGCAGAAGAAAGGATAAGTGAGTTGGAAGACAGAATGATGGAAATCACTGCCAAAGAACAGAAAAAAGAAAAAAGAATGAAAAGAAATGAGGACAGTTTACAAGAATTCTGGGACAATATCAAATGCACCAACATTCGCATCATAGGCGTTGCAGAAGGAGAAGAGAGAGAGAAAGGGCCTGAGAAAATATTTGAGGACATAATAGATAAAAATTTCCCTAATATGGGAAAGGAAACAGTCACCCAAGTCCAGGAATCACAGAGTGTCCTATACAGGCTTAACCCAAGGAAGAACATGCTGAGAAACATAGTAATCAAATTGTCAAAAAATTAAGATAAACAGAAAATATTAAAAGCAACAAGGGAAAAGCAATAAATAACATACAAGGAAATCCCTATAAGGTTATCAGCTGATGTTTCAGCAGAAAATCTGCAGGCCTGAAGGGAGGGGCATGGTATATTTAAAGTGATGAAAGGGGAAAACCTACAACCAAGATTACTCTACCCAGCAATGCTCTAATTAAGATTTGATGAAGAAATCAAAAGGTTTACAGACAAGTAAAAGCTAAAAGAATTCAACTCCACCAAACCAGCTTTACAACAAATACTAAAAGAACTTCTCTAAGCAGAAAAGAAAGGTCACAACTAGAAACAAGAAAATGACAAAATAGGAAAGCTCACCAGTAAAGGAAAACATAAATTAAACGTAGGAAAGCATGCACACACGAATACGATATCTAAACCAGAAACTGTGAGAGGAAGAGAGTACAAATGCAGGATATTTAAAATGCATTGGGACCTTCCTTCCCACACATACAGTAGAAATACGTCTACACGTGGAACTGCTCCTACAGAACACCCACTGAACGCTGGCAGAAGACGTCAGACCTCCCAAAAGGCAAGAAAATCCCCACGTACTTGGGTAGGGCAAAAGTAAAAAGAAATAACAGAGACAAAAGAATAGGGACGGGACGTGCACCAGTGGGAGGGAGCTGTGAAGGAGGAAAGGTTTCCACACACTAGGAAGCCCCTTCGTGGGCAGACACTGCAGGTGGCAGAGGGGGGAAGCTTCAGAGCCATGGAGGAGAGCACAGCAACAGGGGTGCGGAGGGCAAAGCTGAGAGATTCCCGCCTGGAGGATCAGTGCCGAGCAGTGCTCACCAGCCCGAGAGGCTTGTCTGCTCAGCCGCCGGGGCGGGCGGGGCTGGGAGCTGAGGCTCGGGCTTCGGTGATAGCCGGGAGGGAGTCCGGGAAAAAGTCAACAGCTGCCGAAGAGGCAAGAGACTTTTTCTTGCCACTTTGTTTCGCGGCACGCAAGGAGAGGGGATTCAGAGCGCCGCCTAAACGAACTCCAGAGTATGGGCGCGAGCCGCGGCTATCAGCGTGGACCCCAGAGACAGGCGCGAGCCGCGGTTATCAGCGCGGACCCCAGAGACAGGCAGGAGACTCTAAGGCTGCTGCTGCCGCCACCAAGAAGCCTGTGTGCAAGCACAGGTCACTCTCCACACCACTCCTCCCGGGAGCCTGTGCAGCCCGCCACGGCCAGGCTCCCGTGATCCGGGGACAACTTCCCCGGGAGAATGCACGGCGCACCTCAGGCTGCTGCAACGTCACGTAGGCCTCTGCCGCCGCAGGCTCATCCCACATCAGTGCCCCTCCCTCCCCCCAGCCTGAGTAAGCCAGAGCCCCCGAAACAGCTTCTCCTTTAACCCCATTCTGTCTGGGCGGGGAACAGACGCCCTCAGGTGACCTACATGCAGAGGCGGGTACAAATCCAAAGCTGAACCCCGGGAGCTGTACGAACAAAGAAGAGAAAGGGAAATATCTCCCAGCAGCCTCAGAAGCACCGGATTAAAGCTCTACAAACAACTTGATGTGCCTGCATCTGTTGAATACCTGAATAGACAACGAATCACCCCATATTCAAGAGGTGGACTTTGGGAGCAGGATATATTAATTTTTCCCCTTTTCCTTTTTTTGTGAGTGTATACGTGTATGCTTCTGGGTGAGATTTTGTCTGTATAGCTTTGCTTTCACCATTAGTCCTAGGGTTAGGTCCGTCCGTGTTTTTTTTGTTTTGTTTTGTTTTTTTAACTTAAAAAATTTTTTTCCCTGATAAATCATTTCTTAATAATTTTTTCCTTACTTTCTATTTTTAGAAGTTAAAAAAAATTTTTATAATAAGTTCTTTCATATTTTTTATTTTAAAAATTTTTTTCTTAGTAAATTTTTTTCTTAATAATTTTTTTCTTATTTTTTATTATAAAAAAAGAATAAATCAATTTTTAAAAATTAAAAAAAATCTTTTTCTGAATACATTTATTCTTAATAATTTTTTTCTTATTTTTTTATTATAATAGCTTTATTTTATTTTATTTTATCCTCTTTCTTTCTTTCTATTTTTTTCTCCCTTTTATTCTGAGCCGTGTGGATGAAAGGCTCTTGGTGCTCCAGCCAGGCATCAGGGCTGTGCCTCTGAGGTGGGAGAGCCAACTTCAGGACACTGGTCCACAAGAGACCTCCCAACTCCATGTAATACCAAACAGCGAAAATCTCTCAGAGATCTCCAACTCAACATCAAGACCCAGGTTCACTCAACGACCAGCAAGCTACAGTGCTGGACACCCTATGCCAAACAACAAGCAAGACAGGAACACAGACTCATCCATTAACAGAGGAGCTTCCAAAAATCATAATAAGGCCACAGACAACCCAAAACACACCACCAGACGTGGACGTGCCCACCAGAAAGACAAGATCCAAACTCATCCACCAGAACACAGGCACTAGTCCCCTCCACCAGGAAGCCTACACAACCCACTGAACCAACCTTAGCCACTGGGGACAGATACCAAAAACAATGGGAACTACGAACTACAGCCTGTGAAAAGGAGACCCCAAACAGAGTAAGATAAGCAAAATGAGAAGACAAAAAACCACACAGCAGGTGAAGGAGCAGGGTCAAAACACACCAGACTTAACAAATGAAGAGGAAATAGGCAGTCTACCTGAAAAATAATTCAGAATAATGATAGTAAAGGTGATCCAACATCTAGGAAATACAATAGACAAAATGCAAGAAACATTTAACAAGGATGTAGAAGAACTAAAGAGGAACCAAGCAACGATGAAAAACACAATAAATGAAATTAAAAATACTCTAGATGGGATCAATAGCAGAATAACTGAGGTAGAAGAACGGATAAGTGACCTGGAAGATAAAATAGTGGAAATAACTACAGCAGAGCAGAATAAAGAAAAAAGAATGAAAAGAACTGAGGACAGTCTCAGAGACTTCTGGGACAAAATTAAATGCACCAACATTCGAATTATAGGGGTCCCAGAAGAAGAAGAGAAAAAGAAAGGGACTAAGAAAATATTTGAAGAGATTATAGTTGAAAACTTCCTTAATATGGGAAAGGAAATAATCAAGTCCTGGAAGCACAGGAGCCCCATACAGGATAAATCCAAGGAGAAACACGCCAAGACACGTATTAATCAAACTGTCAAAAATTAAATATAAAGAAAACATATTAAAAGCAGCAAGAGAAAAAGAACAAATAACACACAAGGGAATCCCCATAAGGTTAACATCTGATCTTTCAGCAGAAACTCTGCAAGCCAGAAGGGAGTGGCAGGATATACTTAAAGTCATGAAGGAGAAAAACCTACAACCAAGGTTACTCTACCCAGCAAGGATTTCATTCAGATTTGATGGAGAAATTAACACCTTTACAGACAAGCAGAAGATAAGAGTTCAGCACCACCAAACCAGCTTTACAACAAATGCTAAAGGAACTTCTATAGGCAAGAAACACAAGAGAAGGGAAACACCTACAATAACAAACACAAAATATTTAAGTAAATAGGAATAGGAACATACATATCGAAAATTACCTTAAATGTAAATGGATTAAATGCTCCCACCAAAAGACACAGACAGCCTGGATGGATACAAAAACAAGACCCATATATATGCTGTCTACGATAGACCCACTTCAGACCTAGAGACACATACAGACTGAAACTGAGGGGATGGAAAAAGATATTCCATGCAAATGGAAATCAATAGAAAGCTGGAGTAGCAATTCTGATATCAGACAAAATAGAGTTAAAAATAAAGACTATTACAAGAGACAAAGACGGACACTATATAATGATCAAGCAATCGATCAAAGAGGAAGGTATAGCAATTGTAAATATTTATGCACCCAACATAGGAGCACATCAATACATAAGGCAAATACTAACAGCCATAAAAGGGGAAATCGACAGGAACACAATCATAGTAGGGGTCTTTAGCACCCCACTTTCACCAATGGACAGATCATCCAAAATGAAAATAAATAAGGAAACACAAGCTTTAAATGATACATTAAACAAGATGGACTTAATTGATATTTATAGGACATTCCACCCAAAAACAAGAGAATACACATTTTTCTCAAGTGCTCATGGAACATTCTCCAGGATAGATCATATTTTGGGTCACAAATCAAGCCTTGGTAAATTTAAGAAAATTGAAATCGTATGAAGTATCTTTTCCGACCATAATGCTATGAGACTAGATATCAATTACAGGAAAAGATCTGTAAAAAATACAAACACATGGAGGCTACACAATGCACTACTTAATAACGAAGTGATCACTGAAGAAATCAAAGGGGAAATCAAAAAATACCTAGAAACAAATGACAATGGAGACACGACGACCCAAAACCTATGGGATGCAGCAAAAGCAGTGCTAAGAGGGAAGTTTATAGCAACACAAGCCTACATCAAGAAAGAGGAAAAATCTCGAATAAACAACCTAACCCTGCACCTAAAGCAATTAGAGAAAGAAGAACAAAAAAACCCCAAAGCTAGCAGAAGGAAAGAAATCATAAATATCAGATCAGAAATAAATGAAAAAGAAATGAAGGAAACAATAGCAAAAATCAATGAAACTAACAGCTGGTTCTTCGAGAAGATAAACAAAATTGATAAACCATTAGCCAGACTCATCAAGAGAAAAAGGGAGAAGACTCACATCAATAGAATTAGAAATGAAAAAGGAGAAGTAACCACTGACACTGCCAAAATACAAACGATCATGAGAGATTACTACAAGCAACACTATACCAATAAAATGGACAACCTGGAAGAAATGGACAGATTCTTAGAAATGCACAACCTACCGAGACTGAACCAGGAAGAAATAGAAAATATGAACAGACCAATCACAAGCACTGAAATTGAAACTGTGATTAAAAATCATCCAACAAACAAAAGTCCAGGACCAGATGGCTTCACAGGCGAATTCTATCAAACATTCAGAGAAGAGCTAACACCTATCCTTCTCAAACTCTTCCAAAATTTTGCAGAGGGAGGAACACTCCCAAACTCATTCTACGAGGCCACCATCACCCTGATACCAAAACCAGACAAAGATGTCACAAAGAAAGAAAACTACAGGCCAATATCACTGATGAACATAGATGCAAAAATCCTCAACAAAATACTAGCAAACAGAATCCAACGACACATTAAAAGGATAATACACCATGATCAAGTGGGATTCATCCCAGGGAGGCAAGGATTCTTCAATAAAATCGAGTCAGTTAATGTGATACACCACATCAACAAATAGAAGAATAAAAACCATATGATCATATCAATAGACGCAAAACTGCTTTTGATAAAATTCAACACCCATTTATGATAAAAAAAAAACTCTTTAGAAAGTGGGCATAGAGGGAACCTAGCGCAACATAATAAAGGACATATATGACAAACCGACAACAAACATCATTCTCAATGGTGAGAAACTGAAAGCATTTCCTCTAAGATCAGGAACAGGAAAGGATGTCCAATCTTGTCATTTTTATTCAACATAGTTTTGGAAGTCATACCCACGGCAATCAGAGAAGAAACAGAAATTAAAGGAATCCAAATTTGAAAAGAAGAAGTAAAACTCACTCTTTGCATGTGACATGCAACTATACATAGAAAATCCTAAAGATGTTACCAAAAAAAACTAGATCTCATCAATGAATTCAGTAAAGTTTCAGGATACAAAATTAATACACAGAAATCTCTTGCATTCCTATACACTAACAATGAAAAATCGCAAAAAGACATTAAGAAAACAATCCTATTTAACTTCACATCAAAGAATAAAACACTTAGGAATAAACCTACCTAAGTAGGCAAAAGATCTGCACTGAGAAAACTATAAGGTGCTGATGTAAGAAATAAAAGATGACACAAGGAGATGGAGAGATATACCATGTTCTTGGGTTGGAAGAATCAATATTGTGAAAATGACTATACTACCCAAAGTGATCCACAGATTCAATGCAATCCCTATCAAATCACCAATGGCATTTTTCACAGAATCAGAACAAAAATTTTTACAATTTGTAGGGAAACACAAAAGTCCCCAAATAGCCAAAGCAATCTTCAGAAAGAAAAAACAGACTTGGAGCCATCAGGCGCCCTGACTTCAGACTATACTACAAAGCTACAGTCAACAAAACAGTATGGTATTGGCACAAAAACAGAAATATAGATCAATGGAACAGGATATAAAGTCCAGAGATAAACCCAAACACCTATGCTCACCTAATCTATGACAAAGGAGGCAAGAATATACAATAGAGAAAAGACAGTCTGTTCAATAAGTGGTGCTGAATACCTAAAAAAATCTTGAGAAAGAAAAATGGAGCTGGAGGAATCAGTCTCCCCGACTTCAGACTATACTACAAAGCTACAGTAATCAAGACAGTATGGTACTGGCACAGAACCAGAACTATAGATCAGTAGAAACGGACAGAAAGCCCAGAGATAAACCATGCACATATGGTTACCTTACCCTTGACAAAGGAGGCAAGAATATGCAATGGAGAAAAGACAGCCTCTTCAACAAGTGGTGCTGGGAAAACTGGAAAGCTACATGTAAAATAATGAAATTAGAACACTTCCTAACACCATACACAAAAAATAAACTCAAAATGGATTAAAGACCTAAATGTAAGGCCAGACACTATAAAACTCTTAGGGTAAAACATAGGAAGAACACTCTATGACATAAATCACAGCAAGATCCTCTTTGACCCACCTCCTAGAGTAATGGAAACAAAAACAAAAAAACCAAACGAGACCTAATGAAACTTAAAAGCTTTTGCACAAAAAAGGAAACCATAAACAAGATGAAAAGACAACCCTCAGAATGGGAGAAAATATTTGCAAATGAAGCAACTGACAAAGGATTAATCTCCAAAATATACAAGCAACTCATGTAGCTCAATATCAAAGAAACAAACGACCCAATCCAAAAATGGGCAGAAGACCTAAATAGACATTTCTCCAAAGAAGACATACAATTGCCAACAATTCACGTGAAAGGATGCTCAACACCACTAATCATTAGAGAAATGTAAATCAAAACCACAATGAGGTATCACCTCACACCAGTCAGAATGGCCATCATCAAAAAGTCTACAAATAATACATGCTGGAGAGGGTGTGGAGAAAAGGGAACCCTCCTACACTCTTGGTGGGAATAAAAATTGGTACAGCCACTATGGAGAACAGTATGGAGGTTCCTTAAAAAACTAAAAATAGAACTACCATATGATCCAGCAATCTCGCTATGTGGAATATACCCTGAGAAAACCATAATTCAAAAAGAGTCATGTACCACAATGCTCACTGCAGCACTATTTACAATAGCCAGGACATGGAAGCAACCTAAGTGTCCATCGACAGATGAATGGATAAAGAAGATATGGCACATATATACAATGGAATATTACTCAGCCATAAAAAAGAACAAAATAATATTACTCAGCCATTTACACCAACATGGATGGACTTAGTGATTGTGAAACTGCATGAAGTAAGTCAGACAGAGAAAGACAAATATCATATGATACTGCTTATATGTGGAATCTAAAAAAAAAAAGGGTACAAATGAACCTATTTATGAAACAGAATTGGAGTCACAGTTGTAGAAAAAAAATTTACAGTTATCAGTGGGGTAAGGGAGGAGGGAAGGATAAATTGGGAGCCTGGGAATTAACATACACACACCACTATATATAAAATAGTTAACTAATAAAGACCTACTGTATAGCACAGGGAACTCTTTTCAATATTTTGTAATGACCTGCATGGGAAAAGAATCTAAAAAAGTGTGGAGATTATATATATATATATATATATATATATATATATATATATATATATATATAACTGATACACTTCACCATACATCAGAAACTAACACAAAATTGTAAATCAAATATACGTTAATAAAAATTTTTAAAAATTTATATGTAAACACAAAAGTCCCCAAATAGCCAAAGAAATCTTGAGAAAGAAAAACAGTTCTTCTAATCAGGCTCCCTGACTTCAGACTAGACTACAAAGCCACAATAATCAAAGCAATATGGTACTGGCACAAACACAGAAATATAGATCAATGGAACAGTATAGAAAGCCAAGAAATAAACCCATGAACCGGTGGTCAATTAATCTATGATAAAGGAGGCAAGAATATACAATGGAGAAAAGACAGTCTCTTCAATAAGTGGTGCTGGGAAAACTGGACAGCTACATTAAAAGAATAAAAGTAAAACATTCTCTAACTCCCATACACAAAAGTAAACACAAAATGGATTAAAAACCTAAATGTGAGACCAGATATATAAAAACTTCTAGAGGGAAGCATAAGAAGAAACCTCTCTGACAGATATCGCAGCAACATCTTTTTGGATGTGTCTCCTAGAGGAATGCAAATAAAAACAAAAATAAACAAATAGGACCTAATTAAACTTGAGAGCTTTTTCACAGGAAAGGAAACCATAAACAAAATAAAAAGAAAACCTACAGAATGGGAGAAATTTGCAAACAATGCAATGGACAAGGGCTTAAATCCCAAATATAGAAACAGCTCATACAGCTTGGTAACAAAAAAACAAACAAACCAATCAAAAATGGGCAGAAGATCTAAATAAAGATTTCTCTAAAGAAGACATACAGATGGCCGAAAGGCACATGAAAAGATGCAAAACAGTGCTAATTATTAGATAAATGAACTTCATAATTACAATGAGGTACCACTTCACACCAGTCAGAATGACAGTCGTCAAAATGTCTACAAATAATAAATGCTGGAGAGGGTGTGGAGAAAAGGGAACCCTCCTACACTGTTGGTGGGAATGTAAACTGGTACAGCCACTATGGAGAACAGTACGAAATTTTGTTTAAAAATGAAAAATAAAGTTAACATATGATCCTGCAATCCCATTCCTGAGCATATATTTGAAGAAGGACATAATTTGAAAAGATACATGCACCCCAATGTTCACTGCAGAACTATTTACAATAGCCAAGACTAGGAAGCAACCTAAATACCCATCGACATATGAATTGATAAAGAAGATGTGGTGGAATATTACTCAGCCATAAAAAATAATGAAATAATGCCATTTGTAGCAACATGGGTGGCCTTAGAGATTATCATACTAAGTGAAGTAAGCCAAACAGAGAAAGATGAATATCATATGATATTGCTTATATATGGAATCTTAAAGAAAATGATACAAATAAACTCATATACAAAACAAAAATAGACCCACAGACATAGAAAACAAACCTATGGTTAGCAAAGGGGAAGGAGGAGGAGGGATAAATTAAGAGTTTGGGATTAACATATACATACTACCATATATAAAATAAGATAACCAACAAGGACCTATTGTATAGCACAGGGAAATATACTCAGTGTTTTAAAATAACCTATAAGAGAAATGAATCTGAAAAAGAATATATATATGCATATATATATTCTTTTATATATATATATATAACTGAATCATCTTTGTGCTAGATACCTGCAACTAACACAGCATTGTAAATCAATAAATCAACTTCAATTTTTTTAAATGTAAAAAAAGATAATAAAGCAGGATATTGTGATAAAGAAAAAAAGTTTTTTAAAATCGCATCATCATCTCAATAGATACAAAAAATGTATTTGACAAAATTCAACATCCATTCATGATAAAACTCACACCAAAGTGCACATAGAGAGAACATATCTAACATGATGAAAGCCATTTATGACAAATGCACATCCAACAGAATACTAAACAGTGACAAACTGAAAGAATTCCCAGTAAATTCAGGAACAAGATAAGGATACCCACTCTCACCACCTCTATTCAACAAAAGATTGCAAATCCTAGCCAGAGCAATTAAACAAGAAAAAGGAATAAAAGGTATCCACATTGAAAGCAAAGAGGTCAGTCACTATTTGAAGATAACATGATACTCTCTATAGAGAACCCTAAAGTCTCCACCAAACTATTAGAACTAATAAATAAATCAAGTAAGGTAGCATAATACAAGATTAATATACTGGAATTCTCTGTATTTCTTTACACAGACAATGAAAGAACAAAAAGAGAAAAACTAAAAAGACATTCCTATTTGGAATCCTATAAAATACGTAGAAATGATCTTAAACAAGGAGGTGAACTATCTACATGCTGAAAACTATAAAACATTGATAAAGGAAATTAAAGATGATTCAAATAAGTGGAAAGATATCCCATGCTTTCAGAATGGACAAATTAATATTGTTAAAATGACCATACTACCCAAAGCAATCTACAGATTTAATACAATCCTTATCAAAATGCCCATGACATTTTTCACAGAACTAGAACCAATAATCCTAAAATTTATATGGAACCACAAAAGACCCAGAATTGCCAAAGCAATCCTGAGGAAAAAGAACAAAGCTGGAGGCATAATCCTTTCAGACTTCAGACTTCTCTACAGAGCTACAGAAATCAAATCAGTATGGTATTGGCACAAAAACAGACATATAGATCAATGAAACAGAATAGAGAGCCCAGAAATAAACCCACACACCTACAGTCAATCTACAACAAAGGACGGAACAATGTGCAGTGGAGTAAAGACATTCACTTCAACAAGTGGTGTTGGGAAAGTTGGACAGCTACGTGTAAATCAATGAAAGTAGAACACTCCCTCACACCATATACAACGATAAACTCAAAATATTTTAGAGATCTATGCATAAGACATGACACCATAAAACTTCTGGAAGAGAAGGCAAAACATTCTCAGACATAAATCGTAGCAGCATTTACTTAGATGAGTCTCCCAAGGCAAAAGAAATAAAAGCAAAAATCAACAAATGGGACTTAATCAAACTTAAAAGTTTTGTACAGAAAAACGACAACTTACAGAAATTATGGAGAATATTTGCAAATGATGTGACTGACAAGGGGCATTCAAAATATACAAACAGTCCATACACCTCAATATCAAAACAATAAACAACCCAATCAAAAAATGGAAGAAGATCTAAATAGATATTTCTCCAAAGAAGACATGCCTATGGCTAATCTGCATATGAAAAGAGTCTCAACATCGCAAATTATTACAGAAATGCTAATCAAAACCTTAATGATGTATCACGTCACAATGGTCAGAACAGCTATCTTCAAAATGTCTACAAATAATAAATGCTGGAGACTTGTGTAGAAAAGAGAATCCTCTTACACTGTTGGTGGAAATGTAAATTGGTGCAGCCAGTGTTAAAAACAGTATGGAGGTTCCTTAAAAAACTAAAAATAGAGCTACCATATGTCCCAGCAATCCCACTCCTGAGTACATACCCAGAAAAGATGAAAACTCTAATTTGAAAAGACACAGGCACTCCAATGTTCATAGCAGCATTATTTACAATAGCCAAGACATGTAAACAACCCAAGTACCCATCAACAGGTGATTGCCTTAAGAAGATATGGAGATATATATATATATATATATATATATATATACACACACACACACACACACACACACACATACAATTACTCCGCCATAAAAAAAGAATAAGATGTTGCCATTTGCAGCAACATGGATGGGCCTAGAGAATATTATACTTAGTGAAGTACGTCAGAGAAAGACAAATATTATATAATGTTACTTACAGGTAGAATCTAAAAACATAATGCAAATAAATCTATACACAAAACAGAAACGGACTCACAGACATGGAAAGCAAACTTATGGTTACGAAATGGGAAAGGGATGGAGGAGGGATAAATTAGGAGCATGGTATTAACAGATACAAACTATTACACATAAAATAGATAAGCAGCAAGGATTTACTGTATAGCACAGGGAACTATATTCAATATCTTGCAATAATCTATAATGGAAAATAATCTGAATCATATATATATGATATATATATATATATATCCTACTTTGATGTACAACTGAAACAGACACACTATTTACTGTAAATCAATTATACTTCAAAAAAAGAAGATATTTCACATAATCCTTATCACAAATTTTTTACTTCATCTTATACTACGGTAATTTTAAATCATTACTGTTTTTTTTTAAACATCTTTATTGAAGTATAATTGCTTTACAATGGTGTGTTAGTTTCTGCTTTAAAACAAAGTGAATCAGTTATACATATATATATGTTCCCATATCTCTTCCCTCTTGCATCACCCTCCCTCCCACCCTCCCTATCCCACCCCTATAGGTGGTCACAAAGCACCGAGCTGATCTCCCTGTGCTCTGCAGCTGCTTCCCACTAGTTATCTATTTTACATTTGGTAGTGCATATATGTACAAGACACTCTCTCACCCTGTCACATCTCACCCCTCCCCCTTCCCATATCCTCAAGTCCATTCTTTAGTAGGTCTGTGTCTTTATTCCCATCTTGCCACTAGGTTCTTCATGACCTTTTTTTTTTCCTTAGATTCCATATATATGTTAGCATACTGTATTTGTTTTTTTCTTTCTGACTTACTTCAATCTGTATGACAGACTCTAACTCCATCCACCTCATTCCAAATACCTCCATTTCATTTATTTTTATGGCTGAGTAATATTCCATTCTATATATGTGCCACATCTTCTTTATCCATTCATCCGATGATGGACACTTAGGTTGCTTCCATGTTCTGGCTATTGTAAATAGAGCTGCAATGAACATTTTGGTACATGACTCTTTTTGAATTATGGTTTTCTCAGGGTATATGCCCAGTAGTGGGATTGCTGGGTCGTATGGTAGTTCTATTTGTAGTTTTTTAAGGAACCTCCATACTGTTCTCCATAGTGGCTGTGTCAATTTACATTCCCACCAACAGTGCAAGAGTGTTCCATTTTCTCCACACCCTCTCCAGCATTTATTGTTTCTAGATTTTTTGATGATGGCCATTTTGACTGGTGTGAGATGATACCTCATTGTAGTTTTGATTTGCATTTCTCTAATGATTAATGATGTTGAGCATTCTTT
Organism: Balaenoptera borealis; assembly: GCF_965194805.1. Lineage (NCBI taxonomy): Eukaryota > Metazoa > Chordata > Mammalia > Artiodactyla > Balaenopteridae > Balaenoptera > Balaenoptera borealis. Next base: position 127,217,957 of record NC_138866.1, read on the forward strand.
CATGTGTCTGTTGGCCATCTGTATATCTTCTTTAGAGAAATGTCTATTTAGGTCTTCTGCCCATTTTTGGATTGGGTTGTTTGTTTTTTTGTTATTGAGCTGCATGAGCTGCTTATAAATCTTGGAGATTAATCCTTTGTCAGTTGCTTCATTTGCAACTATTTTCTCCCATTCTGAGTGTTGTCTTTTGGTCTTGTTTATGGTTTCCTTTGCTGTGCAAAAGCTTTTAAGTTCCATTAGGGATCATTTGTTTATTTGTGTTTTTATTTCCATTTCTCTAGGAGCTGGATCAAAAAGGATCTTGCTGCGATTTATGTCATAGAGTGTTCTGCCTATGTTTTCCTCTAAGAGTTTGATAGTGTCTGGCTTTACACTTAGGTCTTTAATCCATTCTGAGTTTATTTTTGTGTATGGTGTTAGGGAGTGTTCTAATTTCATACTTTTACATGTACTTGACCAATTTTCCCAGCACCACTTATTGAAGAGACTGTCTTTTCTCCACTGTATATGCTTGCCTCCTTTATCAAAGATAAGGTGACCATATGTGCGTGGGTTTATCTCTGGGCTTTCTATCCTGTTCCATTGATCTATATTTCTCTTTTTGTGCCAGTACCAAACTATCTTGATTACTGTAGCTTTGGAATATACTCTGAAGTCAGGGAGCCAGATTCCTCCAGCTCCCTTTTTCGTTCTCAAGATTGCTTTGGCTATTCAGGGTCTTTTGTGTCTCCATACAAATTGTGAAATTTTTTGTTCTAGTTCTGTGAAAAATGCCTGTGGTAGTTTGATAGGGATTACATTGAATCTGTAGATTGCTTTGGGTAGTAGAGTCATTTTCACAATGTTGATTCTTCCAATCCAAGAACATGGTATATCTCTCCATCTATTTGTATCATCTTTAATGTCTTTTATCAGTGTCCTATAATTTTCTGCATACAGGTCTTTTGTCTCCTTAGGTAGGTTTATTCCTAGATATTTTATTCTTTTTGTTGCAGTGGTAAATGGTAGTGTTTCCTTAATTTCACTTTTAGAGTTTTCATCTTAAGTGTATAGGAATGCAAGAGATTTCTGTGCATTAATTTTGTATCCTGCTACTTTACCAAATTCATTGATTCGCTCTAATAGTTCTCTGGTGGCAGTTTTAGGATTCTCTATGTATAGTATCATGTCATCTGCAAACAGTGACAGCTTTACTTCTTTTCTGTTTGGATTCCTTTTATTTCTTTTTCTTCTCTGATTGCTGTGGCTAACACTTCCAAAACTATGTTGAATAATAGTGGTGAGAGTGGGCAACCTTGTCTTGTTCCTGATCTTAGTGGAAATGATTTCAGTTTTTCACCATTGAGGACAATGTTGGCTGTGGGTTTGTCATAGATGGCCTTTATTATGTTGAGGAAAGTTCCCTCTATGCCTACTTTCTGCAGGGCTTTTATCATAAATGGGTGTTGAATTTTGTCGAAAGCTTTCTCTGCATCTATTGAGATGATCATATGGTTTTTCTCCTTCAATTTGTTAATATGATGTATCACGTTGATTGATTTGCGTATATTGAAGAATCCTTGCATTCCTGGAATAAACCCCACTTGATCATGGTGTATGATCCTTTTAATGTGCTGTTGGATTCTGTTTGCTAGTATTTTGTTGAGGATTTTTGCATCTATGTTCATCAGTGATATTGGCCTGTAGTTTTCTTTCCTTGTGACATCTTTGTCTGGTTTTGGTATCAGGGTGATGGTGGCCTCGTAGAATGAGTTGGGGAGTGTTCCTCCCTCTGCAATATTTTGGAAGTGTTTGAGAAGGATAGGTGTTAGCTCTTTAAATGTTTGATAGAATTCGCTAGTGAAGCCATCTGGTCCTGGGCTTTTTTTTGTTGGAAGATTTTTAATCACAGTTTCAATTTCAGTGCTTGTGATTGGTGTGTTCATATTTTCTATTTCCTTCTGGTTCAGTCTCGGTAGGTTGTGCATTTCTAAGAATCTGTCCATTTCTTCCAAGTTGTCCATTTTATTGGCATAGAGTTGCTTGTAGTAATCTCTCATGATCGTTTGTATTTCGGCAGTGTCAGTGGTTACTTCTCCTTTTTCATTTCTAATTCTATTGATGTGAGTCTTCTCCCTTTTTCTCTTGATGAGTCTGGCTAATGGTTTATCAATTTTGTTTATCTTCTCGAAGAACCAGCTGTTAGTTTCATTGATTTTTGCTATTGTTTCCTTCATTTCTTTTTCATTTATTTCTGATCTGATATTTATGATTTCTTTCCTTCTGCTAGCTTTGGGGTTTTTTTGTTCTTCTTTCTCTAATTGCTTTAGGTGCAGGGTTAGGTTGTTTATTCGAGATGTTTCCTCTTTCTTGATGTAGGCTTGCATTGCTATAAACTTCCCTCTTAGCACTGCTTTTGCTGCATCCCATAGGTTTTGGGTCGTCGTGTCTCCATCGTCATTTGTTTCTAGGTATTTTTTGATTTCCCCTTTGATTTCTTCAGTGATCACTTCGTTATTAAGTAGTGTATTTTGTAGCCTCCATGTGTTTGTATTTTTTACAGATCTTTTCCTGTAATTGATATCTAGTCTCATAGCGTTGTGGTCGGAAAAGATATTTGATATGATTTCAATTTTCTTAAATTTACCAAGGCTTGATTTGTGTCCCAAGATATGGTCTATCCTGGAGAATGTTCCATGAGCACTTGAGAAATATGTGTATTCTGTTGTTTTTGGGTGGAATGTCCTATAAATATCAATTAAGTCCATCTTGTTTAATGTATCATTTAAAGCTTGTGTTTCCTTATTTATTTTCATTTTGGATGATCTGTCCATTGGTGAAAGTGGGGTGTTAAAGTCCCCTACTATGATTGTGTTACTGTCGATTTCCCCTTTTATGGCTGTTAGTATTTGCCTTATGTATTGATGTGCTCCTATGTTGGGTGCATAAATATTTACAATTGCTATACCTTCCTCTTTGATCGATTGCTTGATCATTATATAGTGTCCATCTTTGTCTCTTGTAATAGTCTTTATTTTTAACTCTATTTTGTCTGATATCAGAATTGCTACTCCAGCTTTCTATTGATTTCCATTTGCATGGAATATCTTTTTCCATCCCCTCACTTTCAGTCTGTATGTGTCTCTAGGTCTGAAGTGGGTCTATCGGAGACAGCATATATATGGGTCTTGTTTTTGTATCCATTCAGCCAGTCTGTGTCTTTTGGTGGGAGCATTTAATCCATTTACTTTTCAGGTAATTATTGATATGTATGTTCTTATTCCCATTTTCTTAAATGTTTTGGGTTTGTTATTGAAGGTGTTTTCCTTCTCTTGTGTTTCTTGCCTAGAGAAGTTCCTTTAGCATTTGTTGTAAAGCTGGTTTGACGGTGCTGAACTCTCTCATCTTTTGCTTGTCTGTAAAGCTATTAATTTCTCCATCAAATCTGAATGAGATCCTTGCTGGGTAGAGTAACCTTGGTTGTAGGTTTTTCTCCTTCATGACTTTAAGTATATCCTGCCACTCCCTTCTGGCTTGCAGAGTTTCTGCTGAAAGATCAGCTATTAACCTTATGGGGATTCCCTTGTGTTATTTGTGGTTTTTCCCTTGCTGCTTTTAATATGTTTTCTTTATATTTAATTTTTGATAGTTTGATTAATATGTGTCTTGGCGTGTTTCTCCTTGGATTTATCCTGTATGGGGCTCTCTGTTCTTTCAGGACTTGATTAACTATTTCCTTTCCCATATTAGGGAAGTTTTCAACTATAATCTCTTCAAATATTTTCTCAGTCCCTTTCTTTTTCTCTTCTTCTTCTGGGACCCCTATAATTCAAATGTTGGTGCACTTAATGTTGTCCCAGAGGTCTCTGAGACTGTCCTCAGTTCTTTTCATTCTTTTTTCTTTATTCTGCTCTGCAGTAGTTCTTTCCACTATTTTATCTTCCAGGTCACTTATCCGTTCTTCTGCCTCAGTTATTGTGTTATTGATCCTGTCTAGAGTATTTTTAATTTCATTTATTGTGTTTTCCATCGTTGCTTGGTTCCTCTTTAGTTCTTCTACATCCTTGTTAAATGTTTCTTGCATTTTGTCTATTCTCTTTCCAAGATTTTGTATCATCTTTACTATCATTATTCTGAATTCTTTTTCAGGTAGACTGCCTATTTCCTCTTAATTTGTTAGGTCTGGTGTGTTTTGACCCTGCTCCTTCACCTGCTGTGTGTTTTTTGGCTTCTCAGTTTACTTATCTTACTGTGTTTGGGGTCTCCTTTTCACAGACTGCAGGTTCGTAGTTTCCGTTGTTTTTGGTATCTGTCCCCAGTGGCTAAGATTGGTTCAGTGGGTTGTGTAGGCTTCCTGGTGGACGGGACTAGTGCCTGTGTTCTGGTGGATGAGGCTGGATCTTGTCTTTCTGGTGGGCACATCCACGTCTGGTGGTGTGTTTTGGGGTGTCTGTGGCCTTATTATGATTTTAGGCAGACTCTCTGCTTATGGATGGGGCTGTGTTCCTGTCTTGCTAGTTGTTTGGCATAGGGTATCCAGCACTGTAGCTTGCTGGTCGTTGAGTGAAGCTGGGTCTTGATGTTGAGATGGAGATCTCTGAGAGATTTTCGCCGTTTGGTATTATGTGGAGCTGGGAGGTCTCTTGTGGACCAGTGTCCTGAAGTTGGCTCTACCACCTCAGAGGCAGAGCCCTGATGCCTGGCTGGAGCACCAAGAGCATTTCATCCACACAGCTCAGAATATAAGTGAGAAAAAAATAGAAAGAGAGAAAGAAAGAGGATAAAGTAAAATAAAATAAAGCTATTATAATAAAAAATAAGATAAAAAAATTATTAAGAATAAATGTATTCAGAATTTTTTTTTAATTTTTAAAAATAGATTTATTAATTTTTTATAATAAAAAATAAAAAAATTATTAAGAAAAAAATTTATTAAGAAAAAAATTTTTAATTTTTTAAAATAAAAAATATGAAAAAAACTTATTAAATTTTTTTTTAATTTCTAAAAATTGAAAATAAGGAAAAAATTATTAAGAAAACATTTATTAGGAAAAAAATTTTTTTTATGTTAAAAAAACCATAAAACAAAAAACCGGATGAACCTAACCCTAGGTCTAATGGTGAAAGCAAAGCTATACAGACAAAATCTCACCCAGAAGCATACACATATACACTCACAAAAAAAGGAAAAGGGGAAAAATTGATATATCCTGCTCCCAAAGTCCACCTCTTGAATTTGGGATAATTCGTTGTCTATTCAGGTATTCAACACATGCAGGCACATCAAGTTGTTTGTGGAGCCTTATTCCGCTGCTTCTGAGGCTGCTGGGAGAGATTTCCCTTTCTCTTCTTTGTTTGTACAGCTCCCGGGTTTCAGCTTTGGATTTGGACCCGCCTCTGCATGTAGGTCGCCTGAGGGCGTCTGTTTCCCGCCCAGACAGAACGGGGTTAAAGGAGCAGCTGCTTCGGGGGCTCTGGCTCACTCAGGATGGGGGGAGGGAGGGGTACCGATGCGGGATGAGCCTGCGGCGGCAGAGGCCGGCGTGACGTTGCAGCAGCCTGAGGCGTGCCCTGCGTTCTCCCGGGGAATTTGTCCCCAGATCACAGGAGCCTGGCCGTGGCGGGCTGCAGTGGCTCCCGGGAGGGGCAGTGTAGAGAGTGACCTGTGCTCGCACACAGGCGTCTTGGTGGTGGCAGCAGCAGCCTTAGCGTCTCCTGCCCGTCTCTGGGGTCCGCGCTAATAACCGCGGCTCGCGCCTGTCTCTGGGGTCCGCGCTGATAGCCGTGGCTCGCGCCCGTCTCTGGAGTTCGTTTAGGCGGTGCTCTGAATCCCCTCTCCTTGCGTGCCGCAAAACAAAGAGGCAAGAAAAAGTCTCTTGCCTCTTCGGGGGCTGCAGACTTTTTCTCGGGCTCCCTCCCGGCTAGCTGTGGTGAGCTAACCCCTTCAGGCTGTGTTCACATCGCCAGACCCATCCCTCTCCCTGCAATCCGACCGAAGCCCGAGCCTTGGCTCCCAGCCCCCACCCGCCCCGGCGGGTGAGCAGACAAGCCTCTCGGGCTGGTGAGTGCTGCTCGGCAGCGCCGAGCCTCTGTGCGGGAATCTCTCCATTTTTCCCTCTGCGTCCCTGTTGCTGTGGGATCCGCACTGATAGCCACGGCTCACGCCTGTCTCTGGAGCTCGTTTAGGCGGCGCTCTGAATCCCCTCTCCTTGCGCACCGTGAAACAAAGCGGCAAGAAAAAGTCTCTTGCCTCTTCAGCAGCTGCACACTTTTTCCAGGACTCCCTCCCGGCTATCACCGAAGCCCGAGCCTCAGCTCCCAGCCCCCGCCCACCCTGGTGGCTGAGCAGACAAGCCTCTCGGGCTGGTGAGTGCTACTCAGCACCGATCCTCTGTGTGGGAATCTCTCCGCTTTGCCCTCCGCACCCCTGTGGCTGCGCTCTCCTCCGTGGCTCCGAAGCTTCCCCCCTCTGCCACCCGCAGTCTCTGCCCACGAAGGGGCTTCCTAGTGTGTGGAAACCTTTCCTCCTTCACAGCTCCCTCCCACTGTTGCAGGTCCCGTCCCTATTCTTTTGTCTCTGTTATTTATTTTTTCTTTTGCCCTACCCAGGTATGTGGGGATTTTCTTGCCTTTTGGGAGGTCTGACGTCTTCTGCCAGCGTTCAGTGGGTGTTCTGTAGGAGCAGTTCCACGTGTAGATGTATTTCTACTGTATCTGTGGGAATGAAGGTGATCTCCGCATCTTACTCTTCCGTTATCTTGCCCCACCTCCCCTCCATTACTGTTTTATATAACATTTACCATAAGAGTTTTTCATGACATTAAAAACATTTTAATGAGTTTATTGTTTAAAAAAATGTAATATTTCTAAGCCCTTGCATAACTTCCATCTATGCACTCATGAACACTTTGTGCTAAGTCTGTTGAAAACTACCTGGATGGCAGGGAAAAGAGGATGACTGATATCCGCTGACTTGTCATCATTCTATTCACTTGATTATGGAAATCCTCCTCTGCTGAGGTGGGTTTGGTGAGCATTCACATGGGAAATGAAATTTTCAGGTATTTTCCCCCATTGAGAGAACTATCCATCCACTTCTTTCCCAACATTTATTGTCACCAATTTTTTAAACATATCCTTTTCAGAAAGTCCCTGACCATCAAGCCAAAACATTAGCCACAGGCTGTGTATTGGTATATAATCACAATTCTGGCCATTTCTTCTTCAAAGCTAAGTGAACAACCTGCTACAATGCTTGACGATTTGCTCACTGGGAGGAATTTTCTTCACCACAACCCTTTACCATGCCCCAGAGATAGGCTGTACTACTTTAGCTCTCCACTTATGGTGGCTGCATATCATGCATAAAGCATCATTAAACTAGGCCTAAGACTTCCTTTTTTAAACTGATCTAAGGTAGTTCTTCATGAGGCCATAGGTGCAGGTTGGGAAGAAAAGACAGTGTAACAGAAGTAATGGCCATGGATATTTCAGCCACTACTTCATGTAACTTACTTTTGCCTTCAGGGGGGCTCCTGACCTGATCACATGTATACCATTTTTATTTTAAGGTATAATTTTCAGTGCACTACCGACTTTAAGACTTGGTAAGTCAGATGTTACTAAGTTTATGATAGGCGGCTTCAGTTGCCTGGTGACTTTGTGGTACATGTTCACATTCAGTCTCTGGTAGGCCCAGTAGAAGGCCAGAGTTTTTTTTTTTAAGGAGAGCATATATCTGTGGATAATAGGACTCGGTTCCAACATCCTAGAAGCTTGCATCCACTTTACCCTTAAAGACTGCCAAAGGCTCCAAACAGCATTCCTTCTGCCAATGAAACTTCTAGAACAATTGGATCTGCTGAAATATATAGCCCAAGTGGCAGAACAGCTTGACTCACAGCCTTAACCTGTTGTAGAATGTTCTCTAGTTTTGTGGCCCCACTCAAAAGTAGCAGATTATTGGTTAATTTGATATATGGGCCAAAGTTATGAGTACATTGCCTCAGAAAGCCAAAGAGGCTTTGTAGGCATTGTACATCTTACTTGGTTGTAGGAGGGGCCAGATGGAAAAACTTGTCCTTCACTTTAAAAGAAATGTCTGGACAATCCCCACACCACTGGGATCCCAGAAATTTCACTGACATAGAAGGACTTTTAATTTTAGTCAGATTTATTTCCTACCCTCTGATACACAAATATCTTGCTAATGAATCTAGAGAACTTGCTATTTCTGCTCACTAAGTCCAATCAACATAATATCATCAATGTAATGGACTAGTATGATATCTTTTGGAAGGGAAAGGCAATTAAGTTTCCTGAAATGCTAAAAATCTAAGTGGTGACATAGAGCTGGAGAATTAATATGCCTCTGAAGTTGGACCATGAAGATATTCACTGACCTTGACAGCTGAAAGAAAAATTTTCTGGTAGGCCTTATGAGCAGGTTGGAGAAAAAGGATGTTTATAAATAAATAGCTTCATAATGGGTACCATGGGATGCATGAGTTTGCTCAAGCAATAAAACCACATATGGTACAATGGTTGCATTTGGAGTCACAACTTGGTTAAGCTAGCCATAATCCACTGTGTTTCTCATAGGTCCATCTCTTACTATGCATGCCATATAAAAGATTTGAATGTGGATGTGGTGGGAATCACCATCCCTGCATCTTCATGTCCTGATAATAGCAATAATCTCTGCAAACTCCACAGGAATGCTAGGTACTTCTTTTGATTGGCTATTTTCCTAGGTATAAGTAGTTCTAATGGCTTCCATTTGGCCTTTCCCATTATAATAGCCATCACACCAAAGGTCAAGAAACCTATGTGAGGATTATGCCAGTTGCTAAGTATTTCTACTCCAAATAGGCATGCTAGAACTGGGGAAGTAACTACAAGATGCATGTGATGTGCTTGACACAATGTGAGATGCGCCAGTACTAAAACACCACTGAACATCTGACTCCCATAAACACTTACACTAACTGAAGAGATACACTTATGTTTTGGGTCTCTTAGAAACAATGCCAAATCAGTCAGTGTCCAGTAGTCTTATTATTTCCTTTCCCCCAAAAGCAGTATGTCCCTTTGGGGAAGGCTGAGAGAAAAACATTGTAAATTTCTGGTAGTGTGCAAAGGTTCTTTCTCAAGGGGACCTGGTCTCCACTTTATTCAAAGAGTTTTGGGTTTGCTCAAGATGGGGAATTGATTAACTGTGACTCACCATTATAATTAGTCAAGTTATACTTTTGTTCTGTGACCTAGAACTTTTCTGTTTATATAGAATAAGTAAGAATTTTGTAGACTTCATATATTTTTCATTTCTTGGAATACCGTGGTTAATTAACTAGGCTACTCCATAGGTCTATGTGAATCAGACTATTCTGATCAGTGCTTTTACTCCTTCCATTACAATAACTAAACTACATTGACTTTTGGATGAGTAAAGCCACTTGGCTCCTGACACCCTGGGACCCAATTACTCCCACAACATTCAGAGTTTCAAATTGAGTGACTGTGGTTCCCACTGTAAGTTCTGGCCCACAGAGAAGAAAATTACAGAGCACTTCAAGGAAGCTGAGGTTATAATTCCAAATTTATATCTCGAAGTATTGGTAAAAGATCCTCCCATATCCAGATCCTTCCATTGTGGGTGAGTAGGTCTTAAATGACTAGTTCACTCTAACATTCCAATCACCCCAATCTTTTGAATGCTTCCTTGTATATAAGCTAAAGTATATCTGGCATCTCTATTTTGCTCATGGTGGGCCAGCCATCTTTGGAGCCATGTTTTCACCAATTATCCAAAGAAACCGTTAGAGCCTTTTCTAATTCTCCATGCTGCAAAACTAAAAGTAGAATCTCTTGTAGTTAACCCACATCAATAAATTCAGCTGATCCAAATTTATATTTTTAAACCATTATTCCATGCCTTAATTCCCATTCCCACACATATTCCCCAGATTTCCAATTGCATAAATCAGAAAACTCAAGTAGTTCCTTAAGAGTGCAGTGCAGCTCCACATGGGCCACATTTTGTACCCTGCCTTTAGGGGCCTTCTAAGTTGGAGTTTAGACATGGGTGGCAACTGCCTCAGGAGAGTCCATTATTGTCACCTCCAGTAATGCAGAGTTAATTCCCTCAGATGGAGGTACAAAGGTTGATACCACGGTGGATTAGGAGGCTGCTACCATTTGGGATGGGAATGTCACTGGTAATGCTGTTAGGGAAGTCACTTCCACTGTAGGTGTTGAGACTTCTACTGGAAAGGAGACTCATCACAATGTAGTGACTTGATGACCCCAGTTTCATCAGCATCTTTTCACATTTTCCATCCTAATGAACAAGACATTACTTTTCCACAATCAGTGTCCTGGATTTAAAGTTAGACATCTTAGGAGTCTAGAGATCAACTTGCTTTGAAATTCATCCAATCATAGTTTAATTTATAGCAATTTCAGCCCTGCAAGGATATAAGCCTCTTCCTCAAGGCACAGCTTAGAGTTTTCATGTAATTGATATAATGCTTCAGGTGAGATTTCAAATTTTTGAGCTCGTCGTTTTCTTTCACCACTTTGGTAGCAATAATTGGAGGAACCAACCACTGTCACTATAATCCTTTTCAAAAAATGTTTGAAATTATTATATACAGGTTATTTAGCTCCTTTCTTCTTATAAGTGTCTAATTAAGAATATCAAAGTCAGGGAGCCACGGAGGAGAGCGCAGCAAAAGGGGTACGGAGGGCAAAGTGGAGAGATTCCCACATGGAGGATCAGTGCCGACCAGCACTCACCAGCCCGAGAGGCTTGTCTGCTCAACCGCCGTGGCGGGCGGGGGCTGGGAGCTGAGGCTCTGGCTTTGGAGGTCGGATCCCAGGGAGAGGACTGGGGTTGGAAGCGTGAACACAGCCTGAAGGGGTTAGTGCACCACGGCTAGCCGGGAGGGAGTCTGGAAAGAGGTCTGGACCTGTCGAAGAGGCAAGAGACTTTTTCTTCCCTCTTTGTTTCCTGGTGCGCAAGGAGAGGGGATTAAGAGTTCCGCTTAAAGGAGCTCCAGAGACAGGCGTGAGCCACGGCTATCAGCGCGGACCACGGAGACGGGCACGAGACGCTAAGGCTTCTGCTGCCACCACCAAGAAGCCTGTGTGCAAGCACAGGTCACTATCCACACTGCCCCTCCTGGGAGCCTGTGCTGCCCACCACTGCCAGTGTCCCGTGATCCAGGGACAACTTCCCCAGGAAAACGCAGGGCGTGCATCAGGCTAGTGCAATGTCATGCCGGCCTCTGCTGATGCAGGTTCGCCCCGCATCCGTACTCCTCCCTCCCGCTGGCCTGAGTGAGCCAGAGACCCCGAAGCAGCTGCTCCTTTAACCCTGTCCTGTCTGAGAGAAGAACAGACGCCCTCAGGTGACCTACATGCAGAGGCAGGTCCAAATACAAAGCTGAACCCCAGGAGCTATGCGAACAAAGAAGAGAAAGGAAAATTTCTCCCAGCAGCCTCAGAAGCAGCAAATTAAATCTCCACAATCAGCTTGATGTACCTGCATCTGTGGAATACCGGAATACACAATGAATCATTCCAAATTGAGGAGGTGGACTTTGGGAGCAAGATATATTATTTTTTCCCCTTTTCCTCTTTTTTGAGTGTGCATGTGTAGGCTTCTGTGTGAGAGTTTGTCTGCATAGCTTTGCTTTCACCATCTGTCCTAGGGTTCTGTCCATCCCTTTTATTTTTATTTATTTATTTTTTTACTCTTAAAAATTTTTTTCCTAATAACTTTATTTTATTGTATTGTATTTTATCCTATTTCTTTCATTCTTTCTATTTTTTCTCCCTTTTATTCTGAGCCGTGTGCATGAAAGACTCTTGGTGCTCCAGCCAGGCATCAGGACTGTGCCTCTGAGGTGGGAGAGCCAACTTCAGGACACTGATCCACAAGAGACCTCCCAGCTCCACGTAATACCAAACGGCAAAAATCTCCCAGAGATCTCCATCTCAACACCAAGACTCAGCTTCACTCAACGACCAGCATGCTACAGTGCTAGACACTCTATGCCAAACAAGTAGCAAGACAGGAACACAGCCCCATCCATTAGCAGAGAGGCTGCCTAAAATCATAATAAGGCCACAGACACCCCAAAACACACCACCAGACATGGACCTACCTACCAGAAAGACAAGATCCAGCCTCATCCACCAGAACACAGGCACTAGTCCCGTCCACCAGGAAGCCTACACAACCTACTGAAACAACCTTAGCCACTGGGGACAGACACCAAAAACAGCAGGAACTATGAATATAAAGCCTGTGAAAAGGAGACCCCAAACACAGTAAGATAAACAAAATGAGAAGACAAAAAAACACACAGCAGATGAAGGAGCAAGGTAAAAACTCACCAGACCTAACAAATGAAGAGGAAATAGGCAGTCTACCTGAAAAAGAATTCAGAATAATAATAGTAAAGATGATACAAAATCTTGGAAATAGTATAGACAAAATGCAAGAAACATTTAACAAGGACATAGAAGAACTAAAGAGGAATCAAGCAATGATGAACCACACAATAAATGAAATTAAAAATACTCTAGACGGGATCAATAGCACAATAACTGAGGCAGAAGAACGGATAAGTGACCTGGAAGATAAAATAGTGGAAAGAACTACTGCAGAGCAGAATAAAGAAAAAAGAATGAAAAGAACTGAGGACAGTCTCAGAGACCTCTGGGACAACATTAAATGCACCAACATTCGAATTATAGGGGTCCCAGAAGAAGAAGAGAAAAAGAAAGGGACTGAGAAAATATTTGAAGAGATTATAGTTGAAAACTTCCTTAATATGGAAAAAGAAATAGTTAATCAAGTCCTGGAAACACAGAGAGTCCCACACAGGATAAATCCAAGGAGAAACACGCCAAGACACATATTAATCAAACTATCAAAAATTAAATATAAAGAAAACATATTAAAAGCAGCAAGGGAAAAACCACAAATAACACACAAGGGAATCCCCATAAGGTTAATAGCTGATCTTTCAGCAGAAACTCTGCAAGCCAGAAGGGAGTGGCAGGATATACTTAAAGTCATGAAGGAGAAAAACCTACAACCAAGGTTACTCTACCCAGCAAGGATCTCATTCAGATTTGATGGAGAAATTACCTTTACAGACAAGCAAAAGCTGAGAGAGTTTGGCACCACCAAACCAGCTTTACAACAATTGCTAAAGGAACTTCTATAGGCAAGAAACACTAGAGAAGGAAAACACCTACAATAACAATCCCAAAACATTTAAGAAAATGGGAATAGGAACATACATATCGATAATTACCTTAAACGTAAATGGATTAAATGATCCCACCAAAAGACACAGACTGACTGAATGGATACAAAAACAAGACCCATATATATGCTGTCTATGATAGACCCACTTCAGACCTAGGGACACATACAGATTGAAAGTGAGGGGATGGAAAAAGATATTCCATGCAAATGGCAATCAAAAGAAAGCTGGAGTAGCAATTCTCATATCACACAAAATAGACTTTAAAATAAAGACTATTACAAGAGACAATGAAGGACACTACGTAATGATCAAGGGATCAATCCAAGAAGAAGATATAACAATTGTAAATACTTATGCACCCAACATAGGAGCACATCAATACATAAGGCAAATACTAACAGCCATAACAGGGAAAATCGACAATAACAAAATCATAGTAGGAGACTTTAACACCCCACTTTCACCAATGGACAGATCACCCAAAATGAAAATAAATAAGGAAAAACAAGCTTTAAATGATATATTAAACATGATGGACTTAATTGATATTTATAGGACATACCACCCAACAACAACAGAATACACATTTTTCTCAAGTGCTCATGGAACATTGTCCAGGATAGACCATATCTTGGGCCACAAATCAAGCCCTGGTAAATTTAAGAAAATTAAAATCGTATCAAGTATCTTTTCTGACCACAACGCTATGTGACTAGATATAAATTACAGGAAAAGATCTGTAAAAAATACAAACACATGGAGGTTAAATAATACACTACTTAATAACGAAGTGATCACTGAAGAAATCAAAGGGGAAATCAGAAAATACCTAGAAATAAATGACAATGGAGACACGACGACCCAAAACCTATGGGATGCAGCAAAAGCAGTTCTAAGATGGAACTTTATAGCGATACAATCCTACTTTAAGAAACAGGAAACATCTCAAATAAGCAACCTAACCTTGCACCTAAAGCAATTAGAGAAAGAAGAACAAAAAAACCCCAAAGTTAGCTGAAGGAAAGAAATCATGAAGATCAGATCAGAAATAAATGAAAAAGAAATGAAGGAAATGATAGCAAAGATCAATAAAACTAAAAGCTGGTTCTTTGTGAAGATAAACAAAATTGGTAAACCATTAGCCAGACTTATCAAGAAAAAAAGGGAGAAGACTCAAATCAATAGAATTAGAAATGAAAAAGGAGAAGTAACAACTGAAACTAGAAATACAAACGTTCATGAGAGATTACTACAAGCAACTCTATGTCAATAAAATGGACAACCTGGAAGAAATGGACAAATTCTTAGAAATGCACAACCTGCTGACACTGAACCAGGAAGAAATAGAAAATATGAACAGACCAATTACAAGCACTAAAATTGAAACTGTGATTAAAAATCATCCAACAAACAAAAGTCCAGGACCAGATGGCTTCACAGGCGTATTCTATCAAACATTTAGAGAAGAGGTAACACCTATCCTTCTCAAACTCTTCCAAAATATAGCAGAGGGAGGAACACTCCCCAACTCATTCTATGAGGCCGCCATCACCTGATACCAAAACCAGACAAGGATGTCACAAGGAAAGAAAACTACAGGCCAATATCACTGATGAACATAGATCCAAAAATCCTCAACAAAATATCAGCAAACAGAATCCAACAGCACATTAAAAGGATCATGCACCATGATCCAGTGGGGTTTATTCCAGGAATGCAAGGATTCTTCAATATACACAAATCAATCAACGTGATACACAATATTGACAAATTGAAGGAGAAAAACCACCTGATCATCTCAATAGATGCAGAGAAAGCTTTCGACAAAATTCAACACCCATTTATGATAAAAGCCCTGCAGAAAGTAGGCATAGAGGGAACTTTCCTCAACATAATAAAGGCCATATATGAGAAACCCACAGCCCACATCATCTTCAATGGTGAAAAACTGAAGCCATTTCCACAAAGATCAGGAACAAGACAAGGTTGCACACTCTCACCACTATTATTCAACATAGTTTTGGAAGTGTTAGCCACAGCAATCAGAGAAGAAAAAGAAATAAAAGGAATCCAAATCGGAAAAGAAGAAGTAAAGCTGTCACTGTTTGCAAATGACGTGATACTATACATGGAGAACCCTAAAGATGCTACCTGAAAACTACTAGAGCTAATCAATGAATTTGGTAAAGTAGCAGGATACAAAATTAATGCACAGAAATCTCTTGCATTCCTATACACTAATGATGAAAAATCTGAAAGTGAAATTAAGAAAACACTCCCATTTACCATTGCAACAAAAGGAATAAGATATCTAGGAATAAACCTACCTGAGGAGACAAAAGACATGTATGCAGAAAATTATAAGACACTGATGAAAGAAATTAAAGATGATACAAATAGATGGAGAGATATACCATGTTCTTGTATTGGAAGAATCAACATTGTGAAAATGACTCTACTACTGAAAGCAATCTACAGATTGAATGCAATCTCTATCAAACTGCCACTGGCATTTTCCACAGAACTAGAACAAAAAAATTTCACAATTTGTATGGAAACACAAAACACCCTGAATAGCCAAAGCAATCTTGAGAATGAAAAACGGATTTGGAGGAATCAGGCTCCCTGACTTCATACTATATATACTACAAAGCCACAGTAATCAAGACAGTATGGTACTGGCACAGAAACAGAAATATAGATCAATGGAACAGTATAGAAAGGCCAGAGATAAACCTACACACATATGGTCACCTTATCTTTGATAAAGGAGGCAAGCATATACAGTGGAGAAAAGACAGCCTCTTCAATACGTGGTGCTGGGAAAACTGGACAGGTATATGTAAAAGTATGAAATTAGAACACTCCCTAACACCATACACAAAAATAAACTCAAAATGGATTAAAAACCTTAATGTAAGGCCAGACACTATCAAACTCTTAGAGGAAAACATAGGCAGGACACACTATGACAGCAATCACAGCAAGATCCTTTTTGAGCCTGCTCCTAGTGAAATGGAAATAAAAGCAAAAATAAACAAATGGGACCTAATGAAACTTAAAAGCTTTTGCACAACAAAGGAAACCATAAACAAGGCCAAAAGACAACCTTCAGAATGGGAGAAAATAGTTGCAAATGAAGCAACTGACAAAGGATTAATCTCCAAAATTTACAAGCAGCTCATGCAGATCAACAACAAAAAAACAAACAACCCAATCCAAAAATGGGCAGAAGACCTAAATAGACATTTCTCCAAAGAAGATATACAGAGTGTCAACAAACCCATGAAAGAATGCTCAACATCATTAATCATTAGAGAAATGCAAATCAAAACAACACTGAGATATCATCTCACACCGGTCAGAATGGCCATCATCAAAAAATTTAGAAACATTAAATGCTGGAGAGGGTATGGAGAAAAGGGAACACTCTTGCACTGTTGGTGGGAATGTAAATTGATACAGCCACTATGGAGAACAGTATGGAGGTTCATTGAAAAACTAAAAAGAGAACTACCATACGACCCAACAATCCCACTACTGGGCATATACCCTAAGAAAACCATAATTCAAAAAAGAGTCATGTACCAAAATGTTCATTGCAGCTCTATTTACTATAGCCAGGACATGGAAGCAACCTAAGTGTCCATCAACAGATGAATGGATAAAGAAGATGTGGCACATATATACAATGGAATATTACTCAGCCATATAAAGAAACGAAATGGAGTTATTTGTAGTGAGGTGGATGGAGCTAGAGTCTGTCATACAGAGTGAAGTAAGTCAGAAAGAGAAAAACAAACACAGTATGCTAACACATATATATGGAATCTAAGGGGGAAAAAAAGGTCATGAAGAACCTAGTGGCAAGACGGGAATAAAGACACAGACCTACTAGAGAATGGACTTGAGGATATGGAGAGGGGGAAGGGTAGGTTGTGACAAAGTGAGAGAGTGGAATGGACGTATATACACTACCAAACGGAAAATAGATAGCTAGTGGGAAGCAACCAAATAGCACAGGGAGATTAGCTTGGTGCTTTGTGACCACCTAGAGGGGTGGAATAGGGAGGGTGGGAGGGAGGGAGATGCAAGAGGGAAGAGATATGGGAAT
Organism: Balaenoptera borealis; assembly: GCF_965194805.1. NCBI lineage: Eukaryota > Metazoa > Chordata > Mammalia > Artiodactyla > Balaenopteridae > Balaenoptera > Balaenoptera borealis. The sequence goes on from NC_138866.1 coordinate 127,235,336, forward strand.
ATATGTATATGTGAAACCGATTCACTTTGTTATAAAGTAGAAACTAACACACCATTGTAAAGCAATTATACTCCAATAAAGATATTTAAAAAAAAAGAATATCAAAGGCAGGTATTTTGTATATCTCTTTAAATAGGTCATACCATGGACAAATAGGGCTCTATTTCCTAGTGGAAATAGAATCATTAGCTTCTTTATATCTAATCAAATTAGAGAGAAATTTCAGAAACCCCAGGATAAATTCAGAATACTCCTCTTTAAAATCCTGTTTTCAAGAACTACTATCCATGCCAGTAGCTAATTCACCATAACATTCCAATCCCTTTGGATTCTCTGGTATTTAGGAATCTTCAGAAAAACATATAGTATAATAGATAAATAGTTAGATAGATAGTAAATAACTAGAGATGATAGATTAATAGATAAATAGCTAGATATGAGAGTCATTGTAGAAATTACATGAAGTACTAAAGTTCCACAATATGCCAATTGTTAGCCAGATACCAAAAGAGCAGGTGGTGTAATTCATTCTGTGTCCAAGACCTGAGAACCAGGGGAGCACATGCTGTAACTCTTAGTTCCAAGCAAAAGGTCCAAGAATGAGGGGTCCCTTGGTATAAATCCCAGAGTTCAAAGGCCTAATAACCAGGACCTCTTATGTCCCAGGGCAGGAAAAATGGATGTCCCAGTTCTAGAAGTGAGAAGGAATATGCCCTTTCTTTGAATTTTTATTCTACTCTGGCCCCCTATTCCAACTCTTCATGGTCTCCCACACTAGTGAGAGTGGATCTCTTTACTCAGTTGACTGAATCAAATGTTAATCCCTTCAAGAAACGTGCTCAAGGACACACCCAGAAATAATGCGTCACCAGCTATCTGGACTTTTCTTAGCCCTACCAAGTAGACATAAAATTCAACATTCCAAGTCTCCCCTTCATTAATGTGACAGCTATATGCATTGCCTTCAAACATACTTAATCTTCAAATAAGAACAATAGCAGGACTTCTCTGGTGGTCCAGTGGTAAATAATCTGCCTTCCAATGCAGGGAACATGGGTTCAATCCCTTGTTGGGGAACTAAAATCCCACATGCTGAGGGGCAACTAAACCCACACCACAACTACTGAGCTCGCATGCCTCAACGAGAGAGCCCACACGTCGCCAACTACAGAGACCATGTGCCCTGGAGCCAGCGTGCCACAACTAGAGAGAGAAACAAACAAAAAAAACCATGGCACAACTAAAGAGAAGCCCATACACCACAACTAGAGAGAAGCCCATGAGCCACTACAAAGGGCCTGCATGCTGGGACTTCCCTGGTAGTTCAGTGGTGAAGAATCTATCCTACAAAGCAGGGGACGAGGGTTCAATCCCTGGTTGGGGAACTAAGATCCCACATGCTGCAGGACAACTAAACCCACGCGCCACAACTATTGAGCTTATGCACCTCAACTAGAAAGCCAGTGTGCTGCAAACTACAGAGCCCATGTGCTCTGGAGCCCATGCACCACAACTAGAGAAGAGAAAACCCACACACCACAACTAGAGAGAAGCCCATGCTCCACAACTAGAGAGAAGCCCAATCCCCACAGTGAAGAGCCTATGTGCTGCAACAAAGATCCTGTGTGCTGTAACCCAACAACAGTCAAAATTTTAAAAATAATAATAATAAAATAAAATAAGAGCCTACATGCTGCAACTAAGACCCAAGGCAGCCAAAAAAAATAAGAAGAAGAAGAAGAAAGAAAGAAAAGAAATAAATATTTTTAAAAAAAGAACAATAGCAAGGTCATAATTCTACCTAACATGGTAGAAGTATTCTTCATACTACAGAAACACACTAATCCCTCCCCAGAAGAGGAAGTAAAGTTCTCTACTATGGTTAGTCTTATTTAAATATCTCATAAAATATAGTATGATATAAAATTAACAATACTTAAATACTATGATATAAAGTTGGTACATATTATCTGATAAGTGAATAAGAGATGATAGAAAACAAAAATATCTGAGATTATATATATATACAATATATATATACACACACAAACATATTCATAATAAGAGAGAAATACTCATGACAATCATAACTCTTTTTTCTGTAACTGATTGTGTGATAGTAGATGATATTTATAACTACCTTCTGCTACTGCCTCAATGTATTCCCATTGCTTCAGCAAGCACCATAGATGGTCTTGGTTGTTTTTATTTTATAGGATGACCAAAACCTTCATCCATGAAGGATCTGGGTTATACTTAGTCTTACATGTATTGGCAGTTGTAATTCTTTTATTAACCTTAATCATAGGGCATAGTAATAATAAAAGAAACTCTTAGGGATATTCTGTATGCCAGACATACTTTCTTATCTCTATTTTTTGAGCAGTTGCCCAATATCTCTTTTGTAGTGATACAGTTTCTTTGATTCAAAAAATTTTAGTCAATTTCTTAAACCTTCTCCACATCATTCTGTGTATTTCCATGTAAAATGCTTAACATGAACCCTGCTTAGTTAGTTTAGTAAGGGTCTCTTATAATGCATGTCTGATCACCACACATATCTAATCATGATTTAAATCCTCCACCATCTAACAGGTGATGACTAATCAGTCAGACCTGTCTTCATCAAGAATCCTGTTAAGTTGGCTTAAACAAAATCCCCATTACCATTCATGTTTCCTCTTAGTAATTTTTCATCCACTGAACCCCACCAAACATCCAGGGTATAAATTCCCACTTGCCCATGGTATTTTTGGAATTAAGCCTGTTTCTATACTGAGATAATTTATCCTTTGCAATAGTCCTGAATAAAATCTGTTTTTACCCCCATTTAATCTCTGGGTTTTTTCTTTGACAGTTAAAATATCTCTACTTGGATAGATCAGAGTCATCATTGGAGTCCCAGATACCTCAGCCAGTACCTGAAGTGTGCACCTTTGAAAACTTTTTGTCTCTACTCCTGACTGATAGAACAGAGATACTTTGGTGAGTTCATTTCCTAAACCACTGGTTCAGACAAATATCCCTTAAAGCTGTAGGGACAGATTTTGATTCATAAGCATTTGAGTACACTCTAGAAGAAAGATTAGAGGCCCAAACAGAGGATGGATTAGAGGGCTAGGTTTCTTTGTTTGTAAGAAGCTGTGTTAGAGTCCCAGGCAAATACCTGAGTGTAAGAAGCTGGGTTAGAATCCCAAGGTTATTTATGCATAAGTATAAATTTATCATTAGCTATAAAACATGGGAACTTCTCAGTGAACAGACAACCTCCTTCTTGAAACCTTGCTGAGTATATGCTGCACCAACTCCATTGGCTTCCTTTCTTGTTGGTATGATTTTACTAAGAATAATTGGACCATCAATGACCTATTTGAGAAATATTAGATCCTTTCAATGTGGCTTTTCTAAACCCACTCTCTTCTCATGCATCTTCTTTTCCTTCCTCATTTTACTGGTTTGTATTTTCCCTTCAGTTTCCTTGAATCCTTTGAGGTGTCCCCTACCTTCTCCATCCCTCTGTCCAGACTGCCAGAATTTCCCCTTCAAATCCTGCCTCTCAACTCCCATAGTCACTTTAACTTTAGGTTTCCTATCATCCATTCAGTGTTCTCAAGGAAATATGGAATCCCCAGCAACAACTACAGCCTCCATCAGATTACATGTTAGGGCAAAAGAGAGTACTACTAATCTCCTCCACAAGTATTGGTAAACAGGTAACCTTCATGTCCCATTTACCAGAAACACAGTTCAGGTTAACATATAACGTGAAGATATACCACTGAGATAGTATTACTATGTTCATCGAGTCAAGGCTAAAATTTTATAATTAGTTATAGAATTACTCTGTCCATCTTTCTGTAAGTTTATGCATGTTCCTTATGTGTGTATGTATGCATGTGTTATGTATATGTGACAATTTCTACCTCCAGATAATAAAGTTTTCTTTTACCTGGGAAAGTTTTGTTAAATGATGCTAACTTCCAAATGGTTGGTAAAGTAAAAACAGGCATAACTTCAGAGTTTTCAGCATTAAATATAATGAACATACAAATTTTTTCTACCTAGGTTTAGTACTCAAAAACATTATGTTATCTCTACTAGTTGTTTAAGATTATAAAACTGTAAATCCAACCTATGCAAAATATACATAAAAATAATTGATTTACATTAATAAAACAAAGAATAAAATTATATAAACATCTCAATAGAATCAGAAAAAGCATTTGACAAAATTCAACATTCATTTATAATAAAAACTCTCAATGAACTGGATATAAAGGAAACATATTTAAACATAATAAAGGCAATATATGAAAAGCCCACAGTTAACACCTGTTAAAAGAAGACAACAGGCCCAAAATGAGAACACTTATGCTAAGCTCTACATTCTCAAACTTAGACTTAGAACTAAGTCCAGTTCTCCCAGAGATTGAATCTTAAATCAGTCAATTAGGAATTGCCTGATAAGCACTAGTTAGGAAATCTACCTGATATACCTCTGCCTTTCTGTAACGGAAAATAACCTTGAAATAACGAACTTCCTTTTATTTGTCTAGTAAATGCCCTCTTTCCTGCTCCATTCTGCCTATAAACATCTTTCATTTTGTACAGCTCCCTGAAGCTCCCTCTTATCTGCTATACTGGATACTGTCTGAAATATGAATCATTTAATAAAGCAATAAGATCATTAAAATTTACTCAGTAGAATTTTGTTTTTTTAAAATATACTCAATAGTGAAAGCTGAAAGTTTTCCTCTAAGATCAGGAAGAAGATAAGGATGTCCACTCTCACTGCTTGTATTCAACATAGTATTAGAAGTCTTATCAAGAGCAATTAGGTAAGGAAAAGAAATAAAAGGCATCAAAATTGGAAAGGAAGAAGTAAAACTCATTGTTTTTACATGGCATGATATTATGTATAAAAAAACTTAAAGACTCCATCAAAAGAACCTGTTAGAACTAATAAAAGAATTAAGTAAAGTTGAAGGATACAAAATTAATATACAAAAATTTGTTTCATTTCTATACACTAATAACAAAATATCAGAAGAGAGATTAAGAAAACAATCCCATTTACAATTGCATCAAAAAGAATATAATAATTAGGAATTTATTTAACCAAGGTGAAAAACTGTTATACCGAAAACTATAAGACCTTGGTGAAAGTATTGAAGAAGACACAAATAAATAGAAAGATATTCCACACTCATGGATTGGAATTGTTAATACTATTAAAATATCTATGCTACACAAAGCAATCTACAGAGTCAGTGAAATCCCAATTAAAAATCCTAATGGCATTTTTCACAGAAATAGAATAATCTTAAATTTTATATGGAACAACAGGAGACCCTCAATAGCCAAAGCTATCTTGAGAGAGAAAAACAAACTTGGGTCCATCACACTTCCTGATTTCAAACTATATTAAAAGGGCATAGCAATCAAACAGTTAAGTATTGTTGTAAAAATGGATGCATAGGTCAATGGAACAGAATAGAGAGCCCAGAAATAGACCAATATATATATGGTCAATTAATTTATGAAACATAAGCCAAAAATAAACAATAAGGAAAACATAAACTCATCAATAAAAGCTGTTGGGAAAACTAGTCAGCCACATGCAAAAGAATAAAACTGGACAACTATCTTACACCATCCACAAAAACTAACTCAAAATAGATTAGAGACGTGAACATAAGACCTAAACACTGAAAATTCCCAGAAGAAAAATAGGCAGTAAGTTCCTTGACATCAGTCTTGGTGATGATTTTATTTCACACTAAATGCAAAGGCAACAAAAGCAAAAATAATTAAGTAAGACTATGTTAAACTAAAAGGAACCTACACAGCAAAGAAAACCATACATAATAAAAGGCAACCTATTGGATGGGAGCAAATTATATTTCTGATAAAGAGATAATTCCTAAAATTAAAAAAAAAAAACTCATGTAACTCAACAGCAAAAAACAAAAACAGAAAGAAAGAAAGAAAGAAAATTGGATTTTAAAATGGACAGAGGATCTGAACAGACATTTTCCCAAAGACGTACAGATAGCCAACAGGTATGTGAAGAGGTGCTCAACATCACTAATCACCAGGGAAGTGCAAATATAAACCACAAGGAGATATCACCTCATGTTTATTAGAATTGCTACTATCAAAAGACAAAAAAATGTGTTGCTGACGATGTGAAGAAACTGTTACCAAACAGAACTTGAGCCCACTCACCTGCACACAGTAAAGCCAATATACTGACACCTGGTTGTGGTGAAGAAAAGTGAAGTGTTTTTTGCAGGACACCGACCAAGGAGTCCAGTCATCTAGTGCTTAAAAGACCTGAATTCCCTGATGGCTTTCAGGGAAAGATTTGTAAAGACAGGATAAGGGAGAGGGGTTGTGGGGTGCATAATTAGCTCATGGACATTCTTCTGATTGATTGATAGTGACATAATCAGGAGTCAACATCATCAACCTTCTGTTTCAAACCAGTCTGAGGCCTATGGTTTGTGGGCAGCATACAGTTAACTTCTTCTACCTAGTGGGGGTTTCAGTATCTGCAAAACAGCTCAAAGGATATGACTCAGAATATTATCTATAGCCCTTGAGGAGGAATGAAATGTCCTTGACTTTGTTTAATGGCTAAATTATTATCATTTTGTCTTGCTTGACTGTTTTCCTCTTTCTGCATTTTCTAACTTATCTGATTAAATTTATTCTTTGGAACTCAGGGAAAGTCTTGGAGGCTAAAGTTTTTCTACAGACAAGAGGCAGGCAGAGGACATGGGAGGGTGCTCTATTCTGGGAAGGCCCTAAATTGTCCTGCTCAGTTACAAAATGGGAATCTTGTGCACTGTTGGTGGAAATGTAGATTGGTAGTGCTACTGTGGAAAACAATATGGAGGTTCCTCAAAAAACTAAAAATAGAACTACCATATGATCCATCAATTATACTTCTTGGTATTTATCCATAGGAAATGGAGCCCTAATCAAAAATATGGTATCCTTCAAGTTTATTTCAGCATTGTTTACAATAGCCAAGACATAGAAGCAAATGAAGTGTACATCAATGGATGACTGGATAAAGAAAATGTGAGATAGATAGATGATAGATCAATAGATAGATAGATAGATGATAGATAGATAGATATAAATAATGGAATGGAATATGACAGGATATTATTTAGCCATAAAAAAGAATAAAATCTTGCAATTTATGACAACATGGATGGGCCTAGCACATTACACAAAGGGACAAAGTCAGACAGAGAAATGCAAGTGGTTTATGATCTCACTGATATGTGTAAACTAAAAACAAACAAACAAACAAAAAACAAAAAAGAAACTTATACAGAGAGCAGATTGGTGCTTGCTAGAGGTGGTGGGTGGGGTGTGGGCAAAATGGGTGAAGGGGGTCAAAAGGTAAAAACTTCCAGGTATGAAATAAATAAATCTTGGGGATGTAATTTATGGTAGGGTGACTGTAGTTAAAAATACTGTATTGTATATTTGAAATTTGCTATGATAGTACCTCTTAAAATATGACAAGGAAAAAATGGGTAACTATGTGCGACGATGGATGTTAACTAAACTTATAATGGTGATAGTATTGCAATACTCTATATACAAAATTGAATCATCATGTTTTATATCAACATTATGTTTTAATACAATGTTATATGTAAATTATATATCAATTTTTAAAATTAATAGCTTAATGTATGTCTTGCCCAGAGGTAAATTAAAAATAAAAAATAACTATATATTAACTTTTTATGTTCTCTATCTCTGTGATTTTTTGATATTTGCCTAATTTGTCAACAAGATAAATAATTGAAGGTGACAAGTGTGAAATTATCATCAATTTAAACATATTTGTTAATAACAAGTGAATTAAATAGATGTAAATAGGACAAAAGTTAATGAACTTTTAAAAACTGATCATGTTTTATAATATCTACTTAAAAGTCATTTCACAAAAAATTTGGTAACTTGAAACCTTAAAGCTATATTAAGTTAAGGCAAATAATGGATATTTCTTGAATATCCAAAATGTTTCCAAATAAGAAAAATATTGAAATTTCAGTTGTTGAACATATTGTATCTACCTTTACAATCTTGTTTTTATATGGTACAAAAAAACTAAATATATTGGGGTACATCTTTAAACATTAGATATTGTACAATGAAAAGGAATATTCCTCTAGAAAATTTGAAATAATGTGTTTATAAATTTGCTACAGAATAATAGTATGTGGCCAACAGTTAACAATTGCTTAATTCCTACTTTTCTCTGTAAAAGAAAGGTGACTAATGGTTAATGATTCTAATAAATATATGTAAATGAAATGACTATAACTAAGAAAGATAAAGAAAAAAACACTGTGTATGCAAGGAAAGTAAGGTATGTTTTTAATGAGGAAGTATATGAAGAATGTGATTTTGTTATGAAAAAAAGAGAGTAATATTGTCCTAATGTGGAATGACCTCTTAATCCAGAATAAAAAAGAGGAAAGGTATAAGGCAAATACTGAATGGATTTTTTTTTAAGTTAGAAAGACTGTGGAAAAGGAATCTTGAAAGGAATATTATCTTGTGTGGGCAAATCTGGCAAAGATTGGATGAATTTATTTACAAGGTTTTTAGAATTTAGCCTTAGAATTAATAGTACATGAATGCAAAACCAGGATTTGGTTATTTCTCTATTAAAACAACAAGGTGTGTTTAGATTATGCCTGCTATTAAGAAGAAACTATTTTTTTCTTTACTTTCTATTTATTTAGTATGGAAAACCAAATTTTGCATTTTAATATAGTTTCTTGTGCTTCATGTTGTCTTTATCAGGTCTTTGATTACTTAGGAAACAGAGTCTTATTAATAAAAGAGCTGGATTTTTAACAACTATGTAACATTTTGTATTTGCCTTTAAACTCTCTTGTCAGTTTGGTTAAATGATTAACTTGGTATAGTTTCACAGTGATCCTATTTAGTTGTGTTAAAACCTTTTGATATTTTTTTACAACTTCCCAAAACCAAATTATAAATGGAGTCTTTTTTATCTCAAACTAACATTGAGATTTCCCAGAGGGTTCCTGGAAAACGTCAAAGGATTTCTTTCTCCCTTTGTAAAAGGTAGATACTAAGTTAATTAAGTTTACTTGGTATATTAAATTACATGGAAAACATTGGCAAATAAAAAATGATGTTAAAAAAGAGTGTATATATATATTTGAGTCACTTTGCTGTACAGCAGAAATGAACACATCATTGTAAATCAACTATACTCCAATAAAAAAATGATGATAAACCTTCTTAGGTTTCTACGTTATTAATGAGGTATTCTAGAAATTATATGAAGTTCATAGATATTTGTCAATACACTCCAACTAATATGCTGAAATCCAATATGTAACAGAAATAACTAATTTTCCTTATCAAATAAACTCTCATCAGAAGTTTAACTATAACCTTTTAACAAGAAAATACAATGGAGAAAAGACAGTTTTTCAATAAGTGGTGCTGGGAAAACTGGACAGCTACATGTAAAAGAATGAAATTAGAACATTCTCTAACACCATACACAAAAATAAACTCAAAATGGATTAAAAATCTGAATGTAAGAGTGGATATTATAAAACTCTTGGAGGAAAACATAGGCAGAACACTTTCTGACATAAATCGCAGTGATATCATTTTGGATCCACCTCCTAGAGTAATGAAAATGAAAACAAAAATAAACAAAAATGACCTAATTAAACTTAAAAGTTTTTGCACAGCTAAGGAAACCATAAACAAAACAAAAAGACAATCCACAGAATTGGAGAAAATATTTGCAAATGAAGCAACTGACAAGGGATTAATCTCCAAAATACACAAATAGCTCATGCAGCTCAATTTAAAAAATTAAAATCAAAAAAATGGGCAGAAAATCTAAATAGACATTTCTCCAAAGAAGACATACAGATGGCCAATAGGCACATGAAAAGATGCTCAACATCGCTAATTATTAGAGAAAATCAAATCAAAACTACAATGAGGTATCACCTCACAATGGTCAGAATGTCTACAAACAGTAAATGCTGGAGAGGGTGTGGAGAAAAGGGAACCCTCATACACTGTGTGTGGGGATGTAAATTGGTGCAGGCACTATGGAAAACAGTATGGAGTTTCTTTTAAAAACTAAAAATAGAACTACCATATGATCCAGCAATCCCACTCCTGGACATATATCTGGAGAAAATCATAATTTAAAACAATACATGCACCCTCAATATTCATTGAAGCACTATTTACAACAGCCAGGACATGGAAGCAACCTAAATGTCCATCGACAGAGAAATGGATAAAGAAGATGTGGTACATATATACAATGGAATATTACTCAGTGATAAAAAAATAATGAAATAATGGTATTTGCAGCAACATGGATGGACCTAGAGATTATCATACTAAGTGAAGTAAATCAGACAAAGACAGTTATCATATGATATCACTTATATGTGGAATCTTAAAAAAATGATACAAATGAACTTATTTACAAAACAGAAACAGACTCACAAACTTTGAAAGAAAACTTATGGTTACCAAAGGGAAAGAAGCAGGAGGGGCAAATTAGGAGTTCGGGATTAACATACACACACTACTATATATAAAATAGATAATCAACAAGGACCTAATGTGTAACACAGGGAACTATGATCAGTATTTCGTAATAACCTATATGGGGAAAGAATCTGAAAAAGAAATGATATAGGTATATGTATAACTGAATCGCTTTGCTTTGCACCTGAAACTAACACAACATAGTAAATCAACTATACTCCAACATAAAATAAAAATTAAATTTAAAAAAGAAGTTTAACTCTGACCTTTAAATCATTTAATTCATTCCAGACAGTTATTGCTTTGCTTCTTCTCCAAAAGTATTTACAATCAGTTAAAGAAAGTATGCTCCATCATGGGAACATTTGGATAATTTTGAAGCCATGCTCTGGACTGAGTAATAATTCACAGGAAGAATAAAGAAGCTGATTAATTCATAAAACTACTAACCCAATATTTAGCAGAACAAGAATTAATTACATCGAGCTAAATAAACTGATGAGGATGATCATAAATTTTTATGACTTTTGGTTTAAACATTGTTAATTTTTAATGTTTTGGCTATCATGTAGAAGTTGAACAATTTCTTATAGCAATTTGGTAAAGTATACCTTTGTGAACAAATATGAAACTATTCCCTTTTTTCCCTTAACTGATTCCTGCACAATTCAAAAACCCTAGGTATTTTTATTTTTATGGCAATATAATTAGTTGCATAATTTCAATAAAAATCTGTTCTCCTTGTAAGAGAACCAAACTTGAAACATTTGTTATATTACCAATGCTCTGATTGGAATGTCATATTTGAAAATGTGCATGAAAACAGATATGAACAGAAAGCTTTAAGGAACTAAGCTTGAGATGAAGGAGTAAATCCTTATGAAACTCCCTTTGAAAACCAGCCTGTAACAGAGTTTTCCACCATACAGGTCAGTAAGGAATGTCATCTCCTGACAGGCTCAGTACCTAAATCTTTAGGTACTGCAGGCAAAATCTGGTAGCAAGTTATTGGCTTGGCTTCCTAGCCTTGAGAGGCTTTGAAAATTTCAACCTGAAATTCCTTATGAAAAGGTCCAATAAAGCAAACTCACAAGACCTATGTGATCAGTTGCTATTTTTACTTCACTTGTGTAAATAATCAGATCAAATTTAATGAGACTAAACTTATTTTGCAAACAAATTAGTCTTACTTTGATTATCTTTAATTGAAAGGTGGTGATTTTAGAGGAAAACGTTATGATTCAATGGAAAACTTGTGGATTCCATCTTGCACATTTTGCCATTTCATGCCAAAGCCTGAATTATTTTTTTTATCTCCAAGATCTGCCTACAACCCTCCAAATTAACATTTCCAATTTTATCATTTCTCACCTGGAATTATGCATTAACTTTACCTGTGCCATCATGGCTACTTTGTTCTCAGGCCCATTGGAAAATAACAAGGGTGACTGGGAAAAGAGTGATTAATATCCATGAGAACTGTCATTATAGCCACTTGATTATTGAAATCCTGGGGGTGGGGGCAGGGAAACGTCATGGATATACCAGTTCTAGGAGAGGAGAAGAAATTTTCCTTCCTTTGCCTTTTTCTATCATGACCCTCTTTGATTTGGTTGGTGCTCTCCCACATTGGTGAGGGCAGACATCTTTATCCAGTCTAATAAATCAAATGTTAATCCCTTACCTTCCAGAAAAATCCTGACACATTCAGAAATAATGTTTTACCAGGTATCTGGACTTCCCTTAACCCATCAAGTTGCTAATAAACATACGATGAACAGGCTTCCCCTTGTGAACTTGACACAAATATGCATTGCCTTTGAACATACTTACTCTTCAAATAAAGAAAGCAACAAGTCATAATTGTGCCTAACATGATAGAAGTATTATGCATACTACTGAAAACACACTAACGCTTTCCAAGAAGAGAGGTAAAGTCCTTCAGTAATGTTTACTGTTCTTCCAGGTATCTCATAAGAAATACTATGATGAAAAATTAAAAAGCTGATATAAAATTAATATGTCACATATTGTAATTGAGCAGGACCCTATGGGGCCTTCCCAGAACAGACCACTCCCACAATGTCCTTGGCCTGCCTCTTGTCTGTAGGAAAACTTGAGCCTTCAGGCCTTCCCCCAAGCTCCAAATGGTATACTTAATCAGAGAAGTGAGAAAATGCAGAAAAAAAGGAAAACAGTCAAGCAAGACAAAATAATAAATGTTTAGCCATTAAACCTTTAGTTCCTCCTCAAGGGCTATAGGAAATATTCTGAGTCATATCTTCTGAGCTGTTTTGCAGATACTGAAACCCCCACCAGGTAGAAGAAGTTAACTGTATGCTGCCCACAAGCATATAGACCCCAGACCAGTTAGAACCATAAGCTTGATGATGTTGACTCCTGATTGCCTCACCACCAACCAATCAGAAGAATTTCCATGAGTTTATCACACACCCCACAAACCCCCTCCCACATCCTGTCTTTAAAAACCTTTCCCTGAAAGCCTTTGGGGAGTTCAGGCCTTTTAGGCACTAGCTACCTGGACTCCTTGCTTGGCTCCCTGCAATAAATGTTACCCTTTCCTTCACCATAACCCAGTATCAGTAGATTGGCTTTACTGTGTGTGCTCAAGCATGCCCAAGTTTGGTTCAGTAACAATATTACAACATAATGAAATAATAAAGTTAGAAAGCAAAGACATTTGATATACACATATACAAGTATTCATAAAAAATGAGGAAATACTCATGACAATTACATTCCTCATTTCTGTCACTGGTCATGTGTTAGTAGGTGGTAATTATAACTACATCTACTATCCACTCTATATTGCCTTTGTATAAGCAAGCATTTCAGCTTGTAATAGTTCTTTACCTGGTGGAATGAATCAAACCTTCATTCCCGAAAAGTCTAGGCCTTTATTAGTCCTGCTTGGATTGAGTTGTGGTAGTTTTCCATTGACTTTACTCACAGGGAATGATAATAATAAGAGATACCCTAAGAGATATCCAGTACTCCAGGCATACTCTTTCCTACCTTCACTGTAGAGTCGTTGTCCAGTTTCTCTTTAGTAGTGACACAGATTCTTTGACTCACCATTCTTCAGTCAAGCTCCTAAACCTTCTCCAATGCCCATCTGAGTATTTCCTTATGAAATCTTTACCAAGAACCTTGTTAAGTCAGTTTAACAAGGGTCTCTCATCCTTCGTTTGATCATCCTCAATAGCTAATTAGGTTTCTAAGCTTCTACCATCCTCCAGGTGATGACCTCTCTATCTGGCCTGTCTTCAGCAAACACTCTGTCAATTTAGTCAGAATTCTCTTCACCTTTTATGATTGCTGTTAGTAATTTTCCAACTACTGAAACCCATCAGGCACCTTAGATATAAATTCCCACTCACCCATGTTATATTCAGTTTTGAACCTGTTTCTTTACTGAGATCTCTTTCCCCTATTGCAATAGTCCTGAATAATTACCCATTTAAAAATGGTGTTTCTTTGAGTTATAAAACAGAATTGGATACAACAGAATTCTTACTGGAGATCAGAACCATTCACCCAGGACCGAAATTATACACCTTTGAAGACTTTGTCTCCAATCTTTACTAACTGATTGGAGATCCTTTGGTGAATCTAACTCCTAAAGCATTAATTCAGAGCCTTAAAGCTGCTAGGGATGGATTTTGATTTGTAAGATTTTGAGTATATTCTAGAAGCAGAGTTAGAGTCCCAGACAAAAAAAGCAGGGTTAAACTCCTAGGCTTTTCTCTAAGAAGCCAGTTTAGAGTCCCAGGCAAGCAAAAGCTGTCTGGTTTATCCAAGATTATCTGTTCATTAGAATTAAGGTACCACTAGTTAAGAACATAGGAGTTTCTCAGTGGACTGTTGAGCCCCCACTGACTATGCTCTGCCAACTCTACTTCCTTTCTTGCTTGCATGCTTTTACCAAGGATAATTTGGAATTTCAACAACCTCTTTGGGAAACTTAGGATATTCACGAAATGGATCCTGTAAGACTTCTACCTTCCTTACACCTTTGTTCCTCTTTCTTTATTTCAGTGTTTTGTATCTTTCTTCCAGTTGTCTTAAGTCGTTCGTTTCCATCTCCTTCAAACACCTACCTCCTTCCTCCCTGTCTCTACCCTGCAAGACATTTTCCTTCCCACTTCAATCCCTAAGTTTTCTGTAACAACTTGAATTTTAGGTCCCCTACTCTCTATTGAGGTCTCTCAAGGAACTAAGGGACCCGTAAAAGCAATCAACTCAGGCTGAAAAAAATGGTTATTTGTAAACAGAACTAGATGTTTAGTCCACTCAGATTGATTTAGAGACATCAAGACAGCTGCTAGAAATCACCTCATTTAATGGCCTAACATTTGCTCCATAGCCTCCACTAAATTACATGCCAGGGAAAAATAAAATCTTGACAGTTTCTCCACAAATATTGGTTAACAGGTAACTTAACTTGTCCCATTTTCCAGAAACAGAATTCAGACAAAAATATAAAGGGGTGATTAACCAGGGAGATTATATTACTATGTTTTACTGAGTCAGAGTATCTCTACTGACATCTGTCCATATGTTTTCTTTATATATCTATATATTTATTTTATGTATATGTGACATTTTCTATCTCTGCATGATAGTACAAAATTAATTTATAAAACTCCTTAAAGAAGTTTTATTCCAATTGTCAGAGATAAATGAGTTTCTATAAATTAAGCATTTCTCAAACTCTCAGAAATGTAAAAAAAAAAAAAAATCCAAATTTTAAAAGTTCCTTTATGTGGGATAATCTTTGACAATAAAGCTAGTTTTGAAAATTGTTGGTTAGGGATCAGCCCAGATGGCAGATTAGAAAGACCCTGAGCTCACTTCCTCTCATAGGCACACCAAATTTACAACAATTTACAGAGGAATCATCAATTAAGAAGACCATAACCTACTAGAAAAGACCTTCTACAGCTAAAGATATAAAGAAGGAACCACAACAAGATGTGTAGGAGTGGTGGAGTCACAATATAGTCAAATCCTATACCCTGGGGTGGGTGAGCCCCAAACAGGAGAATAATTACAATTGCAGAGGTTCTCCCAGAGGAGTGAGAGGTCTGAGCCCTCAGGCTCTCCAACCCAGAGGTCCTGTACTGGGAAAACAAGCCTCCCAAAATGTTTGACTTTGAAAGCCAGTGGGGTTTACATTCAGGAGTCCCAGAGAGCTGAGGGAAAGAGAGAATCTACTCTTAAAGGGCACACACAAAATCTCACATGCTCTGGGACTCAGGGCAGAAACAGTCACTTGGAAGGAGTCTGAGTCAGATATACCTGCTGATCTGGAGAGTCTCCAGGAGAAGCAGGATGAAAATACAGCTCAACTTCTGGACATAGACATGGGCAGCAGGAATTTTTGGGAGGTTCTTCTACCACAAGGACACTAGTGCTGGTAGTCATCATTTTGAAATCCTCCTTCTAGCTTATTAGCCTCAAGACCCAGCCCAACTCCTGCTCAACAGCCAATAGGCACCAGTACTGAAACACCTCAAGCCAGGCAATTAACTGGACAGGGACACAACCCCACCAACCAGCGAGCAGGGTACCTTAAGATTTCCTGAGCCCACAGCAACCCCTGGACGTGGCTCTGCCCACAAGAGGGCCAGGACCTGGCCCCACACACCACCAAATAGGCATTAAACCCAGCACCCCCAGGGCCCTGCAGCCAGAAAGCATGGGACACAGCTTCACCCATCAGTGGGCAGGCACAAGCCCCAGAATTCCTGGCCCCAACAAACAGTGACCTTGCTCAAGCCTCAGGATCAGCTTCACCAACCAGTGGTCAGATACCAGCCATAAGAGAACCACAGCCCCCCAGACTTAGCCCACACACCAGGAGGCCAGCTCTTGCTTTGGGATCTGCTGGGCCCTGGCTCTGCCCAGCAGCATGCCTGATCTAGACTCAGGACCAGGCTCATCCACTAGCAGGAGGACACCAGCTGCAAGACAATAGCAGTCCCACAGCGTGTAGACCCAGCCTGCCTACCAGAAGACCAGAACACACCCCAGGACTGGCTGGGTTCAGTCATAGCCCACTAGAAAGCAAACACAAAGTTTGGTACACCCTGAACCTTACATTCAGATGTTTCAGGGACTGGTACTACCCACCAGCAGTTTAACACCAGCTGTGGGACCCTTGGGACCACAACTCTGCCTGCCCGTGAGCCAGAACAAGCCCTATGACCCCCCAGGGTTCAGTCAGCAGCTGGTAAACACCACACAAGGCAGGGCCCAGCAACCAACGAGATCAGGGAGCAACCAAGCCTGCCAGATCATCCACAGTAGTCAGCCTGCCAGAACAGAAGAATCCAAACAGCCCACATAGGGGGAAAACCTAGAGCATATAGCTCTGGTGATGAGAGAAGAGTGCACTGCTGGGATGCATAGGATATCTCCTAAAAAGGCCACCACTACAAAGTCAGGAAAAATAACAAATGTACCAGATACATAGAAATATAAATAGCAAGTTAGACAATATGAAGCTACAGAGGAATAGGTTCAAAACAAAAGAACAGGATAAAACCCAGAAGAAGAAATAAGTGAAATGAAGATAGTCCATCTACCCAAGAAAGAGTTCAGGGTAATGACCATAAGGATGATCAAAAGACTCCAGAGAATGGTTGCACAAAGCAAGAAGTTAGAAATATCTCACTAAGAATCAAAAAATATAAAGAACAAAAAAACAGAGATGTAGGATACAATAAATGGAATGAAAAATACACTAGAAGGAATCAGCAGTAGACCAAATGATACAGAGGAATGAATCAGCAAGCTGAAAGACCAAGTAATGGAAATCACTGATGCTAAACTGGAAAAAGAAAAAGAATGAAAAGAAATGAGGACAGTTGAGGAGAACTCTGGGACATCAAGCACATTAATATTCATATTACAAGGGATGAAGAAGGAGAAGAAAGAGATAGAAAGGTGCTGAGGACACGTTTGAAGACATAATACATGAAAACTTCCTGAATCTGAGAAAGGAATGATACATCCAAGTCCAGGAAGCACAGAGAGTGCCAAACAAGATTAACCTAGAGAGGAAAACACCAGGACACATTGTAACTTAAAAGGCAAAAATTAAAGATAAAGAGAGAATATTAAAAGCAAAAAGGGAAAAGCAACAAGTTACAAAAAAGGGAACTCCCATAAGGTTATAAGCCGACTTTTTAGCAGAAACTCTACAGGACAGAGGGTGTGGTATAATATATAAAAGTGATGAAAGGGAAAAACCTACAAACATAATATTCCACCTGATAAGTCTCTCATTCAGATTTGATGGAGAGATCAAAAGTTTACAGACAAGCAAAAGCCAAACCACCTTTACAGGAAATGTTAGAGGGACTTCTCTAAGTGAAAAAGAAAAGGGCACAACTAGAAACGTAAAAATTATGAAAGGGAAAGCCTATTGGTAAAAGCGAATACACTAAAGGAAGGAAATAATCCAACACAAAGCTAATAAGAAGGTAAAAAGATAAAAATTTGTAACATCATCTATGTCCAAAGTAAGGAGTTAAGACGTACACAAAATAATTACATTTAAAATATATTGTCAAGAACAGAATAATCATAAGGAAAAGCGTATACAAATAGAGAGTTGTTAAAATGCACTTGGAAGTAAGAGATCAGCAACTTAAAACAATCAGCAACTTAAGAGATTATGATATATATATATTTTATATATGACATACATATATATCATGATAACCACAAACCAAAACTCTATAATATATACACAAAAAAAGTAGGAAGGAATCCCAACATAACACTAAAGATAGGGATCAAATTACAAGAAATTGAACAAAAGAAGAAGAAAGGAACAAAAAAAGACCTACAAAAACAACCCCAAAACAATTAATAAAATGGCATTAAGAACACACATATTGGAGGAGCTTCAAGATGGCGGAAGAGTGAGACGTGGAGATCACCTTCCTCTCCACAAATACATCAGAAATACATCTACATGTGGAACAACTCCTATAGAACACCTACTGAACGCTGGCAGAAGACCTCAGACCTCCCAAAAGGCAAGAAACTCCCCCACGTACCTGGGTAGGGCAAAAGATAAAAGAAAAAACAGAGACGAAAGAATAGGGATGGGACCTGCACCAGTCGGAAGGAGCTGTGAAGGAGGAAAGGTTTCCACACACTAGGAAGCCCCTTCAAGGACGGAGGCTGTGGGTGGCAGAGGGAGGAAGCTTCAGAGCCACGGAGGAGAGTGCAGCAACAGGAGTGCAGAGGGCAAAGCGGAGAGATTCCCGCACAGAGAAGCGGTGCCGACCAGCACTCACCAGCCCGAGAGGCTTGTCTGCTCACACGCCGGGGTGGGTGGGGGCTGGGAGCTGAGGCTCTGGCTTCGGTCGGATCCCTGGGAGAGGAATGGTGTTGGCAGCGTGAACACAGCCTGAAGGGTGCTAGTGCACCACAGCTAGCCGGGAGGGAGTCTGGGAAAAAGTCTGGAGCTGCCGAAGAGGCAAGAGACTTTTTCTTCCCTCATTGTTTCCTGGTGCGCGAGGAGAGGGGATTAAGAGCGCCACTTAAAGGAGCTCCAGAGATGGGCACTAGCCGTGGCTATCAGCACGGACCCCAGAAATGGGCATGAGATGCTAAGGCTGCTGCTGCAGCCAACAAGAAGCCTGTGTGCAAGCACAGGTCACTATCCACACCTCTCCTCCAGGGAGCCTGTGCAGCCTGCCACTGCCAGGGTCCCGTGATCCAGGGACAACTTCCCAGGAGAACACATGGCACCTCAGGCTGGTGCAATGTCATGCCAGCCTCTGCCACCGCAGGCTCGCCCCGAACGCCATACCCCTCCCTCCCCATGGCCTGAGTGATTCAGATCCCCCAAATCAGCTGCTTCTTTAACCCCATCCTGTCTGAGCAAAGAACAGATGCCCTCAGGCGACCTACATGCAGGGGGTGTTTCCAAATCCAAAGCTGAACCCCAGAACCTGTGCAAACAGAGAAGAGAAAAGGAAATTCCTCCCAGCAGCCTCAGGAGCAATGGATTAAATCTCCACAAACAACCTGATGTACCCTGCATCTGTGGAATACATGAATAGACAACGATTCATCCCAAATTGAGGAGGTGGACTTTAGGAGCAACAATACATTTTTTTTTTTTTCTGAGTGTCTATGTGTATGCTTCTCTGAGTGATTTTGTCTGTATAGCTTTACTTTTATCATTTGTCCTAGGCTTCTCTCGGCCTTTTTTTTTTTTTTTTTTAGTACAGTTTTTAGCACTTGTTATCATTGGTGGATTTGTTTTTTGGTTTGGTTGCTCTCTTCTTCCTTTCTTTCTTTCTTTCTTTTTTTTGTTTTATTACTTTCTAAAAATTTTTTAATAATTTTTATTTTTTATTGTAATAACTTTATTTTATTTTATCTTCTTCTTTCTTTCTTTCCTACTTTTTCCCCCTTGTATTCTGAACCATGAGGATGACAGGCTCTTGCTGCTCCAGCCAGGCGTCAGGGCTGTGGCTCTAAGGTGATAGAGCTAAGTTCAGGACTTTGGTCCAAAAGAGACCTCCCAGTTCCATGTAATATCAAATGGCGAAAATCTCCCAGAGATCTCCATTTCAATGCAAAGACCCAAGTCCAGTCAACAACCAGCAAACTCCAATGCTGGAAACCCTATGCCAAACAACTAGCGAGACAGGAACACAATGCCACCCATTAGCAGAGAGGCTGCCTGAAGTCATAATAAGGCCACAGACACCCCAAAAAACACCACCAGACGTGGAACTGCCTACCAGAAAGACAACATCCAGCCTTATCCACCAAAACACAGGCACTAGTCTCCACCACCAGGAAGCCTACACAAGCCACTGAACCAAACTTAGCCACTGGGGGAAGACACGAAAAACAACGGGAACTAAAAACCTGCAGACTGTGAAAAGGAGACCCCAAACACAGTAAGTTAAGCAAAATGAGAAGACTGAGAAACACACAGCAGATGAAGGAGCAGGGTAAAAACCCACAAGACCTAACAAATGCAGAGGATATAGGCAGTCTATCTGAAAAAGAATTCAGAATAATGATAGTAAAGATGATACAAAATCTTGGAAATAGAATGGAGAAAATACAAGAAGTATTTAACAAGGACCTAGAAGAACTAAAGAGCAAACAAACAGTAATGAACAACACAATAAATTAAATTAAAATTTCTCTAGAAGGAATCAATAGCAGAATAACTGAGGCAGAAGAACGGATAGGTGACCTGGAAAACAAAAAAGTGGAAATAACTACTGCACAGCAGAATAAGAAAAAAGAATGAAAAGAATTGAGGACAGCCTAAGAGACCTCTAGGATAACATTAAACACACCAACCTTCGAATTATAGGGGTCTCAGAAGAAGAAGAGAAAGAGAAAGGGACTGAGAAAATATTTGAAGAGCTTATAGATGAAAACTTTCCTAATATGGGAAAGGAAATAGTTAATCAAGTCCAGGAAGCACAGAGAGTCCCATACAGGATAAATCCAAGGAGAAACATGCCAAGACGCATATTAATCAAACTATCAAAAATTAAATACAAAGAACAAATATTAAAAGCAGCAAGGGAAAAACAACAAGTAACACATAAGTGAATCCCCATAAGGTTAACAGCTGATCTTTCAGCAGAAACTGTGCAAGGCAGAAGGGAGTGGCAGGACCTATTTAAAGTGATGAAGAAGAAAAACCTACAACCAAGATTACTTTACCCAGCAAGGACCTCATTCAGATTTGACAGAGAAATTAAAACCTTTACAGACAAGCAAAAGCTAAGAGAATTCAGCACCACCAAACCAGCTTTACAACAAACGCTAAAGGAACTTCTCTAGGCAGGAAATACAAGAGAAGGAAAAGACCTACAGTAATAAACCTAAAACAATTAAGAAAATGGTAATAGGAACATACATATCGATAATGACCTTAAATGTAAATGGATTAAATGCTCCCACCAAAAGACACAGACTGGCTGAATGGACACAAAAACAAGACCCGTATATATGCAGTCTACAAGAGACCCACTTCAGACCTAGGGACACATAAAGACTGAAAGTGAGGGCGTGGAAAAGGATATTCCATGCAAATGGAAATCAAAAGAAAGCTGGAGTAGCAATTCTCATATCAGACAAAATAGACTTTAAAACAAAGACTATTACAAGAGACAAAGAAGGACACTACATAATGATCAACGGCTCAATCCAAGAAGATATAACAATTGTAAATATTTATGCACCCAACATATAAACACCTCAATACATAAGGCAAATGATAACAGCCATAAAAGGGGAAATCGACAGTAACACAATCATAGTAGGGGACTTTAACACCCTGCTTTCACCAATGGACAGATTATCCAAAATGAAAATAAATAAGGAAACACAAGTTTTAAATGATACATTAAATAAGATGGACTTATTTGATATTTATATGACAGTCCATGCAAAAACTACAGAATACACATTCTTCTCAAGTGCTCATGGAATATTCTGCAAGATAGATCATACCTTGGATCACAAATCAAGCCTTGGTAAATTTAAGAAAATTGAAATCGTATCAACTATCTTTTCCAACCACAATGCTATGAGACTAGATATCAATTACTGGAAAAAATCTGTAAGAAAGTCAAACACATGGAGGCTAAACAACACACTAGTTAATAACCAAGAGATCACTGAAGAAATCAGAGAGGAAATCAAAAAATACCTAGAAATATGTGACAATTAAAACACAATAACCCAAAACCTATGGGATGCAGCTAAAGCAGTTCTAAGAAGGAAGTTTATAGCTATACAATCCTACCTCAAGAAACAAGAAAAATCTCAAATAAACAACTTAACCTTACACCTAAAGCAATTAGAGAAAGAAGAACAAAACCCCCCAAATTTAGCAGAAGGAAAGAAATCATAAAGATCAGATCAGGAAAAAAATGAAAAAGAAATATACTAAACAACAGCAAAGATCAATAAAACTAAAAGCTGGTTCTTTTAGAAGATAAACAAAATTGATAAACCACTAGCCAGACTCATCTAGAAAAATGGGAGAAAACTCATATCAACAGACTTAGAAATGAAAAAGAAGTAACAACTGACACTGCAGAAATGTAAAGAATCATGAGAGTTACTACAAACAACTATATGCCAATAAAACAGACAACCTGGAAGAAATAGACAAATTCTTAGAAAAGTACAACCTTCCAAGACTGAACCAGGAAGAAATAGAAAATATAAACACACAGATCACAAGCATTGAAATTGAAACTGTGATTAAAAATCTTCCAACAAACAAACGCCCAGGACCACATGGCTTCACAAGTGAATTCTATCAAATATTAGAGAAGAGCTAACACCTAACCTTCTCAAACTCTTCCAAAATACAGCAGAGGGAGGAACACTTCCAAACTCATTCTACGAGGCCACCATCACCCTGATACCAACACCAGACAAAGATGTCACAAAAAATGAAAATTACAGACCAATATCAGTGATGAACATAAATGCAAAAATCCTCAACAAAACACTAGCAAACGGAATCCAATAGCACATTGAAAGGATCATACACCATGATCAAGTGGGGTTTATCCCAGGAATGCAAGGATTCTTCAATATGTGCAAATCAATCAATGTGATACACCATATTAACAAAGTCAATAGGTGCAGAAAAAGCATTTGACAAAATTCCAAACCCATTTATGATAAAAATTCTCCAGAAAGTAGGCATAGATGGAACTTACCTCAACATAATAAAGGCCATATATGACAAACCGACAGCCCACAGCATTCTCAATGTTGAAAAACTGAAACCATTTCCTCTACGATCCGGAAGAAGACAAGGTTGCCCACTCTCACTGCTTTTATTCAACATACTTTTGGATGTTGTAGTCACAGCAATCAGAGAAGAAAAAGAAATAAAAGGAATCCAAAATGGAAAAGAACAAGTAAAACTGTCACTGTTTGCAGATGATATGATACTATACATAGAGAATCCTAAAGATGTTACCAGAAAACTACTAGAGCTAAACATTAAATCTGGTAAGTTAGCAGTATACAAAATTAATGCACAGAAATCTGTTGCATTCCTATACACTTATGATGAAAAATCTGAAAGAGAAATTAAGGAAACACTACCATTTACCATTGCAACAAAAAGAATAAAATACCTAGGAATAAACCTACCTAAAGAGACAAAAGACCTGTATGCTGAAAACTGTAAGACACTGATGAAAGAAATTATAGGTGTTACAAACAGATGGAGAGATATACCATGTTCTTGGATTCGAAGAGTCAACACTGTGAAAATGACCGTACTTCCCAAAGCAATCTACAGATTCAATGCGATCCCTATAAATACACCAATGGCATTTTTCACAGAACTAGAATAAAAAATTTCACAATTTGTATGGAAATAAAAAAGACCCTGAATAGCCAAAGCAACCTTGAGAAAGAAAAACGGAGCAGGAGGCATCAGGCTCCCTGACTTCAGACTATACTACAGTAATCAAGACAGTATGTTACTGGCACAAAAACAGAAATATAGATCAGTGGAACAGGATAGAAAGCTCAGAGATAAACCCATGCACATATGGTCACCTTATCTTTGATAAAGGAGGCAAGAATATACAATGGAGAAAAGATGGCCTCTTCAATAAATGGTGCTGGGAAAACTGGACAGCCACATGTACAAGAATGAAATTAGAACACTTCCTAACACCATACACAAAAATAAACTCAAAATGGATTAAAGACCTAAGTTTAAGTCCAGACCCTTAAAACGCTAAGAGGAAAACATAGGCAGAAGACTCTATGGCGTAAATCACAGCAGGATCCTTTTTGACCCAGCTCCTACAGAAATGGAAATAAAAACAAAAATAAACAAATGGGACCTAATGAAACTTAAAAGCTTTTGCACAGGAAAGGAAACCATAAGCAAGATGAAAAGACAACCCTCAGAATGGGAGAAAATATTTGCAAATGAAGCAACTGACAAAGGATTAATCTCCAAGATTTACAAGCAGCTCATGCAGCTCAATAACAAAAAAACAAACAACCCAATCCAAAAATGGGCAGAAGACCTAAATAGACATTTCTCCAAAGAAGATATACAGATTGCCAACAAACACATGAAAGGATGCTGAACATCACTAGAAATGCAAATCAAAACTACAATGAGATATCATCTCACACCGGTCAGAATGGCGATCATCAAAAAATTTACAAACAATAAATGCTGAAGAGGGTGTGGAGAAAAAGGAACCCTCTTGCACTGTTGGTGGGAATGTAAATTGATACAGCCACTATGGAGAGCAGTATGGAAGTTCCTTAAAAAACTAAAAGTAGAACTACCATATGACCCAGCAATCCCACTCCTGGACATATACCCTGAAAATAACATAATTCAAAAATTTCAGGTACCACAATGTTCATTGTAGCCCTATTTACAATAGTCAGGACATGGAAGCAACCTAAGTGTCTGTTGACGGATGAATGGATAAAGAAGATGTGGCACATATATATGATGGAATATTACTCAACCGTAAAAAGAAACGAAATTGCATTATTTGTAGTGAGGTGGATTGACCTAGAGTCTGTTATACAGAGTGAAGTAAGTCAGAAAGAGAAAAACAAATATAGTATGCTAACACATATATATGGAATCTACAAAAGAAAATTTTTCTGAAGAACTTATGGGCAGGACAGGAATAAAGACGCAGATGTAGGGATTGGACTTAAGGACATGGGGATGGAGAAGGGCAAGCTGGGACAAAGTGAGAGACTAGGCTTAACATATATACACTACCAAATGTAAAATAGAGAGCTATTGGGAAGCAGCTGTATGGCACAGGGAGATCAGCTCAGTGCTTTGTGACCACCTAGAGGGGTGAGATATGGAGCGTGTGAGGGAGATGCAAGAAGAAGGGATATGGTGATATTTGTATACATATAGCTGGTTCACTTTGTTATACAGCAGAAACTAACACAACTTTGTAAAGCAATTTTACTGCAATAAAGATGTTAAAAAAAAAAGAATATAGAGGTAACATATTTTAACATAATAAGGGTCATTTTCTACCCATCCAAAGTCATCATAGTACTCAGTGGTGAAAACTCAAAAACCTTCCCACTAAATTCAGAAACAAGGCAAGGATGCTCACTCTCACCACTTCTATTTAATATAGTACCAGAATTCCTCACCACAGCAATTAGACAAGAAAAAATAAAATATATTTAAATTCAAAGTGGAGAGATAAAACTGTCAGTATTAGCAGATGACATGATAATTATAGAGAGCCCTAACGTCTCCATCCAAAACTATTAGAATTAATAAATGAATTCAGCAAAGCTGCAGGATACAAGATTAATATACATAAATCTGTTGCATTTCTATACACTAATAATAAAATATCAGAAAAAAATTAAGGAAATAATTCCATCTAATATTCCATTAAAAAAGAATGAAACACCTAGGAATAAACTTATCCAAGGAGATGAAAGACCCGTGCACTGGAAATTATAAAACATTGATGAAGAAAATTGAAGGTGATTTCAAGAAATGGAAAGCTATATCGTTCTCTTGGATTGGAAAAATTAATACTATTTAAATGGCCATACTCTCCAAAGCAATCTACAGATTTACTGCAATCCCTATCAAAATACTGATGAAATTTTTTCTCAGAACTGTAGCAAATAATCCTAAAATTCACATGGAACAACAAAAGACCCCAAATTGCCAAAACAATCTTGCAAAAAAAGAACAAAAGTAGAGATATACTCCTCCCAGACTATATTACAAAGCTACAAGAATCAAAACAGCATGGTACTGGCACAAAAACAGAAACATAGATTAATGGAACAAAATAGAGAGCCCAGAAATAAACTCATGCACCTATGGTGAATTAATCAACTCAGAGGAGGGAAGAGTATATATAAAATGGAGAAAGTCAGTCTCTTCAATGACTGGTGCTGGGGAAAATGGACAGACATATGTAAAATAATGAGATTAGAACATTCGATCACAAATATACAGAAATAAGCATAAAATGGTTTAAATTTCTAAATATAAGACTGGAAACCACAAATCTAGAAGAGAAAATAGGCAGAACACTCTTTAACATAAGTTGTAACAATTCTTTCTTGGAATAGTCTCCTATGGCATAAGAAATCAAAGCAAAAATAAACAAATATGACCTCATGGAACTTAAAAGTTTTTTCCCTGCAAAGGAAACCATAGACAAAACAAAAAGACAACCTACTGAATAAGAGAAAATATTTGCAAATATATTGACCAAAAAGAGGTTAATTTTCAAAATATACAAATAGCTCATACAACTCAATATCAAACAAACAAACAATCCAATCACAAAATGGGCAGAAGTGTTGAATATACATTTCTCCAAAGAAGACATACAGATGGCTAACAGGCACATAAAAAGATGCTCACCATCTCTAATTATGAGAGAAATCAAATAAAAAACACCAATGATATCCTGCCACTCCCTTCTGGCTTGCAGAGTTTCTGCTGAAAGATCAGCTGTTAACCTTATGGGGATTCCCTTGTGTGTTATTTGTTGTTTTTCCCTTGCTGCTTTTAATATGTTTTCTTTATATTTAATTTTTGATAGTTTGATTAATATGTGTCTTGCCTTGTTTCTCCTTGGATTTATCCTGTGTGGGACTCTCTGTGCTTTCAGGACTTGATTAACTATTTCCTTTCCCATATTAAGGAAGTTTTCAACTATAATCTCTTCAAATATTTTCTCAGTCCCTTTCTTTTTCTCTTCTTCTTCTGGAACCTGTATAATTCGAATGTTGGTGCATTTAATGTTGTCCCAGAGGTCTCTGAGACTGTCCTCAGTTCTTTTCATTCTTTTTTCTTTATTCTGCTCTGCAGTAGTTATTTCCACTATTTTATCTTCCAGGTCACTTATCCATTTTTCTGCCTCAGTTATTCTGCTATTGATCCCTTCTAGAGTATTTTTAATTTCATTTATTGTGTTGTTAATCGTTGCTTGTTTACTCTTTAGTTCTTCTAGGTCCTTGTTAAATGTTTCTTGCATTTTGTCTATACTATTTCCAAGATTTTGGATCACCTTTACTATCATTGTTCTGAATCCTTTTTCAGGAAGACTGCCTAGTTCCTCTTCATTTGTTAGGTCTGGTGGGTGTTTGCCTTGCTCCTTCATCTGCTGTGTGTTTTTCTGTCTTCTCATTTTGGTTAACTTACTGTGTTTTGGGTCTCCTTTTCGCAGGCTGCAGGTTTGTAGTTCCCTTTGTTTTTGGTGTCTGTCTCCAGTGGCTAAGGTTGGTTCTGTGGCTTGTGTAGTCTTCCTGGTGGAAGGGACTAGTGCCTGTGTTCTGGTGGATGAGGCTGGATCTTGTCTTTCTGGTGGGCAGGTCCACGTCTGGTGGTGTGTTTTGGGCTGTCTGTGAGCTTATTATGATTTTAGGCAGCCCACAGCTCTCCAGGTAGACGATTAAGACTTGTATTGTAGGGACAGAGAAGATATGTCACTAAAGGCAACAGGAAAATCTCCCACATCCCAGTTCCTGAATTACCCACAAGTGCCAGCATCTTGTCAACCACAGGAAACACTGTCACTCTGTCTGTGTGTTCTTTCTGCAAGTTTTCAGGCTCCCATCCAGTTTGCAGAAGCTGGAGTCCATGGAAGGCTGTGGTTCCATGTTTGCAGAACTCCACCCGCTGCTGAAACTCCTAAAATATTTGGCTGCAGATTGAAACAAACACTTTCCCGGAAGAGGAGAGAGGAAAGCTGGTCGAACAGCAAAGGGGGAAAGGAGGAAAGAACATTCTTCTTAGTGTTTCTAAAAAGAGCTCCAGTCAAGACACCTCATTCAAAGTTGTTCAAATTTGAAAATGAAATAGTAATCTCGTGCTGTCATTACCCTAAGAGTTTATCAGCAGGCGGAATGGACTGCAGATGATCTGTTCCTCAGTTTTGTGTCAAAAAAGCTGTTTAGGACAGCAGGGCCTACCTTTGGTGTGTGAGCAAGTTAGTCTGGGGATTGGGGTTTGCCTGTAAGAAGAGAGCGATCAGGACAAAAAAGATAAATAAAATCAAAATGGTAAAAAAAAAAAAACCACCAGTGAGACACACCTGTCAGAAAGGCTATCATCAGTAAGTCTGCACATACAATACGTTGCAGAGGATGTGGAGAAAAGGGCACCCTTGGACATTGTTGGTAGGAATGTAGATCGGTGCAGCCACTATGGAAAATGGTATGGAAGTTACTCAAAAAACTAAAAAAATAGGTACCATTTGATCTGGCAATTCCACTCCTGGGTATATATCCAGAAAAAAATGCAAATACTGACTCAAAAATATGCATGAACCCAATGTTCATAGTAGCACTATTTACTGTAGCCAAGACATAGAAGTAACCCAAGTGTCCGTCAACCGATGATTGGATTAAGAGGGTGTGTTATATATATACAGTGGAATAATACTCAGCCTTAAAAAATGAAATTTTGCCACTTAAAGCAATGTGAGTGGACCTAGATGATATTATGCTTAGTGAAATAACTCAAGCAGAGATGGACAAATACTGTTTGATATCCCTTTTATGTGGAATCTAAAAAAATGTACAAATGAATGTATATGTAAAACAGAAAAAGACTCACAGATACAGAAATCAAACTTGTGCTTACCAAAAAGGAGAAGGGGGAAGGACAAACTGGAGTGTGGGATTAACAGATGCAAACTACTATGTATAAAATAGATAAGCAGCAAGGATTATAGCACAGAGAATTATAGCCATTATCTTGTAATACCCTATAATGGAGCATAATCTGCAAAAATAGTGAATCTCTATGCTGTGCAACTGAAACTAACAACGTTGTGAAGCAAATATACTGCAAATAATTAATCAAATGCAGAATACCTATTTAGTGGACCCATATCAATAAATTCAGCCTGTTCCAACTTTATAATCATTCTATCATTATGTCACACCCTTAATATCCACTCCAATACATATCCCCAATACTTCTACTTGTATACTTTAGAAAACTCAAGTAGCATTTCTGGAGTTTAGCACACCTCTAAATGGATCACACTTTGTATCTCACCTTTATGGGTTTGCTGGGATTTGCCTCTATCATAGGCAACAAATGCATCAGAGGAAGTTATTGCCATTTCCTCAGACAATGAAGGGTTTATGTCCTCAGTCAGAGGTGTGAAGGCTGTTATCACTGTGGAGTGGGAAGATGCTTCCACTTGGGGTAGGGATACTGCTGCCAGTAGGGAAGGGGAGACCACCTCCTCTGGCAAAGATGACTCACAGAATGAATGGGATTGATTTCCTCAGCTTAACAAGGGCATTCCCACACATACCGTTCCTTCTCAATCAATGCTCTCTTGTTAACAGTAGATACCTAGGAGGCATGGATTTAACTTTCATTGAAATCCAGCCAATCACAGCTTTATTTTCAGCCATTTTAGCCCTGGCAGGAGGATAAACCTCTACCTCAATTCACACCTACAAATTCTTAGAACATTTATGCAGCCCTTGAGCTGAGAATTTAAATCCCTGACATCTTTCTTTTATTTTAATTGAGGTATAATTGACATACAGTATTATATTAGTTTCAAGTATACATTATGGTGATTCAATATCTTTACATATTATGAAATGATCTCCATGGTTAGTCTAGTTAGCAAATGTCATAAAAAAGAGTTATTAAAATATTATTGGCTATATTCTCTGTGCTGTACATTACATCCCTAAGACATTTTTCATAGCTAGAAGTTTGTACCTCTTAATCTTCACATATTTTGGCAATTTTCCAAGCCCCCTCATCTTTGCTAACCACAAGTTTGTTCTCTGTATCTATAAGTCTGTTTCTGTTTTGTTTTGTTTACATTACACATGTAAGTAAAGTCATGTGTTATTTGTTTTCTTTCCCTGTATGACTTATTACACTTAGCATGATACCCTCTGGTCCATCCATGTTGTACCAAATGACAAGATTTCATTCTTTTTAATGTGATATATATATATATATATATATATATATATATATATATATATATATATATATACTTATATTGGTTCCACATATTGTAAATAATTATGCAATAAACATAGATACATATATATTTTTTCAAATTAGTGTTTTGTTTTCTTTGTAAAAATACTCAGAGTGTAATTGATAAATCATATGATTGTTCCATTTTTAATTATTTAAGAAACCTCCATACTGTTTTTTTCATAGTGGCTGCACCAATTTATATTCCCACCAATAGTGCACAAACTATTTCCTTTTCTCCACAATCTCACCAACACATGTTGTTTCTTATCTTTTAGATAATAGACAATCTGAAGTGTGTGAAGTGATATTTCATTGTGATTTTGATTTACATTTCACTGATAATTAGTAATGTTCATTATCTTTTCATGTGCTTGTTGGCCATTTTAATGTCTTCTTTGAAAAATATTCATTCAGGTCCACTGTTTCTATTTTAATTGGGTTTTGTGTTATATTGAGCTGTAGGGTTTTTTAATAAATTTATTTATTTATTTATTTATGGTTGTGTTGGGTCTTCGTTTCTGTGCGAGGGCTTTCTCTAGTTGAGGCAAGCGGGGGCCACTCTTCATCACGGTGCACGGGCCTTTCACTGTGGGGGCCTCTCTTGTTGCGGGGCACAGGCTCCAGATGCGCAGGCTCAGTAGTTGTGGCACACGGGCTTAGTTGCTCCACGGCATGTGGGATCTTCCCAGACCAGAGCTCGAACCCGTGTCCCCTGCATTGGCAGGCAGATTCTCAACCACTGTGCCACCAGGAAAGCCCGTGCTGTAGGGTTTTTTAAAAAATATATTTTGGATATAATAGCCTTATTGAATATATAATTTGCAAATATCTTCTCCCAGTAGAATGCAGTTTCATTTTGTTGATTGTTTCCTTCACTGTTATAAGCTTTTTAGTGTGATAGTCCCATTTGTTTACTTTTGCTTTTGTTGTCCTTGACTGAATAAACAGATTTTTACCTCCTTAGTTAGATTTATTCCTAGGTATTTTATTCTTTTGGATGTGACTGTAAATAAGATTATTTTCTTAATTTCTTTCTCTGAGAGTTCACTATCAGTGTATAGAAATGCATCAGATTTATGTATATTAATTTTGTAATCTGAAACTTTGCCAAATTCATTAATGATTCCTAATAGTTTTTTAGGTGACATCCTTAGAATTCTTATGTATAATATCACATCATCTGAAAAAAGTGACAGTTTTACTTTTCTTTCCAATTTGGATTCATGTTTTTTTTTTTCTTGTCTAACTGCTGAGGCTAGGACTTCTAATAGTATGTTGAATAAAAGTGATGAAAGTGGGGATTCTTGTCTTCTTCCAGATCTTAGAGGAAACACTTTTGGCTTTTCACTGTTGAGTATGAGATCTTCTGTGGGTTTTTCATATATGGCCTTTTTATTTTGAGGTGTGTTTCCTCTGTATCCACATTGATGAGAGATTTCATCAAAAATAGGTGTTGAATTTTCCCAAAGCTGTTTCTGCATGTACTTAAAAAAATCATATGATTTTTATTATTTAATTTGTTAATGGGTATCACATTGAGTAATTTACACTTATTGAACCAGCCTTGCACCTCTGGTATAAATGTCACTTGATCGTGGTGTGTGATCCTTTTTATGTATTGATAAATTCAGTTTGCTACTGTTTTGCTGAGGACTTTTTTTGCATCTATGTTAAATCCATGTTATTCACCTGTAATTTGTGTGTGTGTTTCTCTGTGTGTGTGTGTGTGTGTGTGTATGTTTGTGTGTCGGGTGTCTTTGTCTGGGTTGGTATCGGGGTGGATGCTGACCTTGTAGTATGAGTTCAGAAGCACAGCTTTCTCTTTTAAATTTGTGGAATGTTTTGAGAGATTTGTATTAACTATTCTGTAAATGTTCAGTAGAATTCACCTATGAAGCTTGGACTTTTGTTTTGGAAGTTTTATTAATATTGATTCAATTTTATTGCTATTCATATCATAATGTACTAGTGTAGTAATGTAATTAGTCTGTTTATATTTTCTATTTATTCCTGATTCAGTCTTGCCACATTGTACCTTTCTAGAAATTTATTCATTTCTTTCAGTTTGTCCATTTTATTGGTGCAAAATTGTTTTCAGTAAACCCTTATGAACTTTTATATTTCTGTGGTGTTGGTTGTAACTTCTCTTTCATTTCTGATTTTGTTTATCTTGACCCTCTCTCTTTTTTACTTGATGCAGCTATCTAAATGTTCATCAATTTTGTTTATCTTTTTGAAGAAATAGCTTTTAGCTTCATTGATCTTTTCTATAGTTTTTTAATGTTTTATATTTTTATTGGAGTATAGTTGCTTTACACTGCTGTGTCAGTTTCTGCTGTATGGCAAGGTGAATCAGCCATATGTATACATATATTCCCTCTTTTTTGGATTTCCTTCCCATTTAGGTCACCACAGAGTACCAAGTAGACTTCCCTGTGCTATACAGGAAGTTCTCACTAGTTATCTATTTTATACATAGTAGTGTATATATGTCAATCCCAATCTCCCTACTCATTCCCCTCCCCCATTTCCCCCTTAATATCCATACATATGTTCTCTATGTCAGTGTCTCTATTTCTGCTTTGCAAATAATATCATCTTTACCATATTTCTAGATTCCACATAGATGTGTAAATATACAATTGTTTTTCTGACTTCTCTCTGTATGATAGTCTCTATGTCCATCCATGTCTCTGCAAATGACACAGTTTTGTTCTATTTTATGGCTGAGTAATATTCCATTGTATATATGTAACATCTTCATTATCCATTTCTCTGTTGATGAACATTTAGGTTGTTTCCATGTCCTGGCTATTGTAAATAGTGCTGCAATGAACATTAGGGTGCATTATCTTTTTGAATTATGGTTTTCTCTGGTTATATGCCCAGCTGTGGGATTGCTGGGTCATATGTAGTTCTATTTTTAGTTTTCTTAGGAAGCTCCATACTGTTATCCACAGTGGCTGTATCAATTTAAATTTCTACCCACAGTGTAGGAGAGTTCCCTTTGCTCCACACTCTCTCCAGCATTTAATGTTTGTAGATTTTTTGATGATGGCCATTCTGACCAGTGTGAGGTAATACCTCATTGCAGTTTTTATTTGCATTTCTCTAATAATTAGGGATGTTGAGCATATTTTCATGTGTTTTTTTGGCCATCTGTATGTCTTCTTTAGAGAAATGTCTATTTAGATCTTCTGCCCATTTTTTGACTGGGTTCTTTGTTTTGTTTTGTTTTGTTTTTGATATTGAGCTTCATGAGGTGTTTCTATATTTTGGAGATTAATCCTTTGTCAGTTGCTTTGTTTGAAAATATTTTCTCCCATTCTGAGGGTTAACTGTTTGTCTTGTTTATGGTTTCCTTTGCTGTGCAAAAGCTTTTAAGTTTAATTAGGTCTCATTTGTTTATTATTGTTTTTATTTTGATTACACTAAGAGGTGGGTCAAAAAAGATCTTGCTGATTTATGTCAAAGAGTGTTCTGCCTATGTTTTCCTCTAAGAGTTTTACAGTGTCTGGCCTTACATTTAGACTTTTAATCCGTTTTGAGTTTATTGTTGTGTATGGTATTAGGGAGTGTTCTAATTTCATTATTTTCCTTGTAGCTGTCCAGTTTTCCCAGCAACACATATTGAAGAGACTGTCTTTTCTCCATTGTATATCCTTGCCTCCTTTGTCATAGATTAGGTGACCATAGGTGAGTGGATTTATCTCTGGGATTTCTGTCCTGTTCCATTGATCTATATTTCTATTTTTCTGCCAGTACCATGCTGTCTTGATTAGTGTAGCTTTATAGTATAATATAGTTCTTCTAATTCTGTGAAAAATACCATTGATAATTTGATAGGGATTACATTGAATCTATAGATTGCTTTGGGTAGTATAATCATTTTCACAATAATGATTCTTCCAATCCATGAGCATGGTATAGCCCTCCATCTGTTTGTGTCAACTTTGATTTCTTTCATCAGCATCTTATAATTTTCTGCATACAGGTCTTTTGCCTTGTTATGTAGGTTTATTCCTAGGTATTTCAGTTTTTTTGATGTGATGGTAAATGGGATTGTTTCCTTAATTTCTCTGTCCAATCTTTTGCTGTTAGCATATAAGAATGCAAGTGATTTCTGTGTATTAAGTTAGTATCTGGTAACTGTACTAAATTCATTGATTAGCTCTAGTAGCTTTCTGGTGGCATCTTTAGGATTTCTATGTATAGTATCATGTCATCTGCAAACAGTGACAGTTTTACTTCTTCTTTTCCAATTTGGATTCCTTTTATTTACCTTTCTTCTCTCATTGCCATGGCTAGGGCTTCCAAAACTATGTTGAATAATAGTCATGAGAGTGGACACCACTGTCTTTTTCCTGATCTTAGAGGAAAGGCTTTCAGGTTTTCAGCAGAGAATGATGTTTGCTGTGGGTTGGTCATATATGGCCTTTATTATGTTGATGTAGGTTCCCTCTATGCCAACTTTCTAGAAAGTTTTTATCAAAAATGGGTGTTGAATATTGTGAAAAGCTTTTTCTGCATCTATTGCGATGATCATATGTTGTTTATTCTTTAATTTGTTATATGGAGTATCACATTGATTGATTTGCATATATTAAAGAATCCTTTGATCCCTGGGATAAATCTCACTTGATCATGGTGTATGATCCTTTTAATGTGTTGTTGGATTCTGTTTGCTAGTATTTTATTGAGGATTTTTGCTTCTATGTTCATCGGTGATATTGGCATGGTATTTTCTATTTTTTTGATATCTTTGTCTGGTTTTGGTATCAGGGTGATGGTGGCCTCATAGAATGAGCTTGGGCATGCTCCCCTCTCTGCAAATTTTTGGAAGATTTTTGAGAAGGGTAGGAGTTATCTCTTCTCTAAATATTTGATAGAATTCCCCTGTGAAGCCATCTGGTCCTGGATTTTTGTTTGTCGGAAGACTATTAATCACAGTTTCAATTTCGTTACTTATGATTTGTCTGTTCATATTTTCTATTTCTTCCTGGTTCAGTCTTGGAAGCTTGTACTTTTCTAAGAATTTGTCCATTTCTTCCAGGTTGTGTATTTTATTTACATATAGTTACTTATAGTAATCTCTTATGATCCTTTGTATTTCTTTGGTGTCAGTTGTAACTTCTTTCTCACTTCTAACTTTATTGATTTCAGTCCTCTTCCTTTTTTTCTTGATGAGTCTGGCTAAAGTTTCATCAATTTTGTTTATCTTCTCAAAGAACCAACTTTTAGTTTCATTGATCTTTGTTATTATTTTCTTCATTTCTATTTCATTTATTTCTATTCTGATTTTTTGATTTGTTTCCTTTGACTAACTTTGGGTTTTGCTTGTTCTTCTTTCTCTAGTTGCTTTAGGTGTAAAGTTAGGTTGTTTGAGATTTTTCTTTTTTTCTTTTTTTAATAGATCTTTATTGGAGTATAATTGCTTCACAATACTCTGTTAGTTTCTGTTGGACAACAAAGTGAATCACCCGTATGCATACACATATCCCCATATCCCCTCCCTCTTGAGCCTCCCTCCCACCGTCCCTATCCCATCCCTCTGGGTCATCACAAATCACAGATCTGATCTCCCTGTGCTATGCTGCTGCTTCCCACTAGCTAACTATTTTACATTTGGTAGTGTATATATGTTGATGCTACTCTCACTTCTTGAGGTAGGGTTGTATTTCTACAAACTTCTCTCTTAGAACTACTTTTACTGCATCCCATAGGTTTTGGGTCATTGTGTTTTTGTTGTCATTTGTTTCTAGGTATTTTTTAAATTTCCTCTTTGATTTCTTCAGTGATCTCTTGGTTATTTAATAGCATATTGTTTAGCCTCCATGTGTTTGTGTTTCTTACAATTTTTTTTTCCTGTGATTGATTTCTAATCTCATAGCATTTTGGTCGAGAAAGATTCTTGATATGATTTCAATTTTCTTCAATTTACCAAGGCTTGATTTGTGACCCAAGATGTTATCTATCCTGGAGAATGTTCTGTGGGCTCTTGAGAAGAAAGTGTATTCTGTTGCTTTCAGATAGAATGTCCTATAAATATCAATTAAGTCTCTATGGTCTAATGTGTCATTTGAGGCCTGTGTTTCCTTATTAATTTTCTGTCTGGATGATATATCCATTGGTTTAAGTGGAGTGTTAAAGTACCCCACTCTTATTGTGTTACTGTCAATTTCCCCTTTTATGGCTGTTAACATTTGTCTTATGTATTGAAGTGCTCCTATGTTAGGTGTATATGTATTTACAATTCTTGCAACTTCTTCCTGGATTAATCCCTTGATCATTATGTAGTGTCCATCCTTGTCTCTTGTAATAGTCTTTATATTAAAGTCTATTTTCTGTGATATAAGTATTGCAACTCCAGCTTTCTTTTGATTTCATTTGCATGGAGTATCTTTTTCCATTCCCTCGCTTTCAGTCTTCTATGTGGCCCTAGGTCTGAAGTGAGTCTCTTGTAGACAGCATATATATGGGTCTTGGTTTTGTTGCCATTCAGCCAGTTTGTGTCTTTTGGTTGGAACATTTAATCCATTTACATTTATGGTAATTATTTGTATGTTTGCTCCTATTACCATTTTCTTAATTGTTTTAGGTTTGTTTTTGTAGGTCTTTTTCTTCTCATTATATTTCCCACCTAGAAAGTTCCTTTAGCATTTGTTGTAAAGCTGGTCTGGTGGTTCTGAATTCTCTTAACTTTTGTTTGTCTGTAAAGCTTTTGATTTCTCCAACAAATCTGAATGAGATCCTTGTTGGGTAGAGTAATCTTTGTTGTAGGTTTTTCCTTTTCATCACTTTAAATATATCCTGCCACTCCCTTCTGGCCTACAGTGTTTCTGCTGAAAAATCAGCTGATAACCTTATGGGAATACAAGGATTCCCTTGTATATTATTTGTTGCTTTTCCCTTGTGTTTTCAATATTTTTTCTTTGTATTTAATTTTTGATAGTTTGTTTCTTGGCATGTTTCTCCTTTGGTTTATCCTGTATGGAACTCTCTGCCCTTCCTGGACTTGGTTGACAATTTCCTTTCCCATGTTAGGGAAGTTTTTAACTATAATCTCTTCAAATATTTTCTCAGACCCTTTCCTTTTTTCTTCTTCTTCTGGGACCCCTATAATTCAAATGTAGGTGCGATTAATGTTGTCCCAGAAGTCTCTGAAAATGTCTTCATTTATAGTCATTCTTTTTAATTAATTCTGCTCTGCAGAATTTATTTCCACCATTCTATCTTCCAGCTCACTTATTTGTTCTTCTGCCCCAGTTATGGTGATAGTGATTCCTTCTAGTGTATTTTTCATTTCAGTTATTGTGTTGTTCATCACTGATTATTTGTTCTTTAGTTCTTCTAGGTCCTTGTTAAACATTTCTTATATCTCCTTGATCTGTGTCTCCATTCTATTTCCAAGATCTTGGATAATCTTTACTATCATTACTCTGAATTATTTTTCAGGAAGGTTACTTATTTCATCTTCATTTATTTGGTCTTGTGGGTTTTTACCTTGCCCCTTTGTCTGCAACATATCTATCTTCTCACTTCATCTAACTTACTGGGTTTATGGTCTCCTTTCCACAAGCTGCAGGGTCATAGTTCCTCTTGCTACTATTGTATGCTTCCTGGTGGGTGAGATTGATCCGTGGGCTTCTGTAGGCTTCCTGGTGAGAGGGACTGGTGTCTGCACTCTGGTAGGTGGAGCTGAGTCTTTTTCCTCTGAAGGGCAGAGCCACATCAGGGAGTGTGTTTTGGGGTGTCTGTGAGCTTAGTACCACTTTAGGCAGCCTGTCTGCTGATGAGTTGGTCTCTGTTCCTGTCTTGCTGGTTGTTTGGTGTGAGGTGTCCATCACTGGAGCCTGCTGGCAGTTGGTTGGAGCTGGGTCTTGGTGTTGAGATGTATACCTCTCGGAGGGTGTATGCTGATTAATATTCCCTGGGCCCAGGAATTCTCTTGCAGCCCAGCATCCTGGACTCAGTGCTCCCACTCCAGAGGCCCAGGCCCATCCCCTGGTCAGGGAATCAAGAGTCCACAGGCCATGAAGCACAGCCAGAGAAAAAAGGAAGAAAAAAAAAAGATAGAAATAGACAAAAAAAAACAAGACAAATAGCAAAAGCAAATACAAACCAATAACAACAACACACAAAAAAAGAAGAAAGCAAACAAACAAATCAAACCTAAGACAAATGATAAAAAGCAAACCAAAGAGAAACAAAGGAACAGACAGAAAAGGAAAAAAAAGTTTTAAAATAAAAGTAAAAAACAAAGAAAACCAAAAACAAGAGAAAAAACAAACAAAATAACTCAAAAATGAAAAAATTCAATAAGGAATAAACTAGCAAAAACAAAAAAATGAAAAACAAAATAAAAACAGAAAGCAATCTAAAAACAAAAGCAAACATAAAAACGATCAAAAAAAAGAACAAAAACCTGAAAGTAAAACAAAACGACAAAAAAGTAAACATAGGAAAATGTAAAAATATATTAAATGAATAAAAAATTAAAATTGAAAATAATAAAAACAACACCACCAACAACTGAACAAAATGAAAGAAACCAAAAAAGAATAATAGTAGTAAGAATATTTTCCTGGGTCCTCCTCTGTCAGTGTTCTTTCTACCACAGTGAGCCACAGCCAACCCCCACCTCCCCAGGAGCTCCTCCTATACCTCTAGGTAGGTCTCTGGACCTGCTGTGGGCACTGTGTGGCTGGCTCAGACTCTGACCTGGCCCACATCCCATGCATACTAGCCCCCTAAGTCAACCACTGCTAAAGCTAGACCAGCTTCAGTTGTGGTAACACTCATTGTCTAGTTAGATATCCCACAGATGCAGGATTTGCAAAGATGTTCAAGGAGATTTAATCTGTGACTTGTGCAGTTGCACACAGAGATTTCTGTTCCCCTTCCTTATTTGCACCAGCCCTGGGCTCAGCTTTGGTTTTGGCCCCACCTCTGTGTGTGCACCACCCTCAGATGTCTGTTCCCCACCCAGATGAGAGGGAGAAAAAGCAGCAGCTGATTGGGGCACACTTACTCACTCAGGCCAGGGAGGGGTACAGCAGCCACAACTGGGGTGTGCACAAAGTGCCTGTGGAGACCAGCAGGCAGTAGCAAGAGATTGAGGTGTGCTCACTCTGGTGAGAGTCCCTCCCAGTGTCCACAGAGGCAGGGGCTGGCATGTGGGGGTGGTGGCAGCCCTGCCCCTTGCACACCGCTCAACAAAGGTGCCTTGTTTCCTAGGCAAACCACTCTTCCTCTAGGGGTATCCTGGCCATGGAACCCCTGATTCCCATCCCCTCTGTTGTATCAGTGCAGTCAACAGCAGTTCCCTCCCCAGATCTGCTGTCTTAACCGCACACTTTAGTACTCAGCCCCCGCCAGCATCAGCAGATTCCTATCTCAGGCAGAGGTGCCCAGAACTGATTCCTGTAGAGGCTTCAGGATGGGCAGCACTCAGGACCTTGGAGCCTATGCAGGCAGAGACCTTGGCTTGAGGGGCAGGCAAGCCTGCTCAAATGGGTGCCTTTCACAGTGCCAATGGAGGCTGAAGCTAAAGGGTGGGGAAGGGGGTTACAATGGCAGTCCTGCCCCTTGCTCACCACTCAACAATGATGTCTTGCTTCTATGGTGTCCTGGGCTTTTTCTGCAAACTTTCCCAGTAGTGGAGCTCTTTATGTTGTCCCTTCAGTCTGTCTTTTCACACCCAACAGCTGTCCCCTCCCTGGGTCTGCACTCCAAACCCCACTTTCTAGCACCCAGCCACCCTCTGCAACAGGAGACACACAACACAGGCTGGGATGCACAGGGCTGTGGCACAGACCATACATGCAGTTCTTACTTTGTCCTGCCTTCCATAGACTGCCTGCTGCATTCTCCTTTGATCCCCTGAAGTCCCTTTCTGTCCAAGCTAATTTCCCCACCATGAGGGGATTTTTCTGATTGTGGGAACCACTTCTCACCTTCAGCTTCCCACCAGGGTTGCTGGTCCCTTTCTTGATTCTTTTTTTCTTTTTTCCTTTCTTTCATACTACCTGGTTGTGAGGGGATTTTTCTTGTCCTTTTAGGTATCAAATGTCTTCTGCTAATGTTCAGCAGGTGCTCTGTGAGAATTGTTCTATTTGTAGATGTATTCTTGATGTACTTGTGAGGAGAGATAAATTCTGCATCCTCCTATTCTGCCATCTTAACTCCCTATAGTTTTGTAAAACTCTATTTCATTTATTTCTGCTCTGATCTTTTCTAATTTTGTTCCTTCTACTAATATGGCTTCTGTTTACTTTCTTTTTGTAGTTCCCTTAGGTGTTAGGTTCAATT
The DNA here is from genome assembly GCF_965194805.1 of Balaenoptera borealis. NCBI lineage: Eukaryota > Metazoa > Chordata > Mammalia > Artiodactyla > Balaenopteridae > Balaenoptera > Balaenoptera borealis. The sequence continues at coordinate 127,276,323 of NC_138866.1, forward strand.
CTTCTTTGAGGTTTTTCTTGTTTCCTGAGATAAGCTTATATCACCATAAACTTCCCTCGTAAAATTGCTTTTACAGCTTTCCACAGATATTGCAATGTTGTGGGGTTTTTAAAATTAATTAATTAATTAATTTATTTTTAGCTGTGTTGAGTCTTCATTCCTGCATGCAGGCTTTCTCTAGTTGTGGCGAGCTGGGGCTACTCTTCTTTGTGGTGTGCAGGCTTCTCATTGTGGTGGCTTCTCTTGTTGCAGAGCATGGACTCTAGGCATGCGGGCTTCAGTAGTTGTTGCACATGGGCTCAGTAGTTGTGGCTCATGGGCTCTAGAGCACAAGCTCAGTAGTTGTAGTGCACAGGCTTAGTTGTTCCATGGCATGTGGGATCTTCCTGGACCAGGGCTCAAAACCATTTCCCCTGCACTGCCAGGCAGATTCTTTACAATTGCATCACCAGGGAAGTCCTGCAATGTTGTGTTTTAATTTTCACTTGTCTTTCTGCTTTCCTCTTTGATTTCTTCCCTGACCAATGGTTGCTTACTAGCATATTGTCAACAACCATGTGTTTGTATTTTTTACAGAATTTTTCTTGTAGTTGGTTTTTAGTTTCATAGCACTGTGGTCAGAAAAGATGTTTGGCATGACTTCAACCTTTTACAATTTATTTTGACATTTTGTGGCCAAGAATATTATCTATCCTGGAGAATGTGTCATGTGTACATCAAAGAATGTTTATTTTGCTGTTATTGGATAGAATATTACATATATATACATACACATATATATCAAGTCCATCTGGTGTAATGTTTCATTGAGGGCCAGTTTTTGCTTATTGATTTTTGGCTATGTGATCTGTCCATTGATGTAAGTAGAATGTTAAAATCACCTTCTGTTATTGTGTCACTGTCAATATCACCCTTTACGTTAATATTAGCTGTATGTATTTAGCTGCTCCTATGTGGCTGCTTATAATTTACAAATATCTTCCTGTTGGAGTGATTCCTTTATCATTATGTAATGTCCTCTTCATCTCCCATTAAAATATTTCTTTTAAAGTATATTCCAAATATAAGTATTGTTACCCCAACTTCCTCTTTGTTTCCACTTGCATGGAATATCTTTTTTCATCCCCTCACTATGTATGTGTTTGTCTTTAGATCTGAAGTGAATCTCATATATATATAAGCAGCATATATATGGGTGTTTTTTAAAATCCACTTATCCATGCTATGTTTTTTGTTTAAAGTATTGTCTTTTTTTTTTTGGCTGTTTCTTGAAATTTAATTTTATTTAATTAAAAAAATTTTAATTGAAGTATAGTTGATTTACAATGTGTTAATTTCTGCTGTACAGCAAAGTGATTCAGATATATATATATATATACATATATACACACATTCTTTTTTATATTCTTTTCCATTGTGGTTTATCACAATATACTGAGTATAGTTCCCTGTGCTATAGAGTAGGACCTTGTTGTTTATCAACTGTATATATATATGTGTGTGTGTATATATATATATATATATATATATATATATATATATATATATATATTAGTTTGCATCTGTTAATCCCAAACTCTCACTCCATCCTTCCCCCATTTCCCCTCCGTCTTGGTGACCACAAGTCTGTTCTCTGTCTTTGAGTCTCTTTCTTTTTCATAGATAGGTTCATTTGTGTCATATTTTAGATTCCACATATAAGTGATATCATATGGTATTTGTCTTTCTCTTTCTGACTTACTTCACTTAGTATGATAATCTCTAGGTCCATCCATGTTGCTGCAAATGGTATTACTTCATTCTTTTTATGGTTGAGTAATATTCCATTGCATATATGTACCAAATCTTCTTTATCTATTCATCTGTCAATGGAAGTTTGCTTCCATGTCTTGGGTATTGTGAATGGTGCTGCTATGAACATTGGGCTGCATATATATTTTTGAATTATAGTCTTTTCTGGATATATGTCCAGGTGTGGGACTGCTGGATCATTGGCAGCTCTAGTTTTATTTTTTTGAGGAACCTCCATACTGTTTTCCATAGTGGCTGCACCAACTTACATTTCCAACAACAGTGTTGGACACTGACTTTTTGGCACAAAGACTTGGCCTCACCCAACAGCCTACTGTAGACTCCAGTACTGGGATGCTTCAGGCCACACAACCAACAGGGTGGGAACAAAGACCAACTCATCATTGGACAGGCTGCCTAAAGGCTTCCTGAACCCACAGCTGCCTCTAGACACACCCATTGACATGACCCTCCCCACCAGAGGGCCACGACCCAGCTCCACCCACCAGTAAGTAGGGCACTGGTACCTCCCACCAAGAAGGCTGCACAAACCTCTAGACCAGCCTGACCTACCAGGGGGAAAACACAAGAAGCAAGAAAACTACAATCCTGAAACCTGCAAGAGTGAGTCTGCAAATACAGGTCAGGACCTACCCTGTGACCAGCTGGTCCCTGGCCCTTTGGTGTTGAGACAGGAGAGTACTCCTGGGACAAATAGAACATCCACTACAGAGGACCACTTCTCCAACTTGATAAGCATAACTAATTGTCCATATACATAAAAATACAAATAGAAGTTTAGACAAAATGAGATGGCAAATGAATATGTTCCAGATGAGAAACAAGGTAAAACTACAGAAAAACTAAGTGAAGTGGAGATGGGCACTCTACTGAGAAAGAGTCAGAGTAATAATCATAAAGATGATCCACAAACTTGGGAAAAGAATGGATGCACAGAACAAGAAGCTACAATATGTTTTAACAAAGAGTTAGAAAAGATAAACAGCAACCAAACAGAGATGAAGAGTACAATAACTGAAATGAAAAATATACTAGAAGGAATTGGTAGCAGAATAAATGAGACAGAAAACAAATAAGTGAGCTGGAAGACAGAGTAATAGAAATCACTGCCACAAAATAGAATTTTAAAAAAAGAAAGAATAAAAAGAAATGAGGACAGTCTAAGAGACCTCTGTGACAACATTAAATGCATCAACATTCACATCATAGGGGTCCCAGAAGGACAAGAGAGAGAGAAAAGACCTGAGAAAATATTGGAAGAGATAATAGCTGAAAAATTCCCTAACGTGGGAAAGGAAATAGTCACCCACGTCCAGAAAATGCAGAGAGTCACAAACAAGATTAACCCAAGTAGGAACACGCCAAGATACATATTAATCAAACTAACAAAAAAATGTATAAAGCAAATATACTAAAAGCAACGAATAACATACAAGGGAATCCCCATAGGGTTATCAGCTGATTTTTCAGCAGAAACTGTGCAGGCGAGAAGGGAGTGGCACGATAAATTAAAGTAGTGAAAGGAAAAAAAAAAAAAAACAACCAAGAATATTCTACCCAACAAGGTTCTCATTCAGATTCAATGGAGAAATCAGAAGCTTTAGAGACAAACAAAAGCTAAGAGAATTCAACACCACCAAACCAGCTTTACAACAAATCCTTTAGGAAATTCTCTAGGTGGAAAAAAAAAAAAAAAAAAAGGCCACAACTAGAAACAAGAAATTATGAATGGGAATTCTCGCTGGTAAAGGCAAACATAAAGTAAAGGTAGGAAATCATCCACACACAAATATGATTTTAAAACCAGCAATTATGAGAAGAGGAGAGTACAGATGCAGGATATTGGAAATGCATTGGAAATTAAGACTAGCTCTTTAAAAAACTATCTCTCTCTCTATATATATATAGATATAGAGAGAGAGACAGAGACAGAGAAAGATGGAGGGAAGGAGGGAATGTTATATCAAAACCTTATGGGAACTGCAAACCAAAATCTACAATAATAAAAAAAAAAGGATCCAAAACACTAAAGATAGTCAGCAAATCACAAGAGAAGTGAACAAAAGGGGAAGGCAAGAAAAAGACCCACAAAAACAAATCCAAAGCTATTAACAAAATGGCTATAAGAACATACATATTGATAATTACCTTAAATGCAAATGGATTAAATGCTCCAACCAAAAGACATAGACTGGCTGAATAGATACTATACAAGATTCGTATATATGCTGTCTACAAGAGGCCCACTTCAGTCCTAGGGACACACACAGACTGAAAGTGAGGGGATGCAAAATGGTATTTCATGCAAATGGCAATGAAAAGAAAGTTGGAGTAGGAATACTCATATCAGACAAAATAGACTTTAAAATAAAGGCTGTTACAAGGCACAAAGAAGGACACTACATAATGATCAAGGGATCACCCAAGAAGAAGATATAACAATTTTTAATATGCATGCACCCAACATAGGAACACCTCAATATATAAGGTAAATGCTAACAGCCATCAAAGGAGAAATAGACAGTAACACAATAATAGTGGGGGACTGTGTCAGCCTACTTACAGCAATAGACAGATCATTCAGACAGAAAATCAATAAGGAAACACCTTAAGGCCTTAAAAGATACGTTAAAACAGATGGACTTAGTTCATATTTATACAGAATTCCAACTGAAAGTAGCAGAATACATATTCTTTTCATGTGCACGTGGAACATTCTCCAGGAGAGATCACACGCTGGGGCATGAAGGAAGCCTTGGTAAATTTAAGAAAATTAAAATCATATCAAGCATCTTTTCCAACCACAACGCTATAGGATTAGAAATCAACTACAAGAAAAAAAATTGCAAAAACACAAAAACATGGGGGCTAATCAATATGCTACTAAACAACCAATGGATCACTGAAGAAATCAAAGAGGAAATCAAAAAATACCTTGAGAGAAATGAAAACCAAACACGATGATCCAAAACCTATGGGATCCAACTATAGCAGTTCTAAGAGGGAAGTTTATTGCAATACAAGCTTACTTCAGGAAACAAGCAAAATCTCAAAGAAGCAACCTAACCTTACACCTAAATCACCTAGAGAAAGAAGAACAAATAAAACCAAAGTTAGCAGAAGGAAAGAAATCATAATGATCAGAGCAGAAATAAAAGAAATACAGACTAAGAAAACAATCAGAAAGATCAATGAAACTAAAAGCTAGTTCTCTGAAAGGATAAAAACAATTGATAAACCTTTAGCCAGACTCATCAAGAAAAGAAGGAGAGGGCCCATCTCAATAAAATCTGAAACAAAAAAGGAAAAGTTACAACTGTCACCACAGAAACACAAAAGACCATAAGAGACTACTATGACCAATTATATGCCAATAAAATGGACAATCTCGATGAAATGGACAAATTCCTTTAAAAGTATAATCTACAAAGACTGAAACAGCATGAAATAGAAAATATGAACTGGCCAATTTCAAGTACTGAAATTGAATCTGTCATTTAAAAACTCCCAGCAAACAAAAGTCCAGGAGCAGATGGCTTCACAGGCAAATTCTATCATATATTTAGAGAAGAGTTTACACCTATCCTTTTTCAAATATTCCAAAAAAAAAAAAAAATACAGAGGAAGAAACACTTCCAAACACATTCTCTGAGATCACTATCACCCTGATACCAAAACCAGACTAAGATACCACAAAAAAAGAAAATTACAGACCAATATCTTTGATGGATATGGATGCAAAAATTCTCAAAAAAATACTAGCAAACCGAATCAAACAATACATTAAAAGGATGATACACCATGATCAAGTGGGATTTTTCCCAAGGTTGCAAGAATTTTTTTCAATATCTGAAAATCAATCAGTGAGATACACCACATTAAGAAACTAAAGAATAAAAAACCATATGATCATCTCAACAGATGCAGAAAAAGCTTTTGACAAAATTCAACACACCCAATTATGATTAAAAAGAACTCTCTAGAAAGTTGGCATAGAGGGAACCTTCCTCAACATAAGGCAACCATAAACAAAATGAAAAAACCTACAGACTAGGAGAAAATATTTGCAAATGATGTGGCAGTCAGGGCTTAATTTCCAAAATATATTGATCAAAATAAAAAACCAAACAACCCAATCAAAGCATGTGCAGAAGGTCTAAATTGACATTTCTCCAAAGAAGACATACAGATGGTCATAAAACACATGAAAAGATGCTCAACATGGCTAATTATTAGAGAAATGAAAATCATACTACAGTGAGGTACCACCTTACACCAGTCAGAATGACCATCATCAAAAAGTCTACAAATAATAAATGCTGGAGAAGGTGTAGTGAAAGAGGGAACGCTCCTACACTGCTGGTGGAAATGTAAATTGGTGCAGCCATTATGGAGAATAGTATGGTGGTTTTAAAAGAACTAAAAATAGGGCTACCATATGATCCTGCCATTCCACTCCTGGGCATATATCCATAGAAAACCATTAATTCAAAAAGATACATGCACCCCTATGTTAATTGCAGCACTATTCACAATAACCAAGACATGGAAGCAACCTAAATATCCATCGACAGATGAATGGATAAAGAAGATGCGGTATATATTTACACAATAAAATATTACTCAGCCATAAAAAAGAATGAAATAATGCCATTTGCAGCAACATGGATGGATCTAGAGATTATAATTCTTGGTGAAATTAGCCAAAGACAAATTTCATATGATATCACTTCTATGTGGAATCTAAAAAAAATTATATAAATGAACTTATATAGACAACAGAAATAGACTCACAAATATAGAAAACAAACTTATGGTTACCAAAGTGGAAAGGGGGGGATTAATTAGTAGTTTAGGATTAACATATACACACTACCATATATAAATTAGATAACCAACAAGGACTTACTGTATAGCACAGGGAACTATACTCAATATTTTATAATAATTTATAAGGAAAAAGTATCTGAAAAAGAACATATATGCATACATACATATATATATACATATATATATATATAAAACTGAATCACTTTGCTGTACACTTGAAAGTAACACAACATTGTAAATCAACTGTACTTTGATTTAAAAAAATAATAATAAATAAAACTTTTTAAAAATTTATAATTAAGCCAGTTTAGTGGTGCTAAACTCTTCTAGCTTTTGCTTGTCTGTTAAATTATTTTCTTTTCCTTCACATCTGAATAACAGCCTTGCCTGGTAAAGTGTTCAAGGAAGTATGTGTTTTTCTTTCATCACTTTGAATATATCATACCACTCCCTTCTGGCATGCAAAGTTTTCCCTGAAAATCAGTTGACAGTGTTAGGGGAGTTGCCTAGTACAAAACTGGTTGCATTTCTATTGATGGTTTTAAGATTCTCTCTTTTCTGCAATTTTGGCCATTTTAACTAAAATGTGTGTTAGTGTGGGCCTCTTTGGGTTCATCTTAATTGGGACTCTGTTTTTCCTGCACCTGGGTTGTCAGTCTTCATTCTCAGGTTAGGAAAGTTTAGCTATTATTTATTCAAATAATTTGCTCTCCCTTTCCCTCTCTTCTCCTTCTGGTACCCCTATAATGCAAATGTTAGCATGCTTGATCTTGTCCCAAAGTTCCTTTAAACTATTTTCATTTAAAATTTTTTTCTTTTTTTCTGTTCAGGCTGAGTGATTTCCCCTACTCTGTCTTCCAGTTAACTGATCCATTACTGTGTCATCAGTTTTACTGTTGATTCCTTCTAGCATTTATTTTCTTATTTCAAATTTACTTCTACAATAGGAAAACTGGCATAGATTAATTATATAATATTACTCATAAGCATGGTTTCCTACTTTTTTCTACCATTTTTCTTGAGATATAATTGACATACAGCACCATATTTGTTTGTTATAAGTCATAATAATTTGACTTAAATACATCATGAAATAATTACCACAATATGTTTAATGAACATCCATCATATCATATTACAAAATTTTAAAAAAGAAAAAATATTTTCCTGTGATGATCACTCTTACCATTTACTTTCAACAATTTTAATATGTAACTTACAGCTGTGTTAATTTTATTAATTTTGTTTTACGTTATGACCATAATACATATAGTACTTCATCTTATACCTGAACTTTTGTACCTTTGGATTACCTTTATCTCTTTTTCTATGAGTTTGTATGTTTGTTTGTTTATGAAGTGTAATTAACCTACAACACTATGTTAATTCCTGGTGCACACCATGGTGATTCAATATTTCCATACATTCAAAATGATCACCACAATAAGTTTAGTTTGTCTGTTTGTCTGTCACCATACAAAGGTATTAAATTATTATTAACTACATTCCTCACACTGTACATTTCATAACCATGATTTATTTATTTTGTAACTGGAACTTTGTACCTGTACTTATACATATATCAATAATATCTTACATCTTATTTACCAATTCATCTACTGATGGCCACTTACGTTGCTTCCATATCTTGGCTATTGTAAATTATGTTTTAATTAACATAGATGTGCATAATTTCCAATTAGTGTTTTATTTTTTTATTTTTTATTTTTTTATGATTTGGAAATGCTTTTAATCAGGGTAAGTTGTTTTCCAAATAAACAGTAAAAATTTACAAAACCTACTGAAGGAAAAAATTCCTCATCCTAGAACATTAGTTCTCTAATCTGTCACAACAAAGTTACACCTCCAACAGTTGTGAGATATAATTAACATGAGGAGTGTTTTAACTTATTAGTACCAGGTTCAACCATATAAAATTGCAGAGTTTTGTAGAAACAAATATTGGTAATTTCATATAGTTCAACCTGTATCAAAGTTTGTGACTAATTTACTTAAAAAATATAAGTTAGGGTAGATCTAGGTTATCACCATAATATTGTAGAATGTTACAGCTGAATTCCAATCATCTTTCTTCAGTGGGAAAGAAGTGAAATTACAGCTGGAATATCAGAACTGTACCTTCACCCTTAAGCACTTCTGAATTCTTTTTCTGTTCTCAGGAGTAGTACTGACTTTGGTAGACTGGAAAATGGCTCCCTAAATATTTTCATGCCACAATTCTCAGTTTTATGCCTGTTTAAATTACATGACAAAAGGGACTTTGCAGATGGAATTAAGGTTATAGACCTTAAAATAGGGAAGTTACCCAGATGTGCCCAGTGTAATCAAATGGACCTTTAAAAGAAGGCAGAAGGGTCCATCATCAATAAGATTATGGAAGAAGCAGGAGAGATTCAAAGACTGAGAGGGACTTGACCATTGCTGGCTTTGAAGAGAAGGGGACCATGAGTGAAGGAATGCAGGCAGCCTCTAGAAGCTGGGCATGGCTCTCAGCCAACAGCAAGGAAATGGGACCGTGATCCTTCAGCTGCAAAGAACTGAATTCTGCGAACAACTGAATGAACAAGGAAATGGAGTCCCCCACGCCACGTCCAGAAGAGAATGAAGCTCTGCAAATACCTTGATTTTAGCCCAGGTGAGACCCATATCAGATGGCTGACCTACAAAACTATAAGACAATACACTTATGTAGCTTAATACACTTTAGCCACTAAGTCTGTGGAAATTTGTGATGGCTGCAATAGAAACTCACACTTACCTTAGTAAAACCCCCATTTTAAAGGACTCATCACAGAAGGGTCCCTATAGTCATTGAAACCATATTTTTAAAAACTCGTATCTGGTCCTTAATGATTCTAGTATATTAAACTATATTATAATTGGAAATATGTATATAGCCAACAAAAATAATAAAATTGTGAACTGAAAACTACAAAGCCAGTTATTTTATATAAAAACTCTAAAAAGCTAATGACTAGTTTTTATGAGAAACATTTCATCTAGGAGTGATTTCTAAGGCAGTTTCTTGAGTTTCCATAAAAACAAAGCCTTCTGCCTCAGAAGGGATATCAATAAGAGGACCAGAATCCTCTATATCCAAGTTCGGTGGTTTCTCCTGTTCATAACTCAGGTTTGAATTATCTTTCATTTGAATCTCTTGCTCTTCCAACTCCAAAGATTTATCTGGGTCTGGAGCTACAACTTCATCCGCTTCATTTTCATGCAGAAAACTACAAATCATGTTGGGTCTACAGGAGAAATAATTTTCCTTGATTTGCAGCCATTCCACACCACCTGTTTTCTTCTCCTTCCTTCTTTTCTGTCAGAAGAGTTCTTGTCATGCTGAGCTTCTTCATTGTGTGGCATTTATATTTTAGCACTGTTTTATTATTGCCTTCTGCATCCACATGTTCAACATTTTCTTCAAATATAACACAGGTCCCAAGAGTGTCTTCATACTCTCCAGCAAAGACATAGCTGTCCACTTGCAGAATGGGCTTCTCAGTATCAAGTCCCAAAATCTTGCATTTATTTTCACATTTTTAGAGAAAGTCTGAATCAATAATTCCTGATAATTCCACCAGAACCAACTGCTCTGCCTCCTCCTCCTCCTCATCCCAGTACCCCCGACTCGACTCCTCGGCCGCCGCCGCCATGCCGCCGCTCCTCCGCGTGGCCTCCAAGCCGAGTGTTTTTTTTTAAATATTTGTATGTAATGCTTTTTAATTCTTTTTTTTTAAATCAATCATCAATTTTATACACATCACTTTATACATGTGAATCCCAATCGCCCAATTCAGCACACCACCATCCCCACCCCACCACAATTTCCCCCCCTTGGTGTCCATACGTTTGTTCTCTACATCTGTGTCTCAACCTCTGCCCTGCAACCCGGTTCATCTGCACCATTTTTCTAGGTTCCACATACATGTGTTAATATACAATATTTGTTTTTCTCTTTCTGACTTACTTCACTCTGTATGACAGTCTCTAGATCCATCCACGTCTCAACAAATGACTCAATTTCGTTCCTTTTTATGGCTGAGTAATATTCCATTGTATATATGTACCACAACCAAAAAGTGGAATTGCTGGATTGTATGGGAGTTCTAATTTTAATTTTTTGAGGAACCTCCATGTTGTTTTCCACAGTGGCTAAACCAATTTACCTCTCCAAAGGACAAGAAGTTTTCCTTCTCTCTATATCCTTCCCATACTTGTTATTTGTTGTCTTTTTGATAATAGCCATTCTGACAGGTGTTATGTGATATCTCATTTTGGTTTTAATTTTGCATTTCCCTGATAATTAGTGATGCTGAGCATCTTTTCATGTGACTGTTGGCCATGTATATACCTTCCTTAGAAAATGTCTATTCAGGTCCCTTTGCCCATTTTTAAATTATGTTATTTTTTATTTAGCTTCATGAGATCTTTGTGCATTTTGAATATTAACTCCTTATATACCATTAGCCAATATCTTCTCCCATTCAGTAGGAAGATTTTTTTTATTTTTTGAGTTTTCCTTCACTGTGCAAAAGCTTTTTAGTTTGATGTACTCCCATTTGTTTATTTCTTGTTTTGTTTACCATGCCTGAGGAGACATATCAAAAATATTGCTAGGACCAATGTCAAAGTGTGTACTACCTAAGTATTGTTTTAGAAGTTTTGTAGTTTGAGGACTTACCTTTAAATCTTTAATCCATTTTGAGTTCATTTTTGTATATGGTGTGAGAAAGTAATACATTATGATTATTTTGCATATAGCTGTTCAGTTTTCCCAACACAATTTATTTCAGAGGCTCTCTTTTCCCTGTTGTGTATTCTTGCATCCTGGTCATAAATTAATTAATCCTCTAATGTAGCTTCATTTCAGGGCTCTATATTCTGATCCATTGATCTATATGTTTGCTTATGTGCCACTTTGTACTCCTTTAGTTATCATAGCTTTGTTCTATACTTTGAAATTATTGAGTATGATGCCTCCAACTTGTTCTTCTTTCTCAAAATTGTTTTGGCTATTCGGGGTCTTTTGTGTTTCCCTACAAATTTTAGAATTATTTGTTGTAGCTCTGTGAAAATTGTCCTTGGTATTTTGATATGGATTGCATTGAATCTGTAGATTGTTTTCAGTTATATGATCATTTTAACAATATTAATTGTTTCAATCAATGAACACTACATCTTTCCATTAGTTAGTGTCATCTTCAATTTCTTTCATCAGTGTCTTACAGTTTTCAGAGTACAGATCTTTTACAGTTTTAGTTATATTTACTCCTGGGCATTTTTTTCTTTTTGAAGCCACTGTAAGTGGGATTGTTATCTAAATTTTTCTTTCTGACAGTTCGTTGTTAGTATATAATAATGCAGCAGAATTTTGTATATTAATTTTGTATACTGCAAGCATTACTGAATTCACTGATGCATTCTAATAGCTTCCTGGTGGTACCTTTAGGATTTTCTACACATAGAATCATGTCATCTGCAAACAGTGACAGTTTTACTTCTTCTTTTCTAATTTGGATTAGTTTTATTTCCTTTTCTTGTATGATTGCTATGGCTGAGACTTCCAATACTATGTTGAATAAAGGTAGTGAGAGTGGGCATCCTTGGTTTGTTCCTGTTATTATGGGAAATGCTTTCAGCTTTTCACGATTGAGTAATATATTAGCTGTGGGCTTATTACATATGGTTTTTATTAACGTTGTGTTATGTTCACTCTACACCCACGTTCTGGAGAGTTTAATCATAAATGGATGTTGAATTAAAAAAAAAATTTTCTGCATCTATGGAGATGACCATATGAATTATATTCTTTAATTTGTTAATGTGGTTTATCATATTGCTTGAAAAATCATTGCATCCCTGGGATTAATCCCACTTGATCATGGTGTGAGATCCTTTTACTGTATTGTTGGATTTGGGTTTATCATATATAGCCTTTATTATGTTGAGTTCTGTTCCCTCTGTACCGATTTTCTTGAGAGTCTTTATCATAAATCGATGTTGAATTTTGTCAAAACATTATTGTGCATCTATTGAGATGATCATATGTTTTGTAACTGACTATAGTTGATATATAATGTTATGGTAGTTTGAGGTGTACAGTATAGTGATCAGAAATTTCTCATTATACTCCTTCAGAAGTTGTTACAAGATAATGGCTATAATTCCCTGAGCTTTACAATATATCCTGTTCTTTACCTCTTTTATACAAAGTAGTTTGTGTCTTTTAATCTTATAACCCAAAATTACCACTCCCCCATCCATCTTTCCTTTGAAAACCACTAGTTTATTTTCAGTATATATGAGTCTTTTTCTGTTTTTGCATATAGATTTGTTCATACTATTTTTTAGATTGCACATATAAGTGATTGTATACAGTATTTGTCTTTTACAGTCTGACATATTTCACCAAGCAAAATATTCTCTAGGTTTATCCACATTGTTGCAAATGGCAGAATTTTATTCTTTTCTTACAGCTGAGTAATATTCCATATTACTATATCCCATATATTTCTTATTCATTCATCTGTTGATGGATACTTGGGTTGCTTCCACATCCTGACTACTGTGAATAGTGCTGCTATGAACATTGGGGTGCATGTATCATTTTGAATTAGTGTTTACATATTTTCTGGTTATATACCCAGCAGTAGAATTGCTGTATTGTATGGTAGTTCTATTTTTAGTTTTTTGAGAATCCTATATACTGTTTTCTACAGTGCCTGCACAAAGTTACATTCCCACAAACAGTGTACAAGTGTTCCCTTTACTCCACATCCTTGCCAACATTTGTTATTTGTGGTCCTTTGGATGAGAGCCATTCTGGTCGGTGTGTGGTGATATCTCATTATTATAATTTAGGTTTCTGTAATAATTATTGATGTTGAGCATATTTTTCATGTGCCTGTTAGCCAGATGTATATCTTCTCTGGAAAAATGTCATTTCAGACCTTCTGCCCATTTTGTAATTGGGGTGCTTTTTGATATTGAGTTGTATGAGCTTTTTGTATATTTTTGATATTAACCCTTGCTTGTTTATATCATTTGAAATTTTTTTCTCCTATTCTGTAGGTTGCCTTTTCTGTTTGTTCATGTTTTCCTTTGCTGTGGAAATGCTTTTAAATTTAATTATGTCTGTTTATTCTTGCTTTTTTTGCCTTAAGAGACAGATCCAAGAAAATATTACTACAAGATATGTCAAAGAGATTTCCACCTATGTTTTTCTTCTAGGAGTTTTGTGGTTTCAGGTCTTACATTTAGATCTTTAAAACATTTTTCATTTATTTTGTATATGTTGTGAGGGACCATTTTAACCTCATTGTTTTTCATGTGGTTGTCCAGTTTTCTAAGCAACTATTGTTGAAGAGACTGTCTTTCCTCCATTTATATTTTTTTCTCCTTTTTCATAGATTAATTGACCATAGGAGCCTGCATATATTTCTGGGCTCTCTATTGTAGTCTATTGATCTATGTGTCTATTTTTGTGCCAGCACAATGTTATTTTGATTACTCTAGCTTTGCAGTGTAGTCTAAAGTCTAGTAGCATGATACCTCCAACTTTGTTCTATTTTCCTCAAGATTGGTTTAGCAATTTGAGTTCTTTTCTGGTTCTACATTAATTTTAGGATTATTTGTTCTACTTCTGTAAAAAGTGTCATGTGTATTTTCATAGGGATTGTGATAAATCTCTGGATAGCTTTGAGTAGCATGACTTTTTCAAAATTAATTCTTCCAATTTGAAAGCAAGGGATATCTTTCCATTTCTTTAATCATCTTTAATTTCTTTCATTAATGTTTAGTTTTTAGTATAAAAACCTCTTTGGTTAAGTTTATTCCTAGGTATTTTATTATTTTTGATGTGATTTTAAATGTGATTGTTAATTTTCATTCTCTTTCTGATCATTCATGAAAAGTGTATAAAAAGCAACAGATTTCTGTATATTAATCTTGTATTTCACAACTTTGCTGAATTCATTTTTTAGTTCTAATGGTGTATGGGAAGAGACTTTAGCATTTCTAAATAAACTGTCATGTCATCTGCAAATAGTGACAGTTTTACTTCTTCCTTTTCAATTTGGATGAATTTTACTTCTTTTTCTTGTCTGATTGCTATGGTTAGGACTTCCAATATTATGTTAAATAGAAATGGCAAGAGTGGGCATACTTGTTTTGTTCCTGAATTTTGTGGGAAGGATTTCAGCATTTCACTGTTGAGTATGATGTTAGATATGGGTTTTTTATAAATGGCCTTCATTGTTTTAAGATAAGTTACTTCTATACTCACTTTGATGAGTTTTTTTCATGAACAGATTTGAATCTTGTCAAATGCTTTTTTTGCATCTATTTAGATGACCACGTAATTTTTATCCTTCCTTTTGTTAATGTGGTGTACACCATTGGATTATTGACTGTTGCAACATCCTTGTGTCCCTGGAAAAAACCTACTTAATCTTGGTGTACAATCCTTTTTATATATTGTTGGATTTGATTTGCTAAATTTTGTTGAGGACTTTGCATCAGTATTTATTAACTATAATGGCCTGTAATTTTTTTTGTAGTGTCTTTGGTTTTGGTATCAGGGTAATGGTGGCCTTGTAGAATATGTGAATGTTCTGTCCTCTTCAATTTTTTGAAATAGTTTGAGAAGGATAGATATTAATTCTTTCTATCTTTAGTAGAATTCCCCTGTGAAGCTGTCACCATTCTGGACTTTTGTTTGCTGGGAGATTTTTTTTTTTTTTTAACTACAGATTCTATTTCACTACTAGTGATTGATCTGTCCAAATTTCCTGTTACTTCTTGATTCAGTCTTCACATACTGTATGTTTTTAGAAATGTGTCTATTACTTCTAGGTTGTTGGCATATAACTGTTCATAATGTTCTCATCATTTTTAGTATCCTGTGGTATCATTTCTTATTTCTCCTCTTTCAATTGTTTTTCAAAAATTTGGGTCCTTTCTCTTCTTGGTAAACCTGGATAAAGGTTTATCAATTTTTTAAATGAATTTTATTGGGTGCTTTTATTGTATATATTCTCATGGTAATTTTATTTTTATTTTTTTTGAGGAATCTCTGAACTGTTTTCCATAGTGGCTACACCAATTTACATTCCCAAAAACACTACAGGGGATTCTTTCTCTCCACATCCTCACCAACACCTGTTATTTATTTTTCTAAAAATCTTTACTGGAGTATAATTTCCTTACATTGTTGTGTTATTTCCTGCTGTATAACAAAGTGAATCAGTTATATGTGCACTTATATCCCCAAATAACCTCACTCTTGCGTCTCCCTCCCACACTCCTTATCCCACCCTTCTAAGTGGTCACAAAGCACCGAGCAGATCTTGTGCTATGAGGCTGCTTCCCACTAGCTATCTATTTTACATTTGGTAGTGTATATACATCAATGCCACTCTCTCACTTCATCCCAGCCTACCCTTCCCCCTCCCTGTGTCCTTAAGTCCATTCTCTATGTCTGTGTCTTTATTACTGTCCTGTGCCTAGGTTCTTCAAAACCATTCTTTTTTAATTCCATATATGTGTTAGCATATGGTATTTGCTTTCATCTTTCTGACTTACTTCACTCTGTATGACAGATTCTAGGTTCATCCACCTCACTACAAATAACTCAATTTTGTTTCCTTTTATGGCTGAGTAAAATTCCATAGTATATATGTGCCATATCTTCTTTATCCATTCATCGGTCGATGGACACTTAGGTTGCTTCCATGCCCTGGCTATTGTAAATAGTGCTGCAATTAACATTGTGGTACATGACTCTTTTTGAATTATGGTTTTCTCAGGTTATATGTCCAGTAGTAGGATTGCTGGGTCATATGGTAGTTCTATTTTTAGTTTTTTAAGGAACCTCCATACTGTTCTCCATGGTGGCTGTATCAATTTACACTCTCACCAACAGTGTAGGAGGGTCACTTTTCTCCACACGCTCTCCAGCATTTTTTGTTTGCAGATTTATTGATGATGGCCAATCTGACTGCTGTGAGGTGATACCTCATTGTAGTCTTGTTTTGCATTTCTCTAATGATCACTGATGTTGAGCATCCTTTCATGTGTTTGTTGGCAATCTGTATATCTTCTTTGGAGAAATGTCTATTTAAGTCTTTTGCCCATTTTTGGATGGGGTTGTTTGTTTTTTTTATATTGATCTGCATGAGCTGCTTGTACATTTTGGAGATTAATCCTTTGTCAGTTGCTTCATTTGCAAATATTTTCTCCCATTCTGAGGGTTGTACTTTCATATTGTTTATGGTTTCCTTTGCTGTGCAAAAGCTTTTCACTTTCATTATGTCCCATTTGTTTATTTTTGTTTTTATTTCCATTTCTCTACGAAGTGGGTCAAAAAGGATTCGCTGTGATTTATGTCATAGAGTGTTCTGCATATGTTTTCCTCTAAGAGTTTTATAGAGTCTGGCCTTACATTTAGGGCTTTAATCCATTTTAAGTTTATTTTTGTGTGTGGTGTTAGGGGGTATTCTAATTTCATTCTTTACATGTAGCTGTCCAGTTTTCCCAGCACCACTTATTGAAGAGGCTGTCATTTCTCCATTGGATATTATTGCCTCCTTTATCAAAGATAAGGTAACCATATATGCGTGGGTTTATCTCTGGGCTTTATACCCTGTTCTATTGATCTATATTTCTGTTTTTGTGCCAGTACCATACTGTCTTGATTACTTTAGCTTTGTAGTATAGTCTGAAATCTAGGAGCCTGATTCCTCCAGCTCCATTTTTCTTTCTCATGATTGCTTTGGCTGGGCTTCCCTGGTGGCACAGTGGTGAAGAATCCACCTGCCAATGCAGGGGACACAGGTTCGAGCCCTGGTCTGGGAAGATCCCACATGATGCAGAGCAACTAAGCCTGTGTGCCACAACTACTGAAGCCCACGAACCTAGAACATGTGCTCTACAACAAGAGAAGCCACTGCAATGGGAAGCTCGTGGGCTGCAACAAAGAGTAGTCCCCTCTCGTTGCAACCAGAGAAAAGCCTGCTTGAAGCAACAAAGACCCAACACAGCAAAAAATAAAATAAGTAAAATTAAAGAAAGAAAACCGATTGCTCTGGCTATTCAGGACGTTTGTGTTTCCATAAAAATTGTGAAATTTTTTGTTCTAGTCCTGTGAAAAATGCCATTGGTAGTTTGACAGGGATTGTGTTGAATCTGTAGATTGCTTTGGGTAGTATAGTCATTTTAACAATGTTGATTCTTCCAGTCCAACAACATGATATATCTCTCCATCTGTTTGTATCATCTTTAATTTCTTTCATCAGTGTATTATAGTTTTCTGCATACAGGTCTTTTGTCTCCTTATGTAGATTTATTCCTAGGTATTTTATTCTTTTTGTTGCAGTGGTAAAAGGGAGTGTTTCCTTAATTTCTCTTTCACGTTTTTCATCATTAGTGTATAGGAATGCAAGAGATTTCTGTGCATTATTTTGTATCCTGCTACTTTACCAAATTCATTGATTAGCTCTAGTAGTTTTCTGGTACCATCTTTAGGATTCTCTATGTATAGTATCATGTCATCTGCAAACAGTGCCAATTTTACTTCTTCTTTTCTGATTTGGATTCATTTTCTTTCTTTTTTTTCTGATTGCTGTGGCTAAAACTTCCAAAATGATGTTGAATAACAGTGGTGAGAGTGGGAAACCTTTTCTTGTTGCTGATCTTAGTGGAAATGGTTTCAGATTTTCACCATTGAGAAAGATATTGGCTGTGGGTTTGTCATATATAGCCTTTATTATGTTGAGGTAGGTTCCCTCTATGCCTACTTTCTGGAGGGTTTTTATCATAAATGTGTGTTGTATTTTGTTGACAGCTTTCTCTGCATCTATTGAGATGATCATATGGTTTTTATCCTTCAATTTGTTAATATGGTGTATCACTTTGATTGATTTATGTATATTGAAGAATCCTTGCATTCCTTGGATAAACTCCACTTGATCATGGTGTATGATCTTTTTGGTGTGCTGTTGGGTTCTGTTTGCTGGTATTTTGTTGAGGATTTTTACATCTATGTTCATCAGTGATATTGGCCTGTAGTTTTCTTTTTTGTGACATCTTTGGTTTTGGTATCAGGGTGATGGTGGCCTTGTAGAATTAGTCGGGGAGTGTTCCTCCCTCTGCTATATTTTGGAAGAGTTTGAGGATAGGTGTTAGCTCTTCTCTAAATGTTTGATAGAATTCGCCTGTGAAGCCATCTGGTCCTCGATTTTTGTTTGTTGGAAGATTTGTTTGTTTGTTTGTTTGTTTGTTTGTTTTTAAATTATGAAACTTTTATTATAGTATAAAGTACATACAAAAAGGGAACACATCAAAAGTGCACAGTTCTATCAATTTTGCACAAATTAAACACACCCCTGCAACCAGTCCCTAGATCAAGGGACAAGCATTACCACCTCTCAGAAGGCCACTCCTGTTTCCTTGTTGGACGATTTTTAATCACAGTTTCAATTTTGGTGCTTGTGATTGGTCTGTTCATATTTTCTATTTCTTCCTGGTTCAGTCTTGGAAGGTTGTGCTTTTCTAAGAATTTGTCTATTTCTTCCAGGTTGTCCATTTTATTGGCATATAGTTGCTTGTAGTAATCTCTCATGATCCTTTGTATTTCTGCAGTGTCAGTGGTTACTTCTCCTTTTTCATTTCTAATTCTGTTGATTTGAGTCTTCTCCCTTTTTGTTCTTGATAAGTCTGGCTAATGATTTATCAATTTTGTTTATCTTCTCAAGGAACCAGCTTTTAGTTTTATTGATCTTTGCTATTGTTCCCTTCATTTCTTTTTTATTTATTTCTGCCCTGATCTTTATGATTTCTTTCATTCTGCTAACTTTGGTGTGTTTTTGTTCTTATTCCTCTAATTGCTTTAGGTGTGAGGTTAGGTTATTTATTTGAGATGTTTTTTGTTTCTTGAGCTAGGATTGTATTGCTATACACCTCCAACTTAGAATTGCTTTTCTGTATCCCATAGGTTTTGGGTCATCGTGTTTTCACTGTCATTTGTTTCTAGGTATTTTTTGATTTCCTCTTTGATTTCTTCAGTGATCTCTTGGTTATTTAGTAGCATATTGTTTAGCCTACACGTGTTTGTATTTTTTACAGTTTTTTTCCTTTAATTGATATCTAGTCTCATAGTGTTTTCATTGGAAAAGATACTTGATTTGATTTCAATTTACTTAAATTTACCATCACTTGATTTGTGACCCAAGATATGATCTATCCTGGAGAATGTTCCATGAGCAAATGAGAAGAAAGTGTTTTCTGTTGTTTTTGGATGGAATGTCCTATAAATATCAATTAAATCTATCTTGTTTAATGTGTCATTTAAAGCTTGTGTTTTCTAATTTATTTTCGTTTTGGTCGATCTGTCCATTGGTGAAAGTGGGGTGTTAAAGTCACCTACAATTATTGTGTTTCTGCTGATTTCCCCTTTTATAGCTGTTAGCATTTTCCTTATATATTGAGGTGCTCCTATGTTGGGTGCATAAATATTTACAATTGTTATATATTCTTCTTGGACTTATCCATTGATCATTATGTAGTGTCCTTCTTTGTCTCTTGTAAGTTTTTATTTGAAAGTCTATTTTGTCTGATATTAAAATTGGTACTCCAGCTTTCTTTTGATTTCCATTTGCATAGAACATCTTTTTCCATCCTCTCACTTTCAGTCTGTATGTGTCCGTAGGTCTGAAGTGGGTTTCTTGTAGGCAGCATATATACGGGTCTTGGTTTTGTATCCATTCAGCCCATTTATGTCATTTGCTTGGAGCATTTAATCCATTTACATTTAAGGTAATTATTGATATGTATGTTCCTATTTTCATTTTCTTAATTGTTTGGGGTTTGTTATTGTAGGTCTTTTCCTTCTCTTGTGTTTCCTGCCTAGTGAAGTTCCTTTAGTATTTGTTGTAAAGCTGGTTTGGTGGTGCTGAATTCTCTTAACTTTTGCTTGTCTGTTAAGGTTTTAATTTCTCCATCAAATCTGAATGAGATCCTTGCTGGTTAGAGTCATCTTGGTTGTAGGTTTTTCTCCTTCATCACTTTAAGTATATCCTGCCACTCCCTTCCGGCTTGCAGAGTTTCTGCTGAAAGATCAGCTGTTAACCTTATGGGGATTCCCTTGTATGTTATTTGTTGCTTTTCCCTTGCTGCTTTCAATATTTTTTCTTTGTATTTAATTTTTGGAAGTTTTATTGTCTTGGCATGTTTCTCCTTGGATTTTTCCTGTATGGGACTCTGCACTTCCTGGACTTGATTGACCATTTCCTTTCCCATGTTAGGGAAGTTTTCAACTATAATTGCTTCAACTATTTTCTCAGTCCCTTTCTTTTTCTCTTCTTCTTTTGGGACCCCTATAATTAGAATGTTGGTGCATTTAATATTCTTCCAGAGGTCACTGAGACTGTCTTCAATTCTTTTCATTCTTTTTTCTTTATTCTGCTCTTTGGTAGTTATTTCCACTGTTTTATTTTTCAGGTCACTTATCCGTTCTTCTGCCTCAGTTATTCTGCTAATGATTCCTTCTAGAGAATTTTTAATTTCATTTATTGTGTTGTTCATCATTGTTTATTTGCTGTTTAGGTCTTCCAAGTCCTTGTTAAACGTTTCTTGTATATTCTCCATTGTATTTCCAAGTTTTGGGGTTACCTTTACTATCATTACTCTGAATTCTTTTTCAGGTAGACTCCCTATTTCCTCTTTATTTGTTTTGTCCGTTTGGGTTTTACCTTGCTCCTTCATCTGTTGCATATTTCTCTGTCTTCTCATTTTGCTTAACTTACTGCATTTGGGGTCTCCTTGTCACAGGCTGCAAGTTTGTAGTTCTCATTGTTTTGGTGCCTGCCCCCAGTGGATAGGGTTGGTTCAGTGGGTTGTGTAGGCTTCCTGGTGGAGGAGACTGGTATCTGTGTTCTGGTGGATCAGGCTGGATCTTGTCTTTCTCATAGGCAGGACTGCATCTGGTCGTGTATTTTGGCAAGTCTGTGAACTAATTATGATTTTAGGCAGACTTTTTGCTAATGGATGGCGTTGTGTTCCTGTCTTGCTCTTTGTTTGGCATGGGGTGTCCAGCACTGGAGCTTGCTGGTCGTTTAGTGCTGCTGGGTCTTAGCATAGAGATGTATATCTCTGGGAGAGCTCTCACCGATTGATATTACATGGAGCTAGGAAGTCTCTGTTGGTCCAATATCCTCAACTCATCTCTCCCACCTCAGAGGTTCAGTCCTGACATCCAGCTGGAGCACCATGACCCTGTCAGCCACACAGCTTCGTAATGAAACTGAAATACCAGCTCTTTTCCATTCTCAAGCCAGCTGATTTCCCAACTGGAGGTTACCCCCCAATTTTTTTATCTTTTCAAAAAACCAGCTCTTTGTTTCATTCATCTTTTTTCATATCGGTATTTAAAATCTTTCCTCTCTGATCTTTATTTCCTTCCTTCTGCTGACTTTGGGCCTTTTTTGTTGTGTTGTTCTTTTCCTTATTCCTTTAGGTGGTAGATTTGGGTGTTTATTTGAGATTTTTCTTATTTCTTAAAGAAGGCCTGTGTCACGATAAATTTCCCTCTGCTTTGCTGCATCCCATAGATTTTCGAGTGTTGTGTTTCCATTTTCATTTGTCTTGAGGTGTATTCTTATTTTCTTTTTGATTTCTTCATTGACCCATTGTTTTTTAGTAGTATTTTATGTCTCTTAGTATTTGTTCTTTTCCCATTTTTCTTTTTGTAATTGATTTCTTGTTTCATACCATGCAGTCAGAAAAAAAAATGTTTAATACAATTTCTATCTTACATTAATTAACTAATTTTTTATTATTCAATTGGCAATGCTGTGTATTGCATTACTTCATTAGTGGATATTGAACCATACTTGCATCCCAGGATATATCCAACTTGATCCTCGTGTATTATTATTTTATTGTAGTGTTGATTTCAGTTTGCTAATATTTTGTTGAGGAGTTTTTCATGTTTGTTCATCAGTGATATTGCCCCACAATTTATTTTCTGTTATATCCTTGTCTGGTTTTGTTATTGGTGTGATACTGGTCTCATAGAATCAGTTTGGAAGCATTGTTTCCTTTGCAATTTTTGAAATAATTTGGAATTGATAGGTTTTAAACTTCTCTTCATATTTGGTAGAATCCAGCAGTGAAGCTGTCTGGTCATTGACTTTTGTTTCTTGAGAATATTTTAGTTACTGATTCTGTTTTATTACTTGTAATTTGTCTGTTCATATATTCTATTTCTTTTTGGTTCTGTCTTGGGAGATTTTACACTTCTAAGAAATTTGTTCAGTCCTTCTAGTTTGTTCATTTAATTGTGTATAATTGTTTGCAGTAAGCTCTTATGATCCTGTGTACTTCTGTGATGTTGCTTGTAACTTCTCTTTCTTTTCTTATGTTATTGATTTGGACACTCCCTCTTCATTTCTTGAGGAGTCTGGTTAAAGTTTTATCAATTCTATTTATATTTTGAAAGAACCAGCTCTTAGTTCATTGATATTTTCTATTGTTTTTTTTTCCTCTGTTTCATTTATTTCTGCTCTGATCTTTATTATTTCTTTCCTTCCACTAACTTAAGATTTTGTTTGTTTTCTAGTTTCTTTAGGTGTGGATTTTGGTTGTTTATTTGAGATTTACCTTGTTTCCTGTGGCAAGATTATATCACTATAAGCTTTCCTTTTAGAACTACTTTTGCTGCCTCCCATAAATTTTGGATTGTTGTGTTTTGTTTTCATTTTTCTCCAGGTATTTTTAAGTTTCCTCTTTGATTTCTTTTATGACGCATTCATTATTAGCAGTAAGTATATTGTTTAGAGTCTATGTGTTTGTGTTTTTTTCTTTTTTTCCTTGTAGTTAATTTCCAGTCTCATAGCATTGTGGTCAGAAAAAATCCTTGATATAATTTTGATTGTAAATTTACTGGGACTTGTTTTGGGGATTACTTTATGATCTATCCTTGAAAATGTTCCATGTGCACTTGAAAAGAATGTGAATTCTATGCTTTTGGAAGGAATATTTTATATGCACCAAAAGTATATCTGATGTAATGTGTCACTTAAGGCTAGTGTTTGCTTATTGATTTTCTGTCTGGATGATCTGGCATTTGATACAAGTGGCATATTAAAGTTCCTTACTCTTATTGTGTTACTGTCTATACATCTTTTTTGTTTTGTGTATTTCTTAACCAGTTATTATGGACATAGGTTATTTTACTACTGTTGTCTTTTAGCCTTCTGGCTATATTTATAAGTGACTGAAATACTACTTTTATTGTATATTTCATTTTACCAATGAGATTTTTCCTTTTGTGTTTTCCATATTTGTAGTTTTGGTGGTTTTTTTCTGCTTAAATAAATGCTTTTAATATTTATTGTAAATCTGGTCTCATGGTACTGAACTCTTTTAGTTTTTGTTTGTCAGTAAAACCCTTTATCTCTCCTTCAAATTTGAATTATAGCCTTGTGAGGGAGTGTATTCTTGGTTGTAAGGTTTTTTATTTAATCACTTTAAATATATCACACCACTGTTTTCTGTCCTGCAAATTTTTCTGCTGAGAAGTCAGCTTATAGTCTTATGCACCCTTGTATGTAACTAGTTGCTTTTTCCTTGCTGCTTTTAATATTTCCCCTTTATCTTTAATTTTTGCCACTTTAACTACAATGTGTCTTGCTGTGAACTTCATTTGGTTGATCTTGATTGGGACTTTCTGTGCTTCCTGGACCTGTTTCCATGTCTGTTTGCATTCCCAGGTTTGGGAAATTTTCAGTAATTCTGTCTTCAAATATATTCTCTGTCCATTTCTCTCTCTCTTCTCTTCCTGAGATCACTATAATGCAAATGATGTCATCCCAGAATTTCCTTAAGATACCATCGCTTGTCAATTTTTTTTTTCTTCTCTGTCTGGGTGTTTTTCATTGCTTTGTCTTCCAGCTCACTAGTTTACACTTCTATTTTATCCACTCTACTGTTGAACCCCTTCAGTGTATTTTTCAGTTTAGTTATAACTTATTTTTGGTACTTTCTTATGTTTTCTATATCTTTAAGTTCTTGCTGTGTTCATTCATTCTTCTCCTGTGATGAGCAGCACTTGAATGATCATTACTTCTTATCTATTTATCAGATAGGTTGCCTATCCTTGTTTCATTAAGGTATTTTTCTGGGTATTTGTCTTATTCTTTGCTTTGGAACATATTCCTCCACCTCCTCATTTTGCCTGTCTCTTTGTGTTTGCCTATATGTACTAGGCAAAACAGTTCCCTCCCTGGGTCTTGAAAGAATGGTCATGTGTAAGAGCTCTTCTGTGTGGCCCAGAAGTGCAATCTCCTCTGGCTGAAACAGGAAAGGTGCAGGGCACAACCTTTAAAAGAATGACATAGATTGTGGACATGACATAAACTGATTAGAACAAACTAGGTCCAAGATGGTGGACAAGTCAACTTCCACTAGACCTTGAGCCTTAGCGTATGCTCATTGTAGCACATCAGCATGCTAAATGACACACCCACAGGCACCATGACAGTTCCAAGGCCGACCATAAAAGGTCAAAAAGTGGGCGGTGGCCCAATTCCTGGAAATCCCCACCTCTTCCCCAAAATAGCTGGAATACTCCTCCCACTCTTTGGCCTATGAAATTACTCACCCCTATAAAAACTGACAACCCCATATCCTGGTGCCTCTCATCTTCTGAGATGGCCCACACTCTATGTAGTGTGTATCTTCCTGAGTAAACCTTTCACTTTACTATGGCATACTCTTAAGTTCTTTCCTGCACGAAGCCAAGAACCCACACTCAGTGGCCATCCCAGGGACTAGTCTGAGACTTGGGATGTGACCATACTCTCTGGCCCCACTTTCTTTCCTGCAACATCTTTTCTGGTACCCCACATGGGGCCTCAAAGGACATAATCTCAATCCGCCTATTGGGCTATGACTCCCTTCTGAAGAATGGCTGGGACTTGTTCCGAGCTGGTAGATATTCAAGTAGCCCCTTAGGTGGCAGCTTACACCACCTGCAGGATCTGGCAGAGACCAGTTCTCTGGCCATGAAGGAGCCCACTGAGGCCAAGGCTTTCCTCCCCTTGATCTTTTTCATTCTCTTATTACTCTATCTCTTTGGACTCAAGAAGATCCACCTAGATGACCACCAGACATCCAAATTAAGACCGTGTAGCAAGTAATTGACAACTTGATTGGGTGTGTTTCCCCTGTGGCTCCTCGAGCCCAAATCCCCCTCCGTACTCATTCTTAGTCCCAGTCTGGTTCTGGGACACCAGAACTGCCTTGAGGACCCAAATTGAGGGACTCCATGAGTCGTCTTCTAGATTTGCGGCCCAGCCCTCCCCATGTGCTTTCAGGGCTTATGGCCTCATTGCACTCCCGAGTGGATATTGTGGGCGAGCACTTCCCTTGAGATGGTCACAGTCTCTTCCTCCACCAGGAAGCATCTCCACTATGCACGTTCCTAGTCTCACTCAGTATTCCTTCTTATTTCGACCCTCTTGTCAACTGTGATATCGAGCTGGGCACTGTGCTCCCTCTTAAGGGTCACATCTCATGGGGAGCCCAGGCACCTCTAAGCAGAAGTGTGGGTGAGCACTTCCCTTGTGGGTGTTGTGGGCAGAATTTATCAGTCCCTGAGTGGAGGTAGTGGGTGAGCATCTCTCTTAGCGGGCTTTCAAATCTCTTTTAGGAAACATCATGGTTGTACACCTGCTAAAACACCTCTCTATTCTGGGAAGAGTCATGACTGTAAACCTTCCCTCCTGTCCTGGATTTCACTTATATCCTCCTCTCCTGACTTCTTGGACTGTCTATTGATCCTTGAGCCTCCTTGCCAGCTTTGCCAGCAGGTTGGATGTTGCCTCTTTTATTTCTGTGGAGAGGTAGTCCTCCACAACATCACAAGGACCATATCCTTAGGGGAGCTTTTCCTTGTATTGTTATCACTGCCTTGTGGCACTCCAGTCATACCCTGCAGCTCTATTTGTTTCTCTTTCTTTTGTTTCAATAATAAAGTTAACCTGTTTAGTTGGCTCAGCGCCTAGGTCTCCTTCCTTCTTCTCTGAAAGGTTTAGGTTCTGGGACTCTGGTCACTTTTTCGCCCACTGGCTCCTGTTCCTTTCCTTGACTAATCCAAGGGTCCTCCTCAGGCTCACTGGCCAGGCAGATTTCAGGTGCTCACAGGGACCCCACTGTTGACAATTGGAGAATGCCAGGACAAATAACTACCATCTGGCCAGGATCCATCAGACCCCCATCTTGTCAAGACATCCCAATAAAAATATGGGGGCAACTACAAACATCTCGCTAGGATACATTAGCTAATTGGGGAAAATTTAGACAAGATGGTTTAAAAAAAAGAAATTAATTTTCCTTTTGCAATAGTGCATGGCCCCAGTACAAACTAGTGGACCAAGAGATCTAACCAGAAAATGGGTCATTGAATTACAATACCATCTTGAAGTTGGGCCTATTTTGTTAAAGGAAAGGTAAATTAAGGGAAGGCATACATTCAAATGTTCATAGCCCTTTTCCAAAATCCAGGTCTAAAGAACTCCCACAAGGTGTGCTTGGTTCACTTCCCTTCAAAGTGCTTTCTTCCCCCACAGGAGCCAGATGTTTTAGATGATCCCCTTATGAGTCCACCTCCCTGAGGTCCACAGCCATGAATCCCTACCTCCCTCAGTTCTGAGGGGGGACAGTCCTCCAGACCATCTACCCTAATGCCCCATCTGGATATCCAGAGACCCCATTACCATACCCCTCCATGTCTGCCCCCTCTCCTCCATCACCAGAGGAGAGTCCCACCAGTACTACTTGTAGTGGGGCTACATACTGACCTCCTACTACCAAACTCTGTCCCTTAAGGGAAGTATCGGCTGGTGAAGGAGGAACAATCAGAGTCCACGTCCCTTTTTCTATGGCAGATTTGGCTATTTGCAAAGAGAAATATGGACGTTTCTCTGAGGACACCAGTCAGTTCGTGGAGGAATTTACCAAAATGACAATGTCTTATGAACTTACTTGGGGTGACCTACATGTTCTCCTTTCTACCTGCTGAACCTTTGAAGAAGAAAGCTGGATCCTTGGTGAAGCCCAGGCACATACAGACAAATTGAAACCTGAAATCAAGGATGTATAATCTACCTTACCAGGAGGGATGCAATCCCTGACCAAGAACCCAACTGTGACTACCAATAGGGAAGTAGAGGGATTGAATGCAAGAACCACATGATAATTTGTCTCAGAGAGGGGATGAAAAGGTGTGTTGTTAGGTCTGTCAATTATGACAAAGTCAGAGACGTAACACAGGAAAAAGATGAGAATCTGGCCTTTTTTAGGGCCACTTGGAGGAGACTTTTGAAAGATATACCAATATAAATCCCAACACCCAAAAAGGGCAAGTCCTAGTAAACATCAACTTTATCACTCATTTGGCCCCAGACATTAGGAGAAAATTATGAAGAGCAGCTATATGACTCCAGACCCGCAAGAATCAGCTCATGGATTTGGCCTTCGGAATATTTAACAATAGAGATGGGTTGAAGAGGAAAACAGGATTCTGCGACAATAGTGAAAAACACAACTACTGGTGGCAGCCCTAACCCCTGCACCACCTCAGAGTTACCTTCCCTTGTGAAGACTCGTGGTGAGGACAGGATCCAGGAAGCCTGGATAAGAGCCACTGTCTCACCAAGAAAACATCTGTTTTAAGTGTGGCCAAGAAGGCCTCTGGAAGAACTAATGACCCCGGTATGGGAAAAGTCCAGCAGGACCCTCTCTGACACACAGAGAAGGCCACTGGAAGCGGGACTGCCTCCATTCCTGAAGCGGTCCCCAAACAAATAGTGGCTGAGAGGACTGAAGAATGATGGGGCCCTGTACGCTTCCTAGCTCCCAAAGGACACCTGGTCATTTGTCTGGAGGAGCCTCAGGTAACCCTTGACATGGCAGATAGGAAAGTTATTTTCTTATTAGATACGGGGGCCCCCTACTCTGTGCTGAAGGATTTCCCTAGACCCTTGTCCTGCCAATCCTTTATGATAATGGGGATTGATGGAAAGCCCAAAACCAAGTGATTCAACCCTCCCCTCAACTGTTTGCTAGGAAATTTTACCCTTGCACATCAGTTTCTGCTCATCTCTGTGTGCCTCCCCCATTGTTGGGAAGGGACTTGCTCACTAAATTCCACACAATTGTCCAAGCTAGAGATCCCCACAGAGATGGTACCCACCAAGGAAAACAATTGCTCTTGGCTGGAGGAATCTACCTCAGTCCCAAGCAAGAGGTGACATCTATGACACCACATCTAAGTTTTTAAACTATGGGCTCATAAATTTGTTCACAGTGCTATAATTAAAAGTCGCTTTCTTCTGCATTCCCCTGCACCCAGACTCCCGCTATCTCTTTTCCTTTGAGTGGACAAATCCAGACACTGTAAGGCCATGAATGTCTCCAATCTGTGTGCTTACAAAATTCAAGCTGAGGGTACCTAAGGATAAGAATAGAATGGAACAACAACAACAAAAAAGGGCTAGAAATTGTCCTGCTACCTTTATTTATTTATTTTTTAACATCTTTATTGGAATATAATTGCTTTACAATGGTGTGTTAGTTTCTGCTTTACAACAAAGTAAATCAGTTATACACATACATATGTTCCCATATGTCTTCCTTCTTGCATCTCCCTCCCTCCCACCCTCCCTATCCCACCCCTCTAGGTGGTCACAAAGCACAGAGCTGATCTCCCTGTGCTATGCGGTTGCTTCCCACTAGCTACCTATTTTCTGTTTGGTAGTGTATATATGTCCATGCCACTCTCTCACTTTGTCACAGCTTACCCTTCCCTCTCCCCATATCCTCAAGTCCATTCTCTAGTAGGTCTGTGTTTTTATTCCCATCTTGCCACTAGGTTCTTCATGACCTTTTTTTTTTTTCCTTAGATTCCATATATATGTGTTAGCATACGATATTTATTTTTCTCTTTCTGACTTACTTCACTCTGTATGACAGACTCTAACTCCATCCACCTCACTAGAAATAAACCAATTTCGTTTCTTTTTTTTTTTTATAAATTTATTTATTTATTTATTTTTGGCTGTGTTGGGTCTTTGTTTCTGTGCGAGGGCTTTCTCCAGTTGCGGTGAGTGGGGGCCACTATTCATCGCGGTGCGCGGGCCTCTCACTTTCGCGGCCTCTCTTGTTGCAGAGCACAGGCTCCAGACGCGCAGGCTCAGTAGTTGTGGCTCACGGGCCCAGTTGCTCCGCGGCATGTGGGATCTTCCCAGACCAGGGCTCGAACCTGTGTCCCTTGCATTGGCAGGCGGATTCTCAACCACTACACCACCAGGGAAGCCCCAATTTCGTTTCTTTTTATGGCTGAGTAATATTCTATTGTATACATGTGCCACATCTTCTTTATCCATTCATCTGATGATGGACACTTAGGTTGCTTCAATGTCCTGGCTATTGTAAATAGAGCTGCAATGAACATTTTGGTACATGACTGTTTTTGAATTATGGTCTTCTCAGGGTATATGCCCAGCAGTGGGAATGCTGAGTCATATGGTAGTTCTATTTTTAGTTTTTTAAGGAACCTCCATACTGTTCTCCATAGTGGTTGTATCAATTTACATTCCCACCAACAGTGCAAGAGTGTTCCCTTTTCTCCACACCCTCTCCAGCACTTATTGTTTCTAGATTTTTTGATGATGGCCATTCTGACCGGTGTGAGATGATATCTCATTGTAGTTTTGATTTGCATTTCTCTAATGATTAATGATGTTGAGCATTCTTTCATGTGTTTGTTGGCAATCTGTATATCTTCTTTGGAGAAATGTCTATTTAGGTCTTCTGCCCATTTTTGGATTAGGTTGTTTGTTTTTTTGTTGTTGATCTGCATCAGCTGCTTGTAAATTTTGGAGATTAATCCTTTGTCAGTTGCTTCATTTGCAAATATTTTCTCCCATTCTGAGGGTTATCTTTTGGTCTTGTTTGTGGTTTCCTTTGCTGTGCAAAAGCTTTTAAGTTTCATTAGGTCCCATTTGTTTATTTGTGTTTTTATTTCCATTTCTCTAGGAGCTAGGTCAAAAAGGATCTTGCTGTGATTTATGTCATAGAGTGTTCTGCCTATGTTTTCCTCTCAGAGTTTGATAGTGCCTGACCGTACATTTGGGTCTTTAATACATTTTGAGTTTATTTTTGTGCATGGTGTTAGGGAGTGTTCTAATTTCATACTTTTACATATAGCTGTCCAGTTTTCCCAGCACCACTTATTGAAGATGCTGTCTTTTCTCCACTGTATATGCTTGTCTCCTTTATCAAAGATAAGGTGACCATATGTGCGTGGGTTTATCTCTGGGCTTTCTATCCTGTTCCATTGATCTATATTTCTGTTTTTGTGCCAGTACCATACTGTCTTGATTACTGTAGCTTTGTAGTATAGTCTGAAGTCCGGGAGCCTGATTCCTCCAGCTCCATTTTTCGTTCTCAAGATTGCTTTGGCTATTCGGAGTCTTTTGTGTTTCCATACGAATTGTGAAATTTTTTATTCTAGTTCTGTGAAAAATGCCAGTGGTAGTTTGATAGGGATTGCATTGAATCTATAGATTGCTTTGGGTAGTAGAATCATTTTCACAATGTTGATTCTTCCAATCCAAGAACATGGTATATATCTCCATCTATTTTTATCATCTTTAATTTCTTTCATCAGTGTCTTTTAATTCTCTGCATACAGGTCTTTTGTCTCCTTAGGTAGGTTTATTCCTAGATATTTTATTCTTTTTGTGGCAATGGTAAACGGGAGTGTTTTCTTAATTTCACTTTCAGGTTTTTCATCATTAGTGTATAGGAATGCAAGAGATTTCTGTGCATTAATTTTGTATCCTGCTACTTTACCAAATTCATTCATTAGCTCTAGTAGTTTTCTGTTAACATCTTTAGGATTCTCTATGTATAGTATCATGTCATCTGCGAACAGTGACAGCTTTACTTCTTCTTTTCTGTTTGGATTCCTTTTATTTCTTTTTCTTCTCTGATTGCTGTGGCTAAAACTTCCAAAACATGTTGAATAATAGTGTTGAGAGTGGGCAACCTTGTCTTTTTCCTGATTTTAGTGGAAATGGTTTCAGTTTTTCACCATTGAGGACGATGTTCGCTGTGGGTTTTTCATATATGGCCTTTATTATGTTGAGGAAAGTTCCCTCTATGCCTACTTTCTGCAGGGCTTTTATCATAAATGGGTATTGAATTTTGTCGAAAGCTTTCTCTGCATCTATTGAGATGATCATATGTTTTTTTTCCTTCAGTTTGTTAATATGGTGTATCACATTGATTGATTTGTGTATATTGAAGAATCCTTGCAATCCTGAAATAAACCCCACTTGATCATGGAGTATGATCCTTTTAATGTGCTGTTGGATTCTGTTTGCTAGTATTTTGTTGAGGATTTTTGCATCTATGTACATCAATGATATTGGCCTGTAGTTTTCTTTCTCTGTGACATCTTTGTCTGGTTTTGGTATCAGGGTGATGGTGGCCATGTAGAAGGAGTTTGGGAGTGTTCCTCCCTCTGCAATATTTTGGAAGAGTTTGAGAAGGATAGGTGTTAGCTCTTCTCTAAATGTTTGGTAGAATTCTCCTGTGAAGCCATCTGGTCCTTGGCTTTTGTTTGTTGGAAGGGTTTAATTCACAGTCAGGTGAATATAATTTAATTCACAGGCAGGTGTTATGTCTCCTTTTTCATTTCTAATTCTATTGATTTAAGTCTTCTCTCTTTTTTTCATGATGAGTCTGGCTAATGGTTTATCAATTTTGTTTATCTTCTCAAAGAACCAGCTTTTAGTTTTATTGATCTTTGTTATTGTTTCCTTCATTTCTTTTTCATTTATTTCTGATCTGATTTTTATGATTTCTTTCCTTCTGCTAACTTTGGGGTTTTCTTGTTCTTCTTTCTCTAGTTGCTTTAGTTTTAAGGTTAGGTAGTTTATTTGAGAGGTTTTTTGTTCCTTGAGGTAGGATTGTATTGCTATAAACTTCCCTCTTAGAACTGCTTTTGCTGCATCCCATAGGTTTTGGGTCATTGTGTTTTCATTGTCATTTGTTTCTAGATACTTTTTGATTTCCTTTTTGCTTTCTTCAGTGTTGTCTTGGTTATTTAGTAGTGTACTGTTCAGCGACCATGTGTTTGTATTTTTTACAGAATTTTTCATGTAATTGATATCGTGTCATAGCATTACGTTTCGAAAAGGTACTTGATAGGATTTCAATTTTCTTAAATTTACCAAGCCTTGATTTGTGACCCAGATATGATCTATCCTGGAAAATGCTCTATGAGTACTTGAGAAGAAAGTGTATTCTTTTGTTTTTGGTTGGAATGTCCTATAAATATCAATTAAGTCCATCTTGTTTAATGTATCTCTTAAAGGGTATGTTTCCTTATTTGTTTTCATTTTGGATGATCTGTCCATTGGTAAAAGTGGGGTGTTAAAGTCCCCTACTATGATTGTGGTACTGTCAATTTCCCCTTTATGGCTATTATCATTTGTCTTATGTATTGAGATGCTCCTGTGTTGGGTGCATAACTGTTTACAATTGCTATATCTTCTTCTTGAATTGATGCCTTAATCATTAAGTAGTTTACTTCTTTGTCTCTTGTAATAGTCTTTATTTTAAAGTCATTTTTTCTGATATGAGAATTGCTACTCTAGTTTTCTTTTCATTTCCATTTGAATGGAATATCTTTTTCCATCCACTCACTTTCAGTGTGTATGTGTCCCTAGGTCTGAAGTGGGTCTCCTGTAGACAGCATATATATGGGTCTTGCTTTTGTATCCATTCAGCCACTCTATGTCTTTTGGTTGGAGCATTTAATCTATTTACATTTAAGATACTTATTGATGTGTATGTTCCTATTACCATTTTGTTAATTGTTTTGGGTTTGTTTTTGTAGGTCTTTTCCTTCTCTTGTGTTTCTTGCCTAGAAAAGTTCCTTTAACATTTGTTGTAAAGCTGGTTTGGTGGTGATGAATTCTCTTAGCTTTTGCTTGTCTGTAAAGGTTTTAATTTCTCTGTTTAATCTGAATGAGATCCTTGCTGGGTAGAGTAATCTTGCTTGTAGATTTTTCCCTTTCACCACTTTAAATATGTCTTGCCACTCCCTTCTGGCTTGCACAGCTTCTGCTGAAAGATCAGTTGTTAACCTTATGGGGATTCCCTTATGTGTTACTTGTTGTTTTTCCCTTGCTGCTTTTAATATTTGTTCTTTATATTTAATTTTTGATACTTTGATTATTATGTGTCTTGTCGTGCTTCTCCTTGGATTTATCCTGTATGGGACTCTCTGTGCTTCCTGGACTTGATTAAATATTTCCTTTCCCATGTTAGGGAAGTTTTCAACTATAATCTCTTCAAATATTTGCTCAGTCCTTTTCTTTTTCTCTTCTTCTTTTGGGACCCCTATAATTTGAATGTTGTTACGTTTAATGTTGTCACAGAGGTCTCTGAGGCTGTCCTCAATTCATTTCATTCTTTTTTCTTTATTCTGCTCTGTGGTTTATTTCCACTATTTTATCTTCCACGTCACTTATCCGTTCTTCTGCCTCAGTTGTTTGGCTATTGATTCCTTCTAGAGAATTTTTAATTTCATTTATTTTGTCGTTCATCATTATTTGTTTGCTCTTTAGTTCTTCTAGGTCCTTGTTAAATGTTTCTTCTATTTTCTCCATTCTATTTCCAAGATTCTGGATCATCTTTACTCTCATTACTCTGCATTCTTTTTCAGGTAGACTGCTATTTCCTCTTCATTTGTTTTGTCTGATGGGTTTTTACCTTGCTCCTTCATCAGCTGTGTGTTTCTCTCTCTTCGCATTTTGCTTAAGTTACTGTGTTTGGGGTCTCCTTTTAGCAGGCTGCAGGGTTTTTGTTCCCATTATTTGTGGCATCTGCCCCCAGTGTCTAAGTTTGGTTTAGTGGGTTGTGTATGCCTCCTGGTCAAGGGCACTGGTGCTTGTGTTCTGGTGGATGAGGCTGCATCTTTTCATTCTGGTGGGCAGGACTGCAACTGGTGGTGTGATTTGGGGTATCTGTGACCCTTATTATGATTTTAGACAGTGTCTCTGCTAATGGGTGGTTTTCTATTCCTGTCTTCCTAGTTGTTTTCATAGGGTGTCCAGCACTGTAGCTTGCTGGTCATTCAGTGGAGCTGGGTCTTAGCGTTGAGATGGAGATCTCTGGGAGAGCTTTTCCCATTTGATATTACATGGAGCTGGGAGGTCTCTGGTGGAACAATGTCTTCAACTCGGCTGTCCCACCCCAGAGGCACAGGCTGACACCCAGCTTGAGCACCAAGACACTGTCAGCCACATGGCTCAGAAGAAAGGTGAGAAAAAAGAAAGAAAAGAAAGAAAGAAAGAGAGAAAGAAAGAAAGAAAGAAAGAAAGAGAAAGTTATTAAAATAAAAATTTTAAAAATTATTAAAAATAAAAAAAAAAGTAATGAAAAGAAAGAAGAGAGCAACCTAACCAAGTATCAAATCCACCAAAGATAAGAAGTGCTAAAAACTATACTAAAAAAAATTAATAAATTAAAAAAAAAAAAAAACGGACAGAGAGAACCCTAGGACAAATGATACAAGCAAAGCCTTACATACATAATCACACAAAGTCCACCACCTCAATTTTGGGATGATTCGTTTTCTATTCAGGTATTCCAGAGATGCAGGGTACATCAAGTTGATTGTGGAGATTTAATCCACTGCTCCTGAGGCTTCTGGGAGAAATTTCCCTTTTTCTTTTTGTTAGCACAGCTC
Source organism: Balaenoptera borealis (assembly GCF_965194805.1). Taxonomy (NCBI): domain Eukaryota; kingdom Metazoa; phylum Chordata; class Mammalia; order Artiodactyla; family Balaenopteridae; genus Balaenoptera; species Balaenoptera borealis. Next base: position 127,311,814 of record NC_138866.1, read on the forward strand.
CTGGGGTTAAGCTTTGGATTTGGTCCCACTTCTGCATTTAGGTCACCTGAGGGCATCTGTTCTTCACTCAGACTGGACAGGGTTAAAGTAGCAGCTGACTGTGGGGCTCTGGCTCACTCAGGCCATGGGGACGGAGGGGTACGAATGTGGGTGAGCCTGTGGTGGCAGAGGCGAGAGTGATATCGCAACAGCCTGAGGTATGCCGTGTGTTCTCTCGGGGAAGTTGTCCCTGGATCACGGGACCCTGGCAGTGGCGGGCTGCACAGGCTCCCAGGAGGAGAGGTGTGGATAGTGACCTGTGCTTGCACACAGGCTTCTTGGTGGCTGCAGCAGCAGCCTTAGCATTTCATGCCCGCCTCTCATGTCCACACTGATAGCTGAGGCTCACGCCCATCTCTGGAGCTCGTTTATGTGGTGCTCTGAATTCTCTTTCCTCGCACATCCTGAACCAATGGTCTCTTGCCTCTTAGGCAGTTCCAGACTTTTTCCTGGACTCCCTCCTGGCTAGCTGTGGTGTACTAGCCCCCTTCAGGCTGTGTTCATGCAGCCAAGCCTAGTCCTCTCCCTGGGATCTGAATTCCGAAGCCAGAGCCTCAACTCCCAGTCCCCACTCCCGCGGTGGGTGAGCAGACAAACCTCTCAAGCTGGTTAGTGCTGGTTGGCAGTGATCCTCTGTGCAGGAATATCTCCAGTTTGCCCTCTGCACCCCATTGCTGTGCTTTCCTCCATGGCTCTGAAGCTTCCCTCCCGCCACCCCGTCTCCACCAGTGAAGGGCCTTCTTAGTGTATGGAAACGTTTCCTCCTTCACAGCTCCCTCCCAGAAGTTCAAGTCCCATCCCTATTCTTTTGTCTCTGTTTTTTCTCTTTTCTTTTGCCCCCCAGATTCATGGATAGTTTCTTGCCTTTTGGGAAGTCTGAGGTCTTCTGCCAGCATTCAGTATGTGTTCTGTCGGAGTTGTTCCACATGTAGGTGTATTTCTGGTATATTTGTGGGGAGGAAGGTGATCTCCACATCTTACTCCTCCACCATCTGAAGGTCTCCTCCCGGTCTGTATGTTTATGTATATATATGTATGTATGTATGTATTCATGTATGTTATGTATATGTGACATTTTTCTACCTCTGGATGATATTACCAAATAAATTTGTTAAAATCATTTAATGGAGTTGTATTCAATTAGCTTGAAAAACAAACACTTTTATAATTTATGTATTCTTAAAACACTCAGAATTGTTGAAACAAATCCAATTCTCATGTTTACTTGATCAGGGACAATCTTTGATACATAAAGCTACTTTTTAAAATTTTGAGTAAAATAAACACAGGGATGTCTTCAGAGTTGTCAGCATTAAATATAGAGCAGACATACAAATATATTTAATATATGTTTACTAGTCAAACAAGCTTAAATTACCTCTAATAGATGGTTAAGTTTATAAAACTATAAATCCAACTTAAGAGCAATATTTACAATAAAAATGAATTGCCTGATGCATTTCAAGAATAATATTTTTTAAAGAGAAAAAAAAACAGAGAAGAACTATTTTGAAGTTCTTTGCTTCTGTGAGTTTTTGATACTTGCTTAATTTTTTCTTGTATGTATAATTAAGCCTTTATTTTAGAAAATTTTAACATTTTGATAAATTAATTGTATCACAACTAAGCTTTTATAAGGCCTCCTTTACCCATTTAAACACCAAAATATCTCCAAATCTTATAAAGGAAATATTATCTTAGACTAAGCTGTTCAGCAGAGTGTTCTTATTTTGTTTTTCAGTATACTCCACAGTTTAATACAAAATGTAGAGTGTGCTACTCAAACTGAAATAATATGGCATTCAAGAATTTTGGGCTTTAAAAAGAAACAAGAGGGAGAAAGCCAAGATGACAGAGTAGAAAGACCCTAACCTCAGCTCCTCTCACAAACACAACAAAATCACAACAATCTGCAGAGCAACAAACATTGAAAAAGACTGAAACTACCAGAAAAGATCCTTTACAGCTAAAGACATATAGATGAAACAATGAGACAGATAGGAGGGGTGGACTCACAATATAATCAAATCCCATACTTCCATAGTGTGACCCACAAACAGAAGAATAATTATATACAGAGGTTCACCCATAGAAGTGGCAGTTCTCTGAGCCCCACATCAGGCCTGCCAGCCCAGGGGTTCAGCACCAGGAAGAGAAGCCCCCAGAGCATTTGGTTTAGAAAGCCAGCAGGACTGGATTGAAGAAGCTCCACAGGATTGGGGGAAATAGACTTCACTATTAAAGGGTGCACACAAAATATCATGCAGACGAGACCAAGGACAAAAGTAGTAATTTGATAGGAGCCTGAACAGACCTAACTGCTGGTCTTGGAGGGTCTCCTGGGGAGGCAGATGGTGGAGCTGTGGCCTACCCTGGGGACATAGATGCTGGTGGCAGATATAGTAGGGAGCATTCATCTGCTGAGGCTGACATTTTGACACCAAGACCTGGCCACACCCAACAGCCTATAGGCTCCGGTGTTGGGATGCCTCAGTCAAACAACAAACTGGGTGGGGACACAGTCCTACCCAACAGCAGACAAGATACCTAAGGACTTCTTGAGACCACAGTCTCTTCTAGACAGGCCCAAACATACGACCCTCTCCACCAGAGGACCAAGACCCAGCTCCACATACCAGAAGGCAGACATTGGCCCCTCTCACCAGGAAGCCTGCACAAGATTCTAGTCCAGCCTCACCCACAAGGAGTCAGATACCAGAAGCAAGAAAACTACAGTCTCTTTGATAAAGGAGGCAACCATGGAAAAAAAGACAGTCTCTTCAGCAAGTGGTGTTGGGAAAGTTGGACAGCCATGTGTAAGTCAATGAACTTAGAACATACCTTCACACCATACACAAAAATAAACTCAAAGTAGTGTAAAGACTTAAATATAAGACATGACATCATAAAACTCCTAGAAGAGAACATAAGCAAACAATTATCTGACATAAATCATACCAATGTTTCTTTAGGTCAGTCTCTGATGGCAGTAGAAATAAAAACAAAAATAAACAAATGGGACTGAATCAAACTTATAAGCTTTTGAACAGCAAAGAAAACCATAAACAAAATGAAAAGACTACCTATGGATTAGAAAATATTTGCAAATAATGCAACCAACAAAGGATTAATTTCCAAAATATACAAACAGCTCATATAACTCAATAACAAAAAAACCAAATAACCCAATCAAAAAATAGACAGAAGACTTAAATAGATATTTCTCCAAAGGAATGGCCAATGGGCATAGGAAAAGATGCTCAACATCGCTAATTATTAGATAAATGCAAATCAAAACTTCAGTGAGGTATCATCTCACACCGGTCAGAATGGCCATCATCAAAAAATCTACAAACAATAAATGCTGGAGAGGGTGTGGAGAAAAGGGAACACTCTTGCACTGTTGGTGGGAATGTAAATTGATACAACCACTATGGAGAACAGTATGGAGGTTCCTTAAAAAACTAAAAATAGAACTACCATACGACCCAGCAATCCCACTACTGGGCATATACCCTGAGAAAACCATAATTCAAAAAGAGTCATGTACCAAAATGTTCATTGCAGCTCTATTTACAATAGCCAGGACATTGAAGCAACCTAAGTGTCCATCATCGGATGAATGGATAAAGAAGATGTGGCACATATACACAATGGAATATTACTCAGCCATAAAAAGAATGAAATGGAGGTATTTGTAATGAAGTGGATGGAGTTAGAGTCTGTCATACAGAGTGAAGTAAGTCAGAAAGAGAAAAACAAATACAGTATGCTAACACATATATATGGAATCTAAGGGGAAAAAAAGAAAGGTCATGAAGAACCTAGTGGCAAGATGGGAATAAAGACACAGACCTACTAAAGAATGGACTTGAGGATATGGGGAGGGGGAGAGTTGAGATGTGACAGGGTGAGAGAGTGTCATGGACATATATACACTACCAAATGTAAAATAGATAGCTAGTGGGAAACAGCCACATAGCACAGGGAGATCAGCTCGGTGCTTTGTGACCGCCTGGGGGGGTGGAATGGGGAGAGTGGGAGGGAGGGAGATGCGAGAGGGACGAGATATATGGATATATGTATATGTATAGCTGATTCACTTTGTTATAAAGCAGAAACTAACACACCATTGTGAAGCAATTATACTTCAATAAAGATGTTTAAAAAAAATAAAAAACTTCAATGAGGTGTCACCACACACCAGTCAGAATGGCCATCATTAAATTGTCTACAAATAAAATATGTTGGAGAAAACTCCAATTCAAAAAGATTCATGTACCCCAATGTTCATAACAGCATTATTTACAATAGCCAAGATATGGAAGCAAAGGAAATGTCTATCAACAGATGGATGGATAAAGAAGATGTGGTATATATACACAATGGAATACTACTCAACCATTAAAAAGAATGAAATAACATTTGCAACAACATGAATGGACCTAGAGATTATCATACTAAGTGAAGTAAGAAAGAGAAAGACAAATATCATATGACATCACTTATAAGTGGAATCTAAAATATGACACAAATGAACTTATCTACAAAACAGAAACAGACTCATAGACATAGAACACAGACTTGTGGTTGCCAAGGGGAAGGGGGATAGGTGAGGGATGGATTGGGAGTTTGGGGTGAGGAGATGCGAAGTATTATATATAGAATGGATAAACAGCAAAGTCTTATGCTATAGCACAAGGAACTGTATTCAATATCTTGTGATAAAGCATAATGGAAAAGAATATAAAAAGGAATGTTTATATATGTATAACTGAACCACTTTACTGTACAGCAGAAATTAACACAACATTGCAAATCAACTATACTTCAATAAAAAACATTTTTAAAGGAAAACTATACCCTCTCAGTCTATAGACTGTGTTCACAAATGCAGGCCAGACACTATCTTAGGAGAATCTGGCCCCTGGCCCTTGGCTGACAAAAGGTGGGTTCACTGCCAGGAGACATATGATCTCTCCTACAGAGGGCCACTTCTCCAAGGTCAAGAAATGTAAACAACCTACCACATACAGAAAAATACAAGTAGCAATTTTGACATAATGGGCAACAGAGGAATGTGTTTCAGATGAAGGAAGAAGATAAACCCCAGAAGAAGAACTAAGTGACATGGAGATAGGCAATTACCCAAGAAAGAGTTCAGAGCAATAATTGTAAAGATGATCAAAGAACTTGGGAGGAGAATGGTTGCACAGAGCAAGAAATTAGAAGTTTATAACTAAGAATTAGAAAATGTGAAGAAGAACCAAATAGAATTAAAGAATAGAACTGAAATGAAAAGTACATGAGAAGGAAACAATAGCAGAATAAACGAGGCAGAAGAATGGATCAGTGAGTTGGAAGACAGAGTAGTGGAAATCATTGCCACCAACAGAAAAAAGAAAAGGTAACAAAAAGAAATGAAAAAGCTTGAGACGTCTGGGACAACATCAAGTGAATTCATGTTCACATTATAGGGGTCTCAGAAGGAGAAGAGAGAGAGAAAGGGTCTGAGAACATATTTGAAGAGATAATAGCTAAAAACTTCCCTAACCTGGAGAAGGAAATAGTCACCGAAGTCCAGGAAGCACAGAGAGTCCCATACAGGATTAACCCACAGAGGAATACAACACGACACACTGTAATCAAAATGACAATATTTAAAGATAAAGAGAATATATAAAAAACAACAAGAGAGGGAATTCTCTGGTGGTCCAGTGTTTAGAACTCCGTGCTTCCACTGTGGGGGCCCAGGTTCAATCCCTGGTTGGGGAACTAAGATCCTGCAAGCTGCATGCTGAAGAAAGAAAGAAAGAGAGAAAGAGAGAAAAAGAGAAAAAGAAAGAAAGAAAGAAAGAAGAAAGAAAGGAAGGAAGGAAGGAAGGAAGGAAGGAAGGAAGGAAGAAAGAAAGAAAGAAAGAAAGAGAGAGAAAGAGACAGAAAGAGAGAGAGAGAGAAAGAGAGAGAGAGAAAGAGAGAGAGAGAAAGAAAGAAAGAAAGAAAGAAAGAAAGAAAGAAAGAAAGAAAGAAAGAAAGAAAGAAAGAAAGAAAAAAGAAAGAAAGAAAGGAAAAGAAAGAAAGAAAGAAAGTTTTTTAAAAAGCAACACAGAGAAAACAACAAATAACCTACTCGGGAACTCCCATAGGCTATCAGGTTATTTTTCAGCAGAAACTCTGCAGGCCAGAAAGAAATGGCACAATATACGTAAAGTGATGAAAGGGAAAATCCTACAAGCAAGAATACTCTATCCAAAGAGGCTCTCATTCAGATTTGATGGAGAAATCAAAAGCTTAACAGACAAGCAAAAGCTAAAACAATTTAGCACCACCAAACCAGCTTTACAACAAATGCTAAAGCAACTTTCTAGGTGGAAAAGAAAAGGCCTCAAGTAGAAACAAGAAAATAACAAAATGGAATAGCTCACTGGTAAAGGCAAACACACAATAAAGGTAGGAAATCATCCACCACAAAGCTAGTATGGAGGTTAAACACAAAAGTAGTAAAATCATTTGTATCCACAATAAGCAGTTAAGGGTTACACAAAATAATCAGATATAAAATATAATATCAAAAACGGTAATTGTGAGGGAAGGAGAGAACGAATGCAGGGTATCTAAAATGTGTTTGAAATTAAGACATCAGCAACTTAAAACTAGCAAGTGTAAATATAGACTCCAATACAAAAACCTCATGGTAACCACAAATCAAAAATCTACACCAGATATATACACATGAAAAAAAAAAAGGAATCCAAATATAACACTATAGATAGTCATCAACTAACAAGAGAAGAGAACAAAAGAAGAAAGGGGGAAAAAGACCCTCAAAAACAAATCCAAAACAATTAACAAAATGGCAATAGGAACATATATATCAATAATTACCTTAAATGTAAATGGACTAAATGCTCCAACCAAAACACATAGACTGGCTGAATGGATAACAAAAAAAGACTCATATATTTCCTGCCTACAAGAGACTCACTTCATATCTAGAGACACATACAGACTGAAAGTGAGTGGGTGGAAAAAGATATTCCATGTAAACGGAAATCAAAAGAAACCTGGAGTTGCAATACTTATATCAGAGAAAATAGACTTTAAAATAAAAACTGTTACAAGACACAAAGAAGGATACTACATAATGATCAAAGGATCAATCCAAGAAGAAGATATAAGAATTGTAAATATATGTGAACCCAACATAGAGCACATCAGTATATAAGGCAAATGTTAACAGACATAAAAGGAGAAATTGGGGCTTCCCCAGTGGTCCAGTGGTTAAGAATCCACCTTCCACAGCTGGGGACATGTGTTCAATCCCTGGCCGGGAACTAAGATCCCACATGCCGCAGGGCAACAAATCCCTTGCACCACAATTACTGAGCCTGCACACCACAACTAGAGAGCCTGTGTGCTGCAACTACACAACCCATGCACATTGTAGCCTACACACCACAACTACAGAGCCCACATGCTCTGGAGCCCATGTGCCACAACTAGAGAGCCCAAGTGTTGAAAATACTGAGCCCGTGTGCCCACCTGCTTCAACTACACATCCCATGCACTCTAGAGACCACATGACACAACTACAGATCCCACACACTCTGGAGACAACACAACACAACTAGAGAACCCATGCACTCTGGAGCCCACACACCACAATCAGAGAGCCTGTGGGCCACAACTACTGAACCTACACACTCTGGAACCCGCACACCCTGGAACCCATGTGCCACAACTAAAGAGAAGCCCATACACACACTAGAGAGAAGCCCATGTACCACAACAAAGAGCCCATGCACCACAATGAAATATCCTGCATGCTGCAAAGAAGACAAGATGCCAAAAATAAATAAATTAATTAAATAAATATTAAAAATAAATAAATAAAAGGAGAAATTGATAGTAACTCAGTAATAGTTGGAGACTTTAACACCCCACTTAACATCAATGGACAGATCATCCAGACAGAAACTCAACAAGGAAACACATGCCCTATTTGACACATTAGACCAAATGGACTTAATTGATATTTATGGAACATTCCTTCCCAAAGCAGCAGAATACACATTCTTCTCAAGTTCACATGGAACATTCTCCAGGATAGATCACATGCTGGGCCACAAAGCAAGCCTCAGTAAATTTAAGAAGAATGAAATCACATCAATCATCTTTTCTGACTACAAGGATATGAGGGTAGAAATCAACTATAAGGGGAAAAAATGCAAAAAACACAAACACCTGGAGGCTAAATAATATCCTACTAACCAACCACTGGATCACTGAAAAAATCAAAGAGGGAATAAAATAATACCTAGAGACAAATGGAAAAGAAAACACAATTATGAAAAACCTATGAGGGGGGAGCTTCAAGATGGCAGACGTGTAAGACGTGGAGATCACCTTCCTCCCCACAAATACATCAGAAATACATCTACATGTGGAACAACTCTGACAGAACACCTACTGAACACTGGCAGAAGACCTCAGACCTCCCAAAAGGCAAGAAACTCCTCACGTACCTCGGTAGGGCAAAAGAAAAAAGAAAAAACAGAGACAAAAGAGTAGGAATGAGACCTGCACCAGTGGGAAGGAGCTGTGAAGGAGGAAACGTTTCCACACACTAGGAAGGCCGTTCGTGGGTGGAGACTGTGGGTGGAGGAGGGGGGAAGCTTCAGAGCCACAGAAGAGAGTGCAGCAATAGAGGTGTGGAGGGAAAAGCTGAGAGATTCCCACAAAGAGGATTGGTACTGACCAGCACTCACCAGCCCGAGAGGTTTGTCTGATCATCTGCTGGGACAGGTGGGGATTGGGAGCTGAGGCTCTGGCTTTGGAGGTCAGATCCCAGGGAGAGGACTGGGGTTGGCTGCATGAACACAGCCTGAAGGGCGCTAGTGTGCCACAGCTAACCAGGAGGGAATCCAGGAAAACGTCTGGAGCTACCGAAGAGGCAAGGGACATTTTCTTGACTCTTTGTTTCCTGGTGAGCGAGGAGAGGGGATTAAGAGCACCGCTTAAAGGAGCTCCAGAGATGGGCGTGAGCCGCGGTTGTCAGAGCAAACCCCAGAGATGGGCATGAGACACTAAGGCTGCTGCTGCAGCCACCAAGAAGGCTGTGTGCAAGCACAGGTCACTATCCACACCTCCCCTTCTGGGAGCCTGTGCAGCCTGCCACTGCCAACGTCCTGATTCAAGGACAACTTCCCAGGGAGAACACACCACGCATCTCAGGCTGCTGCAGTGTAACACTGGGCTCTGCCGCCGCAGGCTTGCCCCGCACTCCATACCCTTCCCTCCCCCTGGCCTGAGTGAGCCACAGCCCCTTAATCAGCTGCTCCTTTAACCCCGTCCTGGCTGAGCAAAGAACAGACGCTCTCAGGCGACCTACACACAGAGGTGGGGCCAAATCCAAAGCTGAACCGCAGGAACTGTGAGAACAAAGAAGAGAAAGGGAAATCTCTCCCAGCAGCCTCAGGAGCAGTGGATTAAATCTCCACAGTCAACATGATGTACCCTGCATCTGTGGAATACTTGAACAGACAATGAATCACCACAAATTGAGGAGGTGGACTTTGGGAGCAAAGATATATATATATATATTTTTCCCGATATTAAGCATACACATATATTTTTGTGTATGTGTATGCTTTTGTGGGTGATTTTATCTGTATAGCTTTGCTTTTACCATTTGTCCTAGTGTTCTGTCAGTCCATTTTGGTTTTTTTCGTATAGTTTTTACTGCCTGTTATCATTGGTGGATTCGTTTTTTGGTTTGGTTGCTTTCTTCTTTCTTTCTTTCTTTTTTGTTTTCTTAACTTAAAATTTTTTTACTAATTATTTTTTCTTTTATTAACTTTTTAATTTAAATTTCATTTCATTTTATCTTCTTTCTTTCTTTCTTTCCTCCCTTTTATTCTGAGACATGTGGATGACAGGCTCTTGGTGCTCCAGCCAGGCATCAGGGCTGTGCCTCTGAGGTGGGAGAGCCAAGTTAAGGACATTGGTCCATAAGAGACCTCCCAACTCCAAGTAATATCAAACAGAGAAAATCTCCGAGAGATCTCCATCTCAACACCAAAACCCAGCTCTACTTAACGTCCAGCAAGCTACAGTGCTGGACATACTATGCCAAACAACTAGCAAGACAGGAACACAGCCTCATCCATTAGCAGAGAGGCTGCCTAAAATCATAATAAGGCCACAGACACCCCAAAACACACCAACAGATGTGGACCTGCCCACCAGAAAGATAAGATCCAGCCTCATCCACCAGAACACAGGCACTAGTTCCCTCCACCAGGAAGCCTACAAAACCCACTGAACCAACCTTAGCCACTGGGGACAGCATTCAAAAAAAAACAGGAATTACGAACCTGCAGCCTGAGAAAAGAAGACCCCAACACAGTAAGATAAGCAAAATGAGAAGACAGAAAAACACACAGCAGATGAAGGAGCAAGGTAAAAACCCACCACACCAAACAAATGAAAAGGAAATAAGCAGTCTACCTGAAAAAGAATTCAGAATAATGATAGTAAAGATGATACAAAATCTTAGAATGGAGAAAATAAAAGACACGTTTAACAAGGACATAGAAGAAAAAAAGAGCAAAACAACAATGATGAACACCACAATAAATGAAATTAAAAATTCTCTAGAAGGGATCAATGGCAGAATAACTGAGGCAGAAGAACGGATAAGTGACCTGGAAGATAAAATAGTGGAAATAACTACTGCAGAGCAGAATGAAGATAAAAGATTGAAAAGAATTCAGGACAGCCTCAGAGACTTCTGGGACAACATTAAACGCAACAACATTCGAATTATAGGTTTCCCAGAAGAAGAAGAGTAATGAAAGGTACTGAGAAAATATTTGAAGAGATTATAGTTGGAAACTTCCTTAATATGGGAAAGGAAATAGTTAATCAACTCCAGGAAGCACAGAGAGTCCCATAAAGAATAAATCCAAGGAGAAACACGACAAGACACATATTAATCAAACTATCAAAAATTAAATACAAAGAAAAAATATTAAAAGCAGCTAGGGAAAAAAAAAACAAATAACATATAAGGGAATCCCCATAAGGTTAACAGCTGATCTTTCAGCAGAAACTCTGCAAGCCAGAAGGGAGTGGCAGGAAATATTTAAATTGATGAAGGGGAAAAACCTACAACCAAGATTACTCTACCCAGCAAGGATCTCATTTAGATGTGATGGAGAAATTAAAACTTTTACAGACAAGCAAAAGCTGAGAGAGTTCAGCACCACCAAACCAGCTTTACAACAAATGCTAAAGGAACTTCTATAGGCAAGAAACACAAGAGAAGGAAAACACCTACAATAACAAACCCAAAACATTTAAGAAAATGAAAATAGGAACATACATATCAATAATTACCTTAAATGTAAATGGATTAAATGCTCCAAGCAAATGACATAAATGGGCTGAATGGATACAAAACCAAGACCCGTATATATGCTGCCTACAAGAAACCCACTTCAGACCTAGTGACACATACAGACTGAATGTGAGGGGATGGAAAAAGATATTCCATGCAAATGGAAATCAAAAGAAAGCTGGAGTAGCATTCTCATATCAGAAAAAAGAGACTTTAAAAAAATGACTATTAAAAGAGACAAAGAAGGACACTACATAATGATCATGGGATCAATCCAAGAAGAAGATATAACAATTGTCAATATTCATGAGCCCAACGTAGGAGCACCTCAATACATAAGGTGAATGCTAACAGCTATAAAAGTGGAAATCGACAGTAAGAGAATCATAGTAGGGGACTTTAACACCCCACTTTCACCAATGGACAAATCATCAAAAATGAAAATAAATAAGGAAACACAAGCTTTAAATGATATATTAAACAAGATGGACTTAATTGATATTTATAGGACATTCCATCCAACAACAACAAAATACACATTTTTCTCAAGTGCTCATGGAACATTCTCCAGGATAGATCATATCTGGGGTCACAAATCAAGCCTTGGTAAATTTAAGAATTTTGAAATCATATCAAATATCATTTCTGACCACAACGTTATGAGACTAGATATCAATTACAGGAAAAGATCTGTAAAAAATACAAACACATGGAGGCTAAACAATACACTACTTAATAACCAGGTGACCATTGAAGAAATCAAAGGGGAAATTAAAAAAATACCTAGAAACAAATCACAATGTAGACACGAGGACCCAAAACCTATGGGATGGAGCAAAAGCAGTTCTAAGAGGGAAATTTATAACAATACAATCCTACCTTAAGAAACAGGAAACATCTCAAATAAACAACCTAACCTTGCACCTAAAGCAATAAGAGAAAGAAGAAAAAAAATACCCCAAAGTTAGCAGAAGGAAAGAAATCATAAAGATCAGATCAGGAATAAATGCAAAAGAAAGGAAGGAAACGATAGCAAAGATCAATAAAACTAAAAGCTGGTTCTTTGAGAAGATAAACAGAATTGATAAACCATTAGCCAGTCTCATCAAGAAAAAAAGGGAGAAGACTCAAATCAATAGATTTAGAAATGAGAAAGGAAAAGTACCAACTGACACTGCAGAAATACAAAGGATCATGAGAGATTACTAAAAACAACTCTATGCCAAAAAAATGGACAACCTGGAAGAAATGGACAAATTCTTAGAAAGGCACAACCTGCCGAGACCAAACCAGGAAGAAATAGAAAATATGAACAGACCAATCACAAGCACTGACATTGAAACTGGGATTAAAAATCTTCCAAAAAACAAAAGCCCAAGACCAGATGGCTTCACAGGCGAATTCTATCAAACATTTAGAGAAGAGCTAAGACCTATTCTTCTCAAACTCTTCCAAAATGTAGCAGAGGGAGGAAAACCCCCAAACTCATTCTATGCGGCCACCATCACGCTGATACCAAAATGAGACAAACATATCACAAAGAAAAAACTATAGGCCAATATCACTGATGAACACAGATGCAAAAATCCTCAACAAAATACTAGCAAACAGAATCCAACAGCACATTAAAAGGATCATACAACATGATCAAGTGGGCTTTATCCTAGGAATGCAAGGATACTTCAATAAACGCAAATCAATCAATGTGATACACAATATTAACAAATTGAAGGAGAAAAACCATACGATCATCTCAATAAATGCAGAGAAAGCTTTTGACAAAATTCAACACCCATTTATGATAAAAACCCTCCAGAAAATAGACATAGAGGGAACTTACCTCAACATAATAAAGGCCATATACGACAAACCTACCGCCAACATCGTCCTCAATGGTGAAAAACTGAAACCATTTCCACTAAGATCAGGAACAAGACAAGGTTGCCCACTCTCACCACTAGTATTCAACATAGTTTTGGAAGTTTTAACTACAGCAATCGGAGAAGAAAAAGAAATAAAAGGAATCCAAATCAGAAAAGAAGAAATAAAACTGTCACTGTTTGCAGATGACATGATACTATACATAGAGAATCCTAAAGATGTTAACAGAAAACTACTAGAGCTAATGAATGAATTTGGTAAAGTAGCAGGATACAAAATTAATGCACAGAAATCTCTTGCATTCCTATACACTAATGATGAAAAATCTGAAAGAGAAATTAAGAAAACACACCCATTTACCATTGCAACAAAAAGAATAGAATATCTAAGAATAAGCCTACTTAAAGAGACAAAAAACCTGTACGCACAAAATTATAAGACACTGATGAAAGAAAATAAAGATGATACAAAGAGATGGAGAGATATACCTTGTCTTGGATTGGAAGAACCACCATTGTGAAAATGACTCTACGACCCATAGCAATCTACAGATTCAATGCAATCCCAATGAAACTACCACTGGCATTTTTCGCAGAACTAGAACAAAAAATTTCACAATTTGTATGGAAACACAAAAGACCCAGAATAGTCAAAGCAATCTTGAGAAAGAAAAACGGAGCTGGAGGAATCAGGCTCCCAGTCTTCAGACTATACTACAAAGCTACAGTAATGAAGAGAGTATGGTACTGGCCCAAAAACAGAAATATAGATCAATGGAACAAGATAGAAAGCCCAGAGATAAACTCACGCACATATGGTCACCTTATCTTTGATAAAGGAGGCAAGAATATACAGTGGAGAAAAGACAGCATCTTCAATAAGTGATGCTGGGAAAATGGGACAGCTACATGTAAAAGAATGAAATTAGAACACTCCTTAACACCATACACACAAAAAAACTCAAAATGGATTAAAGACCTAAATGTAAGGCCAGAAACCATGAAACTCTTAGAGGAAAACATAGGCAGAACACTCTATGACATAAATCACAGCAAGATCCTTTTTGACCCAGCTCCTAGAGAAATGGAAATAAAAACAAATGGGCCCTAATGAAACTTAAAAGGTTTTGCACAGCAAAGGAAAGCATAAACAAGACCTAAAGACAACACTCAGAATGGGAGAAAGTATTTGCAAATGAAGCAACTGACAAAGGATTAATCTCCAAAATGTACAAGCAGCTCATGCAGATCAATATCAAAAAAACAAACCACCCAATCCAATAATGGGCAGAAGACCTAAATAGACATTTCTCCAAAGAAGATACACAGATTGTCAACAAACACATGAAAGGATGCTCAACCTCATTAATCATTAGGGAAATGCAAATCAAAACTAAAATTAGATAACATCTCACACCAGTCAGAATGGCCATCATCAAAAAATCTACAAACAATAAATGCTGGAGAGGGTGTGGAGAAAAGGGGACCCTCTTGTATTGTTGGTGAGAATGTAAATTGATACAGCCACTATGGAGAACAGTATGGAGGTTCCTTAAAAAACTAAAAATAGAACTAACATACAACCCAGCAGACCCACTCCTCAGTATATACCGTGAGAAAACCATAATTCAAAAATAGACATATACCACATTGTTCACTGCAGCTCTATTTACTATAGCCAGGACATGGAAGCAACCTAAGTGTCCATCAACAGATGAATGGATAAAGAAGATGTGGCACATATATACAATGGAATATTACTCAGCCATAAAAAGAAAAGAAATTGAGTTATTTGTAGTGAGGTGGATGGACATAGAGTCTATCATACAGAGTGAAGTAAGTCAGAAAGAGAAAAACAAATATCGTATGCTAACACATATATATGGAATCTAAGGGAAAAAAAAAAAAGGTCATGAAGAACCTAGTGGCAAGACAGGAATAAAGACACAGACCTACTAGAGAATGGACTTGAGGATATGGGGAGGGGGAAGGGTAAGATGTGACAAAGTGAGAGAGTGACCTGGACATATGTACACTACCAAATGTAAAATAGATAGCTAGTGGGAAGCAGCCGCATAGCATCGGGAGACCAGCTTGGTGTTTTGTGACCACCAGAGGGGTGGGATAGGGAGGGCGGGGAGGGAGGGAGACGCAAGATTGAAGAGGTATGGTGATATATGTATATGTATAACTGATTCACTTTGTTATAAGCAGAAACTAACAGAAAAAGAAAAAAGAAATTAGACTAGAGTGAATGTATGACCATCCCTAAAAATAAATTTTATTGTGCATTTGGAAAAAAAAAAACTTTGAAATGCAGCAAAAGCAGTTCTAACGTGGAAGTGGATACCAATACAAACTTACTTCAGGAAACAAGAAACATCTCAAATAAACAATGTAACCTTACACTGAAATCAAATAGAGAACGAAGAACAAAAAAAACCCCAAAGTTAGTAGAAGGAAAGAATAGTAAAGATCAGAGCAGATATAAACGATATTACTTCTCTGAAATAAAAGAAAAATACAAAAAATCAATGAAACTAAAAGCTGGTTCTTTGAAAAATTAAGAAAATTTGCTAAAACTTTAGCCAGGCTTATTAAGAAAAAAAGGAAATACCCAAAGAATAAAATGAGAAATGAAAAGAACTTACAACTGACACCACAGAAATACAAAGGACCATGAGAGACTACTACAAGCAATTATACACCAATGAGTTGACAACCTCTAATAAATGGACATTTCCTAGAAATTTACCATCGACCAAGACTAAACCAGAAAGAAATACAAAATATGAACAGACCAATTGCCATTAATGAAATTGAATCAGTAATTTAAAAACTCAGAACAAACAAAAGTTCACGACCAGACGGCTTCACAATTCTACCAAATATTTAAATACGTGTTACCACATATTCTTCTGAAAGTACTCCAAAAAATTGCACAGGAACAAAATCTTCTAAACTTGTTCAATGAGGCCAGGATCACCCTGATACCAAAATCAGACAAAGATATCACACACAAAAAAAGAAAATTACAGACCAATATCATGGATGAATATAGATGCAAAAATCCTCAAAAATGTTAGCAAACCAAATCAGAGAATACATTAAGAGGATCAGACACCATGATCAAGTAGGATTTATTTCACAGGTGCAAGTATTTTTCAACACTGGCAAATCAATCAATGTGATACACCACATTAACAAAGTGAAGAATAAAAACCATATGATGATCTCAATAGATGAAGAAATACTTTTGACAAAATTCAACATCAATTTATGATTAAGAAAAAGAACTCTTTGGAAAATGGGTATAGAGGGAACATACCTCAACATAATAAAAGCCATATATGACAAACTTACAGCTAACATCATATTCAATGGGGAAAAGCTGAATGCATTTCCTCTAAGATCAGGAACAAGCGAAAGATGCCCACTCTCACCACTTTTATTCAATGTAGTTTTAGTAGTCCTAGCTACAGAAATCAGAGAAGAAAAAGAAAAAAAAAGGTATCCAAATTTGGAAAGGAAGAATTAAAACTGTCACTGTTTGCAGATAACATGATCTTATACATAGAAAATCCCAAAGATACCACCAGAAATCTACTAGAGTGCATCAATGAATTCAGTAAAGTGTCTGATACAAAATTAATATACAGAAATCAGTTGCATTTCTATACACTAACAACGAAATATCAGAAAGAGAAATTTAGGAAACAACCCCATTTACTATTTCATCAAAAAGAATAAAATACCTAGGAAGAAATGTTCCTAAGGAGGTAAAAGACCTGTACTCAAAAAACTATAAGACACTGATGAAAGAAATTGAAGATGACACAAACAGATGGAAAGATATACCATGTACTTGGATTGGAAGAATCAATATTGTTAAAATGACCATATTCCCCAAGGCAATCTATGGATTCAATGCAATTCCTATTAAATTACCAATGGCATTTTTCACAGAACTAGAACAAAAAAAATTTATTTAATTTGTATGGAAACACAAAAGACCCCAAATAGCCAAAACAATCTTGAGAAAGAAGAACAGAGCTGGAGGAATCATGCTTCCTGACTGCAGAGCATACTACAAAGCTACAGTAATCAAAACAGTATGGTATTGGCACAAAAATAGACATATAGATAAAATGGAACAGGATAGAAAGCCTAGAAATAAACCCACACACTTATGGTCAATTAATCTATGGCAAGGAGGCAAGATTATACAATGGAGAAAAGACAGTCTCTTCAATAAGTTGTGCTGGGCAAACTGGACAACTATGTGTAAAAGAATGAAATCAGAACATTCTCTAACACCATATACAAAATAAACTCATAATGGGATAAAGACCTAACTTTAAGACTGTATACTATGAACCTCCTAGAGGAAAACATAAGTATAACACTCTTTGACATAATTGAAGCAATATTTTTTTTAGGTCTATCTCCTAAAACAAAGGAAATAAATGTTAAAAAAAAAACCAACTGGGACCTAATAAAACATAAATCTTTTACACCGCAAAGGAAACCATCAACAAAGTGGAAGACAACCTACGGGCTGGAAGAAAATATCTGCAAATGATGCGACCGACCAGGGATTAATGTCCAAAATACACAAACGGCTCACACATGGACAAGACGGGAGTAAAGACACAGACCTTGGGCTTCCCTGGTGGTGCAGTGGTTGAGAATCCGCCTGCCAATGCAGGGGACACGGGTTTGAGCCTTGGTCCAGGAAGATCCCACACACCGCAGAGCAGCTAAGCCCATGCACCACAACTACTGAGCCCGCATGCCACAGCTACTGAAGCCCACACATCTAGAGCCCGTGCTCCACAACAAGAGAAGCCACCGCAATGAGAAGCCCATGCATCACAACGAAGAGTAGCCCCTGCTCGCTGCAACTAGATAAAGCCCGTGTACAGCAACGAAGACCCAACTCAGCCAAAGATAAATAAATAAATAAATAAAATGTATTAAAAAAAAAAAAAAGACAGAGACCTACTAGAGAATGGACTTGAGGATATGGGGAGGAGGAAGAGCAAGCTGGGACAAAGTGAGAGAGTGGGATGGACATATATACACTACCAAACGTAAAATAGATAGCTAGTGGGAAGCAGCCGCATAGCACAGGGAGATCAGCTTGGTGCTTTGTGACCACCTAGAGGGGTGGGATAGGGAGTGTGGGAGGCAGGGAGACGCAAGAGGGAAGAGATATGGGGACATATGTATATGTATAACTGATTCACTTTGTTATAAAGCAGAAACTAACACACCATTGTAAAGCAATTATACTACAATAAAGATGTTAAATTATACTACAATAAAGATGTTAAAAACAAACAAACAACCCAATCAAAAAAATGGACGAAAGATCTAGAGAGACATTTCTCCAAGAAGACACAGATGGCTAACAGGCACATGAAAAGATGTTCAATATAGCTAATTATTATAGAAATGCAAATCAAAACTACAGTGAGATATTATCTCATACCAGTCAGAATGGCCATCGAATAATCTATGAATAAAAGTCTATGAATAATAAGTGCTAGAGAGGGAGTGGAGAAAAAAGAACCTCCCTACATTGTTAGTGAGAATGTAGGTTGTTGCAGCCACTATGGAAAACTGTATGGATGTTCCTGAAAAAACTAAAAGTAGAGTTGCCATATGATCCAGCATTCCCACTCCTGGGCATATATCAGGAGAAAATCATAATTCAAAAAATACATGCACCTCAATGTTCATAACAACACGTTTTACAATAACCTAGACATGGAAACAACCTAAATGTCCATCGACAGATGAATGGATAAAGAATATGTGGTACATATGTATGATGGAATACTATTCAGCCATAAAAAAATGAAATAATGCCATTTCAGCAATATGAGTGGCCCTAGAGATTATCATATTAAGTGAAGTAAGTCAGAGAAGGAGAAATATATGATACCACATATGAAGAATTTTAAAAAATGATACAAATGAACTTATTTACAAAATAGAAATAGACTCACAGCCATAGAAAACAAACATGGTTACCAAAGGGGATAACAGGATGAAGGGGAGGGAGAGATAAATTAGGAGTTTGGGATTAACATATACACACTACTATATATAAAATAGGTAAACAATAAGGGCTACTGTATAGCACACGTAACTATACCCAATACCTTGTATTAACCTATAATGGAAAGTAATCTGAAAAAGTGTATATATATATATATATATATATACACACACACATATACATATGCATAACTGTACACAAATCACAATGTGTGAATCACATTGCTGTACATTTGAAACTACCCAACATTGTAAATTAACTACAATTCTGAAAAACATGATTACTATCAAAAAACAGAAAAAAAGACAGAAAAAGTAACTTAATATAATGGCTATTTTTGTTTGACACATGAAATTATGATCAGCTTAAACATCATCAAGGACAAATTAATTAAATAGACATAAGCAGGATAAAGTTTTAAATAAACTTTCAACAATAATTAAGTTGTATAATATGTATACTGAAAAATAGTTCCATAAAACTTCTGATAACTTTAAAATTATACTAAATTAAGGTAATATTTGGCATTTGTTGAATATTAAATCATTGCCAAATAAAATAAAATTTTAAAACTGAACTGAAGTTTATCTACTTTTGGTATTTTTATATATAGTACAGAGATGCTAAATATATTTGGGCTGTTAATAAACATGAGAAGTTATACCATGAAAATGCATTACCTAAACAAAGTTATGAAATATTTTATTCATAAATTTGCTGTTGAATGATAGGGTGTGACAGTTAAAATGGCTTACTCCTGGTTTTCTCTGTAAAGGAAAGTTGACAATGGTAAAATCTAATCAATATATGTAAATGATACATTACTAAAAGGATGAAGGAATAAAAAATCTCTGTATGCAAGCAAATAAGATGTGTTTTGCTTAAGGAAAAGTACAAAGGATGTGTTCTTTTTAGGGGACAAAGAAAATAATTTTGTTAGAATATAGAATGACTGCTTTTTTCCAGAATAATAAATAAGAAAGACTAAGACAAAAAGCTGAATTTCTATTTAAAAAGAAAAATATTGTAAAAGGTTTGTGGGAAAAAAATCTTCAAAAAGCAATTATCTTATATGGTCAAAGCTGGCATAGATTTGATCATTTTATTTATAAGGATTTTAAAATTAACCATAAATTAATACTACACTGATTCAAAACTAGAATTTGGTTCCATTCTCTGCTAAAATAAAATTTATTGAAATTATTGGACTGTTCTTAATAAGAAATTATATAAAATATTTTTCTTTACCTTTTAAGTAATCTGCTGGTGAAACCAAGATTTTGCATCTTAAACTAGTTCCCTGTGCTTCATGTTTTCTTTATTAAGTCTTTGATTATTTAAGAAGACCAAGTTTTCTCTATATTAAAAGAGCTAAATGTTTACAACCATGTAATTCTCTGCATATGACTTTGAATTCTTTTTCATTGCCAGTTTTTTTTTTTTTTTTAATTCTGAGGAGGTGGGAGAGCACATCAAGACACTTGTTTTATTTTATTTATTTTTTGGCACTGTTATACGGTTTGCAGGATCTTAGTTCCCAGACCAGGGATTGAGCCCAGGCCCTCAGCAGTGAAAATGCAGAATCCTAACCACTGGACTGCCAGGGAATGCTCCATTGTCACTTTAGTTAAATGAATAATATCATTTCACAGTGATCTGTAATCATATTTAGTCAAGCCTTTCACATTTTTAACAACTATCCCAAATCAAATTATAAATGTAGTTATTTGATCTCCAACTAACTTTGAGATTTCCCAGAGAGTCCCTGGGAAATCTCTAAGGATTTTTCTCCCATATTGAAAAAGAAGGATTACAAACTAATTAGGTTTTTTTTGTGTGTTAAATTTTGTGGGAAACAATGTCAAATAAAAAGTGATGATAAACCTTCTTAGGTCATATTGCTTGGATACATGTTACTGTTATAGGTGTTTCAGTAACTGCATAAAATTCATAGAAATGTGTCAATACCATTGTGGTCCAGATATTATCTTAAAATGTTATATGCTATGGAAATAACTAATTTTTTAATCAAATGATTTCACATCAGAACTTTAATTGTGGCCACTTTAAGTCATTTTTGATTCACAGATAGGGATTGTTTGATTCTTCTCTGAAAGTGTTTACAATCAACTCTAGGCAAGATTGTTTCATGATGTCATCACTGTTATAACTTTGAGATCATGCCTCCAGACTAAGAATTTCCAGAAGGAATGAAGAAACTGACACATTCCTAAAACTGCTGACCTCCAAAAAAGCAGAAAAATATTAATTCCATGGGTTTGAATATAATCATCCTCACAAGTTGATTATAATTTTTGATGAATTTGTTTGAAATATTGTTGACTTAATATTTATTTTCAAGGTTTGGGAAAACTTTTTCCCCTTAACCTATGTGTAGCTTACAGTAATTTGGTAAAGTAATCCTTTGTGAACAAAGATGCAACAATTACTTTTTCTCCATCTTTGATCTTCTACAATTTGAAAACTCTTAGTGAGTACTCATTTTTATGGCAATAAAATTATTTGCAAAGTTCAATCTCTTCTCTTTGGCAGAGGCACTATTGGAAATGTTAGTTATAATACGAAGGTTTTGACTGGAAAATCATGTCTCAGAATGATGTGCATTAAATCACATATGACCAGACTGCTTTAAGATTTAAGTTAACTTTAAAGAGCCAATGCTTTAAAGCCCCCTTTGAAAAATTGGCCTGAACCTGGCTAATAGTTTTCCCCACTTGAGAGGTGAGCAAGGATGACCACTTCCTGGCAGACCCAGACACCTCAGTATTTGTGGGAGCAATAGAAAATGGAATTCAACCAAATCTATAGGTATTGTGGGCAAAATCTGGAAGCAAGTTCTGGGCTTCGTTTCCTATCTTCAAGAGGCTGTGAAAACTTTAATCTGAGATCCGTTATAAAAAGTTCTGGCAAAGCACACTCTAAAGGACTATATGTATTCTTCTGTACTTATGTAAATAAGTAAGCCAAATTTAATGAGAACTAATTATTTTGCAAACAAATTAGTCTGACTTTCATCTCTCTGATAGAACTAGTGGTAATAGTAGAAAGAAAGATCATGTTACAATGGAAAACTTAATGTACACTTGTGGGTTCTAGCTTGCACATTTTGCCAGGCTTTGATAAATATTGATTTTTTTCTAGTTTCTTCCATTAAATACTGATTTTTTTCCAGTTTCTTTCCTTATCTGGCTACACCTCTCTAAATTAATATTTTCATTTTTTCTCCCTACTGCAGAGAAAAATCATTTAGAACTAAAACTGCCCTTTAAGGCCTGTAAGTCGAGGCTGGAAAACACAATTTAAACTTCAAGGAAATCTTCAAAACAGTATTACTATGTATCTCTCCTGCTGTCCTCACTCTACCATCTAATGATACTTTGAGCCAAGCATCTAGAAATCTGCTTGACTGGTTTCCCTCTGAAGTCAGAAAGTGGGTTTTTAATTTTTGTTCTTTGTTTTTCTCAATTTTCTTAGAAGTTCCCCCTCATGAAATGTTTCATACCTAGAACCATACAGCATATCCTCTACTACCAAGTCTCAGTAGATGACAAAACTGGTCCTTCATATACAAAAGACAACTGAACAAGGAATGAACATATATTCTTCTGAGGAAACAAAATCTTTCATCTTTCCTTTAAACAAGATGGGGGACTGATAAGTATTCTTTTCTCAGCCAAACTTTAGTCAGACTCCTGAACTACTTCCTAAGTCTACCTGTACACCTCCTTATAAAGTCCTTAGCAAGAACCCCACTTAGTTGGTTTAGCAAGAACCCTTATTGTCCCTATCTGATCATACTTGATATCTGATCAGGTTTCTCATCCTTCACCATCCACCAGGTGATGTTTGATCATATGGCCTGTCTTAAGCACGAATTCTGTTAGGTAAGTTTAGCTAAAATACCCAACACTTTATTTTTTCTCTAAGTAACTTTTTATCTACTGACCCCCACCAGGCGCCTTAGCTATAAATTCTCACTTCCTTATGCAATTTCAGAACTGACTCCGATTCTATACTTAAGTCTCTTTACCTATTGCCATAGTACTGAATAAAATTGTTTTAAACTTTATATCATGTTGTGCTATGTTTTCCTTTGACCAGTGTCAGAATCAAAACTCCATCCAGCACAGTAAATTTATTCCTTGACTGTTTATTCAGAGGCAGGTGGTGCTAGAAGTGGACTTTTTGAAATCTTAACTGCCCATTCATGGGAATCTTTTTTTTTTTTTTTTCCTCCTGGTGGAAGCATTTCTTCCTCTGGAAAGAGAATGACCAGTATCCATAGACATGTCATACTATCCACTTGAATCTTGAAATCCTCCTTTGCTGAGGTCACACTTTGGTGAGCATTCACATGGGAGACTAATACCTTTATGATTTTTGCCTAAGAAGACGAGTGTATTGACAAAGCTCCTCTCCAAAATTTATTGTCACCAATTTCCCAATTATGTTCCTTTTAAGTTCCTACAAACGAGCCAAACCACTGGCCACAGTACGTGAATCAGTATAAAATTGCAATCTGGCCATTTAAGTGAACAACCAAGTGCACTGTCTAAAGTCCTCCCTATTGAGTTAATTTTTCTTCACAATTCTCCAGGGGTGTCTCAGAGAAGGGCTATAATACTTCAGCTCTCCCTTTATGGGTTGTGCCTGCATATCATACAGAACCTGCTCTAAACAAGGCACACCTTTTTTTTCCTTTCTCTTTCATGATTGTAGGAAACTCCCCATAATGGGAGGGGTATGGGCTGGGAAGATGGCAGTGCAGCAGGAATAGAAACCATGGGAATTTGGGTCATTATGTAACTTAATTGTGCCTTCATGGCATGGCTAGGCCCAACTACATATAAACTACATCAATTTGATGAAGAAAATTTGTTGTGCAGGCCCAACTTTATGACTTGGTGGGTTAGATAACACTCAGTTCATGATAGCAGCTCAGGTCACATAGCAATTTGGTGTCCATTATCAAGCATTCAGTCCCTACAAGGCCTAAAATGGTTTCTCAAAGAGTGTAGTTATCTTTGGATGATAGATGGAACTATCCTAAAGCCCTAAATGCCTGTACTACCATTCACCTCGAGGAGCTTCCAAAAGTTCCAAACAGCATTTCTACCTGCCAGTGAAACTTCAAGAACCATTGGGTCTCCTGGAATATATGGATCAAGAGGCATAGACATTTGCACAACATCCTGGAATTTTTTTGGAGCCTTCTCTTGATCTGAGTCCCAATTACAACTAGCAGCTTTATGGGTTACTTGATAAATGAGCCAGATTTCACCCCAAATGAGGGATATTTTGCCTCCAAAATTCAGACACCAACCAAGCATTCTGCCACTCTCCTGGTTGTATGAGGGACCAGATGCAGTAACTTATCCTTTGCCATAAAAGGAAAATCTGGACAAGTCCCATAACTCTGGTAGAAGGCCCCTGAATTTTAACTAGATTTATTTCTCACCCTCTGCCACACAAATATCTTACCATAAGTCTCAATTGTTTCCTTTTCCATCTCTGTATGTCCAATCAGCATAATGTTATGTGTAATGTATCAGTATAGTACCTTGTAGAAGTGAAGGCTATCAAGATACCTCAAACTAAATTGTGACATAGGGCCAGAGAGTTGATATGACCCTGAAGTGGGACAGTGAAGGTATATTGGAGCCCTTGTTAGCTGGATGAAATTGTATACAGGTCACGTAAGAATTTAGTAGGCTTCCTCTCTCTTTTCCTTATAGGAACACCATGATTAAATAGCCAAAGCCAGAGGTTTGTGCTAGTCAGACTGTTCTGAATGTTGCTTTGACTCTGCTCTATGTTACAGTATACCTACTTTGCTTTTGAGGGATGAAAAAAATGATTTTTTCCTGCCACCCTGGAATACACTTGCTCCCACTGCGTTTAGATTTTCCAATTGAGTGGCTGCAGTTTTACTGTAAAGTCTAGCTTACGGAGAAGAGTAATCATGGAGCTCTTCAAGAATGCTGGTTCTCCATTCCCTAATTTATTGCTCAAAGTACTAGTGAGAGGTGAGTCTTCTGGACCCTCTTAGCTTAGGTGAATAGATCTTAAATAAACTATATAATCTAACACACCAATCTCCCTAAACTGTGAATTCCTTTCTCTATCTTAAATGAAGAAGAATCAGGCATTTCCATTTCACTTAGTGTAGGCCATGTTTTGATGTATGTTTCAGCCAACCAACAAAACTGTTATAGCTCCTTCTATCTGCAACATTAAATGCAAAATCTCTGTTTAATGAACCCATATTATTAAATTCAGCTAATCCAAATTTCCATTCCTTCAACTTTTATGCCCCACGCTTAATATGCATTCCCATACACATCTCCCAGACTTTTGCTTGTATAAATTAGAAAACTCAATTAGTTCTTTGGGAAATAGCACATCTTCTCATGAGTCACACTTCTACTTCACCTTTAGAGGCCTGCTAGGACTTGAGTCTAGTCATGGGTAGCAGTTGTCTCAAGGGAGGCCATTGTCATTTAATAAGACAAGGCATGGTTAATGCCCTCTGATGGAGGTGGAGGTGGATACCACTGTGGATTCAGAGGCTGCTATTACAAGTGGAGGGGATGCCACTGCCACTGAAGTTGTAGACACTATTTTTTCTGGGGTTGGGGAGACTAATTTCACTGGCAGAGAAGACATCAGACTCAATGTCACCAGCTTCATTGGGGTTTTCCCACACTTCCTCATTCTACATTACAGGAGTCCATTCTTTCCAAATCAATGCCCTCACTTTAACAGAAGATGCCCAAAGAGCATAAGAATTTAAATTTCCTTAAAACTTAACCAATTACAGTTCGATTTTCAGGAATTTCAGCTCTGCCAGGAGATAAAAGTATTCCTGAGGCACACCTGGAAGTTCTTAGATAATTGATGCAAGCTTGAGCTAATAATTTGAATCACTGAACTCATTCTTCCCTTCACCACTTTGTCCAGGGACATTAGGAGGAACCAACCAACATCATTGTAATCCTCAGTTTTTCAAAATTATTATATACAGAGTTATGTGTTCCTTGCTTCTTACAAGAGTTTAATTTGGAATATCTAATGCAGATAATTTGCTTATCTCTATAAACACTTCACACTCTCTTTACTACCTGAAATAATCATTAGTGTCTTTAAATGTAATTAGATTAGAATTGGACAATTCCAGAAATCTCAAAACTGATAAAGAAAACTCATTCTTAAAACTCTGTTCTTCTAGAACTACTCTTGAGAACAAATGCTGTGTTAGTCACGGTTCTTCTGAAAAACACAATCAATAATCTTAGGTAGATAATCAATAGATACATAGATAGATCACACATATATACATATATTCATACATTGGAAAGAGATTATAGGAATCGACATAGGCAATTAAGGAGAACCAGAAGTCCCACTCTGCTATCTAAAAGCTTAAGACCAAGGAAAATCTGAGGTTTAGTTCTGTCCAACTCTGAGAACCAGGGGACCTGATGGTGTAACTTCTAGCCCCAGGAAAAAGGCCTGAGAACAAGAGGGCCACTGGGATAAATCCCACCCCAAAGCCTCAGAATCAGGAACACTGATGTTCTGGGCAGGAAAATATGGACATCCAGCTAAGGAAGAGAAGGATTTACATTACAATTTTTGTTCTATCCAGACCTAAGTGAACAATGCCTTCCCACACCAATGATAGAGGATCTCTTTACTCAGTCTACGGATTCAAGTGTTAATCCCTTTCAGACACCATCACAGACACCCAAAGTAATGCATACTAGCAATCTGTAATTCATCTAGCCAAGTTGACACATAAAATTAACCATCTAAGTCAACATCTTGTCAATTTGATATCTATATATAGATACACATATCAAATAAAAACAATGACAAGGTTGTTATTATGCCTAACATGATGCATTTATGTTGCATACAACTGAAAGCACACTAACTTCTACAGAAGAGGAGGGAAAGTCTTTAATTGATGTTTATTCTTCTTCTTTATGTCCTGTAACAAGTGGTATGGTGTAAATTAACAATGATTTAATATATGATATAATGTCAATAGATCCATTGTCCATGATATGATAATGAGAGAGAATGGAAAACAAAGATATTTGTTTTCTTGAGATATGTATGCATACACACAAACCTATATTCAAATAAAATAATGAGGAAATGCTCATGACAATTACAGTCCTGTTTCTGTAAGTGGTCAGAAGGTTAAAACTTATATTTATACCTATTACCCATTCTGTATGTCCTTTGCCTCAGCAATAACCTCTTGTTTTGGTTCTTTATCTGGTTGTGGGACACAAACCAACAAATGAGACAAATGCCAACAAATGAGACAAACTAGAAGAAATGGATAAATTCGTAGAAACATGCTATCTTCAAAAACTGAATCAGGAAAAATGGGTGATCTAAACTAGTATTAAAATTGAATTTGTAATTAAAAAAAAAAAAACTCCCAACAAACTAAAGTCCAGGACCAGTTGAATTCGAAGGGGAATTCTACAAAACATATAAAGAAAAGCTAATACATAGACTTCTCAAACAATTCCAAAATATTTTGGACAGAACATCCCCACATTCATTATAGAAGGCCACTATTACCCTGATACCAAAATCAAACAAAAACACTACAAAGAAAGAAAAATATAGGCCAATATTGCTGACATATATATATGCAAAAATCCTCCACACAATATTAGCAAACAGAATTAAACAAAATATAAAAAGAATCAGACACCACAGTCAAATGGGATTTATTCCAGGGGTGCAAGGATGGTTTAATATTGGCAAATCTATCACCATGATATACCACATCAACAAAAGGAAGGATAAAAATCACATGATCATCTGAATAGATGCAGGAAAAGCATTTGAAAATATTCACTATCCATTCATGATAAAAAAAAATTTTTATCAAAGTTGGTATAGAGGGAACATATCTCAACATAATCAAGGCCATTTGTGACAAAACCATGGCTGACTTAAAGTTTCTTCTGTAAAGTCAAGAAAAAGAAAAGGAGGCCACCTCTCACCACTTTTATTTATCATAGTATTGTAAGTCCTAACCACAAAACTCAAAGAAGGAAAAGAAATAAAAGGCACCCAAATGAGTGCAGAAGAAGTAAAGCTGTCACTATTTGCACATGACATGTTTACAAATATTTTAAAATCCCAAAATATCCACCAAAAGACTATTAGAACTAATAAATGAATTCAGTAAAGTTGAAGGATACAAGATTAATATAAAAAATCTGTTGCTTTTTTATACATTAACAATGAACTATTACAGAGAGAAAGCAAAAAATATCCCCATTTAAATCACATCAAAAAGAATAAAATACTTAGGAATAAACTTATCCAAGGAGTAAAAGACCTATACTTTGAAAGGTATAAGAATTTGAGGAACAAAATTTAAGAGGATACAAAGAAATGAAAAGATATCCTATGTTTATGAATTAAAAGATTAATATTGCTAAAATATCCATATTACTCAAAGCAATCTACAGATTTAATAAAGTCCCTATCAAAATACCCAGGACATTTTTCACAGAACTAGAACAAATATTCCTAAAATTCATATTGAACTGGAAAAGACCCCAAATTGCCAAAGCAATCTTGAGGAAAAAGAACAAAACTGGAAGTATCACAGTCTCTGACTTCAAACTATACTATAAAGCTATAGTAATTGAAACAGTATGGTGTTATCACAAAAACAGACATAGATCAATGGAACAGAATAAACGGTCTGGAAATAAACCCTTGAACATATGAACATATGATCAAATAATCTACAGCAAAGGAGACAAAAATATACAATGTGGAATAGACAATATCTTTAACATGAGGTTC
This sequence comes from Balaenoptera borealis, assembly GCF_965194805.1. NCBI lineage: Eukaryota > Metazoa > Chordata > Mammalia > Artiodactyla > Balaenopteridae > Balaenoptera > Balaenoptera borealis. The sequence continues at coordinate 127,341,071 of NC_138866.1, forward strand.
TAGGAAAACTGGGCAGCTACATGTAAAAGACTGATATTAGAACATTCCCTCACACCATGTATAAAAATAAACTCAAAACGGATTAAAGACGTAGATGTAAGGTCAGAAATTATTAAACTCCTAGAAGAGAACACTGGCAGGATACTCTCTGACATAAGTCATAGCAATATTTTTTTATACATCTCCTTAGGCAAAGAAAGCAAAATAAAACAAATGGGACTTAACTAAACTTAAAAGCTTTTGCACTAGCAAAGGAAACATCAACAAAATGAAAACTTATTGAAACAAACAAAAAATTTAATTTGAAAAGATGCATACACTGCAATATTCATAGCACCATTGTTTACAATAGTCAAGATATGGAAGCACACCATGGAAGCACACTAAGTACCCGTCAACAGATGGATGGATAAGGAAGATAGATACATAGATAGATAGATAGATAGATGATAGATAGAGATAGAGACAAGGGAATACCAGAATTATAATGGAATATTATTCGCCATAAAAAGAATGAAATTTTGCCATTTGCAACAACATAGGTGGACCTAGAGAGCATTGCACTTAGTGAAATGTCAAAGATAAATTTTTTATGTTATCACTTATATGTGGAATCTAAAAATAAATAAATGATTATAACAAAACATAAATAAACTCACAGATATAGAGAACAAATTAGTGGTTACCAGTGGAGAGAGGGAAGAGGAGAAGGGCAAGATAAGTGTAAGAGATTAAGATGTACAAACTACTATGTTCAAAGTAAATAAGGAGGACCTTCAAGATGGTGCAAAAGTAAGATGTGGAGATCACCTTCTTCCCCACAGATATATCAAAAATACACCTACATGTGGAACAGCTCCTATAGAATACCTACTGAATGCTGGCAGAAGACCTCAGACTTCCCAAAAGGCAAGAAATTCCCCACGTACCTGGGTAGGGTAAAAGAAAAAAGAAAAAACAGAGACAAAAGAATAGGGATGGGACCTGAACCTCTGGGAGGGAGCTGTGAAGGAGGAAAAGTTTCCGCACACTACGTAGCCCCTTCACTGGTGGAGACAGGGGGTGGCGGTGAAGAGGAAGCTTCAGAGCCATGGAGAAGAGTGCATCAACAGGGGTGCAGAAGGCAAAGTGGAGAGATTCCCGCACAGAGGATCAGTGCTGAACAGCACTCACCAGCATGAGAAGCTTGTCTGCTCACGCGCCAGTTGCAGTGGGGGCTGGGAGCTGAGACTCAGGCTTTGGAGGTCAGATCCCAGGGAGAGGACTAGGGTTGGCTGTGTGAACACAGCCTGAAGGGGACTAGTGCACCAAATGTGGCTGGGAGCGAGTCCAGGAAAAATTCTGGATCTGCCTAAGAGGCAAGAGACCATTATTTCAAGGTGTGCAAGGAGAGGAGATTTAGAGCACCGCCTAAATGAGCTTTAGAGACTGGCGTGAGCTCCAGCTATCAGCGTGGACACCAGAGACAGGCATGAAATGCTAAAGCTGCTGCTGCAGCCATCAAGAATCCTTTGTGCAAGCACAGGTCACTCTCCACACCTCTCCTCCTGGGAGCCTGTGCAGCCCGCCACTGTCAGGATCCCGTGATCCAGGAACAACTTTCCCTGGAGAGCACACAGCATGTCTCAGGCTGTTGCAATGTCATGCTGGCCTCTGCCACTGCAGGATTGCCCTGCATTCCATACCCCTCTCTGTCCCTGTCCTGAATGAGCCAGAGCCACCTAATCAGCCATTCCTTTAACCTCCTCCTGTATGGGCAAAGAACAGACGCCAGAGGGTCACCTACATGCAGAGTCAGGGCCAAATCCAAAGCTGAACCCCAGGAGCTGTGTAAACAAAGAGAAAGGGAAATTTCTCCATGCAGCCTCAGGAACAGTGGATTAAATCCCACAATCAACGTGATGTACCCTGCATCTGTGGAATACCTGAATAGACAATGAATCATTCCAAAATTGAGGTGGTGGACTTTGGGGGCAATGGTAGACTTGGGGTGTGCTGTATGCGACTGGCTAGTTGCTGATTTACATTAGTTGTTTTTAGCTCTTATTATCATTGGTGTACTTGTTTATTGGTTTGTTCGCTCTCTTCGTTTTTTTAATTACTTTTTAAATTTTTTATTTTAATAATTTAAAAAAATTTTTATTTTAATAAACTTATTTTATTTTATATATATATTGTTCCCATTTCTTCTGAGCTATGGGGTCTTGGTGCTTGGCCATGTGTCAGGCCTGAGCCTCAGAGGTGGGAGAGTCGAGTTCAGGACATTGGACCACCAGAGACCTCCAGGCCCCATGTAATATCAGTAAGGGAGAGCTCTCCAGGAGATTTCTGTCTCAACACTAAGACCCAGCTCCACTCAACAACCAGCAAGCTCCAGCGCTGGACACCCCATGCCAAACCACTAGCAAGACAGGACCACAAAACCACCCCTTAGCAGAAAGGCTGCCTAAAATCACAATAAGTTCACAAAAACCCCACAACACACCACCAGATGCAGTCCTGCCGACCAGAAACACAAGATGCAGCTTCATCCACCAGAACACAGAAACTAGTCACCTCCACCAGGAAGCCTACACAACCCACTGAACCAACCTTACCTTCTGGGGTCAGACACCAAAAACAATGGGAACTACGATCTTGCAGCCTGCGAAAAGGAGACCCCAAACACAGAAAGTTAAGCAAAATGAGAAGACAGAGAAACACCCAGCAGATGAAGGAGCAAGGTAAAAACCCACCACACCAAATAAATGAGGAAGAAATAGGCAGTCTACCTGAAAAAGAATTCAGAGTAATGATAGTAAAGATGGCAAAAATCTTGTAAATAGACGGAGACTATACAAGAAACGTTTAACAAGGACCTAGAAGAACTAAAGAGCAAGCAAACAATGATGAACAACACAATAAATGAAATTAAAAATTCTCTAGAAGGAATCAATAGCAGAATAACTGAGGCAGAAGAACAGATGAGTAACCTGGAAGATAAAATAGTGGAAATAAGTACCACAGAGAAGAATAAAGAAAAAAGACTGAAAAGAATTGAGGTTAGTCTCAGAGACATCTGGGACACCATTAAACACAACAACATTCAAATTATCAGTGTCCCAGAAGGAGAAGAGAAAAAGGAAGGGACTGAGAAAATATTTGAAGAGATTATAGTTGAAAACTTCCCTAATATGGGAAAGGAAATAGTCAATCAAGTCCAGGAAACACAGAGAGTACCATACAGGATAAATCCAAGGAGGAACATGCCAGGACACATGTTAAACAAACTATCAAAAATTAAATACAAAGAAAAAATATTAAAAGCAACAAGGGAAAAGGAACAAATAACATACAAGGGAATCCCCATAAGGTTAAGAGCTGATCTTTCAGCAGAAACTATGCAAGCCAGAAGGAAGAGGCAGGACATATTTAAAGTGATGAAAGGGAAAAATCAATGGACAGATCAACCAAAATGGAAATAAATAAGGAAACACAAGCTTTAAATGACACATTAAACAACTTGGACATAATTGATATTTATAGGACATTCCATCCAAAAACAACAGGAAACACTTTCTTCTCAAGTGCTCATGGAACATTCTCCAAGATAGATCATATCTTGAATCACAAATCAAGCCTTGGTAAATTTAAGAAAATTGAAATCATATCAAGTATCTTTTCTGACCACAATGCTATGAAACAAGATAACAATTACAGGGGAAAAAAAAACTGTAAAATATACACACACATGGAAGCTAAACAATGTTACTAAATAACCAAGAGATCACTGAAGAAATCAAAACATGCCTAGAAACAAATGACAATGAAAACACGATGACCCAAAACCTATGGGATGCAGCAAAAGCAGTCCTAATAGGAAAGTTTATACCAATAAAATCCTACCTGAAGAAACAAGAAACATCTCAAATAAACAAGCTAAGCTTACACCTAAAGCAAATAGAGAAAGAAGAACAAAAAACCCCCGCAAAGTTAGCAGAATGAAAGAAATCATAAAGATCACATCAGAAATAAATGAAAAAGAAATTAAGGAAATGATAGCACAGATCAATAAAACTAAAAGCTGGTTGTTTGAGAAGATAAACAAAATTGATAAACCATTAGCCAGACTCATCAAGAAAAAAAGGGAGAAGACTCAAATCAACAAAATTATAAATGAAAAAGGAGAAGTAACAACTGGCATTGCAGAAATACAAAGGATCATGAGAGATTAGTACAAACAGATATATGCCAATAAAATGGACAACCTGGAGGAAATGGACAAATTCTTAGAAGAGCACAGCCTTCTGAGACTGAACCAGTAAGAAATAGAAAATACAAACAGACCAAGCACAAGCACTGAAATTGAGACTATGATTAAAAATCTTCCAACAAAATAAAGCCCACGCCAGATGGCTTCACAGGCGAATTCTATCAAACTTTCAGAGAAGACCTAACACCTATCCTTCTCAAATTCTTCCAAAATATAGCAGACGGAGGAACACTCTGAAACTCATTCTAAAAGGCCACCATCACCCTGATACCAAAACCAAAGATGCTACAAAAAAAGAAACGTACAGGCCAATATCACTGAGGAAAATAGATGCAAAAATCCTCAACAAAATAGTAGCAAACAGAATCCAACAGAAAGTTAAAAGAATCATACACCATGATCAAGTGGGGTTTATCCCAAGAATGCAAGGATTTTTCAATATAAGCAAATCAATCAAAGTGATACACCATATTAACAAATGAAGGATAAAAACCACATGATTATCTCAATAGATGCAGAAAAAGCTGTTGACAAAATTCAACACCAATTTATTATAAAAACCCTCCAGAAAGTAGGCATAAGGGGAACTTACCTCAACATAATAAAGGCCATATATGACAAACCCACAGCCAACATCGTTCTCCAGGGTGAAAAACTGAAACCATTTCCACTAAGACCAGGAACAAGACAAGGTTGCCCACTCTCACCACTATTATTCAATATAGTTTTGGAAGTTTTAATCACAGCAATCAGAGAAGAAAGAGAAATAAAAGGAATCCAAATCAGAAAAGAAGAAGTAAAGCCGTCAATGTTTGCAGATGACAGGATACTATACATAGAGAATCCTAAAGGTGCTACAAGAAAACTACTAGAGCTAATCAATGAATTTGGTAAAGTAGCAGTATACAAAATTAATGCACAGAAGTCTCTTGCATTCCTATACACTAATGATGAAAAATCTGAAAGAGAATTTAAGGAAACATTATCATTTACCATTGCAACAAAAAGAATAAAATATCTAGGAATAAGCCTACCTAAGGAGACAAAAGACCTGTATGCAGAAAACTATAAGACCCTGATGAAAGAAATTAAAGATGATACAAATAGATGGAGAGATATACCATGTTCTTGGATTGGAAGAATCAACATTGTGAAAATGACTATACTACCCAAAGCAATCTACAGATTCAACGCAATCCCTATGAAACTACCAATGGCATTCTTCACAGAACTAGAACAAAAAAATTTCACAATTTGTATGGAAACACAAAAGATGCCGAATACCAAAGCAATCTTGAGAAAGAAAAACGGAGCTGGACAAATCAAGCTCTGTGACTTCAGACTATATTATAAAGCTATAGCAATCAGGACTGTATGGTACTGGCACCAAAACAGAAATATAGATCAATGGAACTGGATAGAAAGCGAGAGATAAACCCACACTCATATGGTCACCTTATCTTTGATAAAGGAGGCAAGAATATACAATGGAGAAAAGACAGCCTCTTCAATAAGTGATGCTGGGAAAACTGGACAGCTACATGTAAAGTAATGAAATTAGAACACTCCCTAACACCATACACAAAAATAAACTTAAAATGGATTAAAGAGCTAAACGTAAGGCCAGACACTATCAAACTCTTAGAGGAAAACATAGGCAGAACACTTCATGACATAAATACAGCAGGGTCCTTTTTGAGCCACTTCCTAGAGAAATGGAAATGAAAACAAAATTAAACAAATGGGACCTAATGAAACTTAAAAGCTTTTGCACAGCAAAGGAAACCATAAACAAGACCAAGAGACAACCCTCAGAATGGGAGAAAATATTTGCTAATGAAGCAGCTGACAAAGGATTAATCTCCAAAATATACAAGCAGCACATGCAGCGCAGTATATAAAAACCAAACCACCCAATCCAAAAATGGGCAGAAGACATAATTAGACATTTCTCCAAAGAAGATATACAGATTGCCAACAAAGACATGAAAAGATGCTCAACATCACTAATCATTAGAGAAATGCAAGTCAAAACTACAATGAGGTATCACCTCACACCGGTCAGAATGGCAATAATCAAAAAAATCTACAAACAATAAATGCTGAAGAGGGTGTGGAGAAAAGGGAACGTTCTTGCATTGTTGGTGGGAATGTAAATTCATAGAGCCACTGTGGAGAACAGTATGGAGGTTCCTCAAAAAACTAAAAATAGAACTACCATATGACCCAGCAATCCCACTACTGGGCATATACCCTAAGAAAACCATAATTCAAAAAGAGTCATGTACCACAATGTTCATTGCAGCACTATTTACAATAGCCAGGACATGGAAGCAACCTAAGTGTCCATTGACAGATGAATGGATAAAGAAGATGTGGCACATATATACAATGGAATATTACTCAGCCATAAATAGAGACGAAATTGAGTTTCGTTTGATGAGGTGGATGGACCTAGAAACTGTCATACAGAGTGTAGTAAGTCAGAAAGGGAAAAGCAAATACTGTATCCTAGCACATATATATGGAATCTAAAAAAGAAGGTTCTGAAGAACATAGGGACTGGACAGGAATAAAGACGTAGACATAGATAATGGACTTGAGGACATGGGGAGGGAGAAAGATAAGCTGGGATGAAGTGAGAGAGTGGCATGGATATATATACTCTACCAAATGTAAAATAGATAGATAGTGGGAAGCAGCCACAAAGCACAGGGAGATCAGATCGGTGCTTTGTGTCCACCCAGAGGGGTGGGATAGGGAGGATGAGAGGGAGACGCAAGAGGGAGGGGATATGGGGAGGTATGTATATGTATAGCTGATTCACTTTGTCATACAGCAGAAACTAACACACCATTGTAAAGCAATTATACTTCAATAAAATATATATATATATATATATATATATATATATATATATATATATATATATATATTAGCAGTTTCTAATTAAGTTACCTGGCTTTTTTATTTATTTATCCATTTATTTATTTATGGCTGTGTTGGGTCCTCATTTTTGTGTGAGGGCTTTCTCCAGCTGCGGCAAGCAGGGGCCAGTCTTCATCACAGTGCGCGGGTCTCTCACTATCGCGGCCTCTCTTCGTTGCAGAGCACAGGCTCCAGAGGCACAGGCTCAGCAATTGTGGCTCATGGGCCTAGTCGCTCCGCGGCATGTGGGATCCTCCCAGACCAGGGCTCGAACCCATGTCCCCTGCATTGGCAGGCAGACTCTCAACCACTGCGCTACCAGGGAAGCCCAATAAAATATATATATTTTTTAAATTGAGTTATTTGTATTTCGGTGGATGGAACTAGAGTCAGTCATACAGGTGAAGTAAGTCAGAAAGAGAAAAGCAAATACCATATACTAACACATATATATGGAATCTAAACAAAAAAAATGTTCTGATGAACCTAGGGGTAGGACAAGAATAAAGACACAGACGTAGATAATGGACTTGAGGACACAGGGAGGGGGAAGGGTAAGCTGGGATGAAGTGAAAGTGTGCCGTTGACATATATACACCACCTAAAGTAAAATTGATAGCTAGTGGGAAGCAGGCCCATAGCACAGGAAGATCAGCTCACTGCTTTGTTACCACGTAGAGGGGTGGGATAGGGAGTGTGGGAGGGACACAAAAGAGGGAGGGGATATGCGGATATAAGTACAGATATAGCTGATTCACTTTGTTATACAGCAGAAACTAACACAACAATGTAAAGTTTTATACTCCTATAAAGATGTTAAGTAAATAAAGTATAAGTTACAGGGATATATTGTACATCACAGTGTATATAGACAATATTTTATAAGTGTAAAGGAGTATAATTTATAAAAACATTGAATTACTATGCTGTGCACCTGAAACTAATATAATACTATAAATCAACCATCTATGCTTTAATTTTTAAAAGATGGGGGCACTCTGTGGACTGAAAACCCTCTTCTTGAAATCCTGTTGACTATATGCTCCACCATCTGTCTACTTCCACTCTTGAAGTATTATTTTACTAAAGATAATTTTGAACTTAGATGGTCTCTTAGGGAAATGTAAGATGTTCCCAAACTTGCCTCTTAAACCTTTTCTTTCCATTTCCTTTGCTCCTGTTTTCTCCTTTTACTGCTTTGGATCTTCCCTCCAGTTCCCTGAATCCTTTGATATGTTCCTCTCAAAGCCCCTTCTTTCTCCATTCTTATGTCCACCCTTTCATTCTTTTTGCTTCTCACTTCAGCCATGCAGCTCCCTACCATCTCTTGAACATTAGTCTCCCTACACTCCACTAAGGTCTCTAAAGGGACACAAAAACAGCCAAGGTAATAACCAAGATTAGTATTTAAACAAAAGTTTATTTGGAAACATAAGTGGACATTTTTTCCACACATGTGGGTTCTGGAGACGTCAGACATTTGCTAAAAGTCTTCTCAATCACTGCCCTTAAATAGAGGTCACAGAATCTATCAGATTACATGTCAAGGCATAGTCTCCTCCACAAATTCTCCTCCACATAAGTCTCCTCCACAAATTTTGGTAAACAGGGAACCTTAACATATCCCATTTGCCAGAAACACAATTCATATAAAAATATTAAGTGGTGATAAGCTGATGACATTGTATTACTATGTTTTACTGACTGAAGTTTAAAATTTCACAACAAAAGCTATAAGATGTCTGTTTCCATCTTTCTGTATATTTTTGTATGTATATATGTATGCATGTCAGTTAAGATACATGATATTTTTTACCTCTGGATGACAGTACCAAATTAATTTATAAAATCCTTTAATGGATTTCTATTCAAATTGCCTTAGAGATAAATAAGCACCTCTATAAATTACTTCTGAAATTCTCAAATATAGCAACATCCAATTTTTAAAATCTTTGTTTATCTGGAATAATCTTTAGTAATAAAGATAGTTTTATAAATTTTTGGTGAAATAAAATTAGGTATTCAGAGCTGTCTGCATTAAATATAATGCACATATAAAATTTTTTCTACCTAGGTTTAATAATTGAACAAGTTTGTGTTATACCTACTAGATGTTTAAGACTATAAAACTATAAATCTAACCTAATGTCAAGTGTACAATAAAAATAAATTTCTTTATGTATGTCAGGTACAGTAAAGTTATTTTAAAAGGAAAAAAATAAATGATCATAGTTTAACATTTTAGGTTCTTTGCCCCTGAGATTTTTTTTTGACACTTCCTTAATTTGCCAACAAGACACTCATGGTGATGGCTAGATTTGTTTATATAGCTTATGAAATTTTTATGATCAATTCAAACATAATTGATAAGTACAAATTATTTAAACAGATGTTAGTGGGATACAATTTATAAATGAACTCTTTAATAGTTATATTTTATATTTCTTTTTTATTCCTTTCCATTTGCATATCTTTTTTTAACCACAGTATATTGAAATATAATTGAAATGTAACATTGTATTCGTTTAAGGTATATAAAAATATGACTTGATATACATATATATTTTGAAATTATTACCATAAATGAGTCTGTTCTTAAACATGAGAAATTGTTCCAATTAAAAAGACACATACCTCTAGAAAATAAATTTGCTACCAAATAATAGCACATGCCGAACAGTTAACGATTGCCTAATTCCATGTTTTCTCTATAAAAGAAAGAAGAACATTTGTTAAAAAGTGTAATCAGTATACATAAATGAAATCAATAAGACTAGTAAGGGTACATAAATAAAATGCTTTATACAGGGAAACAAAAAGCTTGCTTTTAATAAAGAAAAGTGTGATTGACATGAATCCCTAAGGGAAAAAAATTTGTTCAGCAATGTTTGTTCCAGAATGAGAAAGAGACAAAAAGTAAGACAGAAACTGAATGGAATTACGTGGTAAAAAAAAAATGTAGAAGAAATGTGGGGAAGGAATCTAGGAAAAAGAATCTTATATTGTGTGCTCAAACCTGGTTGAAATTGGGATGGATCTACTTATAAGATTTTTTTAGATAAGTTTTAAAGTACAGTGAAGTAAATCTAGAATTTGGTTCTCTCTGTTACAAAAATAAGTTTTCATAGGTTATTGGTCTGCTCTTAATAATAAATTGTAAAACAAAAAGTTGTTTTAGTGTTAAGTATTCTGCCTGGGAAACCAAGATTTTGCATCTTAAAATAATTTCCTGTACTTCATGATATCTTTATCAAGTCATTAATTATTTAAAACACCAAGTCTTGTCAGTATAAGAAGAGGTAGGGTTTTTACAACTGTGTAAATTTCTGTATTCATCTTTGAAATTTTTTAATTGTCACTTTGGTTAAATGGATAACTAAGTATGGTTTCAGAGTGACTTGTGATCCTATTTGATAAAGTGTTCAAAACTTTTGACTTTTTTGGCAACTTACCAAAATCGAACTGTAAATTGAGTTTTTTTAATCTCAAATTAACTTTAAAATTTCCCCAAGTGTCCCTGGAAAATCTAAAGAATTTGTCTATCCCCTTGTAAAAGGTAGGTGCTAAACTAATTAAGTTTACTTTGTACATTAAATTACATGAGAATCATTGTCAAATAAGAAGTAATGATAAACTTTCTGAGGTTATATGTATGTGGATATATATTACTAATACATATAATCAAAAAATTATATGAAGTTTATAAAAATTTGTCAGTACTCTCATTGCCCAGTTATGGTTAAATGTTGTATGTCATAGAAATAAGTAGTTTTCCTTATCTAATGAACTCTCATCAGAACTTTAATCATGGCTTTTTAACTCATATATTATTCACTGACAGTTATTATTTGCTTTTTTCCTCTCTGAAAGTATTTACAAACACCTATAGGCTAGAATGCCCCATGATTTTAACACTTGAATAACTTTTAGACAATGCCTCTGGGCTAAGTCACAGCATGGTGACTACAGTTACTAATACTGTATTTCATGTTTGAAAGTTGCTAAGAGAGAGGTGTGGCCAAGATAGTAGAGTAGGAAGAACCAAGCTTACATCCTCCCATGCGTACACCAAAATTACACTATTTACATAGAAACTATCTATAACAATAACATGAAGGCTAGTAGAAAATATTTTCCACAACTAAAGATATAGAGAAGAAACCACAATCAGATGGGTAGGATGGGTAGAGACACAGTATAGCCAAAACTCACACCCTGGGTAAACAACCCACAAATGAGAAGATAATCATAATTGCAGAAGTTCTCCTCAAGGAGTGAGGGTTCCAAGACACACAATGAGCTCCCCAGCCAGAGGGTCCTACACTGGGAAAACAAGTTCCCAGACTGTCTTTGAAGGCCAGTGGATCTTGCTTACAGGAAAGCTAGAGAGTTGTAGGAATCAAAATCAGCACATGCACACTCCACACACTCCAAGTCCTAGTGAAGAAACAGTATTTTGAAAAGAGCCTGGGTCAGACCCACTTGCTGACCTTGGAGAGTCTCCCAGCGATGCAGGAGGCAACTGAGACTCTCCCAGGGACATGGACATTGGTGGCAGCAATTTGGGGGAGCTCATTCTTCCATGAGGACACTGATGCTGGCAAGCAACGTTTTGGAATACTCCCTCTAGCATATTAGTGCCAAGGGCTTACCCACCTACCAGAGGGGCAGCACCAGCTCTGGATAACCTAGTCCTCTACAGCCAGCCATGCCAGGACCTGGCCTCACCCACCAGCAGGGTGGCCCCAGCCCAAGGACCCATCCCCCCCCCAGGTCATGGAGCCATGCTGGGAGACAGCCCTGCCCACCAGCAGTCCAGCAGCCACCATAGGAGGTAGAAATTGGCAGCCAACTAAGCTAGCGGCAAGCTCTGCCTACTAACCTACAATAAACAGCCTCAATACAAAAGAAGAGTCCATGCAGCCCACATACACTCTCCTCTAGAGCTTATGCTCTGGTGACCAGAGGGAAGTGAGATGCTGGGACCCATAGAACATCTCTTACATAAGGTCACTTCTCCAAGATTGGGAGACATAACCAACTGGCTTAATACATAGAAATAAGCACAGAGAATTAGGCAAAATGAGGAGATAGAAAAATATTTTCCAAATGTAGGAACAAGACAAAACCTCAGGAAAAGAACTAAAAAACTTGAAAATAAGCAATCTACCCAAAGAAGAGTTCAAGGTAATGATCTAAAGATGCTCAATGAACTCAGGAGAAGAATGGATGAATACAGTAAGAATTTTTGAAAAGAATTAGAAATTATAAAAAAGGACAAAACAAAGTTGAAGAATACAATAAATGATATAAAAATACACTAGAAGGAATCCATAGTCGATACAGAGGGGTGGATGAGCAAAGTGGAAAACAGAGTAGTGGTAATCACACAGCCTGAACAGAGGGGGGGAAAAAAGGGAGAGATTTTTAAACAATGAGGATAGTTTAGGAGATCTCTGGGACAACATCAAGAGTATTAACATTTACATTATAGTGGTCCCAGAAGAAGAAAGAGAGAAAACGGCAGATAACAAATTTGAAGAAATAATGAGTGAAAACTTTCCTAACCTGAGGCATGGATCAGACATCCAGGACTGGGAAACACAGAAAGTTCCAAATAGGATGAACCCAAAGAGATCTACTCCAACACACATAATTAAAGTGGCAAAAATTAAAGAGAATCTTAAAAGCAGCAAGAAAAAAACAGCTAGTTATAATCAAGGGAATCTCCTAGGACTAGCAGCTGACTTTTCAGCAGAAACTTTGCAGGCCAGAAGGGACTGGTACAATATATTCAAAGATATGTAAGGAAAAAACCTACAGCCAGGAACACTCTGCCTGGCAAGACTATCATTCGGATTGGTAAGGGAGATAAAGTTTTCCTTAGACAAGCAAAAGCTAAAAGACTTTAGCACCATTATACCAGCTTTACAAGCCTTATCTAAATGGAAAAGACAAGACTACAACTAGAAACATAAATATTATGAGAGATAAAAACTCAATGGTAAAGGCAAATATACAGAAAATACTAGATTTTCCACTTATCAAGCTTGTAGGAATGTTAAAAGAGGTGGAGAGAGACCAGTGCTGATGGCTGCCATGTTGCTGAACCTTCAAGTCCAAAATGCACACAAGGTGGGGCTGATAGTACACACAATGGCTAGGCGCTGAATCTTGGGTGGTCAGACCCTGGTAGAAGACATCATCTAGCAGCCCAGAGACAGCCCAAGGGGCTTGGGGTGTAGTCCACTATGAACCTTGGAGCCCACTGTAAATGCACACATGGAGGGTGCAAGTCCAGCATCAGAGCCCACTGTCAGCACTTGCATGGTGGATCTGGGTCCAGCATCAGAGCCCAATGTCAGTGCTTGTACTGCAGGGACAGGTCCAGCCACAGTGGACTTCGTGGGCACACACATGGCAGGGGCAGATCTGGCCTCTGAGCCTATTTTCAACACCTGCACAGTGGAGGCATGTCCAGCAGCTGTGAAATTTGTTGGCCTGCACGCTGAATACAGAAATGCACAGAAATGCACATTTTTGGTGGATTGACCCTGGGTAGGAGTACACAACAGGTGCTGGTACTGTTGTGGGCAGCACTCCAGTTCTGCCTACCCCACACTGCACCATGGAGCCAGATCTGGGGCAGCCAGTTCCTGGGAGAGACTTGTAACAGAGTCAGTCCATTTCCCAGGCTGCAGCACAACCACCTCGATTCCTGTAGCCACAGCACCTCAGCCTTCAGCACCAGTGCACTCCATGACACAGCCTAGCAATAGGTCTGAGGCAAACACAATGGAGAAAGGGACATGACCTTGGGCTGCTTCTGGGCAGAACCACAGATGCCTGCAAGGATGGTGCATAGGTTCACCATGATCACATGAGCCTCACTTGCTTCAGCACTCACCTTCTTTTTGGACAGAGAATGAACTCAAGGGCAGTAGAGACTGATCAAACCCAACCCTCAGTTCTTCTATTCAAACAACTGGGAAGCAGGTCCTGCCCCCCCACAGGGCTGTGATAGCCAAAGAGCAAAGAGGAGGCCCCACCTCACATCCAGTGCAGGCTCTGGTGACACAACACCAATCACACCCCATCAATGAAAGAATGGCCAACACACTCTGAGGGACAACGTGGCTGGCATCCATACCAAAAACAATCCTCACACCAAAAATATTGGACTCACACAGTCTAAACAGGGACAATCTCACGTAAAAACACCACTTCAAGACCACAATAGATAATTGTTTCTCCTAAATTCTTAGAGACAGAGAAAGTTAAGTAAACTGAAAAAGTAGAGGAACTACTCCCAAATAAAATAATAAGATAAATCCCCTGAAAGAACAAATAATGAAACAGACCTCACCAGTCTACTAGACATCTAGTTCAAAAAGGAGGTGATAAAAATGTTAAAGGAATAAAGAAAGATTAGCAATAGAAATGTATATCACTATAACAAGGAACTAGAAACTACAAAGGGGAACCAGTCAAAATTAGACAACTAAATTGAGGAGATAAAAACCAACCTAGAAGAAATGAAAAGCCAATTAAATAACACAGAAGAATGAATAAGTAATCTGTAAGACAGAATAATGGAAATCACCCAATCAGAACAGCAGACGAAAGACAAATGAAAAAATTAAAAGCAACATACAAGATATATGAAATAATATAAAGCATGCTAACCTATGTATAATAGGGGTTCCAGAAGGAGAAGAGAGAGAGAAGGGGATCAAAAAAGTATTTTAAGAAATTATGGCTGAAAACTTGCCAAACCAAAAGAAGGAAACTTACATCCAGGTACAAAAAGAACAGTGGGTGCCAAACAAGATAAGTCCAAACAAAACACACACCAAGACATATTATGATTAAGACAGTAAAAGTTAAAGACAAAGAGAGGATTCTAAAGGCAGCACGAGAAAAACAAAGTGTTAATTACAAGAGAACCCACATAAGGCTATCGGATGATTTCTCTGAAGAAACTTTGCAGGCCAGAAGGCAGTGACATAATGTATTCTAAGTCCAGAAAGGGAAAAACTTGAAACCTAAGATAATCTACCCAGCAAGATTGTCATTTAGAATAGAAGGAGAGATAATTTCTCAGACAAGCAAAAATTAAAAGAAAACAGCAATACTAAACCTACCGTAAAAGAAATATTGAAAGTTTTCTCCGCATGGAAAACAAGCAAGAATCTATAGAAAAGAAACAGTTACAATAAGAAAGGCAAATATAGGGCTTCCCTGGTGGCGCAGTGGTTGAGAATCTGCCTGCTAATGCAGGGGACACGGGTTTGAGCACTGGTCTGGGAAGATCCCACATGCCGCAGAACAACTAGGCCTGTGAGCCACAACTACTGAGCCTGTGCGTCTGGAGCCTGTGCTCCGCAACAAGAGAGGCCACTATAGTGAGAGGCCCATGCATCACGATGAAGAGTGGCCCCCACTTGCCACAACTGGAGAAAGCCCTTGCACAGAAACGAAGACCCAACACAGCCAAAAATAAATAAATAAAAATAAATTTAAAAATTGCCAGATTCCACACATAGCTTTAAAAAAAAATGTATGATAATAATATAAATTAAGATAATGTAAGTGAAAAACCACTAACTAACCATATGTATAATAATAAAAAAAAAAGAAATGCAAATATATAAAAGAATTGAAGTTCACTTAAATAAGCTAGTACATAAGGTAAAAATAATCCAAAAGATGTTTTTGTAAAAAAAAATATAACTACAATTAATGACAAAAGGATAAACATGAAGAAGTGAACAAACAACTACAAAATCAATGGAAAACAAGGTTTAAAATGGCAATAAATACATATCTATCAATAATTACTTTACATGTCAATGGAATAAATGCTCCAGTCAAAGACTGGATTTAAAAACAAGAGCCTAAAATATGCTGCCTACAAAAGACCCACTTTAAGGTAAATGACTCACATAGATTGAAAGTGAGGGGATGGAAAAAGATATTTAATGCAAACAGAAATCACAAGAAAGCAGGGGTAGCAATACTCATATCAGACAAAACAGATTTTAAAACAAAGGCCATAAAGAAAGATAAAGAAGGACACTATATATAATAGAAGGATCAATACAAGGAGAGGATACTACACTTGTTAATATTTATGCACCCAATATAGGAGCACCCTAATATATAAAACAAATATTAATAGAAAGGGAGAAATTGACAATAATACAATAATAGTAGGAGAATTTAACACCCCACTGACATTTATGAACAGATCATCTAGACAGAAAATCAATACTGTAATGCAATAGACGTCCAAAATGATACAATAGACCAGTTGGACTTAATTTCTGCTTACATGACACTACATCCAAAAAAACAGATGCACATTCTTTTCAAGCATGCAGGAAACATTCTCTAGGATAGATCACATACTAGGTCAGGAAACAAGCCTCAACAAATTTAAGAAATATAAATCATTTCAAGTATTCTTTCTGACCCCAAATGGTATCTAGAAATCAACCAAGAAAGAAAAGAAGGGAAAAGAATGAACACGTGGACACTAAACAAAATGTTACTAAAAAAACCAATGGATCAACAATGAAATCAAAGAAGAAATTTTTAAATACCTTGACACAAACAACAATGAAAACACAACCATATGAAATCTATGAGATACAGCTAAAGCAGTCCTTAGAGGGAAGTTCATATTGATACAGACCTTCTTCAGAAAATAAGAAAAATGTGAAATAAATATCCTAACCTACCACTTAAAAGAATTAGAAAAAGAAGAACAAACAAAACCCACAGTCAGCAGAAGGAAAGAAATAATAAAAATCAGAAAGGAAATAAATAAAATAGAGATAAAAAACAGAAAATATCAACAAAACCAAGAGCTATTTTGTTGAAAATATTTAAAAAATTGACAAACCAATAGCAAGTTTAATCAAGAAAAGAGAGAGGACCCAAATAAGGAAAACAGGAAAGGAAACTGGTGAAATAACAACCGATTCTGCAGAACTACAAAATACAATAAGAGAATACTACGAAAAATTATATGCCCACAAATCAGACAACCCAGAAGCAATGGACGTTTCTAAAAATATTCATCCAACCAAAATTGAATCAAGAAGAAATGGATAATTTAAACAGACAAATCAGTAGAAGTGAAATACACTCTGCAAGAAAAAAGTTCTGCAAACAAAAGTCCAGGGGCTTGCCTGGCAGTGCAGTGGTTGAGAATCTGCCTACCAATGCAGGGGACACGGGCTCGAGCCCTGGTCTGGGAAGATCCCACATGCCATGGAGCAACTAGGCCTGTGAGCCACAATTACTGAGCCTGCGTGTCTGGAGCCTGTGCTCCGCAACAAGAGAGGCCGCCATAGTGAGAGGCCCGCACACCACAATGAAGAGTGGCCCCCGCTTGCCGCAACTAGAGAAAGCCCTCACACAGAAACTAAGACCCAACACAGCCATAAATAAAGAAATAAATAAAAAAAATAAAAAATAAAAAAGACCCATACTACTGTTTAAAAAAAAAATGTCCAGAAGCAGATGATTTCACCAGGGAATTAATTCTACAAAACATACAAAGAAGAACTTATACCTATCCTTCTCAAAATATTCCAGAAAGGTGAAGAGGAAGGAACACTCCAAAAGTCACTCTTTGATGCCAACGTCACCCTGGTATCAAAACCAGACAAAGACTACAAAAAAAAAGGAGAAAAAGAAAATTACATGCCAATATCTTTGATGAATATAGATACAAAAAATTTCAACAAAATATTAGCAAACTGAATTCAACAACACATAAAAAAGGTGATACACCACAATCAAGCTGGATTCACCCCAGGTTCATAAGGATGGTTTAACATATGCATATCAATCAATATGATACACCACATCAAAAAAGAAAAGACAAATTTACATGATCATGTCAATAAATGCAGAAAAAGTATTTGATAAAATTCAACATCCATTCATGATAAAAACTCTTACCAACGTGTGTATAGAGGGAGCATATCTCAACATCATAAAAGCTATTTATGACGTATCCCAGCCAACATAATAAATGGTGAAAAATTGAAAGTCTTCCCACTAAATTCAGGGACAAGACAAGAATGATCACTCTCACCGTTTCTATTCAGCATAGTACTGGAAGTCCTAGCCACGACAATCAGACAAGAAAAAGAAATAAAATCTATCCAAATTGGAAAGAAGAGGTAAAATTGTCATTATATGCAGATGACATGATACTCTATACAGAAAACCCTAAAGACTCCACACAAAAACTATTAGAACTGATAAATGAATTCAGCAAGGTAATAGGATACAAGATTAATATATAGTAATCAGTGGCATTTCTTTACAATAACAGTGAAATATTAGAAAGAGAAAGTAAAAAAAAAAAATCCTGTTTAAAATTGCATCAAACAAATAGAATACCTAGAAATAATCCTAACCAAGGAGGCAAAAGACTTATATACTGAGAACTATAAAACATTCATAAAGGAAATCAAAGATGATTCAAGGAAATGGAAAGATATCCCATGCTCTTGGATTGCAAGAATTAATATAATTAAAATGACAATTCTGCCCAAAGCAATCAACTGATTTAATGTGATCCTTATCAAATTACCTATGACATCTTTCACAGAACTAGAACAAATAATACTAAAATTTATATAAAACCATAAAAGACCTAGATTTGCCAAAGCAATCCTGAGGAAAAAGAACAAAGCAGGAGGCAAAACCTTCCTGGACTTCAGATAATACTACAAAGCTACAGTAATCAAAACAACATGGTATTGGAAGAAAAACAGACATATTGATCAATGGAACAGAATAGAGTCCAAAAATAAACCCAGATACCTGTGGACAACTAATCTTCAATAAAAGAGGCAAGAATAAACAATAGAGAGAAGAATCTCCTCACCAAGTGGTGTTGGGAAAGCTAGACAGCTCCATGTAAATCAGTGAAGTTAGAACATTCCCTCACACCATATACACAAATAAACTCAAAATGGCTTAAAAACTTAAATATAAGACCTGAGGCCCATAAAAGTCCTGGAAAACAACAAAGGCAAACCATTCTCTAACATAAATTGTACCAATGTTTTCTTAGGTCAGTCTTTCAAGGCAATAGAAATAAATGCAAAATTAACAAATGGGACCAAATCAAACTTACAAGCTTTTGCACAGCAAAGGAAACCATAAACAAAATGAAAAGACAACCTAAGGAATGGAAGAAAATATTGCAAACGATGTGACCAACAAGGGTTTAATTCCCAAAATATGCAAACAACCCATGCAACTCAATAACTAAAAATCAAACAAACCAATTGAAAAAATGGGCAGAAGACCTAAATAGACATTTATCCAAAAAAAGACATACAGAGAGCCAATAGTCACATGAAAAGACACTCAACATCACTAATTATTAGAGAAATGCAAATCAAAACTACAGTGAGGTATCACCTCACACCTGTCAGAATGGCCGTCATTAAAAAGTCTACAAATAACAAATGCTGGAGGGGGTGTGGAGAAAAGGGAACCCTACTACACTTTGGTGAGATTGTAAATTGATGCAGCCACTATGAAAATCAGTATGGAGGTTTCTTAAAAAAATAAAAATAGAATTACCAAATGATCCACAAATCTCACTCCTAGGCATATATCCAGAGAAAACTCTAATTTGAAAAGATAAATGCAGCCCAATGTTCATAGCAGCACTATTTACAATATGTAAGACATGAAAGCAACCTAAATGTCCATTTGACAGATGAATGGATAAAGAAGATTTATATTTATATATATACATATAAAATGGAATACTATTCAGTCATAAAAGAGAATAAAATAATGCCACTTGCAGCAACATAGATGGACCTAGAGATTATCATACTAAGTGAAGTAGGTCAGAAAGAGAAAAACAAATATCATGTAATATCACTTATATGTAGAATCTAAAATATGATACAAATGAACATATTTATAAAACAGAAACAGTCTCACAGACATAGAAAACAAACTTATGGTTACCAAAGGGGAAAGTGGGTTGGGGAGGAATAAATTAGAAGATTGGGATTAGCAGATATAAATTACTATATATAAAATAGATAGGGACTTCCCCGGTGGCACAGTGGCTAAGAATCCGCCTGCCAATGCAGGGGACACGGGTTCAAGCCCTGGTCCCGGAAGATCTCACATGCTGTGGAGCAACTAAGTCTGTGTGCTACAGCTACTGAGCCTGCATGCCACAACTACTGAAGCCCACACGTCTAGAGCCCATGCTCCACAACAAGAGAAGTCACTGCAATAAGAAGCTCATGCACCGCAATGAAGAGTAGCTCCTGCTTGTCACAACTAGAGAAAGCCTGTGCACAGCAACGAAGACCCAACACAGCCAAAAATAAAAAATAAAATAAAATAAAATAGATAAACAACAACGTCTCACTATATTGCACAGGGAACTATATTCAATATACTGTCATAAGCCATAATAGAAAAGAATATGAAAAAGAATATATATATTCAGTCACATATATACATATATGTAACTGAATCACTTTGCTGTTCACCAGAAACTAACATCACATTGTAAATCAACTATACTCCAAAAAAAAAAAAAAAAATGGATCCTCAACGCAATGTGTTGGGGGGGCAGACTTAGGATATAGTCAAGTCCCATACTCCCTGGTGAGTGACCCACAAACAAGAGAATAAGTACAATTGCAGAGGTTCTCCCAAAGGAGTGAGAGACAAAATCCCCACTTCAGGCTCCCCAGACAAAAGGCCCTGCACTGAGAAGATGAGCCCTCAGAGCTCTGAAGGCCAGCAGGGTTTATTTTTTGGGAGTCCCAGAGGGCTGGGGGAAATAGAGACTTCACTATTAAAGGGTGCACACAAAATCTCACATGCTCCAGAACCCAGGGCAGAAACAGTAATTTGATAGAAGCCTGTGTCAGACCTACCTGCTAATCTTGGAGAGTGTTCCAGAGTAGCAGGAGGAAACTGCAGATCATCTTGGGGACATAGACAAAAGTGGTAGCACTTTGGGGGAGCTCCTTCTACCATGTGGACACTGGTTCTGGCAAGTGCCATTTTGGATTCCTACCCCTAGTTAATTAGCCTCAGGACCCAGCCCCACCCTAACCCAATGGTCTGCAGGCTCCAGTGGGGGCCTGGAATGCCTCAGGCCAAGCAACTAACTGGGTGTGGACACAGTGCCACCCACTAGCAGACAAACTTCCTTAAGAGCCCCTGAGCCCACAGTTGCCTCTGGAAATGACCTTACCTGTCAGAAGGCCCATGACATGACTCCACACACAGTGCTGACTTCTAGACCCAAGGCCCCATGAGAAACAGTTCCACCCCCAGTAGGCCCTGGGACCAGCTGGGCCTCATCCCACTCACCAGTGTCCTTTCTCTAGCCTCAGACCAGGTGCATCACCCAGCAGGGAGAAATCAGCTGCCAGAAAACCCCAGCTTCAAGTATGCAGACATGGTCCACCCACCAGTAGGTCAGTCCCTGCCCTGGGACCAGCAGGGCCCTGACCTCACCCACTATCAGGCCAAAATAAACTTCAAGACACCCTGGGCACCATACCCAACTGTGTCAAGAACTGACACCAACCACCAGTGAACTGATACTAGCTCTGGGGCCTCTGGTCAGAGCAACCAGATCCCAGGATATAATTCTGCCTATCAGTAGGCTGCTACTAGCCCTAGGACCTGACTTCACCCACCAGTGGGTAGGCAATAGCCCCAGGGTCTCCTGGATGCTGACTTTGCCCACCAGCAACACAACACTAGCCCAGGGGCTCCCTGGGATTCTGCAGTTGTCTGCCTACTGACCCAGTGTTGCCAACCAGTAGCCAGCATCCTCTGCACAAGGCAGAGACTAGCAACCAACTGGACTGGGGACCAATAAACCTACCAGACTGCCCACATAGTCACCCCGCCACAACAGAAAGACACATGCAGCACTCATAGGGAAAATCCCTAGAGTATATAGCTCAGGTGATGATAGAGAACATGCTGCTGGGACAAACTGAACATCTCCTACTAAAGACCACTTCTCCAAGGTTAGCAAATGTAATGAACCTACCAGATAAATAAAAGTAAAAACATCAACTTAGGCAAAATGAGGTGACAGGGAACATGTTCCAAATGAAGGAACAAGATAAAACCCCAGACAAAGAACAAAGTGAAGTGGAGATAGGCTATCTAACTGAGAAAAAGTTCAGGGTAATAATCACAAAGATGATCAAAGAACTTGGGAGAAGAATGGATAGACAGAGTGAGAAGTTAGAAGTTTTTAACAAAGAGTTAGAAAACAAAGAACAACTAAAGATGAAGAATACAATAACTGAAATGAAAAATACTCTAGAAGGAATCAATAAGAGACTAAATGATACAGAGGAACAGATCAGCAAGCTGGAAGACAGAGTAGTGGAAATCACTGCTGCTGAACAGAAAAAAGAAAAAAGAATGAAAGGAAATGAAGACTGTTTAAGGGACGTCTGGGCAAAATCAAGTACAGTCATAGTCACAATTTTTTTGGACTGAGCTTTTTATTGTTTTCTTCCTCCCTTTTAATTATTCAAGCAATGCAAAAATAGATTCTTTATGTAAAAAATTAAAACAAATTCCAGCAATAGGAAAAAAAGCAAAGGTCCTGAATTCTTTTATCTTCTTAATTCCTTCCCCAGAACTGCCACTGCAGTTGTTTTGTTGTATATTTCTCTAGACCTTTTCCTTTATTTTACAAAAACAAAACAAACACATAAATGCACATACAATCTTAAATATACTGATAGCTTATTTCCTTCTGACCTGCAGAGTCTCTGTTGAAAAGTCAGCTGATAGGCTTATGGGAGTTCCCTTGTGTGTTATTTGTTGCTTTTCCCTTTCTGCTTTTGATATCCTCTCATTATCCTTGATTTTTGCCATTTGAATTACAGCGTGTCTTGGTGTGTTTCTCTTTAGCTTAATCCTGTAAGGGACTCTCTGCATTTCCTGGACTCAGGTGACTATTTCCTTTCCTAGTTAGGGAAGCTTTCAGTAATCATATTCACATTTTAAAAGTCTCAGAAAGAGAAGCGAGAAAGGATGAGAATATATTTGAAGACAAAATAACTGAAAACTCCCCTAATTTAGGAATGGAAATAGTCACCCGAGTCCAGGAAATGCAGAGAGTCCCTTACAGGATTAAACTAAAGAGAAACACACAAAGACACGTTGTAATTAAAATGGCAAAAATTAAGGATAATGAGAGGATATCAAAAGCAGAAAGGGAAAAGCAACAAATAACACACAGGGGAACTCCCATAAGCCTATCAGCTGACTTTTCAACAGAGACTCTGCAGGCCAGAAGGCAGTAACACAATATATTCAAAGTGATGAAAGGGAAAAGCCTACAACCAAGAATACTCTACACAACAAGGCACTCATCCAGATCTGATGGAGAGATCAAAGCTTTACAGATAAGCCAAACTAAAATAGTTCAGCACCAACAAACCAGATTTACAAGAAAGGACGAAGGAACTTCTCTAAGCAAAAAAGAAAAGGCTAGAGCTAGAAACATAAACATCATGAAATTAAAGGCAAACATAGAGTAAAGGTAGAAAATCACCCAAGCAAAAAGGTAGTAGGAAGCTAGTAGGAAGGTTAAAAGACAAAAGTAGTAAAATCATCTATATCCACAATAAGCAGTTAAGGAATACACAAATTAATTAGATGTAAAGTATGATATTAAAAAGAGTAATCATAAGGGGAGGGGAATACAAATGCAGGGTTGTTAAAATGCACTTGAAATTAAGAGATCAGCAAGTTAAAACATCATATAGATAAATAGATATAGATAGATGATAGGTAGATAGATAGATGATAGATAGATAGATTGCTATATATAAACGTCATAGTAACTACATATAAAAAATCTTTAATAGGAACACACACACAAATGAGAAAGAAATCCAAACATAAGACTAAAGATAGGCATTAAATCACAAGAGAGGAGAACAAAAGAAGAAAGGGGAAAAAGACCTACAAAAACAACCCCCAACTAATTAACAAAATGGCAATAAGAACAGATGCATCAATAATTAACTGTAAATGCACTAAAGGTTCCAATAAAAAGACATAGAGTTGTTGAATGGATACAAAAACAAGACGTGTATGTATGCTGCCTGCAAGAGACTCACTTCAGAGTTAAAGAAAAAAAGAGACTAAAATTGAGAGGATAGAAAAGCTTTTCCATGAAAATGAAAATCGAAAACAGCCAGTGGAGCAATACTTATATGAGATAAAATAGACTTTAATATAAAGAGTGTTACAAGAAACAAGGAATGACATTACATAATAATCAAGGGATCAAAGGAAACCATAAACAAGACGAAAAGACAGCCCTCAGTGTGGGAGAAAATATTTGCAAATGAAGCAACTGACAAAGGATTAATCTCCAAAATATACAAGCAGCACATGCAGCTCAATATCAAAAAACCAAACAACGCAATCCAAAAATGAATAGAAGACTTAAATAGATATTTCTCCAAAGATGATATACAGATTGCCAACAAACACATGAAGGAATGCTCAACATCATTAATCATTAGAGAAATGCAAATCAAAACTACAATGAGATATCATCTCACACCAGTCAGAATGGCCATCATCAAAAAATCTACAAACAATAAATGCTGGAGAGGGTGTGGAGAAAAGGGAACCCTCTTGCACTGTTGGTGGGAATGTAAATTGATACAGCCACTATGGAGAATAGTATGGAGGTTACTTAAAAAACTAAAAATAGAACTAACATACGACCCAGCAATCCCACTACTGGGCATATACCCTGAGAAAACCATAATTCAAAAAGAGGCATGCACCAAAATGTTCATTGCAGCTCTATTTACAATAGCCAGGACATGGAAGCAACCTAAGTGTCCCTCATCGGATGAATGGATAAAGAAGATGTGGCACCTATATACAATGGAATATTACTCAGCCATAAAAAGAAACGAAATTGAGTTATTTGTAGTGAGGTGGATGGACTTGGAGTCTGTCATACAGAGTGAAGTAAGTCAGAGAAAAACAAATACCATATGCTAACACATATATATGGAATCTAAAAAAAAAAAAAAAAGTCATGAAGAACCTAGGGGCAAGATGGGAATAAAGACGCAGACCTACCGGAGAATGGACTTGAGGACACGGGGAGGGGTAAGGGTAAGCTGGGACAAAGTGAGAGAGTGGCATGGACAAATACACACTACCAAATGTAAAATAGATAGCTAGTGGGAAGCAGCCGCATAGCACAGGGAGATCAGCTCGGTGCTTTGTGACCACCTAGAGGGGTGGTATAGGGAGGGTGGGAGGGAGGGAAATGCAAGAAGCAAGAGATATAGGGATATATGTATATGTATAACTGATTCACTTTGTTATAAAGCAGAAACTAACACACCACTGTAAAGCAATTATACTCCAATAAAGATGTTAAAAAAATAATAATAATCAAGGGATCAATCCAAGAAGATATAACAATTATAAATCCATATGCATCCAACATAGGAGTACTAACTACATAAAGCAAATATTAACAAACATAAAGGGAGAAATTGAAAGTACCACAATAATAGTAGGGGATCTTAACACCCTATTTATATAACTGGACAGATCATTCAGACAGAAAATAAATAAGCAAGCACTAGCCTTAAATGGCACATTAGACCAGAGGATTTAATAGATACATATATAGAGCATTCCATCTGAAAGTAGATTATACATTCTATTTAAGTGCGTATGGAACATTCTGCAGGGTAGACCACATGCTAGGCCACAAAACAAGCCTCAATAAATTTGAGATAATTGAAATCATGCCAAACATCTTTTCTAACCACAAGACTATGAGACTATAAATCAACTATTAGGAAAAAAACTGCAAAATAAAAAACCAACAAACAGGTGGAGACTAAACTATATGCTACTAACAACCAATGGATCACTGAATAAATCAAAAAAATACCTGAACAATAACACAAACACAATGATCCAAAATCTTTGGGAGGTAGCAAGAACAGTTCTAAGAGGGAAGTTTATAGTGATACAGAATTACCTCAGGAAACAAGAAAAATCTCAAGTAAACAACTTAATCTTAAACCTAAAAGAGCTAGAAAAAGAACAGACAAAGCCAAAAGTTAATGGACGAAAAGAAGTAATAATCAGAACAGAAATAAATGAAATAGAGACTTTAAAAAAAAACAGTAGAAAAGATCAATTAACCTAAAAGATGGTTCTTTGAAAAGGTAAACAAAACTGATAAACTTTTAGCCAGACTCATCAAGAAAAAAGGGAAGAGGGCCCAAATTAATAAAATCAGAAAAGAAAAAGGAGAAATTACAACCAACACAACAGAAATCCAAAGGACAATAAAGACTACTACAATTATATTCCCATAAAATGGACAAATTCCTGAAAACTTACAATATCCTAAGACTGAACCAGGAAGAAATAGAAAATAAGAACACACCAACTACAGTAATGGAATTGAATCAGTAATTAAAAAAAAAAAAAAAAAAAACTCCCAACAAACAAAATTCCAGAACCAGGTAGCTTCACAGGTGAATTCTACCAAACATTTAGAGAAGAGTTAATACCTGTCCTTCTCAAACTATTACAAAAATTTGCAGAGGAAGAAATACTTATGAACTCATTCTATGAGGCTCTCATCACCCTGATACCAAACCAGAAAAAAAAGATATCAAACAAAAAAAGAAAATTACAGGCCAATATTACTAATGAATATAGATGCAAAAATCCTCAGCAAAATACTAGCAAACTGAATCCAACAACACATCAAAAGGATCATACACCATGATCTAATGGGATTTATTCCAGGGATGTAAGGACTTTTCAATATCCACACATCAATCAATGTGATACACTACATTAACAAATTGAATAAAAACCATATGATTGTCTCAATAGATGCAGGAAAACTTTTGACAAAATTCAACACACATTTATGACAAAAACTCTCCAGAAAGTGGGCATAGAGGGAAGATACTTCAACATAATAAAGGCCATATGTGACAAATCCACAGCTAACATACTTAATGGTGAAAAAGTGAAAACATTTCCTGTAAGATCAGGAACAAGACAAGGTTGCCCACTCTTGCCAATTTTATTTAAGATAGTATTGGAAGTCCTAGGCACAGCAATCAAACAGGAAAAGTAAATAAAAGGAATCCGAGTTGGAAAGGAAGAAGTTGAAATGTCACCATTTGCCAATATCATGACACTCTACATAGAAAATCCTAAAGATGACAACCAAAAACTAATAGAGCTCATGAAGGAATTCAGTAAAGTTGCAGGATACAAAATTAATATAGAAAAATCAGTTGCATTGCTATACACTATCAATGAACTATCAGAAAGATCAACTGAGGAAACTACCCCACTTAAAATTGCATCAAAATGAATAAAACACCTAGGAATAAACCAACCCAAGGAGGTAAAAGACCTGTATTCAGAAAACTATAAGACACTGATGAAAGAAATTGAAGACAACACAAATGGAAAGGTATGCCATGTTCATGGATTGGAAGAATTAATATTGTTAAAATGACCGTATCACTCAAGACAATCTATAAATTCAATGCGGTCTCTATCAATATATCAAGAGCATTTTTTTCACAGAACTTGAACTGGTAATACTAAAATTATATGAAAACACAAGTATGCCAAATAGCCAAAACAATCTTGAGAGAGAAAAGAGCTAGGAGAATCACACTCCCTAACTTCAGACTATATTACACAGTTACAGTAATAAAACAGTATGGTATTTAACAAAACATTGTAAACAAACTACACTCCAAAAAAAAAAAAAAAAACAGTATGGTACTGGCACAAAAATAATATGTAGATCACTGGAACAGAATAGAGAGCCCAGAAATAAACCCACACACCTATGATCAATTAATCTATGACAAGGATGCAAGAATATACAATGGGGAAAAGACAGCCTCTTCAATAAGGGGTGCTGGGAATTGGACAGCTACATGTAAAAGAATGAAATCAGAACATTCTCTAACTTCATATATAAAAATTAACTCAAGATGGATTAAAGACATAAACAAGATCAGAAACCCTAAAATTTCAAGAAGAAAACATACACACAATACCTTTTTACATAAGTCATAGCATTATTAGCACTGTTTTTAGACCTGTCTCCTAAAACAAAGGAAATACAAACAAAACTAAATAAATGGAACCTAATTAAACTTAAAAGCTTTTGCACAGCAAAGGAAACCACCAATAAAATGAAAAGCTAACCTACTTAATTGGAGAAAACTTTTACAAATGATATGACCAATAGAGTTAATATCCAAAATATATAAACAGTACATACAACTCCCTCAACATTTTTTAAAAACTCAGTTAAAACTTATGCAGAAGACCTAAATAGACATTTTTCCAAAGACATTCAGATGGCCAACAGGAAGATGAAAACATGTTCAACATTACTAATTATCAGAGAAATGCAAATCAAAAATACAATGAGTTATCACCTCACTCCAGTCAGAATGGCTATCTTTAAAAAGTCGACAGAGCATAAATACTAGAGAGGTTGTGGATAAAAGAGAATGCTTTTACACTGTTGGTAGGAATGCAGATTGGTGCCGCCACTGTCTAAAACAATATAGAGACTTCTCACAAAACTAAAAATAGAACGACTATATGACACAGCAATTCTACTCCTTGGTATATATCTGAAAAAAATACTAATCCATAAAGAGACATGAACCCCAATGTTCATAGCAGCATTACTTACAATAGCTAAGATAAGGAAGCAACCTAAGTTCCTAGCAAGAGATGACTGGATAAAGAAGATGTAATATGTGTACACACACACACACACACACACACACACACACACACACAGTGGAATACTACTCAACCATAACATAGAATGAAATTTTGCGATTTGCAACAACATTGATGGATTGCAGGGTATTATGCTAAGTGAAATAAGTCAGACAGAGAAAGTCAAATACTGTATAATATCACTTACATGTGGAATCAATAAAATACAACAAACAAGTGAATATAACAAAAAAGAAACAGACTCACAGATATAGAGAATAAATAGTGGTTACCATTGGGGAGAAGGAAGAGGGAAGGGTCAAGATAAGGGTAGGGGATTAAGTGTTACAAACTACTATGTATAAAATAAATAAGCTACAAGGATATGTTTTACACCACCGTGAAATACAGCCAATATATTATAATACTATAAATGGAATAAAATCTTTAAAAATTGTGAATCACTATGTTGTACACCCAAAATTTGGATAATATTGTACATCAACTATACCTCAATTTAAAAAATATTTTCTAAAAAAATACTAAACAAATTCCTCACAAAATATTCCAAAAAAAAAATAGAGGATGAAATACTGCCAAATTCAGTCTATGAGGCCACCTACATGATACGAAAATCAGACAAAGATACTACAAAAAAAGAAATTACAGGCCAATACAGCTGATGAATATTGATGCAAAAATACTCAACAAAATATTAGGAAACAAAATTTAACAGTTTATAAAAGGAATATACATCATGATTAAGTGGGATTTATTCTTGTGATATAAGGATGGTCCAATATTTGCAAATCAATCAATATGATACATTAACAAATGAAAGGATAAAAATTAAATGATCATCTCAATAGATATAGAAAACGCTTTTGACAAAATTAGACATCTATTCATGATTAAAAAAAAAACCTCTTCAAGTTGGTATAGAGGGAACACATCTCAACATTATAAAGGCCATTTACAACAAACCAACAGCCAACATCATATTCAGTGGTAAAAAGCTGAAATTCTTCCCACTAAAATTGAGAACAGATGAGAGTGACCACACTCACCACTTCAATTTAACATAGTGTTTGAAATCTAGCCACAGCCATCAGACTAGAAAAAGAAATAAAAGGCAGGCAAATAGGTAGGGAAGAAATAAAATAGTCACTATTTGCTGATGAAATGTTACAATATACAGAAAACTCTGAGTTCTCCACCAAAAAAAAAATCTATTAGACCTAGAAAATGAATTCAGTATTGGTGCAGGATATAAGATTACAAGCATATAAAAATCTGTTGCTTTTCTATATGATAATGAAATATCAGAAAGAGAAAGAAAATAATCCTGCTTAATACTGCACCAAAAAATAAAATACCTAGGAATAAATTTAAAGAGGTGAAAGACCTATACTCTGAAAACTACAAAACATTGATGAAGAAAATTGATGATGATACAAAGAAATGGAAAGATATCCTGCACTCTTAGATTGGAAGAATATTGTTTAAAGGACAGTACTACCCAAAACAATCTCTAGATTTAATGCAAACCCTATAAAATATCTATGACATTTTTCACAGAACTTGAACAAATAATCCTAAAATTTATATGAAAGCACAAAAGATCCTAAATTGCCAAAGCATCTTAGAAAAAAAGAAAAAAGAATGAAGCTGGAGGTATCAGCTCTCTAACTCCAGACTATACTGTACTACAAAGCTACAGTAATCAAAACAGCATAGTACCAGCAGAAAAACAGAGTTATAGAACAATGAAACAGAATGGAGACCCCAGAAATAAACCTACACACTTATGGTCAATTAATCTATAACAAAGTGGTTAAGAATATACAAAGGAAAAGTTATTCTCTTCAATAAGTGGTGTGGGGAACACTGGACAACTACATGTAAAAAAATGAGATTAGAACATTTCTTCACACCGTATATAAAAATAAACTCAAAATGGAGTAAAGACATAAATATAAGACCTGAAACTACAAAATTCTGAGAAGACAACATAGGCAGAATAATCTTTGAAATAAATCATAGCAATATTTTTTGGATAAGTCTCCTAAGGCAAAAGAAATTAAAGCAAAAATATTTCAATGGAACCTAATTAAACTTAAAAGCTTTTGCACACCAAAGGAAACCACCCACAAAATGAAAACACAACCTATTGAAAGGGAGAAAATATATGCAAATGATGTGACCAATAAAGGGTTAATATCCAAAATATATAAACAGTACATACAACTCAATATCAAAACAACATATAACAAGATTGTTAAAAGGCAGAAGACCTGAATAGACATTTTTCCAAAGAAGACAAACAGACGGCCAACAGGTACATGAAGAAATGGTACATTACTAATCATCAGAGAAATGCAAACCAAACCTCACACCTGTAAAATGGCTATCATCAAAATGTCTGCAAATAACAAATGTTGATGAGGATGTGGAGAAAAAGGAACCCTAGTACACTGTTGGTGGGAATATAAATTGGTGTAGCCACTGTGGAAAACAGTATGGAGTTTTCAAACTACTAAAAATAGATCTACTATATTATCCAGCAATTCCACTCCTGGTTATATGTCCAAAGAAAACTAAAACATTAATTTGAAAAGATACATACACCCCAATGTTTATAGCAGCATTATTGACAATAGATAAGATATGGAAGCAAACTAAGTGGCTATCGACAGATGAATGGATAAAGAAGATGTGGTATATATATACACACACACACACAATGGAACATTATTCAGCCATTAAAAAAGAATGAGGATCTTGGGAGATGCAGGCACCTAGCACAGGAGTCCTGGGATGAGAAACAGGAGACAAAATGGCACGTGGACAAGGATGGTGCTGAGTGACATTGAGGTGACTGCAGTGGTGCAACAGTGAGAAATGGTTGAGGTGAGCAGGTCTTTTGAAGTTCCAGCTAGCAAGGCTTCTGACATCTTTGCCTGGTCTTGGTGCTCTGGCCTGATGTCAGGCCTGAGCCTCTGAGGTGGGAGAGCCAATTTCAGGACATTGGACCACCAGAGACCTCTGGGCCCCACGTAATATCAATCAGTGAGAGATCTCCCAGAGATATCCGTCTCAACGTTAAGACCTAGCTCTACCCAACTGCCAGCAAGCTCCAGTGCTGGACACCCCATATCAAACAACTAGCAAGACAGGAACACACCCCACACATTAGCAGAGAGGCTGCCTAAAATCATAATAAGTTCACACCCCAAAACACACCACCAGACGCGACCCTTGTCTTGAAAAGACAAGATCCAGCATCATGCACAGGAATACAAGCACCAGTCCCCAACACCAGGAAGCCTACACAACCCACTGAAGCAACCTTAGCCACTGGGGGCAGACAACAGTAATAAGAGGAACTACAAACCTACAGCCTGTGAAAAGGAGACCCCAACACAGTAAGTTAAACAAAATGAGAAGACAAAGAAATATGCAGCAGATGAAGGAGTAAGGTAAAAACCCACCAGACCAAACAAATGAAGAGGAAATAGGCAGTCTACCTGAAAAAGAATTCAGAGTAATGATAGTAAAGAAAATGGAAAATCACGGAAAGAGAATGGAGAAAATACAAGAAACGTTTAACAAGAACCTAGAACAACTAAAGAGCAAACGCACAATGATGAACAACACAATAAATGAAATTAAAAATTCTCTACCCCGGAGAGAAGATGGCGGAAGAGTACGACGCGGAGATCACCTTCCTTCCCACAGATACAGTAGAAATACATCTACACGGGGAACTGCTCCTACAGAACACCCACTGAACGCTGGCAGAAAACGTCAGACCTCCCAAAAGGCGAGAAACTCCCCACGTACTTGGGTAGGGCAAAAGAAAAAAGAAATAACAGAGACAAAAGAATAGGGTTGGGACCTGCACCAGTGGGAGGGAGCTGTGAAGGAGGAAAGGTTTCCACACACTAGGAAGCCCCTTCGTGGGCAGAGGCTGCGGGTGGCAGAGGGGGGAGCTTCGGAGCCACAGAGGAGAGCGCAGCAACAGGGGTGCGGAGGGTAAAGCGGAGAGACTCCCACACAGAGGTGCGGCGCTGATCAGCACTCACCAGCCCGAGAGGCTTGTCTGCTCAGCCGCCAGGGCGGGCGGGGCTGGGAGCTGAGGCTCGGGCTTCGGGCGGACCGCAGGGAGAGGACTGGGGTTGGCAGCATGAACACAGCCTGAAGGGGTTAGTGCACCACAGCTAGCTGGGAGGGAGTCCGGGAAAAAGTCTGCAGCTGCCGAAGATGCAAGAGACTTTTTCTTCCCTCTTTGTTTCTTGGTGCATGAGGAGAGGGGATTCAGAGCGCTGCCTAAACGAGATCCAGAGACGGGCACGAGCCACGGCTATCAGCACGTATCCCACAGCAACAGGGGCACAGAGGAAAAAAAGGAGAGATTCCCGCACAGTGGCTTGGCGCCGAGCAGCACTCAGCAGCCCAAGAGGCTTGTCTGCTCACCTGCCAGGGCGGGGGCGGGGCTGGGAGATGAGGCTCGGGCTTCGGTCAGATCACAGGGAGAGGACTGGGGTTGGCGGCATGAACACAGCCTGAAGGGGTTAGCGCACCACAGCTGGCTGGGAGGGAGACCGGGAAAATATCTGCAGCTGCCGAAGAGGCAAGAGTCTTTTTCTTGCCTCTTTGTTTCGCGGCACGCAAGGAGAGGGGATTCAGAGCGCTGCCTAAACAAACTCCAGAGATGGGCGTGAGCCGTGGCGATCAGCGTGGGCCCCAGAGACGGGTGTGAGACGCTAAGGCTGCTGCTGCCACCACCAAAAAGCCTGTGTGTGAGCACAGGTCACTCTCCACACTGCCCCTCCCGGGAGCCGGTGCAGCCCGCCACTGCCAGGGTCCTGTGATCCAGGGACAACTTTTCCAGGAGAACGCACAGTGCACCTCAGGCTGGTGCAACATCATGCCGGCCTCTGCCGCTGCAGGTTCGCCCCGCCTCCTCTGTACCCCTCCCTCCCCCCGGCCTGAGTGAGCCAGAGCCCCCGAAGCAGCTGCTCCTTTAACCCCGTTCGGTCTGGGCGGGGAACAGACGCCCTCAGGCGACCTACATGCAGAGGCGGGTCCAAATCCAAAGCTGAACCCCGGGAGCTGTGTGAACAAAGAAGAGAAAGGGAAATCTCTCCCAGCAGCCTCAGAAGCAGCGGATTAAAACTCCACAAACAACTTGATGTGCCTGCATCTGTTGAATACCTGAATAGACAACGAAATATCCCAAATTCAGGAGGTGGACTTTGGGAGCAGGATATATTAATTTTTCCTCTTTTCCTTTTTTTGTGAGAAGTATATGTATATGCTTCTGGGTGAAATTTTGTCTGTATAGATTTGCTTTATAATAGCTTTATTTTACTTCAGTATATTATATCCTCTTTCTTTCATTCTTTCTATTTTTTCTCACTTTTACTCTGAGCCGTGTGGATGAAAGGCTCTTGGTGCTCCAGCCAGGCATCAGGGCCGTGTCTCTGAGGTGGGAGAGCCAACTTCAGGACACTGGTCCACAAGAGACCTCCCAGCTCCATGTAATACCAAACGGCAAAAATCTCTCAGAGATGTCCATCTCAACATCAAGACCCAGCTTCACTCAACGACCAGCAAGCTACAGTGCTGGACACCCTAAGCCAAACTAGCAAGACAGGAACACAGCCCCATCCATTAGCAGAGAGGCTGCCTAAAATCATAATAAGGCTGCAGACACCCCAAAACACACCACCAGATGTGGACGTGCCCACCAGAAAGACAAGATCCAGCCTCATCCACCAGAACTCAGTCACTAGTTCCCTCCACCAGGAAGCCTACACAACCCACTGAACCAACCTTAGCCACTGGGGACAGATACCAAAAACAACGGGAACTACGAACCTGCAGCCTCTGAAAAGGAGACCCCAAACACAGTCAGATAAGCAAAATGAGAAGACAGAAAAACACACTGCAGATGAAGGAACATGGTAAAAACACACCAGACCTAACAAATGAAGAGGAAATAGGTAGTCTACCTGAAAAAGAATTCAGAATAATGATAGTAAGGATGATCCAAAATCTTGGAAATAGAAGAGACAACATGCAAGAAAGAATTAACAAGGACATAGAAGAACTAAAGAGGAGCCAAGCAATGATGAAAAACACAATAAATGAAATTAAAAATACTCTAGATGGGATCAATAGCAGAAAAACTGAGGCAGAAGAACGGATAAGTGACCTGGAAGATAAAATGGTGGAAATAACTACTGCAGAGCAGGATAAAGAAAAAAGAATGAAAAGAACTGAGGACAGTCTCAGAGACCTCTGGGACAACATTAAATGCACCAACATTCGAATTATAGGGGTCCCAGAAGAAGAAGAGAAAAAGAAAGGGACTGAGAAAATATTTGAAGAGATTATAGTTGAAAACTTCCCTAATATGGGAAAGGAAATAGTTAATCAAGTCCTGGAAGCACAGAGAGTCCCATACAGGATAAATCCAAGGAGAAACACGACAAGACACATATTAATCAAACTATCAAAAATTAAATATAAAGAAAACATATTAAAAGCAACAAGGAAAAAACAACAAATAACACACAAGGGAATCCCCATAAGGTTAACATCTGATCTTTCAGCAGAAACTCTGCAAGCCAGAAGGGAGTGGCAGGATATACTTAAAGTGATGAAGGAGAAAAACCTACAGCCAAGATAACTCTACCCAGCAAGGATCTCATTCAGATGTGATGGAGAAATTAAAACCTTTACAGACAAGCAAAAGCTGAGAGAGTTCAGCACCACCAAACCAGCTTTACAACAAATGCTAAAGGAACTTCTATAGGCAAGAAACACAAGAGAAGGAAAACACCTACAATAACAAACCCAAAACATTTAAGAAAATGGGAATAGGAACATACATATCGATAATTACCTTGAATGGAAATGGATTAAATGCTCCCACCAAAAGACACAGACTGGCTGAATGGATACAAAAACAAGACCCATATATATGCTGTCTACAAGAGACCCACTTCAGACCTAGAGACACATACAGACTGAATGTGAGGGGATGGAAAAAGATATTCCATGCAAATGGAAATCAAAAGAAAGCTGGAGTAGCAATTCTCATATCAGACAAAATCGACTTTAAAATAAAGACTATTATAAGGGACAAAGAAGGACACTATATAATGATCAAGGGATCGATCCAAGAGCAAGGTATAACAGTTGTAAATATTTATGCACCCAACATAGGAGCACCTCAATACATAAGGCAAATACTAACAGCCATAAAAGGGGAAATCGACAGCAAAACAATCATAGTAGGGGACTTTAACACCCCACTTTCACCAATGGACAGATCATCCAAAATGAAAATAAATAAGGAAACACAAGCCTTAAATGATACATTAAACAAGATGGACTTAATTGATATTTATAGGACATTCCACCCAAAAACAACAGAATACACATTTTTCTCAAGTGCTCATGGAACATTTTCCAGGATAGATCATATCTTGGGTCACAAATCAAGCCTTGGTAAATTTAAGAAATTTGAAATAGTATCAAGTATCTTTTCCGACCACAACGCTATGAGACTAGATATCAATTACAGGAAAAGATCTGTAAAAAATACAAACACATGGAGGCTACACAATACACTACTTAATAACGATGTGATCACTGAAGAAATGAAAGGGGAAATCAAAAAATACCTAGAAACAAATGAAATGGAGACACGATGACCCAAAACCTATGGGACGCAGCAAAAGCAGTGCTAAGAGGGAAGTTTATAGCAATACAAGCCTACCTCAAGAAACAGGAAACATCCCGAATAAACAACCTAACTTTGCACCTAAAGCAATTAGAAAAAGAAGAACAAAAAAACCCCAAAGCCAGCAGAAGGAAAGCAATCATAAAGATCAGGTCAGAAATAAATGGAAAAGAAATGAAGGAAACAATAGCAAAAATCAATGAAACTAACAGCTGGTTCTTTGAGAAGATAAACAAAATTGATAAATCATTAGCTAGACTCATCAAGAGAAAAAGGGAGAAGACTCAAATCAATAGAATTACAAATGACAAAGGAGAAGTAACCACTGACACTGCAGAAATACAAAAGATCATGAGAGATTACTACAAGCAACTCTATGCCAATAAAATGGACAACCTGGAAGAAATGGACAGATTCTTAGAAATGAACAACCTGCTGAGACTGAATCAGGAAGAAATAGAAAATATAAACAGACCAATCACAAGCACTGAAATTGAAACTGTGAGTAAAAACCTTCCAACAAACAAAAGCCCAGGACCAGATGGCTTCACAGGTGAATTCTATCAAACATTTAGAGAAGAGCTAACACCTATCCTTCTCAAACTCTTCCAAAATATTGCAGAGGGAGGAACACTCCCAAACTCATTCTACGAGGCCACCATCACCCTGATACCAAAACCAGACAAAGATGTCACAAAGAAAGAAAACTACAGGCCAATATCACTGATGAACATAGATGCAAAAATCCTCAACAAAATACTAGTAAACAGAATCCAACAGCACATTAAAAGGATCATACACCATGATCAAGTGGGGTTTATCCCAGGAATGCAAGGATTCTTCAATATACGCAAATCAAGCAATGTGATACACCATATTAACAAATTGAAGGAGAAAAACCATATGATCATCTCAATAGATGCAGAGAAAGCTTTCAACAAAATTCAACACCCATTTATGATAAAAGCCCTGCAGAAAGTAGGCACAGAGGGAACTTTCCTCAACATAATAAAGGCCATATATGACAAACCCACAGCCAACATTGTCCTCAATGGTGAAAAACTGAAACCATTTCCACTAAGATCACGAATAAGACAAGGTTGCCCACTCTCACCACTATTATTGAACATAGTTTTGGAAGTGTTAGTCACAGCAATCAGAGAAGAAAAAGAAATAAAAGGAATCCAAATCGGAAAAGAAGAAATAAAGCTGTCACTGTTTGCAGATGACATGATACTATATATAGAGAATCCTAAAGATGCTACCAGAAAACTCCTAGAGCTAATCAATGAATTTGGTAAAGTAGCAGGATACAAAATTAATGCACAGAAATCTCTTGCATTTCTATACACTAATGACGAAAAATCTGAAAGTGAAATTAAGAAAACACTCCCGTTTACCATTGCAACAAAAAGAATAAAATATCTAGGAATAAACCTACCTAAGGAGACAAAAGACCTGTATGCAGAGAATTAAAAGACACTGATGAAAGAAATTAAAGATGATACAAATAGATGGAGAGATATACCATGTTCTTGGATTGGAAGAATCAACATTGTGAAAATGACTCTACTACCCAAAGCAATCTACAGATTCAATGCAATCCCTATCAAACTACCACTGGCATTTTTCACAGAACTAGAACAAAAAATTTCACAATTTGTATGGAAACACAAAAGACCCAGAATAGCCAAAGCAATATTGAGAACGAAAAATGGAGCTGGGTAATCAGTCTCCCTGACTTCAGACTATATTACAAAGCTACAGTAATCAAGACAGTTTGGTACTGGCACAAAAACAGAAATATAGATCAATGGAACAGGAGAGAAAGCCCAGAGGTAAACCCACGCACATATGCTCACCTTATCTTTGATAAAGGAGGCAAGCATATACAGTGGAGAAAAGACAGCCTCTTCAATAAGTGGTGCTGGGAAAATTGGACACATACATGTAAACGTATGAAATTAGAACACTCCCTAACACCATACACAAAAATAAACTCAAAATGGATTAAAGACCTTAATGTAAGGCCAGACACTCTCAAACTCTTAGAGGAAAACATAGGCAGGACACTCTATGACAGCAATCACAGCAAGATTCTTTTTCACCCAGCTCCTAGAGAAATGGAAATAAGAACACAAATAAACAAATGGGACCTAATGAAACTTAAAAGCTTTTGCACAGCAAAGGAAACCATAAACAAGACCAAAAGACAACCATCAGAATGGGAGAAAATATTTGCAAATGAAGCAACTGACAAAGGATTAATTTCCAAGATTTACAAGCAGCTCATGCAGCTCAATAACAAAAAAACGAACAACCCAATCCAAAAATGGGCAGAAGACCTAAATAGACATTTCTCCAAATAAGATATACGGATTGCCAACAGACACATGAAAGAATGCTCAACATCATTAATCATTAGAGAAATGCAAATCAAAACTACAATGAGATATCATCTCACACCAGTCAGAATGGCCATCATCAAAAAATCTAGAAACAATAAATGCTGGAGAGGGTGTGGGGAAAAGGGAACACTCTTGCACTGTTGGTGGGAATGTAAATTGATACAGCCACTATGGAGAACTGTATGGAGGTTCCTTAAAAAACTACAAATAGAACTACCATACGACCCAGCAATCCCACTACTGGGCATATACCCTGAGAAAACCATAGGTCAAAAAGAGTCATGTACCAAAATGTTCATTGCAGCTCTATTTACAATAGCCAGGACATGGAAGCAACCTAAATGTCCATCGACAGATGAATGGATAAAGAAGATGTGGCACATATATACAATGGAATATTACTCAGCCATAAAAAGAAATGAAATGGAGGTATTTGTAATGAGGTGGATGGAGTTAGCGTCTGTCATACAGAGTGAAGTAAGTCAGAAAGAGAAAAACATATACACTATGCTAACACATATATATGGAATCTAAGGGGGAAAAAAAAAAAAGGCCATGAAGAACCTAGTGGCAAGACCGGAATAAAGACACAGACCTACTAGAGAATGGACTTGAGGATATGGGGATGGGGAGGGGTGAGAAGTGACAAGTTGAGAGAGTGTCATGGACATATATACACTACCAAATGTAAAATAGATAGCTAGTGGGAAGCAGCCGCATAGCACAGGGAGATCAGCTGGGTGCTTTGTGACCACCTAGAGTGGTTGGATGGGGAGGGTGGGAGGGAGGGAGATGCAAGAGGGAAGGGATATGGGAACATATGTATGTCTATAACTGATTCACTTTGTTTTAAAGCAGAAACTAACACACCATTGTAAAGCAATTATACTTCAGTAAAGATGTTTAAAAAATTTTTTTTAATTAAAAAAATAAAAATTCTCTAGAAGGAATCAATAGCAGAATAACTGAGGCAGAAGAACGCATGAGTGACTTGGAAGATAAAAGAGTGGAAATAACTACTGCAGATCATAATAAAGAAAAAAGAATGAAACGAATTTAGAACAGTCTCAGAGACATCTGGGGCAACATTAAACACACCAACATTCGAATTATAGGGGTCCCAGAAAAAAGGAGAATAAAAAGTGTCTAAGAAAATATTTGAAGAGCTTATATTTGAAAACTTCCCTAACATGGGAAATGAAATAGTCAATCAAGTCCAGGAAGTACAGAGAGTCCCATACAGGATAAATCCAAGGAGAAACATGCCAAGTCACATATTAATCAAACTATCAAAAATTATATACAAAGAAAAAATATTAAAAGCAGCAAGGGAAAAGCAACAAATAAAATACAAGGGAAATCCCCATAAGGTTAACAGCTGATCTTTCAGCAGAAACTCTGCAAGCCAGAAGGGAGTGGCAAGACATATTTAAAGTGATGAAAGGGAAAAACCTACAACCAAGATTACTCTACACAACAAGGATCTCATTCAGATTTGATGGAGAAATTAAAATCTTTACAGACAAGCAGAAGATGAGAGAGTTCAGCACCACCAAACCAGCTTTAAAACAAGGAATTTCTCTAGGCAGGAAAAAAGCAGGAGGGAAAGACTTACAAAAACAATGCCCAAACAATTAAGAAAATGGTAATAGGAACATGCATATCAATAATTACCTTATTTTTAAGTCTTTTGTCATTTACAGACAGTTCTGGGTGTACTCTGATGCTTTTGCAAATATGTTCCTATAAAAGGGTTTCATCTTCAAGAAATTCATGGAAAAGACTCTGACAAGTACAGGTTTCTGGTAACTGACTGTACTGCTGAACTGAATGAATTAGCATTTTCAGAACTCTAATGAAAAACTGATGAACTCATAAAAGTGCTAACAAAAGATCAAGATAAAAAAAAATAATTACATGGGACTGAGTGAACTGATGAGGATGAGTATAATTTTTGTGACTTTCTGTTTGAATTAAAAAAAAAAAACCCACAAGGACTCAGAGGCAAAGAATATATAAATCAATTTTCATTGTAAAGTAAAGGAGCTGTTACAGTGCAGGATTACAGGACTGAATGTCAATATTATGACATAGTATGAGTGTGTTTCATGTTTGGTAATTGCAATCATTGTTGCTTTTGTTGTGGTCATCCATTTACAATGCTTGGTGTCAGTCTATTTATCTCTTGTAAAAATAAAATACAGTGTGTGTGTAAAAAATAATAATAAATAATTACCTTAAACGTAAATGGATTAAATGCTCCAACCAAAAGACGTTGACTGGCTGAATGGACACAAAAACAAGAACTGTATATATACTGTCTACAAGAGACCCATTTCAGACCTGGGGACACATACAGACTGAAAGAGAGAGGATGGAAAAAGTATTTCATGCAAATGGAAGTCAAAAGAAAGCTGGAGTAGCAATTCTCATATCAGACAAAATAGACTTTAAAATAAAGACTATTACAAGAGACAAACATGGACACTACATAATGATCAAGGGATGAATCCAAGAAGAAGATATAACAATTGTAAATATGTATGCAACCAACATAGAAGCACCCCAATACATAGGGCAAACAGTAACAGCCATAACAGGGGAAATCGACAGTAACATAATAATAGTAAGGGACTTTAACACCTCACTTTCACCAATGGACAGATCAACCAAAATGAAAATAAATTAAAAAAAATAAGGAATAATAAATAAAATAAAATAAATAAGGAAACACTAGCTTTAAATGACACATTAAACAAGATGGATTCAATTGATATTTAAAGGACATTCCAACTAAAAACAACAGAATACACTTTCTTCTCAACTGCTCATGGAACATTCTCCAGGACAGATCATATCTTGGGTCACATATCAAGCCTTGGTAAATTTAAGAAACTTGAAATTGTATCAAGTATCTTTT
The DNA here is from genome assembly GCF_965194805.1 of Balaenoptera borealis. Taxonomy (NCBI): domain Eukaryota; kingdom Metazoa; phylum Chordata; class Mammalia; order Artiodactyla; family Balaenopteridae; genus Balaenoptera; species Balaenoptera borealis. Next base: position 127,383,175 of record NC_138866.1, read on the forward strand.
CCAATCACAATGCTATGAGACTAGATATCAATTACATGAAAAAAAACTAAAAAATACAAACACATGGAGGCTAAACAATACGCTGCTAAATAACCAAGAGATCACGGAAGAAGTCAAAGAGGAAATCAAAAAATACCTAGAAACAAATGACAATGAAAACATGGTAACCCAAACCTATGGGATACAATAAAAGCAGTTCTAAGATGGAAGTTTATAGCTATACAATCCTACCTCAAGAAACAAGAAAAATCTCAAATAAACAACCTAACCTTACACCTAAAGCAATTAGAGAAAAAAGAAGAAAGAAACACCAAATTTAGCAGAGCACCTATCCTCAAACTCTTCCAAAATATAGAAGAGGGAGGAATTCTCCCAAACTCATTCTACAAGACCATCATCATGCTGATACCAAAACCAGACAAAGATGTCACAAAGAAAGAAAACAATAAGCCAATATCACTGATGAACATAGATGTAAAAATTCTCAACAAAATACCATCAAACAGAATCCAACAGTACACTAAAAGGATCATACAACATGATCAAGTGGGGTTTATCCCAGGAATACAAGGATTCTTCAATATATGCAAATCAATCAACGTGATACACCATATTAACAAATTGAAGGAGAAAAACCATATGATCATCTCAATAGATGCAGAAAAAGCTGTCGACAAAATACAACACCGATTTATGATAAAATACTCCAGAAAGTAGGCATAGAGGGAACCTACCTCAACATAATAAAGGCTGTATATAACAAACCCACAGCCAACATCATTCTCAAGGGTGAAAAATTAAACCATTTCCTCTAAGATTCAGAACAAGACAAGGTTGCCCACTCTCACCGCTATTATTCAACATTGTTTTGGGAGTTTAGGCTGCAGCAATCAGAGAAGAAAAAGAAATAAATGGAATCCAAATTGGAAAGAGAAGTAAAAGTGTCACTGTTTGCAGATGACATGATACTATACATAGAGAATCCTAAAGATGCTACCAGAAAACTACTAGAGCTAATCAATGAATCTGGTAAAGTAGCAGGATACAAAATTAATGCACAGAAATCTCTTGCATTCCTATACACTAATGATGAAAAATCTGAAAGTGAAATTAAGAAAACACTCCCATTTATCACTGCAACAAAAAGAATAAAATATCTAGGAATAAGCCTACCTAAGGAGACAAAAGACCTGTATGCAGAAAACTATAAGACACTGATGAAAGAAATTAAAGATGATACAAATAGATGGAGAGATATACCATATTCTTGGATTGGAAGAATCAACATTGTGAAAATGACTATACTACCCAAAGCACTACCAATGGCATTTGTCATAGACCTAGAACAAAAAATTCAGTTTTTATGGAAAACTCAAAAGACCCTGAATAGCCAAAGCAATCTTGAGAAAGTAAAATGGAGCTGGAGGAATCAGGCTCCCAGTCTTCAGACTATACTACAAGGCTACAGTAATCAAGACAGTATGGTACTGGCACAAAAACAGAAATATACATCAATGGAACAGGATAGAAAGCCCAGAGATAAACCAATGCACATATGGTCACCTTACCTTTGATAAAGGAGGCAAGAATATACAATGGTGAAAAGACAACCTCCTTAATAAATTGTGCTGGGAAAACTGGACAGCTACATGAAAAGAATGAAATTAGAACACTTCTTAACACCATACACACAAAAATAAACTCAAAATGGATTAAAGACCTAAATGTAAGGCCAGACACTGTAAAACTCTTAGAGGAAAACATAGGCAGAACACTCTATGACATCCCTCACAGCAAGATCCTTTTTGACCTACCTCCTAGAGAAATGGAAATAAAAACAAAAATAAACAAATGGGACCTAATGAAATTTAAAAGGTTTTGCACAGCAAAGGAAACCATAAACAAGTCGAAAAGACAACCCTCAGAATGGGAGAAAATATTTGCAAACAAAGCAACTGACAAAGGATTAATCACCAAAATATACAAGCAGCTCATTCAGCTCAATATCTAAAAACCAAAAAACCCAATTCAAAAATGGGCAGAATACCTAAATAGACATTTCTCCAAAGAAGATATACAGATTGCCAACAAACCCATGAAAGGATGCTCAACATCACTAATCGTTAGAGAAATGCAAATCAAAACTACAATGAGATATCATCTCACACCTGTCAGAATGGCCATCATCAAAAATCTACAAACAATAATTTCTGGAGAGGGTGTGGAGAAAAGGGGACCCTCTTGCACTGTTGGTGGGAATGTAAATTGATACAGCCATTATGGAGAACTCTATGGTGGTTCATTAGAAAACTAAAAATAGAACTACCATATGACCCAGCAATCCCACTACTGGACATACACCCTGAGAAAACCATAATTCAAAAGAATCATGTACCACAATGTTCATTGCAGCACTATTTACAATAGCCAGGACGTGGAAGCAACCTAAGTGTCCATTGACAGATGAATGGATAAAGAAGATGTGGCACATATATACAATGGAATTTTACTCAGCCATAAAAAGAAACGAAATTGAGCTATTTGTAGTGAGGGAGATGGACCTAGAGTCTGTCATACTGAGTGAAGTAAGTCAGAAAGAGAAAAACAAACACTATATGCTAACACATATATATGTAATCTAAAAAAAAAATGTTCTGATGAACCTAGGGACAAGACAGGAATAAAGACATAAAGACACAGACATTGAGAATGGACTTGAGGACACAGGGAAGGGGAAGGGTAAGCTGGGACAAACTGAGAGAGTAGCATCGACATATACACACTACCAAATGTAAAATAGATAGCTAGTGGGAAGCAGCTGCATAGCACAGGGAGTTCAGCTCGGTGCTTTGTGACCACCCAGAGGGGTAGGATAAGGAGGGTGGGAGGGAGATGCAAGAGGGAGGGTATATGGGTATATATGTATACATATAGCTGATTCACTTTGTTATACATCAGAAACTAATACAACATTGTAAAGCAATTTTTCTCCAATAAAGGTGTTTAAAATAATGAATGAAATTCTGCCATTTGCAATAACATGGATGGATCTAGTGTTTACTACGCTAAGTGATGTAAATCAGAGAAAGACAAGTACTCTATGCTATCACATATAGGCGAGTCTAAAAAATAAATGAATGAATATAACAAAACATGAACAGACTCAGAGATATAGAGAACAATCTAGTGGTTACCAGTGGAGAGAGGGAAGATGTTAGTGGCAAGATATTTGTATGGGATTAAGAGATAAAAACTACTATGTTTAAAATAAATAAGCAACAAGGATATATCGTGAATCAGAGGGAAACATCTGAATCATGGAGTCCTAAAACTGCTTTTTCCTGAATTCCACAACACTGAAGCTGGATGAATTGATATAAACACCAGGGAAGACACCACAACAGATCATGCATGTGCAACCTTCATGCTCGCTGCTGTGTGGGTCACTCAGAAAGTTCACTGGAACACCTGATGCCATCACCACAGACATTCAAATTACAAAATAGAATATCAATTGAATTCCTTGACTCCATCATCTAAAGATGCTTTGAGCCCAACATCTAGAAATCTGAAATGATTGCCCTCTGGAATCAGAAACTGAGTTAACTATAAATCTTTATTTTTGTTTTATTTCATAGTATCTCCACATCATTAAATACCTGACTGATAACATCATTCAGAAAATACCCACTACAGCCAAATCTCAACAGACGATTAACCAGATCCTTAATGAACAAAGGGCAACCCAAAAAGAGTTTAACTTAAAATGTTCAAAGGAAAGAAAGAAAAAAATCTGTTGTTTTTTCTTGAACTTGAGGTGGGAAAATGACAAAGATTCTTTGATTGGTCTAACTTTAGTCAGGCTCCTGAACCTACTCCGAGGCACATGTGTGTACTTCCTAGTAATATCTTCAGCAAGAAAGCTGCTAAGTGAGCTCAGCAATAGTTCCTCATCCTCCATATCTGATTGCCCTAAATATCTAATCAGAATTCTTATCTTCCTCCTTCCACCAGGTGATGAATGATCTGCCTGGCCTCTCTTCGCAACAATCCAGTTAGATTGGTTTAGCCAGAATGCTCTTTACCCTTACTGTTTCCTATTAGCAATTTTCTAAAAAGTAGCCTCTACCAGGCTCCTTGTCTATATATTCACACTTGCAAATTGTTCATTCATATTTGAACCTGGTTCTATACTGAAGTCTCCTTCTGCCATTACAATAGTTTTTAATAAACCTACATTTTCTGCTTTAATGACTGTTGAGCTACATTTTTTCTCTAACAGTAGTAGAGTGAATCACTCCAGATAGCACAGTAAATCTCCTCCTTACCAGTTGATTCAGAGACATGAGGAGGAGAAATTGGCCATTTGGCAGTCTTAACTTCCATTTCAGGGAAATCATTGTTTTGTCTACTGGTGGAAGCATTTGTTCCTGTGGAACTAAGACTTGTAGATCAACAGAGCATGAAATTAGAGGAACGGGAAGGAAAAAGTTGCTAGTGGTTAGTAGAGGTAGGAGGTAATGGTGTAATTCCCATTGCCAACCTTCATTTCTGGACCCATGAATCCAGAGTACCAGAGTAACACCACCATATGTTGAATGTAATTCAGAGCATACACAACCTCTTGGAGAGCCCTGCTACAGCATTCCAACACATTGTCACCCAGTTGGCACTGAAACTGAGTCTTCAAAAGGCCCTGTCTCTGTTCTGTCAAGTCAGCTGCTTTAGATGGTGGGGATCATGGTAGGATACTGAATTTAATGAACATGGGCCCATTGCCACACTCCCTTTGCTGTGAAGTGAGTCTTTTAATCTAAAGTAATGCTTTGTGGAATACTATAGTAGTGAATAAGACATTCTTTAATCTACAAAATGTAGTTTTGGCAGTAATGTTGCATGCAGGGAAAGCAATTTCATACCAAGTATAAGAGTCAGTTCCAGTAAGGACAAAACAACCACCTTCCTATATGGAAGCAGCCCAATGTAATCAATCTACCCCCAGGTAGCTGGTTAAACACCCCAGGGAATAGTGCCATATCAGGGACATAATGTTGATGTCCCCTACTGGCAGACTGGACACTTGGCCTTGGTAAATGGAAGTCCAAGTGGCTGAGCCTATGCACGACTTCCATCACTGCCACTACGGCCTCTTTCTTTATTAACCTGCTGGGAAGTAACAGGGTGGTGAGGGAAAGAGGTTACTGGTATCCACTGTTGTGTCATCCTATCCACTTGATTATTAAAATCTTCCTCTGATGATGTCACACTTTAGTGAGCATTCACATAGGAAACAAAATCTTCATGTTCTTTCCCCATTGAGAGAGAACTATCCATATACAACTTCACCAAATTTCATTGTCACCAATTTTCCAATTAATTTCCTCTTAAGTCCTTGGCAATAGCACCAAAGCATTGGCCATAACCCATGTAGTGGTACATAATTATACATTACTAATTTCTCCCTTTTAGTAAAGTGAACATCCAGGTGCACTGTCCAAAGTTCTTCTCACTGGGAGGATTTCCCTCTACCGCTATCCTTCAGGGATATCTCAAGAAGGGCTGTAGTCCTGCAAACTGTTTACTTTCAGGTGGTGTTTGCAATGGAAGAGAATAATCTGTTATCTAAGCTCACCTCATTTCTTCTTCTGTCAACTGAATTCAGGGAGCTGCTAGTGTAGGCTAGCTTTTTTTTAGGACTTAGTAGGTCTGATAACACCCAATACATGATAAACAGTCCAGTCCCATGGAAACTTGATGGCCCATGGTCAAGCATTCACTCCCTGGTAAGAATCAGTAGCAAGCCAAGAGCTGTTCTCTAAAGGAGAGTAGGTATCTGAGGATGACAGCAGTCCCTTGCACCAAAATCCTAAACACCTATGCTGCTATTCACCTAAAGGCATTGCCAAAGTCTCCATATAGCATCCCTATCTGCCAGTGAAGCTTCAGGAACCATTGGGACTGCTGGAATATATGGCCAAAAGTTGTAGAGGAGTTTTCACAGCTGCCTATACCTTTTGAAGAGTCTTCTCTTCCTCCAGGTCACACTCAAACTAGCAGCTTTTTGGGTCACTCAAAAACTGGGCCAGTGTAACACTCCCAAATGAGAAATATATTACCTCTAAAATCGAAAGAGGACCACCAGGCAATGTTCCACTTTCTTGGTTGTAAAAGAGACCAGATGCAACAACTTATTCTTCACCTTGAATTAGATATTTGGGCATGTCCTACTCACTGGACCCCTGGATATTTCACTGAGGTAGAATACCCCTGAATTGTCTCATATTTATTACCCACCATCTGCCATATGAGCCCATCTCACAGTACATAATACCTTTCTTTCTCAATCAATGCCCCACCTCAACAGTAAACACCCTAATAGAATTAGAATTCAACTTGCATTAAATTTTGGCAGTTCCAGTTTTATTTTCAGCAATTTCAGCCCTAAAGGTGGTAAGTCTGTCTCTTAGGGCACACCTCAAAGCTCTGAGGTCATTTATACAACCCTGGAGCTGAGAATTTTAATCCCTAATCTCATTCTTTTCTTCTACTACTTTGTCCAGCAACATAAGGAGAAAACAACCAACATCATTATATTCCATAGTATTTCAAAAAAATGTTTGAGAGTATTATATATAGAGTTACTTAACTCCATCCTTCTTATAAGTGGCTGATTAAGAATATCCAATGTAGCCATTTTGTGTATCTCTAAAAATGTTTCTCAACAATGAACCATCAATGCTCTATTTACTGTTAGAAATAGAATCATCAGAGTCCTTTAATCTAGTGAGATTACAGAGTCAATTCCAACATCCTTAAATTTCTTTTCAACTAGAACCACTTTTGGTACCAAAAATTATATAAGTCAAGGTACACCAGAAAAACAAAACAGACAGGATAGGTAGGTAGGTAGACAAAAGGACATTTATTATTTGTAAATGTTCAGGCATTATGGAGACTGAGAAGCTCCACAAACTGTCACCTGCAACCTGGAGAACCAGGAAAACCAGTAAAGTAAGTCAGTTGAAGCCCAAAATCTGATAACCAGGTAGCCCATGGAATAACTGCTAGTCCCAATCAAAGGCCTGAGAACCAGGGACCCATGGTGTAAGTCCCAGAAACAAAAGACCCAAGAGCGAGGAAAAGATGAACTTCCTAGCTCAAGAAGAAGTGAGGGATATGACCTTTCGTCTCCTTTTTGTCCTATTGTGGCCTTCAACAGATTGGATAATGTCTGACACATTAGTAAGGGCAGATCTCTACTCCACTGAAACAAATATCAATCCCTTCCAGAAACGTCATCACATACACACCCAGAAATAATGTTTTAACACCTGTTTGAGCTTTTTATTAGCCAGGACAAGTTGACACAGAAAATTAACTATAACAAGGCCATCCATGACAACTTGATAAGTATAAGCATTGCGTTAATCCATAGGTAATTCCAAATAAAGAAAATTACTAGGACAGAATCTACTTAACATGATACAACTTCCTGCACACAACCACACACACACACACACACACACACACACATACCCCTTCCCCAGAATAGGAGGTAAAATCTTCAAATAATGTTTACTCTTCTACATATCCCATAACAAATAGTATAATGTAAAATTAACAATAGTTAAATATATGATATAAAGTCAATACATCTCATATTGCATGAAAAGGGAATAAGAGAAGCATTAAAAAAGATATTTAATATATGTATATATACACAGAAACATATTTATAACAAAATAGGGAGAAAATACAATTATAGTCTTCATTTTTATAAATGGTCACAAGTTCAAAGCTGGATTTATAATTACCTTCTGCTACTACGCATTCTGTATTTCCTTTGCATCAGAAAGCACCTGAGATACTGTTGGGGTGATTCAAACCTTCATTCATGATGGGTCTGGGTTATTACTAGTTCTGCTCTGATTAGGATGTTGTAGTTTCCCATTAATCTTAATGGGAATTGTAATACTAAGAGACACCTAACGGAGATTCTGTATTCCAGACATACTCTTCATCACCTCCTTTATGAAATAGTTTCCCAATCTCCCTTTGGAATTCACAAAAATTCTTTGCTTGACCAAACTTTGGTCAAGCTCTTGAACCTTTCCCTAGACCCATCTGTGCACTTTCTTGTAAAATCCTTAGCATGAACCCTGATAACTCAGTTTTGCAAGATGTTTCATCCTCCATGTCTGATCACCCTCCATATCTAATTAGGTTTCTCATCTTCACCATTCACAAAGTGACCTCTGATCCACCTTGCCTGTCTTCAGCAAGAATCCTGTTAGGTTGGTTTAGCCATTTCCCCCTTTACTCTTGATGTTTCCTCTTATATTATTTCATATGACTCCTACCAGTCCTCAGCTGTAAATTCTGACTCGCCAATGCTGTATTTGGAATTGAGCCTAGTTCTATACTGAGGTCTTGTCCTCTATTGCAGTAGTCCTGAATAAATTCTGTTTTTACCAATTTAACTACTCCCTACCTATGTATTGTCTGTGACATTTATGGTGTTACTACTCACACGAGATAAAATTCATCACTGGTCCCTTGGGCCCCACACTGAGGACCTTAATAAGCACCTTTGAAGGCTTTGTCTTTACTGCTGACTGATTGGTTGGTGATCCACTGGATTCCTAAACCATTGCTCCAGATAAATATCCTTTGAAGATGGTAAGAACAGATTTTCAATTCTTAAGATTTTGAATATACTCTAGAATCTGGGTTAGAGTCCCAGACAAACAGAGGCAGGTTTAGAGTATCAGATTTCTCTGTTCATAAGCATGATGTTACCATTAACTAAGAACATGGGAGTTTCTCAGTGTACTTAAAACCTTCTTCTTGAACCCTTTACTTTCCTTCTTATTGTCATGATTTTACTAACGATAACTGGAACTTCAATGGCCCCTTTGGGAAACTTTGATCTTCCTAAACTGGTTACTCTAAAACTTCTCTCTTCCCATCACAGTTGTTCACTCTTCCCCCTTTTACAGCTTTAGATCTTTCCTCCAGTTTCATTTAATCTTTTGCTATGTCCCCCTTCTTCAATCCCCTACCTTCTCCTTCTGTCCACCATGTGAGACACTTCCACCTTAGATCCTTACCTCCCTAAAGTCACTTAAATTTTAGGCCACCTACTCTTCATTGAGGGCTCTGAAGGGAATAAAGAAACTCCAAGAGCAATGAACCAAAGATAATAAATGAACAAAGGGCTATTTGCAAACAGAACTGGTTGTTTCATCCACTCAGTGGGTTTTGGACATATCCAGACAGTTGCTAGATATATCCTCAGTCACTGGGCCAAAATGGAGTCTACAGCCTCCACTAGATTACATACCAGGACAAAAGAAAATCTTAAAAGTCTCCCCCAGAAATACTGATAAATAGTTAACCTTAAATTACCCCATTTGCCAGAATCACAATTCAGGTAAAACTATAAAGTGGAGATAAACCAGGGAATTTTATGACAATTTTTACTGACCCATGGCTAAAATTTTAGGGTAAAAGCTATAAGACATTGTTTTCATGTGTCTGTATGTTCACATAGGTTTATGTATGCATGTATTACCAATTTATTTCATAAAATCACTTTGGCAAGATCTGTACAGATTGGCTTAGAGATATGTAAGTGTTTCTATAATTAAGTATTCCTAAAACTATCAGAAATGTAGAAATAAATCCAATTATTTAAAGTTATATAATCTGAGACCATCTTTGGTAAATAAAGCTAGTTTTTTAACTTGTTGGTAAAATTAAAACAGGCACATCTTCAGAGTTGCCAGCATTAAATATAAGGTAGACATATATTTCTTTCTACCTAGATTTATCTGTCAAACAAGCTTAAGTTATCTCTCCTAGGTGGTAATAATTATAAAACTATAAATCCAACCTAAAAATGTACAATAAATTGAATTGCTGGATGCATGTCAAGAATGGGATTTTTAAAAGAAAAAAACAAAGTGAGAGGTACCATATGTTTATTTTTTAAAGTTCTGGGTTTCTGTGATTTTGGGGATGGAGCGGTACATGCTATATTTGCCGACTTGAAAAATAACTTAGGATGATGGCTAGATTTGTTTAACTCAAATATTTCTGTAATCAATTTAACTATAATTTTAAGAACAAGTGATTTGAATATATGTAAGTGGGATAAAAGTTTATAAATGTATCTTTAAACAATAAATGTTTTCTTATAGGTCTACACAAAAATAGTTCCACAGGCGTTTTAGTAACTTGAAACTTTATATACTAAACTAAGATAAATAATAGATATCCAATGAATATCTAGATCATTCGCAAATAAAAAAATTGAAACACAAATTGCTGAACAATAAGTTGATGTACTTTTGGAATCACTTTTTATACAATATGGAGAAGGTAAATATATTTGACCTGTTAATAAACATGAGAAATTATATTATGAAAATGCATATACAGAAAAAATTCTCAACAAAATATTAGTAAACTGAATCCAACACATAAAAAGGTTCATACACCATAATCAAGTTGGATTTATACCAGGATCACAAGAATAGTTCAACATAGGAAAATCAATCAATGTGATATACCACATCAACAAAAGAAAAAGCAAAAAATTACATGAACATCTCAATAAATGCAGAAAAAGCATTTGATAAAATTCAACATCCATTCATGTTTAAACCCCTTAGGAAAGTGGGTATAGAGGGAACATATCTCAACATAATAAAATCTATTTATGACAAACCCACAGCCAATATAATACTCAATGGTGAAATGCTGAAAGACTTCCCACAAAAATCTGGAACAAGACAAGGATGCCCACTCTCACCACTTCTATTCAACATAGTACTGGGTGTCCTAGCCATACCAAGCAGACAAGAAAAAGAAAGAAAATGTATTTAAATTGGAAATCAGAGGTAAAATTGTCATTTTATGCAGATGACATGATACTATATGTGAAAACCCTAAAGACTCCACACAGAAACAACTAGAACTGATAAACAAATTTAGCAAGGTACCAGGATACAAGATTAACATACAGAAATCAGATTCATTTCTTTACACCAATAATGAAATATCAGAAATAGAAAGTAAAAAAAAAAAAGTCCTTTCTAAAATCTAATCAAAAAGAATAAAACCTGTTAGGTTAGGAATAAACCTGACCAAGGATATGAAAGACTTATTTGCTGAGAACTATAATACATTGATAAAGGAAATTAAAGAGGATTCAAAGAAATAGAAAGATATCTCATGCTCTTGGATTGTAAGAATTAATATTGTTGGGACTTCCCTGGTAGCACAGTGGTTAAGAATCTGCCTGCCAATGCAGGGGACACAGGTTCGAGCCCTGGTCTGGGAAGATCCCACATGCTGTAGAGCAACTAAACCTGTGCAGCACAACTACTGAACCTGTGCTCTAGAGCCCACGAGTCACAACTACTGAGCCTGCATACCACAACTACTGAAGCCCACATGCCTAGAGCCCATGCTCCACAACAAAGAGAAGCCACCACAATGAGAAGCCCATGCACCACAACAAAGGGTAGCTCCCACTTGCCACAATTAGAGAAAAGCCTGCACTCAGCAATGAAGACCCAACACAGCCAAAAATAAATACATAAATTTATTTTTTAAAAAGAACTAATATTGTTAAAATGGCCAAAACAATCTACAGATTTAATGTGATCTCTATCAAATTACCCTTGATATTTTTAACAGAACTAGAACAAATAATCTAAAAATTTATATGGAACCATAAAAGACCCAGAATTGCCAAAGCAATCCTGAGGGAAAAAACAAAACAAAACAAAAAACAAAGCAGGAGGTATAACCCTCCCAGACTTCAAACAATACTGCAAAACTACAGTAATCAGAGCAGTGTGGTATTGGCACAAAAACAGATATATGGATCAATGGAACAGAATAGAGAGCCCAGAAATAAACCCACACACCTATGGTCACTTAATTTTTGACAGAGGAGGCAAGAATATACAATGGAGAAAACACAGTCTCTTCAGCAAGTGGTGTTGGGAAACCTGGAAAGCTGCAGGTAAATCAATGAAGATAGAACACTCCCTCACACCATACACAAAAATAAACTCAAAATGGCTTAAAGACTTAAATATAAGATATGACACCATAAAATCCTAAAACAAAACAAAGGCAAAACATTCTCTGACATAAATTGTACCAATGTTTATTTAGGTCAGTCTTCCAAGGCAATAGAAATAAAAGCAAAAATAAACAAATGGGACCTAAGCAAACTTATAAGCTTTTGCACAGCAAAGGAAACCATAAGCAAAATGAAAACACAACCTATGGACTGGGAGAAAATATTTGCAAAGGATGAGGCTGAGAAGGGCTTAACTTCCAAAATATGCAAACAACCCACACAGCTCAATAACAAAAAGTCAAACAATACAATTGAAAAATGGACAGAAGACCTAAATAGACATTACTCCAAAGAAGACATACAGATGGCCAACAGGCACATGAAAAGAAGCTCAATATTGCTAATTATTAGAGAAATGTAAATCAAAGCCACAATGAGGTATCACGTCACTCCAGTCAAAATGGCCATCAAGATTTTCAGATCTTGGAAAATGGCGGAAGAGTAAGACGCGGAGATCACCTTCCTTCCCACAGATACAGTAGAAATACATCTACACGGGGAACTGCTCCTACAGAACACCCACTGAATGCTGGCAGAAGACATCAGACTTCCCAGAAGGCAAGAAACTCCCCACGTACTTGGGTAGGGCAAAAGAAAAAAGAAATAACAGAGACAAAAGAATAGGGACGGGACCTGCACCAATGGGAAGGAGCCGTGAAGGAGGAAAGGTTTTCACACACTAGGAAGCCCCTTCGTGGGCGGAGACTGCGGGTGGCAGAGGGGGGAAGCTTCGGAGCCACGGAGGAGAGCACAGCCACAGGGGTGCGGAGGGCAAAGTGGAGAGATTCCCGCACAGAGGCGCGGCGCTGATCAGCACTCACCAGCCTGAGAGGCTTGTCTGCTCACCCGCCGGGGCGGGTGGGGCAGGGAGCCGAGGCTCAGGCTTTGGTCGGATCGCAGGGAGAGGACTGGGGTTGGCGGCATGAACACAGCCTGAAGGGGATAGCGCACCACAGCGAGCCGGAAGGGAGCCCGGGAAAAAGTCTGCAGCTGCCGAAGAGGCAAGAGACTTTTTCTTCCCTCTTTGTTTCCTGGTGCATGAGGATAGCGGATTCAGAGCACCGCCTAAACGAACTCCAGAGATGGGCGCAAGCCGGGGCTATCATCGCGGACCCCACAGCAACAGGGGCGCAGAGGGAAAAGCGGAGAGATTCCTGCACAGAGGATCAGTGCCGACCAGCACTCACCAGCCCGAGAGGCTTGTCTGCTCACCCGCCTGGGTGGGCAGGGGCTGGGAGCTGAGGCTCGGGCTTCAGTCAGATCGCAGGGAGAGGACTGGGGTTGGTGGTGTGAGCACAGCCTGAAGGGGTTAGCGGACCACAGCTAGCCAGGAGGGAGCCCGGGAAAAAGTCTGCAGCTGCCGAAGAGGCAAGAGACTTTTTCTTGCCTCTTTGTTTCATGGCGCGCAAGGAGAGGGGATTCAGAGCGCCGCCTAAACGAACTGCAGAGACGGGAGCGAGCTGCTGCTATCAGCGCAGACTCCATAGACAGGCGTGAGAAGCTAAGGCTGCTGCTGCCGCCACCAAAAAGCCTGTGTGTGAGCACAGGTCACTCTCCACACCGCCCCTCCCAGGAGCCTGTGCAGCCCGCCACGGCCAGGCTCCCGTGATCCGGGAACAACTTCCCCAGGAGAATGCACGGCGCGCCTTGGGCTGGTGCAACGTCACACCGGCCTCTGCCGCCACAGGATCACCCCGCATCCGTATCCTTCCCTCCCCCCTGCCCGAGTGAGCCAGAGCCCACAAAGCAGCTGCTCCTTTAACCCCGTTCTGTCTGGGCGGGGAACAGACGCCCTCAGGCAACCTACACGCAGAGGCGGGTCCAAATGCAAAGCTGAACCCCGGGAGCTGTGCGAACAAAGAAGAGAAAGGGAAATCTCTCCCAGCAGCCTCAGAAGCAGCGGATTAAAACTCCACAAACAACTTGATGTGCCTGCATCTGTTGAATACCTGAATAGACAACGAATCATCCCAAATTCAGGAGGTGGACTTTGGGAACAGGATATATTAACTTTTCCTCTTTTCCTTTTTTTGTGAGTGTATATGTGTATGCTCTGGGTGAGATTTTGTCTGTATACCTTTGCTTTATAATAGCTTTATTTTATTTCATTTTATTTTATACTCTTTGTTTCTTTCTTTCTATTCTTTCTCCCTTTACTCTGAGCCGTGTGGATGAAAGGCTCTTGGTGCTCCAGCCAGGCATTAGGGCTGTGACTCTGAGGTGGGAAAGCCAAATTCAGGACACTGGTCCACAAGAGACATCCCAGCTCCACGTAATACCAAACGGCAAAAATCTCTCAGAGATGTCCATCTCAACATCAAGACCCAGCTTCACTCAACGACCAGCAAGCTACAGTGCTGGACACCCTATGCCAAACAACTAGCAAGACAGGAACACAATGCCACCCATTAGCAGAGAGGCTGCCTAAAATCATAATAAGGCCACAGACACCCCAAAACACACCACCAGACGTGGACATGCCCACCAGAAAGACAAGATCCAGCCTCATCCACCAGAACTCAGGCACTACTTCCCTCCACCAGGAAGCCTACACAACCCACTGAACCAACCTTAGCCACTGGGGACAGATACCAAAAACAACGGGAACTACGAACCTGCAGCCTCTGAAAAGGAGACCCCAAACACAGTCAGATAAGCAAAATGAGAAGACAGAAAAACACACAGCAGATGAAGGAACAGGGTCAAAACACACCAGACCTAACAAATGAAGAGGAAATAGGTAGTCTACCTGAAAACGAATTCAGAATAATGATAGTAAGAATGATCCAAAATCTGGGAAATAGAATAGACAAAATGCAAGAAACATTTAACAAGGACGTAGAAGAACTAAAGAGGAACCAAGCAATGACGAAAAGCACAATAAATGAAATTAAAAATACTCTAGATGGGATCAATAGCAGAATAACTGAGGCAGAAGAACGGATAAGTGACCTGGAAGATAAAACGGTGGAAAGAACTACTGCAGAGCAGGATAAAGAAAAAAGAATGAAAAGAACTGAGGACAGTCTCAGAGACCTCTGGGACAACATTAAATGCACCAGTATTCGAATTATAGGGGTCCCAGAAGAAGAAGAGAAAAAGAAAGGGACTGAGAAAATATTTGAAGAGATTATAGTTGAAAACTTCCCTAATATGGGAAAGGAAATAGTTAATCAGGTCCTGGAAGCACAGAGAATCCTATACAGGATAAATCCAAGGAGAAACACGACAAGACACATATTGATCAAACTATCAAAAATTAAATATAAAGAAAACATATTAAAAGCAACAAGGGAAAAACAACAAATAACGCACAAGGGAATCCCCATAAGGTTAACAGCTGATCTTTCAGCAGAAACTCTGCAAGCCAGAAGGGAGTGGCAGGATATACTTAAAGTGATGAAGGAGAAAACCCTACAACCAAGATGACTCTACCCAGCAAGGATCTCATTTAGATGTGATGGAGAAATTAAAACTTTTACAGACAAGCAAAAGCTGAGAGAGTTCAGCACCACCAAACCAGCTTTACAACAAATGCTAAAGGAACTTCTATAGGCAAGAAACACAAGAGAAGGAAAACACCTACAATAACAAACCCAAAACATTTAAGAAAATGGGAATAGGAACATACATATCGATAATTACCTTGAATGGAAATGGATTAAATGCTCCCACCAAAAGACACAGACTGGCTGAATGGATACAAAAACAAGACCCATATATATGCTGTCTACAAGAGACCCACTTCAGACCTAGAGACACATACAGACTGAATGTGAGGGGATGGAAAAAGATATTCCATGCAAATGGAAATCAAAAGAAAGCTGGACTAGAAATTCTCATTTCAGACAAAATAGACTTTAAAATAAAGACTATTACAAGAGACAAAGAAGGACACTATATAATGATCAAGAGATCGATCCAAGAGGAAGGTATAACAGTGGTAAATATTTATGCACGCAACATAGGAGCACCTCAATACATAAGGCAAATACTAACAGCCATAAAAGGGGAAATTGACAGCAACACAATCATAGTAGGGGACTTTAACACCCCACTTTCACCAATGGACAGATCATCCAAAATGAAAATAAATAAGGAAACACAAGCTTTAAATGATACATTAAACAAGATGGACTTAATTGATATTTATAGGACATTCCACCCAAAAACAACAGAATACACATTTTTCTCAAGTGTTCATGGAACATTTTCCAGGATAGATCATATCTTGGGTCACAAATCAAGCCTTGGTAAATTTTAGAAAATTTAAATAGTATCAAGTATCTTTTCCGACCACAACGCTATGAGACTAGATATCAATTACAGGAAAAGATGTGTAAAAATTACAAACACATGGAGGCTACACAATACACTACTTAATAACGAAGTGATCACTGAAGAAATCAAAGGGGAAATCAAAAAATACCTAGAAACAAATGACAATGGAGATACGACGACCCAAAACCTATGGGACGCAGCAAAAGCAGTGCTAAGAGGGAAGTTTATAGCAATACAAGCCTACCTCAAGAAACAGGAAACATCTCGAATAAACAACCTAACCTTGCACCTAAAGCAATTAGAGAAAGAAGAACAAAAAAACCCCAAAGCTAGCAGAAGGAAAGAAATCATAAAGATCAGGTCAGAAATAAATGGAAAAGAAATGAAGGAAACAATAGCAAAAATCAATGAAACTAAAAGCTGGTTCTTTGAGAAGATAAACAAAATTGATAAACCATTAGCCAGACTCATCAAGAGAAAAAGGGAGAAGACTCAAATCAATAGAATTAGAAATGAAAAAGGAGAAGTAACCACTGACACTGCAGAAATACAAAAGATCATGAGAGATTACTACAAGCAACTCTATGCCAATAAAATGGACAACCTGAAAGAAATGGAGAGATTCTTAGAAATGCACAAACTGCCGAGACTGAACCAGGAAGAAATAGAAAATATGAACAGACCAATCACAAGCACTGAAATTGAAACTGTGATTAAAAACCTTCCAACAAACAAAAGCCCAGGACCAGATGGCTTCACAGGTGAATTCTATCAAACATTTAGAGAAGAGCTAACACCTATCCTTCTCAAACTCTTCCAAAATATTGCAGAGGGAGGAACACTCCCAAACTCATTCTACGAGGCCACCATCACCCTGATACCAAAACCAGACAAAGATGTCACAAAGAAAGAAAACTACAGGCCAATATCACTGATGAACATAGATGCAAAAATCCTCAACAAAATACTAGTAAACAGAATCCAACAACACATTAAAAGGATCATACACCATGATCAAGTGGGGTTTATCCCAGGAATGCAAGGATTCTTCAATATACGCAAATCAATCAATGTGATACACCATATTAACAAATTGAAGGAGAAAAACCATATGATCATCTCAATAGATGCAGAGAAAGCTTTCAACAAAATTCAACACCCATTTATGATAAAAGCCCTGCAGAAAGTAGGCACAGAGGGAACTTTCCTCAACATAATAAAGGCCATATATGACAAACCCACAGCCAACATTGTCCTCAATGGTGAAAAACTGAAACCATTTCCTCTAAGATCAGGAACAAGACAAGGTTGCCCACTCTCACCACTATTATTCAACATAGTTTTGGAAGTGTTAGCCACAGCAATCAGAGAAGACAAAGAAATAAAAGGAATCCAAATCGGAAAAGAAGAAGTAAAGCTGTCACTATTTGCAGATGACATGATACTATACATAGAGAATCCTAAAGATGCTACCAGAAAACTCCTAGAGCTAATCAATGAATTTGGTAAAGTAGCAAGATACAAAATTAATGCACAGAAATCTCTTGCATTTCTATACACTAATGACGAAAAATCTGAAAGTGAAATTAAGAAACACTCCCGTTTACCATTGCAACAAAAAGAATAAAATATTTAGGAATAAACCTAGCTAAGGAGACAAAAGACCTGTATGCAGAGAATTAAAAGACACTGATGAAAGAAATTAAAGATGATACAAATAGATGGAGAGATATACCATGTTCTTGGATTGGAAGAATCAACATTGTGAAAATGACACTACCACCCAAAGCAATCTACAGATTCAATGCAATCCCTATCAAACTACCACTGGCATTTTTCACAGAACTAGAACAAAAAATTTCACAATTTGTATGGAAACACAAAAGACCCCGAATAGCCAAAGCAATATTGAGAACGAAAAATGGAGCTGGAGGAATCAGGCTCCCTGACTTCAGACTATATTACAAAGCTATAGCAATCAAGACAGTTTGGTACTGGCACAAAAACAGAAATATAGATCAATGGAACAGGATAAAAAGCCCAGAGATAAACCCACGCACATATGGTCACCTTTTCTTTGATAAAGGAGGCACGCATATACAGTGGAGAAAAGACAGCCTCTTCAATAAGTGGTGCTGGGAAAATTGGACACATACATGTAAAAGTATGAAATTAGAATACTCCCTGACACCATACACAAAAATAAACTCAAAATGGATTAAAGACCTAAGTGTAAGGCCAGACACTATCAAACTCTTAGAGGAAAACATAGGCAGAGCACTCTATGACATAAATCACAGCAAGATCCTTTTTGACCCAGCTCCTAGAGAAATGGAAATAAAAACAAAAATAAACAAATGGGACCTAATGAAACTTAAAAGCTTTTGCACAGCAAAGGAAACCATAAATAAGACCAAAAGACAACCCTAAGAATGGGAGAAACTATTTGCAAATGAAGCAACTGACAAAGGATTAATCTCCAAGATTTACAAGCAGCTCATGCAGCTCAATAACAAAAAAACGAACAACCCAATCCAAAAATGGGCAGAAGACCTAAATAGACATTTCTCCAAAGAAGATATACAGATTGCCAACAGACACATGAAAGAATGCTCAACATCATTAATCATTAGAGAAATGCAAATCAAAACTACAATGAGATATCATCTCACACCGGTCAGAATGGCCATCATCAAAAAATCTAGAAACAATAAATGCTGGAGAGGGTGTGGGGAAAAGGGAACACTCTTGCACTGTTGGTGGGAATGTAAATTGATACAGCCACTATGGAGAACAGTATGGAGGTTCCTTAAAAAACTACAAATAGAACTACCATATGACCCAGCAATCCCACTACTGGGCATATACCCTGAGAAAACCATAATTCAAAAAGAGTCATGTACCAAAATATTCATTGCAGCTTTATTTATAATAGCCAGAACATGGAAGCAACCTAAGTGTCCATCATCGGATGAATGGATAAAGAAGATGTGGCACATATATACAATGGAATATTACTCAGCCATAAAAAGAAATGAAATGGAGGTATTTGTAGTGAGGTGGATGGAGTTAGAGTCTGTCATACAGAGTGAAGTAAGTCAGAAAGAGAAAAACAAATACAGTGTGCTAACACATATATATATGGAATCTAAGGGAAAATAAAGGTCATGAAGAACCTAGTGGCAAGACGGGAATAAAGACACAGACTTACTAGAGAATGGACTTGAGGATATGGGTAGGGGGAGGGGTAAGATGTGACAGGGTGAGAGAGTGGCATAGACATATATACACTACTAAATGTAAAATAGATAGCTAGTGGGAAGCAACCGCATAGCACAGGGAGATCAGCTTGGTGCTTTGTGACCACCTAGAGGGGTTGAATAGGGAGGGTGGGAGGGAGGGAGATGCAAGAGGGAAGAGATATGGGAACATATGTACATGTACAACTGATCCACTTTGTTATAAAGCAGAAACTAACACACCATAAATTAATTATAATTATAATTATAAAAATTATAAATTTATAAATAAATTATAAATTGCTCTATAATTGTAAAGCAATTATACTCCAATAAAGATGTTTAAAAATAAAAAAAATGGCCATCAATAAAACGTCTATGAATAATAAATGCTGGAGAGGTAGTGGATAAAAGAGAACCCTCCTACACTGTTAGTGAAATTGTAAGTTGGTGCAGCACTATGGAAAAATGTATGGAGTTTCCTTAAAAGAAATAAAAATAGAGTTACCATATTATCTACCAATCTCATTCCCAGGCATATATTCAGAGAAATCTCTAATTCAAAAAGATACATGCATCTCAATGTTCATAGCAGCACTATTTACAATAGCCAAGACATGCAAGCAAAGTAAATGTCCATCGACAGATGAATGGATAAAGAAGATGCTTAGATAGATAGATAGATAGATAATAGATAGATAGATAGATAGATAGATAGATAGATAGATAGATAGATAGATAGATAGATAGAAAAAATAGATATAATGGAATGCTACTCGGCCATATAAAAAGAATGAAATAATATCATTTGCAGCAACATGAACCTAGAGATTGTCATACTAACTGAAGTAAGTCATACAGAGAAAGACAAATATATGCTATCACTTATATATGAAATCTAAAATATGACATAAATGAACTTATTTACAAAAGAGAAACAAACAGAAACAGACCCACAGACATAGAAAACAAGCTTATGGTTACCAAATGTAAAAGGGGGTAGGGGAGGAATAAATTAGGAGTTTGGGATTAACAGATAAAAACTACTATATGTAAAATAGATGAACAACAAGGTCCTACTGTATAGCACAAAGAACTATATTCAATATCTTGTAATAACGTATAATGGAAAAAATATGAAAAGTATATATATATATGCAAAATTAACATATAATATATACGTATATATTATATATGTGAACCACATTGCTGTATACCAGAAACTAACACAACATTGTAAATCAACTATACTTCAATTTAAAAATTCATATACATATAGAAAAATATAAAATGATGTATTCATAAATCTACTACAGAATGATAGTATATGACAGCTTAAAGTTGGTTACATCTTACATTTCTCTATAAAAATAAAGGTGTCTAGTGGTTACAAGTTCTAATCAATATATGTAATGACATACTGTGACTAATAAAGTTAAAGAAAAAAACCTGTGTGCAAGAAATGAAAGATGTGTTTTTGATAAGAAAATGGATAACGAATATCTTTGTTAGGGACAATAAGAGAGTCATTTCGATATAGAGTAGAAAATTGGTTGTTCAAGATTGAGAAAGATAAGGAAGTAGGAAAAAAATGAATGGACACTTTTAAAATTTTGTACAAAATTTGTGAGAAGGGAATTTTGGAAAAGGAATCTTGTCTAGCTGGATCTGGCTAAGATTAGATGGATATATTTATAATGTTTTTCTTAATTGGCCCAAGAATATTATAATGATGCAAAATAGGAGTTTAGTTCTGTCTATCTACTGATGCAAAACATTTTTCAGAGATTATTAGATGTCTCTTATTAGAAATTGTGTTAAAAAAAATTTTTTTTTTTCTTTACCTTTCAAGGAATCAGCCTGGGAAACCAAGATTTTGTATCTTTAAATAATTTCCTGTACTTCATGTTGCCTTTATCAGGTCTTTAAGCACTTAAGAAAGTGTTAACAAAGATGAAACAATTCTTTTTCTCCCTAACTATCTTCCAGAATTTGAATACTCTTAGTGAATATTGTTATTTCAAGGAAATATATTTATTTGCAGATATAAATATAATCTATATATTAGATTATGTTATAAATATAATTTATAATATATAAATATATTAGCAGATTCAATAGAACCTGTTATCCTTGTAACAGGACATAATTGGAAACATTGACTATATTACCAAAGTGTTGACTGGAATGTCATATTTGAGAATGATGTGCATTGAATCAAACATGACCAGATAGATTTAAGTGACTTAAGGGGCTAATGCCGATAATGTTCCCTTTGGAAAACTGGCTTTAACCTGGCTAAATATGTTCCCCATTTTAGAGGTAAGGATGGCATCTTAATGGTAGGCCCTGGAAGCACAGGGCCTACCATTAAGATGCCTGGAACCACGGGATATTTGGGGGAACTCAAGACAGAGGAATTTGCTTAAATCTGTAAGTATTGCCAGCAAAAGCTAGTGCTAAGTGATGTGCTCGGCTTCCTAGCCTAAAGAGGGTTTTTAAAGCCTAACCTGAGATTCCTTAAGAAAAGTTCCAGCATGCAAATTCAAAATACCAATGTGGCCAATCATTGTCCTTGCTGCCTTAGGTAAATAATTAGGCAAAGTTTAGTAACACTAGACTTATTTTGAAAACAAATTCATCTGACTTTGTTTCTCTCAAATAAAAAAATGTGGTGATTATAGAGAGAAAAATTATGTCTCAATGAAAAACTCTAATGTACCCTTACGGGTTCAGGCCTACATATTTTGCCAGTCTTTGATAAACCTGAATTCCTCTAGTATTATCCAATCTCTGGCTACAAGTCACCAAATTAATGTTTCCATTTACTTAAACTGACTTGGAATCAATGAGAAATAAACGGGTGGGATAAGGAGGACGGGAGGGAGGTTCAAGAGGAAGGGGATATGGAGATATTTGTATACTTACAGCTGATTCACTTTGTTGTACAACAGAAACTAACACAACATTGTAAAGCAATTATACTCCAATAAAGATTTTAAAAAATTTTTTTAAAAACTGCCCATTTCCCAATCCCTGCAAGTTGAATCTGCACGACTTGATATAAACTTCATGGAAATATCTACAACAGATAACAAATGGGCACCCTTTGTGCAAGCTTCTGTATGAGCCACTCAAAATTTCACCAGAACACCTATGCCATCACCACAGACACTCAAAGTGCAAACCAGTAATATCATGTATTCTTTCTGCTGTCCTCATTCCACCATCTAATGATGATTTGATGCCCAAATCTAGACATCTTCTCCACTGGATGCCCTCTAGAATCAGAAAATGAATTTTAACTTTTATTCTTGGGTTTAATTTTCATAGAAACTCCCCTAATTAAACGCCTGACATCTAACACCAAATAGCATATCCTCCTCTGTCAAGTCTCAACAGATTATTTCAGCTGGTCCTTAATGAACAAAGAAAACCAAACAAGAAATGGGCTTATATTGTTTAAGGAAAGAATATCCCCTCTTTCCTTTGAACAATAGAAGGCTGACAAAGTTTCTTTCTTGACCAAATTTTATCACACTCTTGACCTTCTCCTAGGCCCACCTGTGTACCCCCTTGTAAAATCCTTAGGAAGAACCCTACTAAGTCATGTAGAAGAAATATACCATCCTCTTTGCTGATTACCCTTGGTATGTGATGGAGCTTCTCACCCTACACCATCCACCAGGTGTTGTCTGATAAGGCTGGCTTGTCTTCAGCAAGAATCCTGTTAGGTTGTTTTTGCCAAAATCCCCTTATACTTGATGTTTCATCTTATTAGTCTTTCATTCACTGACCACCATCAGGCTACTCAGCTATAAATACACAATTGCCTGTGATGTATTCAGATTCAGATTTGAGCCCCCTTCAATACTGAGGTTTTTTTCCACCTATTGCAATAGTTATGGAAAACAATTGTTTTTTCTACTTTAACGCATCTGCAAGCAGATTGGACACAAGGAGTGATGAATGGAATCCCATGATGCTGAGCCCATGGATAACTTCATCCTGCCACCATGGTCATTTTTTTGATCCCATTCAGCAGTTAGAGGATTGGCTAGGAAAGAAACTGAAACCTATCCATGTGATTACTGAAATCATCTACTGAGGTGGCCTTAGTGATCATTCACATGGAACACAAATATTTTCATGTATATTTACATATTGACAGAGGTTTATCCATATACTTTTCCCCCAAAGTTTATTGTTACCAATTTTCCAATCATGTTTCTTTCAAACCCCTGACTAACCATTGGTAACAACACGTGAATCAACATATAATCAAATATCTGGTCACTTAGGTCAGCAAACAGGTACATTGCTCAAAGTTCTGCCCATTAAGAGAATTTCCATTCACCATTGTCCCTCTAGGATAACCCAGAGAGTGGCTGTAGTGCTGCAGCTGTCCAGATTCAGGTTGTGCCTGTATATTGTGCAGAACCATCTATAAACCAGGTTTTAGATATTTCCTCTTTCTCTTTAACTAATAGAGAGAACTCCCCATTATGGGCTATGTGTAGGCTGAGAATGGTAAGGCAATATAGCAGCGATAGGGACCATATTCACTCGTGACAATGTTTCATGTAACTTATTTGTGTTTTCTTTGTGGGCCTGGACACATACCACCCATTTGATGATGGAGATTTGCTGTCCAGGGCCAACTTTATGACTTGGTGGGTCAGATAACATTCAATCATAATAGGGAGCATAGGACACATGGGAACTTAGTGGCCTATTGTCAAGTATTCAGTCTTATAAACCCAGTAGCAAGCCTGGAGCTGTTTCTCAAAAGTGAGTAGGTATCTTTGCATGATATCAATACTTAGCTCAAAATCCTAAATGTTTGTGATGCCATTCACTTACAGGGGCTGCCAAAGTCCCAAACAGCATCTCTATTTGCCAGTAAAACTTTATGAACCATTGCGTGTGCTGGAATATATGGCCAGCATTCTGGAATGTTTGCAGAGCCTTCTCTGGTTCTTGGCCTCATTCAACACTAGCGTCTTTGGAGGGCACTAGATAAAGGGGATATAATAACACCCTTAGATAAAAAATATTTTTTCTCCAAAATCCAAAGAAGCTCATCAGACATTAAGCCTGTTTCTTAACTGCATGAGGACCAGAAGCAACAACTTATCCTTAACCTTAAAGGGGATGTCTGAACATACCCCAACCCAGACCACAGGACCCTAGAAATTTCACTGAGGTAGAAGACCCTTGAATTTTAACCAGATTAAATGACACTCTCTGCCACATAAATCTCTTACCAATATGTCTCGAGTAGTTATTATTCTTGCTCACTAGGTCTAATCAGCATAACAGTCAATGTAATGGACCAGTGTAATATTTTGTGTAAGGGAAGGGTAATCAAGATCTCTTCAAACTAAATCATGACATAGTGCTGGAGACTTGAGATACCCCTGAAGTAAGATAATGGAGTTGTATTGCTTGCCTTGCCATCTGAGAGAAGTCAGCTATAAGTGAGCCTTCTGGACATTTATGGAGAAAAAGACATTTGCTAGATCAATAACTGCATACCAAGTACCAGGTGATATGTAAATTTACTCAAGCACTGGCACAGCAGCTACAGTTAGAGTAACTACTAGGTCAAGCTTGCAAAAACCCACTATCGTTCTCCAAGATGCATTTGTCTTTTGTACACCTAAATAGAAGCGTTGAATGAGGATGTGGTAGGAACAATACCCCTGCATCTCGCAAGTCCTTCCATGATGACATGAATATCTGCAATACTTCCAGGAATTAGTATTGCTTTGGATTTACTATTATCTTAGGTAGAGGCAGTTTTAATGCCCTTCATGTTGCCTTCCTCACCATAATAACCCTCATTCTGCAGGTCAAGAAGCCAATGAAAATATTATGCCATGTGCTAGTTATCTCTATTCCAATTATGAATTCTAAAACTGGGAATATAACAACAAGATCAGCCTAGTGACCACAGGGACCACTGTAAGATCATCTTAAGCTAAAAACCAGAGATCATCTGACACTCAAAAGCTCCGAGTTTGAATGGAGGGCCACAGTAACATTTTGGGTTTCCTAGAAACTATGTCAGTTCAGTTCAGTGTACATGAAAGTTCTGATTATTTTCTTTCTGCCATTACATATACCTCCACCAAATGCTGTAGGTCCCTTTGGGGAAATCTAGAGAAAGATTAACATGATAAACTTTTGGTACTGTACTAGGGTCTTTCCTCAATGGGACATGGACTCTCCTTCATTGAAATAATATCTGGGTCTGTAAACTGAGTCAATTCTGGGAATTGATTAATTGGCCCTGACTCTCATTTTCATGATTCAAGTTAGACTATAGTTCACTTGCCCTACATATCAAGGAAGAATTTAGTAGGCTTTCTATTTCTTTCACTTCTAGGAATATTATGTATAACTAGGCCATAAGTCTGTGCAATTCAGAATATTCTGATTGCTGCTTTGACCCTGAAACTAAGCCTACTTTGCCTTCAGTAGATAAGCAAAGCCACCTTATCACTGCCACCAAAGGATCCAACTACTCCTGTCACATTTAGATTTTCCAATTGAGTGGCTGTGGTTCTCATTCTAAGTTCTGGCCTAAAGAGAAGAACATCATGGACTCTTCAAAGATATTGGAACTCCACTCACTAATTTATTTCACAAAGTATTGGTGAAAGATGTGTCTTCTACACCTTCCACTGTGAATTAGTAGGTCTTAAATCCCAAATCCACTTTAACATTCTAATGTTCCTAAGCTTTGGAAAATCTCCCTTTTTATTAAACCAAGGGAAATTGGACATATCTGTTTAACTTAAGGTGGCCCAATTTTTGATCCATCTTTCAGCCAACCAATCCCCCAAAATAATATATCCCTTTTTATCTCTCTGAGATGCAATATTAAATGCTTAGTGGCTCCATAGCAATAAATTTGGCCTAATTCAACTTTATGTAACTTCTATTATCCAACAGCTTTAATATCCTTTCCCTCACACATTCCCCCAAATTCTGATTGTATAAATTTTAAAACTCAAGCAGTTCTTTTGAAGTGCAATGCAACTCCTCATAGTCTCACTTTGTACCACACCTTTGGGGGCCTCGAATCTATTCATAGGTGGCAACTGTCTCAGAGGAGACCATTACTTTTTTCTCAGGCAATGTAAGGTCAACCCCCTCAGATTGAGGTGGAAAAGCTGATACCACTGTGAGTTAGGAGTGTGCTATCATTTGGGTGGGGATACCACTATAACTGTGGTTGACAAGGCCACTTTTGCTTGGGTTAAAGAAACCACTTCCATGGACAAAGAGGACTCATAATAATTTAGGGACTAAATGTCCCTGGCTTCATCAGGGTCTTCTGACAAGTACCCATCCGATTTGCAGGATCCCATTCTTTTCGAGTCAATGTCCTCACTCTAAGAGTAGACACCCTTTGAGCCTGGGATTTCAACCTGCCAAATTCAGCCAATTGAAATTTAATTTTCAGCAATTTCAGCCCTGCCTGGAGATGAGTCTCCCTTGGGCACACCTAGAATTTCTTAGGATATTTTTGCAATGTTTGAGATGAGAATTTCGGATTCTTTAGCTCATGATTTTCTTTGACCATTTTGGCCAACTCCATTAGAAGGAACCAACCAACTGTTTGTATCCTTTAGTTTTCAAAAATATGTTAGAAGTTATCATATATAGAGTTACCTAACTCCTTGCTTCTTATAACTGGTCCATTAGAGGTAGACTCTGTAGATATTTTGCATATGTCTATGAACAATTTCACACCCTGGACTATCAGTGCTCTGTTTACTACTGGAAATAGTCAATAGCATCTTTAAATCTAATCAGATTCCAGGAACCAGGTAAGTAATTTTGAAAACTAATACTTAAATGTTGTTACTCTAGAGCCACTCTCCTTACCAAAGTCTATATTATGCAGATTTATCCCCAAAACAGAATCAATAGGGTATATACACATATAGAGGAAGAGAGAGACAAAGAGAGAGAGAGATGCATAGACAGATGTAAGAGGAGATTTAATATAGGAATTGCTCAGACATTATGGAGGTGCAGAAGCCCCATAATCTGTCATCTGCAAGCTGGAGAACCAGAAAATCCAGGGGAATAATTCAGTCCAGCATTGAAGGCATAAAAAAAGAGACCACTTGTGTAAGTCCCAGAGCCCAAAGACCCAAGAAAGTAGAGTACTGATATGCTAGGGTAAGAAAAGATGTACATGGAGCTCCAGAAAAGAGATAGGAATTTGCCCTTCCTTTGATTTTTTATTCTATTCAGGCTCTCTATTTGGATTGGATGATATTTGCTCACATTGGCAATGGAGGATCACTTACTCAGTCTACTGACTCAAATGCCAATCCCTTTCAGAATAAAGCCTCACAGACACACCCAGAAATATTTTACCAGCTACCTGAATTTCTCTTAAGACAAGTCAAGTTGACACATAAAATTATCCATCACATTTCACCCCCTGTCAACTTGACCCTATATATATAGCCTTAAACCATATTAACCTCCAAAAAAAGTAAATAATGAGGTCACAATTCTATCTAACATAATCCAACTATGCTGCATACAATAAAAAATGCACTAACTCCTTCTCCAGATGAAAAGGGAAAGTCCTTAATGAATGTGTACTCTTTATCCTGCAACAAATAATATGATGTAAAATTAACAATATTTAAATGCTATGATATATAGTTAATATATCTAGTGTTACCTGATAAGGCAATAGAAGAGGATAGAAAATAAAGATATTTGCTTAATATATGTTTATACACACACACACAAACATATTCTTAAGAAAATAGGAGAAATATTGATGGCAACAGTATATATACATACACATGTACACACAAAGGTATTCATAACAAAATAAGGAGGACATACTCATGACAATTACAGTCCTCACTTCTCTAACTGGTCGTTAGGTCAAATTTGGTATGTATACCTGCCTACTTTTGGTGGGAAGACCCAAATATTCATTACTGAAAGGTCTGGGTAATTACTAGCATTGCTTGAATTGGGTTGTTGTCATTTCCCATTGATCTTAAACATAGGTTATAGTAATCCTGAGAGACATCTTAAGGGGTATTGCATACTCCAGATGTACTCTTTCTTTCCTTCATTGAGTTAGTTGGCTAAATTCCCTCTGGTAGGGACAAAGATTTTTTGCTTCACCAAAACTTAATCAAGTTCCTGAACCTTCTCCTAGAACCATCTGTGCACATCCTCACAAAATCCTTAGCAAGAACTCTGCTAAGATTGTGTAGCAGGAGTGTCTCTTCATATATGTCTGATCATTTTTTTATATCTAATCAGGTTTCTCATTTTCTACCCTCTATCGGTCTACCAGTGATGTCTGATCAGACTGGCCTACCTTAAGGAAGAATTCTGTTAGGTCAGTTTAGCCATAATCCTCCTTACCCTTGATGTTTTCTCTTGGTAATTTTCCATCTATTGATCTCCATCAGGCTCCTTGGCTGTAAATTCCCACCTGGCCTTCCTGTATTTGGAATTGAGCGCAGTTCTATACTTAGGTATTTTTCTCCCATTGCAATAGTCCTGAACAAAATCTATTTTACCAATATAATTTCTTTCCATTTCTACTTTATATTTGATACTACCGTGATGCAACTTTGATAGGATCAGTTTATCATTCGAGCCTCAGACACTCATCCAGGACCCTACGTGCACACCTTTGAAGTCTTTTCTTCATTCCTAACTGACTTATCAGATATCCATTAGTGAGTCTGTCCCCTAAATCATTGATCCAGACCAATATCCCTTGTAGCTGGTAGGAACAGATTCTGAATCTTAAGATTTTGATTAAACTCTAGAAGCTAGTTTAGAGTCCCAGACAAACATGCTGGGTTATAGTTCAAGGTTTTTCTCTTTGTAAGAAACTGGGTTAGTGTCCCATGCAAGCAGAAGCTGGGTTAGGGTTCTAAATTACACTGTTCATAAGTATATAGGTATCATAAGTTATGAACTTGGGAACTTATCAGTGACTGGAAGCCCCCTTCTTGAACCCCTGCTGTTAAAGCGCTTTGCCAATTGTGTCTGTTTCCTCTCTTGTTGGCATGATTTTACTAAGGATAATTTGGAACTTTAATGGCCTCTTTGGGAAAAACAATGTCTTTGCAAACTGGCTCCTTAAAACTCTCCCTTCCCATCACAGCTGTTCCTACTTTCTCCTTTTACTGCTTCAGTTCTTTCCTCCAGTTTCCTGAATCCTTTACTACATCCCCCTTCAAACCCTTACCTCCTCCATCCCTCCGTGAATCCTGCCAGGTTTTCTCATCCTACCTCAGCTCCTCAGCTCCCTACAAGTCACTTGAATGTTAGGCCTCCTACCCTCCATTGAGGGTCCTTAAGGGACTTAGGACCCCCACAAGCAACCACCTGAGGCTGAATAAAGAACAAGAAGCTATTTGGAAAACGAAACAAGAATTTTTGTCCGCTCAGTTGGGTTTTGGAGACATCCAGACAGCTGCTAGATATCTACTTAGTCACTGTTCTGAAATTTACTCCACAGCCTTTATTAGGTTATATATCAGGGGAAAAGAAAATCTTAAAAGTCTCCTCCACAAATAGTGGTAAACATGTAGTCTTAACCTGTCCCATTTGCCACAAAAACAATTCAGATAAAAATATAGAGTTGAGATAAGCCAGTGACATTATATTATTATGTTTTATTGACTCAAGGCTGAAATTTTAGAATGAAAGCTCTGAGATGTCTGTTTGCATCTGTCTGTATGTTTATGTATGTATGTGTGCCTGCATGAATGCATGTGTGTTATATATACCTGACATTCTTCTACTTCTGGATATTACCAAATTAATTTATAAAATCTCTTAAGAGAGTTATATTAAAATTGGCTTAGAGATAAATGAGTGCTTCTATAAATTAAGTATTTCTAAAAAAAATCTCAGCTATATAGAAACTAATCCAACTTTTTAGGTTCCCATGATTTGGGATACTCTTTGACAAATAAAGCTAGTTTTTAAAAAAATTGTTGGTAAAATAAAAACTGGCCTATCTTCAGTGTTGTCAGCATTAAATATGACATGCAATATTTTTGTACCTAAGTTTAGATGTTACCTACTTTATGTTATCTACCTTATGTTTAGAAAACATACACAAACAAGTGTATGTTATCTACACTACATGTTTAAGATTATAAAACTATAAATCCAAACTAAGAGCAAAATTTACAATAAAAATGAATTTTTATACCCTTCAAGTGTGCTAGTAAATTTTTACAAAAGAAAAGTAGAAAGGAAGAACCATATGTTAAGCTTATTAGGTTCTCTGCTCTGAGATTTTTTTTTTTTTATTGTTACCTAATTTGTAAACAAGTAAAATAACTTAGAATGATGACTACATTTGTTTGTTTAGCTTATGAAATTTTCATGATCAATTCAAACATAATTGATAAGCACAAATGATTTAGATAGATGTGAGCTAACATTTCAGTAATTATGTTTTATAATATACTTTTCTTTTATACTCTTCCATTGGTATTTATTTTTTGTAACCACAGTTTTATTGAGATATAATTGCTATGTAACATTGTATTAGCTTAAGGTGTACTACAAAATGATTATAAATATATATGACTACCACAAAAAATTTAGTTAACATCCATCTCCTCACATAGTTAAAAAGTTTTCTTTCTTATGATGGGAATTTTAGTTCTATGTGGTTAATTATAGATATAGATAGATGGTAGAGGATAGATAGATAGATAGATAGATAGATAGATAGATAGATAGATAGATGATAGATAGATAAACTATAGTCACCATGCTCTATATTATATTCCCAGAACTTATTTATCTCATAATTAAAAGTTTGCACCTATGACCACCTTCACCCATTTCCTTCATCCCCTCTCTCCCACCTCTGGCAACTACAAATCTGCTCTCTGTATCTAAGAGCTTGGTTTTTTGAGATAATACATTTAAGTGAGGTCACATAGTATTTGTGTTTCTCTGTGTGACTCATTTCATTAAAATAATACCCTCAAGTTTCATCTATGTTGTCACAAATGGGAGGATTTACTATTTCTTTATGGCTTAATAATATGCATATATTAATAATATATAAAATTTATAAACAACCTAAGTTGTTTCCATGTCTTGTACATTCCATGTACTTCAATGGAAGTGGAGTTATCTCTTCAAGATACTGATATTGTTTCCTTCAGGTAGATACCCAGAAATAGGATTGCTAAATCATATGGTAGTTATATTTGTAATTTCTTGAGGAATTTCCATTCTGTTTTCCAAGGTGGTTGCACTAATTTATAGTGCCACCAACTGTACACAAATGTTCCCTTTTAACACATGCTCTTCAACAGGTCTTATCTCTTATCTTTTTGATAGCAGCCATTCTAACAGGTGTGAAGTAATATCTCAATGTTTTGATTTACATTTCCCTGATGATTAGTGATGTTGAGACCTTTTCATGTCCCTTTTGATCATTTGTATATCTTCTTTGGAAATAAGTCTATTGAGCTCCTCTGACCTTTTTAAAATCAGATTGCTTGATTTTTTGCTATTGAGTTGTATGAGTTCTTTATATAGTTTGGATATTAATCCTTTATCAGATATATGACTTGCAAATATCTTCTCCTATTCTTCACGTTGCCCTTTCACTTTGTGAATGGTTTTGTCTTCTGTGCAAAACGTTTTAGTTTGATGTAGTCCCACTTAATTATTTGTGCTTTTTTTCCCTTTGCTTTTGATTCAATATTAAAGATCATTTCCAAGGCAGGTGTCATGAACATTACTCATGAAATTTTCTACTAGGAATTTTATGGCTTCAGATCTTACATTCAAATCAAGTCAATTTATAAAATTTATAAACATACTTATCAATCATTGTGATTTGTAGTATCTTATTTTTATGACATGTTTTATAATAATTATGTTTTATAATATGTCTACTTAAAAATAGTTTCATTAAGCTTGTTGGTAACTTGAAACCTTAAAGCTGTAATAAGTTAAGATAAAAAGTGTGTAATCATTGAATAACTAGATGGTATTCAAATAAGATAAAATATTAAAACATTAATTGCTGAACATAAGTTTATCTGCACTTGTCATCTTGTACTATATGGTATAGAGGAGCTTAACATATTTGGATCTATTTTCATTTCTGGTTTTGTTTCTGGTTTCTTTTTTTTTTTTTTTTATAGAAGTATAGTTGATTTACAGTGTTGTGCTAATTTCTGCTGTACAGCAAAGTGATTCAGTTCTACACATATATACATTCTTTTTAAAACTCTTTTCCATTATAGTTTATCCCAGGAGATTGGATATAGTTCCCTATGCTATACAGTAGGACCTTGTTGTTTATCCATTTTAAATGTAATGGTTTGCATATAGTAACCCCAAACTCCCAGCTCATCCTTCTTCCTCCCACCCTCCAATTTAGCAACCACAAGTCTGTTCTCTATGTCTGTGATTTCTGTTTCTGATTTGTAGATAGGTTCATTTGTGACATATTTTAGATTCCACATATAAGCGATATCATATGGTATTGTCTTTCTCTTTCTGACTTACTTAACTTAGAATGATAATCTCTAGTTGCATCCATGTTGCTACAAATGGCATTATTTTGTTCTTCTTTATGGCTGAGTAGTATTCCATTGTATATATGTACCACTACTTCTTTATTTATTCATCTGTCAATGGACATTTAGGTTGTTTCCATGTCTTGGCTATTGTGAATAGTGGTGCTATGAACATAGTAGTGCATGTATCTTTGTGAATTATATTTTTGTCCAGGTATATGCCCAGGAGTGGGATTGCTGGATCATATGGTAGTTCTACTCTTAGTTTTCTGAGGAACCTCCATACTGTTTTCCATAGTGGCTGCACCAATTTACATTCCTACCAACAGTGTGTGAGGGTTCCCTTTTCTCCACACCCTCTCCAGCATTTATAGTGTGTAGACTTTTTAATGATAGTCATTCTGACTGTTGTGAGGTAGTACCTAATTGTAGGTTTGATTTGCCTTAGTGATGTTGACCATCTTTTCATGTGCCTACTGGCCATCTGTATGTCTTCTTTGGAGAAATGTCTATTATGTTCTTCAGCCCATTTTTTTGATTGGATTGTTTGTTTTGTTGTTGTTGAGTTGTATCAGCTGTTTGTATATTTTGGAAATTAAGTCCTTGTCAGTCACATCATTTGCAAATATTTTCTCCTATTCTGTAGGTTGTCTTTTTTTTTTTTTTTTAATGGTTCCCTTTGCTATGCAAAAGCTTGTAAGTTTGATTAGGTCCCATTTGTTTATTTTTGTTTTTATTCCTATTGCCTTGGGAGACTAACTTAAGAAAACATTGACATGTTTCATGTCAGAGGATGTTTTTCCTATGCTCTATTCTAGGATTTTTATGGTGTCATGACTTATGTTTAAGTCTTTAAACCATTTTGAGTTTATTTTGGTGCATGGTGTGAGGGTGCGTTCTAACTTCATTGATTTACATGCAGCTGTCCAACTTTCCCAACATCACTTGCTGAAGAGACTGTCTTTTTCCCATTTTATATTCTTGCCTCCTTTGTCAAAGAGGTACACACATACGTGTGTGAGTTTATTTCAGGGCTCTCTGTTCTGTTCCAGTGATCCACTTGTTTGTTTTTGTACCAATATCACACTGTTTTGATTACTGTAGCTTTGTAGTATTGTCTGAAGTCTGGGAGAGTTATGTCTCCTGCCTTTCCCCCCAACCCCTCAGGATTGTTTTGGCAATTCTGGGTCTTTTATGGTTCCATATAATTTTTTTGGATTATTTGTTCTACTTCTGTAGAAAATGTCATGGGTAATTTGAGAGGGATCGCATTAAATCTGTGGATTGCTTTGGGTAGTATTGCCAACTTAACAGTATCAATTCTTCCAGTCCAAGAGCATGAGATATCTTTCCATTTCTTTGAATCCTCTTTAATTTCCTTTATTAATGTCTTGTAGTTCTCAGCATATAAATCTTTCACCTCCTTGGTCAGGTTTATTCCTAGGTTTTTTGTTTATTTGGGGTTTTTTGGTGCAATTTTAGAAGATATTGGTTTTTTTACATTCCTTTTCTGATATTTCATTGTTAGTGTAAAGAAATGCAACTGATTTCTGAATGTTAATCTTGTATCCTTCTGCTTTGCTGAATTCATTTATTAGATCTAATCATTTTTGTATGGAATCCTTAGGGTTTTCTATATATAGTATCATGTCATCTGCGTATAGTGACAATTTTATCTCTTCTCTTCCAATTTGGATAACTTTTACTTCTTTTTCTTGTCTGATTGCTGTGGCTAGGACTTCCAATATTATGTTGAAAGAAGTGATGAGAGTGGTCATCCTTGTCTTGTTCCAGATTTTAGCAGGAAGACTTTCAGATTTTCACTGTTGAGTATTATATAAGCTGTGGGTTTGTCATAAGTAGCTTTTATTATGTTGAAATATGTTCCCTCTATACCCTTTTTGGTAAGAGTTTTTATCATGAATGAATGTTGAATTTTGTCAAATGCTTTTTCTGCATCTATTGAGATGATCATGCGGTTTTTTACTTTTCTTTTGCTGATATGGTGTATCACACTGATTGATTTGCCTATGTTGGACCAACCTTGTGACGCTGGGATGAAACCAACTTGGTCATGGTGTGTGATCTTTTTTATGTGTTCTTGGATTAGGTTTGCTAATATTTTTTGAGAATTTTTGCATCTATAATCATCAAAGGTATTGGCCTGTAATTTTGTTGTTGTTGTTAATACCTTTGTCTGGTTTTGGTATCAGGGTGATGGTGGCTTCATAGAGTGTTTTGGGAGTGTTCCTTCCTCTTCAATCTTTTGGAAGAGTTTGAGAAGTATTGGTATAAATTCTTCTTTGTATGTTTGGTAGAATTCCCCAGTGAAGCCATCTGGTCCTGGACTTTTGTTTGTAGGGAGTTTTTTTAAATTACAGATTCTATTTCACTTCTACTGATAAGTCTGTTCAAATTATCTATTTCTTGTTGATTCAATTTCGGTGGGCTGTATGTTTCTAGAAAGTTTTTCATTTCTTCTAGGTTGTCAAATTTGTTGGCATATAATCGTTCAGAATATTCTCTTATGGTTTTTTGCATTTCTGCAGTTTTGGTTGAGATTTCTCCTTTTTCATTTCTTATTTTATTTATTTGGTTCCTCTCTCTTTTCTTCCTGGTGAGCCTAGCCAGAGATTTGTCAATTTTGCTTACCCTTTCAAAGAATGAGCTCTTGGTTCTATTGATTTTTTTCTATTTTTTTTAATCTCTATTTTATTTATTTCTTCCCTGATCTTTATTATTTCCTTCTTCCTGGTGACTTTAGGTTTTATTTTTTCCTCTTTTTCTAATTCTTTTAGCTGGTATGTTAGGTTGTTTATTTTAGATTTTTCTAATTTTTTGAGGAAGGCTTGTATTGCTATGAAGTTCCCTCAAAAGCTGCTTTTGCTGCATCCCATAGATTTTGTCTGGTTGTGTGTTCATTGTCATTTGTCTGAAGGTTTTTTTTTTTTAACATCTTTATTGGAGTATAATTGCTTTACAATGGTGTGTTAGTTTCTGCTTTATAACAAAGTGAATCAGTTATACATATACATATATCCCCATATCCCCTCCCTCTTGCGTCTCCCTCCCACCCTCCCTATCCCACCCCTCTAGGTGGTCACAAAGCACCGAGCTGATGTCCTGAAGGTATTTTTTAATTTCCATTTTGATTTCCTTATTGACCCATTGCTTTTTAGTAGCATGTTGTTTAGTCTCCATGTAATCATTTTTTTCTCATTTCTTTCCCTGTGGTTGATTTGTAGTTTCATGCTGTTGTCATCAGAGAAGATGCTTGAAATAATTTCTGTACTCTTAAATTTGCTGAGGTTAGTTTTGTGCCCTAGTATGTGGTCAATTCTAGAGAATGTTCCATGTGTACTTGAAAAGAATGTGTATTCTGGTTTTTTTTTGGGGGGGGGATGTAATGTCCTGAAAATATTAATTAAGTCTAACTGTTCAATTGTATCATTTAGGATCTCTGTTGCCTTCTTGATTTTCTGTCTAAAAGATCTGTCCACTGATGTGAGTGGGGTGTTAAAGTCTTCTACTATTATTGTATTCTCATCAGTTTCTCCCTTTATGTCTGTTATTATTTGTTTTATGTATTTGTGTGCTCCTATATTAGGTGGATATATGTTGATGAATGTAGAATCCTCTTCATATATTGATCTTTTTACCTGGGTCTATTTTTAAACATGAGAAATTGTACTGTGAAAAAGTCATATGCCTCTAGAAAATTATGAAATGGTGTATTTATAAATCTGCTACAGAATGATAGTACCTGCCAGGGAGTTAATAATTGCTTACATCCTGGTTTTCTCTGTATAAAAAGGAGACTATTGGTTAAAAACTCTAACCAATGCATGTAAATGAAACTACTCAGACTAATAAGGGTAAAGAAAAAAAAAGTTAATGCAGAGAAAGTAAGATATGTTCTTAATAAGAAAAGGTATGAAGGATGTGTTTTTCTAAAGGGAAAAGGAGTAATTTTTTTCCTAAAGTGAAAGAATGAATGGTTGTTCCAGGATAAGAACAAAGATAAAAGTAAGAGAAAAACTGAATAGACATGAGGAAAAATAAGTTGTGTAAGGATTATGAGAAATAAATCTTGGAAAAGGAATCTTATCATGTGTGCTCAAATCTGACTAAGATTGGGACAATTTTTAAAATTAACCTTAGAATTAATACTACACTGATGCAAAACTAGATTTGATTCTCTCTGCTAGAACACAAAGTTTTTATATTATTGTTCTGCTTTTACTAAGAAACTGTGAAAAAGTTTTCCTTTACTTATTAAGTATTCTGCCTGGGAAACCAATACTTTGTGAGTTAAAAATAATTTCCTTTGTTTTATGTTGTCTTTATCAGGTCAATGATTACATAAGAAAACTATCTTCTCAATATTAATAGAACTGAATGTTTTACAATTCTGTAACTTTCTATATTTGCCTTTGAAATCTTTGAAATGGCACTTTGATTAAATGGATATAGTTTCACAGTGACCCATGATCCTACTTAATCAAGTGTTCAAGCTTGACATTTTTGATAACTTCCCCAAACTAAATTCTAAATGGAGTCCTTTTTATTTCAAATTAACTTTTATATTCCCCAGAGTACTTCTGGAAATTATCAAAAGATTTGTATCTCACTTTATAAAAGGGATATGCTCAATTAATCATTTTTTAATTGAAGTATAGTTGATTTACAATGTTGTGTCAATTACTACTGTACAGCAAAGTGATTCAGTTATACATATATATTCTTTTTAATATTATTTTGCCATTATTGTTTATTATAGGATATTGAATATAGTTCTCTGTGCTATACAGTGTGACCTTCTTGTTTATCCATTCTATATATAAAAGCTTACATCTGCTAACCCCAACATTCCACTCCATCCCTCCTCCAACTCCCTCTCCCTTGTCAACCACCAGTCTGTTCTCTATGTCCATGATTCTGTTTCTGTTTCATAGATAGGTTCATTTGTGACATATTTTAGATTCCACATATAATTCATATCATATGGTATTTGTCTTTCTCTTTCTGACTTACTTCTCACTTAGTATGGTAATCTCTAGTTGCATCCATGTTGCTGCAAATGGCATTATTTCATTCTTTTTTATGGCTGAGTAGTACCCTATTGTATATATGTACCACTACTTCTTTATCCATTCATCTGTCAATGGACATTTAGGTTGCTTCCATGTCTTGTCTATTTTGAATAGTGCTGCTATGAACATGGGGTGCATGTATCTTTTTGAATTATAGCTTTGTCCAGGTGTATGCCCAAGAGTGGGATTGCTGGATCATATGGTAATTCTATTTTTAGTTTTTTGAAGAACTTCCATACTGTTTTCCATAGTGGCTGCACCAACTTACATTCCCACCAACAGTGTGTAAATGTTCCCTTTTCTCCACACCCTCTCCAGCATTTATAGTGTGTAGACTCTTTAATGATGGACATTCTGACTGATGTGAGGTGGACCTCACTGTAGGTTTGACTTGCATTTCTCTAATAATTAGCAACATTGAGCATCTTTTTTTGTGCCTCTTGGCTATCTGTATTTCTTCTTTGGAGGAATGTTTATTTAGGTCTTCTGCCCATTTTTGGATTGGGTGTTTGTCTCTTTGTCATTGAGTTCTATGACCTGTTTGTAAATTTTGGAAATTAAGCCATTGTCAGTTGCATCATTTGCAAATATCTTCTCCCAGTCCATGGGTTGTCTTTTCATTTTGTTTATAGTTTCCTTTGCTGTGCAAAAGCTTGTAAGTTTGATTAGGTTCCATTTGTTTATTTTTGTTTTTATTTCTATTGCATTGGGAGACTGACCTAAGAAAACATTGGTATGATTTATGTCAGAAAATGTTTTGCCTATGTTCTCTTCTAGGAGTTTTATGGTGTCATGTCTTATGTTTAAGTCTTTATATGCTCAACTAATTAGATTCACTTAGCATGTTAAGCAGGAAATGTTAACAAATACATAGCGATGACAAACCTTTTTAGGTTATATATGTGGGGGGATATATATTACTAATACAGGTATTTCAAATTTTTATGAAGTTCATAGAAACCTGTCAATACCATTGTTGTCCAGCTATTATGCTTAAATGTTGAATGCCAAAGAAATAATTAATTTTCTTGTCCATGAACTCTCATCAGAAGTTTAACCTTGGCCTTTATAAGTCATTTGCAATTCACATTTTTTGCTCCAATTCCTGTAAGTGTTTACAATCAGCTATGGGCATAAATGTTTATGATAGCATAACTGTAATAACTTTGAGACCATGACTCTGGACTGAGTAAGAATTTCCAGAAGTAATAAAGAAGATATTGTATTCAGAAACTACTAATCTAAGATCTATTAGAACAAGGGTTAATTACATGAGGCTTAATGAACTGATAAGGATGATTGTACTTTTTAATAATTTTGAATAAACATTGCTTTTCTTTTTTTTAAGTTTTCCATGTATAAGGAAAACTTTTTTCTCTTAAGCTATGTAACTAACTGCAATTTGGTAAAGTAGAACTTTGTGAACAAACATGAAACAATTGCTTTTTCTCCCTAACTCCTTCAGGACTGGAAACTCTTAATGAGTATTCCTATTTTTATGGCAATATAGTTATTTGCCTAAGTTCAGTAAGACTCTTTTATCCCTAAAAATGGACCCAACTTGAAACTTTGGTTATATTACCAAGGCTTTGAATGGCAGATCAAATTTGAGAATAAAGTGCATGGAATGAGACATGACCATACAGCTTTAAGGAACCTAGGTTGACTTAAAGGAGCCAATGCTTATTACCACCCCCACTTGAAAAACAAAAAAAAACAAAAAAGCAGCCTGAACCTTTCACATAGGATTCTCTACCTTAAAAGTCAGTATAAATGTCACTTCCTGGCAGGATCAGAAATCTCAGGATAATTTTTGGATCCCTAGAAGAGAGAAATTCACATAAATCTATAGGTATTGCATGAAAAATCTAATGGCAAGTTTCTGACTTGGTTTCTTAGCCTTGAGAGACTGAAAAATCCAGTCAGAGATTCCTTATGAAAAGTTCCAACAAAACAAACACAATTGACCTGTGTGGTTAGTCACCATCTTTGCTGCCCTTATGTAAACAATCACACTAAGTTAAATGAGTCTGGACTTATTTTGAAAAAAAAAAAAGCCTTACTTTAATTATCTTTGATTGAATAGTGATAACTAGAGAGAGAAAAATTATGTTTCAATGGAAAACTATAATGTACCCTTGTGGGTTCCATGTTGCACATTTTACCAGTCATTGACAAATCTTAAGTCATCTAGTTTCCTCCAGTATCTGAAAACAGCTCTCCAAATTAACGTTTCCATGTTTTCTCCTTTCTGACTTGGAATCATTGAGAACTAAAACTTCCCTTTTCTCAAAGTCCTTGAAGCTGAAGCTCAATGACTTGATGTAAATGTCAAGAATATCACAACAGATTTTATATATATAGGCAAATTTCCCACTTGTTGCTGTGTGGGCCACTCAGAAAGTTCACCTGGACACCTGATATCATCACCACAGGCAATCAAACTGCAAACAAGGAAATCCATTATATTGATACTATTGTACACACCACCATCTAAACATCCTTGAACTCAACATCGAGAAATCTCAACAAGCTGCCCTCTAGAATCAGAAATTGGGTTTTAAATATCAATCTTTGTGCTTTTTTTCCCCCATAGAAACCTCCTATTATTAAATGTCTGACCGCTTGCACCACACAGCATAACCACTACTACCAAGTCTTAACAAATGATTAGGCTGGTCCTTAAATGAACAGAAGGCAACCAAACAAGAAATGGACTTATACTGTTCAAAGGAAAGAAGAATGTTTTTCTTTCCTTCTTACAATAGGGGGAACTGACAAAGATTCTTTGCTTAGCCAAACTTTAATCAGGCTCCTGAGCATCCTCATGGGTCCATCCGTATACTTCTTTCAGCAAGAACCCTGCTAATTCATATAGCAGAAGTCCCACATCCTCTATATCTTCTCACCCTCAGTATCTAATCAGGTTTCTCATTCTCCACCATCCTCCAGGTGATTTCTGGTCAGCCTGGCCTGGCTTCAGCAATAATCCTGTTAGATCTGTTTAGGCAAAATTTTCTAACAGTTGTTTTATATTAGTAATTATTAATCCACTGACTCCCTCAGAATCTTTGGCTATAAATAACTACTTGCCCATACTGTATTCAGAATTGACACTGGTCCAACACTGGACAATTTTAACCTGTTACAGTAGTCCTGAATAAATCTGTTTTTACCATTTTAACTATTTTCCAGCTATGGATTTTCTCTGACAGTAGTCACAATCACCCTAACCTGCATCCAAACTCCTTGCCTTACAAGTTGATTCAGAGGCATGAGGAGCTCTGTGTGGCCAGGTTTCAGTCTTAAACTTCATTCAGGGGAATTGTTGTTTTATCTCCTGGTAGAAGCATTTCTTCCTCTAGAACTAAGGCCTCTAGACCAGCAAAGCATAAAAACACGGGAACAGGAAGCAAAAATGGTGTCACTCCAATTTTCACCACTTGATACCTGAAACAATGGATCCTTGATATAAAAGAGACAGCACCATATATCACCTCTGTACCTGAGTCTTTTAAAGGCCCTTACCATTCCATCAAGCCAGCTGCTTCAAAAGTGTAGGAAATATAGTGTGACCAGTGAATCCCATGAGCATAAGCTCATTTTCATACTTCTTTTGCTGTAAATGATTTTCTTCACTTGAAGCAATGCTATGTAGAATACCTTGGCAGTGGATAAAGCATTCTGTAAGTATACAGATGGTTGTTTTGGCAGAAACATTGTATGAGGGGAAGGAAAATTCATATCTAGATTAAGTGTCTATTCCAGTAAGGACAAAAAACTGCCCCTTCCATGATGGAAGTAGACTAATATAATCAACCAGCCACCAAGGTAGCTGGCCAAACACCCAGTAGAGTGGCTCTACATGAGAGACTCAGTGTTGCTATCCAATGCTGATAGATTGACTCTCAGACTTGCTGAATAGAATTCCATGTTTCTAAGCCCACGCATAACCTCCATCCCTACCATCATGCCCTCTTTGTTCACGAGCTCTTTGCGAAATGACAGGGGTGGCTGGGAAAACAGGCTAACTGGTATCCACAAAATTTGTCATCCTGTTCACTTGATTTTTGAAATCTTCCTCTGTGAGGTCACACTTTGTTGGGCATCACATGGAACCCACTCTTTTTTGGCCCAGTGCGAGACATGTCCATATATTTCTTCCCCAAATTTTATTGTCAACAATTTTCTAAACATGTTCAAGTCCCTGACCACTGATCCAAAACATTGGCCAGAGCCCATGAATCAGTATATAATCACATGTCTGACCACTTCTCTTTCCAGTAAAGTGAATAACTACATTCACTGCCCCAAATTCTGCCCATTGGGAGGGTTTCCCTTACCCACTGTCCGTCACAGATGTCCCACAGATAAGCTGTAGTGCTACAGCTGTCCACTTTCTGGTGGTACTGCCATATCATGCAAAAACGTCTGTAAACCAGGTCTGCATCTTTCCTTTCTCTGTCAATAGATAAATTGTATGGAGCTTCCCATAAGGCTACAGGTAAAGGCTGAGAGAGGGGGGTATTAAATAGCAGTAGGGACAAAGAATATTTGGGCTACAACTTCCTGTAACTTACTTGTACATTCAGTGCCTGTCAAGGTCTGATCATGTATGTATTACTTTCATTTGATAATGCAGTAATCCTGTGCATGACCAACTTTACGACTTCATGAGTCAGATAACACCCAGGTCATGATGAATAGCTGAGGTTGCATGGTAACTTGATGGCCTATGGTTAAGTTTTTTTTTTTTAATTTTACTTTATTTATTTATTTTTGGCTGTGTTGGGTCTTCATTGCTGCATGCAGGCTTTCTCTAGTTGTGGCAAGTGGAGGCTACTCTTCATTGCGGTGCATGGGTTTCTCATTGCGGTGACATCTCTTGTTGCAGAGCACGAGCTCTAGGCACATGGGCTTCAGTAGTTGTGGCACGTGGGCTCCGTAGTTGTGGATCACGAGCTCTAGAGTGCAGGCACAGTAGTTGTGGAGCATGGGCTTAGTTGTTTCGCAGCATGTGGAATCTTCCCGGACCAGGGATCGAACCTGTGTCCCTTGCATTGGCAGGCAGGTTCTTATCCACTGCACCACCAGGGAAGCCCCCGTGGTTAAGTATTCATTCTCTAAAACCAAAGGAAAGACTTTGGAACAAATCACAGCCCATTATGAGGGGCAATGACAACCGCTTATCCTAAAAGTCTGCCCCTCCCAGGTGGGCCAGCTTTGGGCTTCAGAAGGATTGGAGTCAGCCTGTGATACCAAACTGGGCCTCAGTCTTAGCTCAGATCCCTTCCTGCCCCCAGGTTCCTGGGGAGCAAGGATCTAGGACTATAGCCCTTGGAGGCTTAGCCTCCAGGATACCTCCTTCCTACTCAGCTCTCTACAATCCAGTGAACTATGGGCATAAATTTTGCCAGCCTCTGGATCCAGTTCCTGCTGCTATTCTGTAACTCAGGAGGAGGGAACATCTCAGAGGGGCTTCAAAGCCCTATAGTCAGTCCTCCATGCACTGTCTCCAACATGATACTAAAGCAACAAAGGAGGGGGACTCGGTTCCTCATTTTTTGGCTGGAGATGATTTTGGAGCCTGGGTGATGGCCCATGGTTTCTCCACTCATGTGACTGCATTATCAAGAAAGACCTTTGTTTGCCAAATAAAGATTTGACTCAGAGGGAAAAAAAAAAAAAAAGACCAAGAGTTGCTAGAGTTGTTACTCAAAAGGACAGTAGTTATTTGTGGATGATAGCAAAGCCTTCCTCCAAAATCCTAATATCTGCACTGTGATTCACCTACGGATCTGCCAAAGGCCTCAAACAGCATCTCTATCTGCCAATGAAACTTCCAGAACTATTAGGTGTGCTGGAATATATGGCCCAAGTCACAGAGCAGCTTGCACAGCAGCCTAGAACTGTTATAGAACCTCTCTTGTCCTGGCCCCTACACAAAACTAGCAGCTTTTCAGTTCACTTGAAAAATGAGCCAAAGTAGTAACCTCAGCTGAGGAATAAGCTGCCTCCAAAATCCAGAGGAGCCCCCTAGGCACTGTGCCTCCCTCTTGGTTGTGGGAGGGGCCAGATGTCACAACTTATCCTTCATCTTGAAAGGGATACCTGACATGCTCAACACCACTGACCCCTAAATATTTCATCAAATTAGAAGGCCACAAAATTTTAGTCATATTTGTTCTGCACCCTTTGACACTCAAAAGTATATCAAGTCTAGTATAGTACTAT
This sequence comes from Balaenoptera borealis, assembly GCF_965194805.1. NCBI lineage: Eukaryota > Metazoa > Chordata > Mammalia > Artiodactyla > Balaenopteridae > Balaenoptera > Balaenoptera borealis. Next base: position 127,427,762 of record NC_138866.1, read on the forward strand.
TCCCACTCACTCTGTCTAATCAGCATAATATTATCATTGTAATGGAACAGTGGGATATCTTGTGGAAGGGAAAGGCAATCAAGATCTCTACAAACTAAACTGGAATATAAGGATAGAGAGTTGATCAATCCATGAGGTAGGACAGTGAAGGTGTATTTTTGGCCTTACTGGTTGAGAGAAAATGACTTTTGACTGGCCTTTGGATAGATATGGAGGAAAAGTTATTTGCCAGATCAGTAGCTGAATGGAGGTACTAGGGGATGTGTGAATTTGCTCAAGCAATAAAACCATATCTGGTATAGAAGCTGCAATTGGAGTTGTCTGTAGGTTAAGCTTATGATAATCCACTGTCATTCTCCAAGTTCCATCTGTCTTTTGCACAACCAAATAAAGAGGTGAATGGGGATGTGGTGGGGATCACCACTCCTGCATCTTTCAAATCTCTGCAATTTATCTAGGCATGTTGTATTGCTTTTGATTTACTATTTTCCTAGGTATAAGCAGTTCTAATGGCTTCTATTTAGCCTTTCCCATCATAATAGCCCCAACTTCTCAGGTCAGGGAACAAATGTGGTGATTTTCTCTACTGTTAAGTATGTCTATTACAATTATGCATTCTAGAACTAGGGAAATAACCACATGATGGGTCTGGGAACCCACTGTGAGATGGACCTGAACTAAAATTTCATTGGTCACTTGACTCTCAAAAGCCCCAACCCTGAGTGTAGTGCCACAGTGACATTTTGGGTCTCCCAGTAACAATGTCAGTTCAGCGCCAGTGACCTGTAGTCCCTGAATTGTTTAATTATTTGCTTTCCCCCAGTACACAGTTACCCTGGTAAAAGGGTATCAGTTCCTTTGGGGAAGGCTGGCAGTAAGATTTTAACAATACTCTTTAAGTTTTGGTAGTGTCAGGGTCTTTCCTCAGGTGGATCTTGTCTCCCTTTCATTCCAGGGATTCTGGATCTGTAAACTGGTTCAAGTTTGGGGATTGGTTAAGCGTTGACTTTATATTTTTTGTGATTCAAGTTACACCATTGTTTGACTTAGACCATTTCTGTTTAGACAGATCAAGTAAAGATTTGGTGGGTTTGCTATCTTTTATACTTAATGTAACACCATGATTAACTAGCCAATACCATAGGTCTGTGCCAGGCTATTCTGATTGCTGCTTTGACTTTGCTGTTTTGTATAGAGTAACTTTGTATTTGCTTTTGACTTTGTATAGACGAACTATACCTACCTAGAGTTTAATGGTTGGGCAAAGCCCCTTGGATCTGATTACTCCTATCACATTTAGATTTTCCAGTTGAGTGGCTGCAGCTCCAAAAGCAAAGTCGGGCCCACAGAGAAGAACAATCATAGTGCTCATCACGGATGCTAGCATTCTACACACAAATATATTTCTCAATGTATTGTTGAAAGGTATGTCTTCTGAACCCTCCCAGAGTGGTGAGTAGAACTTAAATGAAAAATCCACTCTAACATTCCAATCTCCCTAAGCTTTGAATCCTTTTATCTACATTGAACCAAAGGAGATTTGTCATTTAAATTTCACTCATAGTGAGCCAACTTTTGATCCACGCTTCAGCTAATTATACCCGCAAACTGTTAGAGCCCTTTCTAAGGACCCAAGATGCAACAATAAATGCAGAATCTCTGCTTAGTTGGCCCAAATCAATAAATCTGGTCTGACCCAACTTTATCCTACATTGTTAACCAGTCCCACACTTATTCCATAGTTTTATTCTTGTATAAATTAGAAAACTTAAGGATTTGCTTTGGATTGTAGCACACCTTCTCAAGGGTTATGCTTTGATCCTCATCTTTAAGGACCTGCTGGGACTTGAGTCTAGTCATAGGCGGCAACTGCCTCAGGGAAGACCGTTATGGTTTTCTCTGACATTGCAGGGTTAATCCCTTCAGACTGAGGTGGAGAGGCTGATTCCTCTGTGCACAGGGATGCTGCTACCCACTTGGAGTGGGCATGCTGCTGCCACTGAGGTTGGGGAGACCACTTACACTGGCAACAAAAACTCATCAGAACTTAGGGGCTCAATGCCCCTAGCTTCATCAGGGTCTTTCCACACACCCTCATGCCACATTACATGATTCCATTCTTTCCCAATCAATTCCTTCACTTTAATAGAAGACACCCATTGAGCATGAGAGTTCAACTTGTCTTGAAATTCAGCCAATTACAGTTCATTTTCAGCAGTTTCATCCTTGCCAGAAATAAAGCTCTCTGACAAGGCACACTGACAAGCTCTTATGTCATATGCAATGCTTGAGTTTAGAATTTGAATCCCTGAGCTTATCCTTTTATTTGTCCAAAGACATTAGGAGAAATCAATGTCATCATATTCCTTAGATTTCCAAAGTGTTTGAAAGTGTCATATAGAGTTACTTAGTTCCTTGCTTCTATAAGTGGCTAATTAGGATTATCCAATGCAAGTATTTGTGTATCACTATAAACTGTTCAGACCATGAATTATCAATGTTCTGTTTACTACGGAAAACAATTATTAGTGTCTTTAAATCTAATCATAATTAGAGAGCCACTTCTAGAATCCCAGAACGAATTTAGAAAACACTTTCTTAAAATTCTCTTCCTCTAGAACCACTCTCCATACCAAAGTCTATATTAGCCAAGTTTCTCCACAAAAATAGAAGCAAGTGTATATATATAAAGAGGTCTACATAACAGGAGATTTATTACCAGTTTAGTTCAGGAGTTTATGGAGGCCAAGTTGTCCCATAATCTTCCATCTGCAAGATGGAGAACCAAGAAAGCCAGTGGTTGAATTCAGTTCTAGTTCAAAGACTGGATAATCAAAAGTTATGATCTGAAGGCAGGAAAAGATGGAAGCTCCAGCTCAAGAAATGCTGCCCTTCCTTAGCCTTTTTATTCTAGTCAGGCCCTGAAGGGACTGGATGATGCCTGACCACACTGTTGAAGGGAGATATCTTTATCAGACTACCTAATCAAATGCTAATCTCTTAAAGCAACACCCTCCAGACATACTTAAATATAATATTTTACCAGCTATCTGGGCATTTCTTAGCCCCATCAAATCAACACATAAAGTTAAACATCACCCTTATTCTATTTAATTCTATTCTAATTCCAATTAATTAAATATCCAAACATTTTGACATGTTTAGAGGACTTTCCAAAATAAAATTATAAATAAAATCTTCTTTACCTTGAACTGACTTTGAGATTTCCCATAGGGCCCATGGAAGAACTCAAAGGATTTGTTCTCTCACCTTATAATAAGAGAGATATTAAACTAATTAGATTTATTTGATATATCAAATTGCATGGGAAGCATTGTCAAAAAAGAGAGACTTAACCTTTCCTAGGTTACATTTGTATGTGTAAGTTATTATTTCTGAAATTGTATAAAATTCCTATAAATTTGTCAGTGCTCTCACCATCTATGATATTTCCTTATATAATGTTATCAATCATAATTTTAAGTATTTAAAATATTATATATCACAAAACAATAAACTTTCCTTGTCAATTGTGTTATTTGGAAATGGACCCTTATCAGGTCTTTAACTATGGCTACTTCAAGTCTTTTATCATGCACAGAGAGTGTTGTTTTACTCTGATGCTTTCCTAACATCTGGTAGAAGCAACTAGCTACAGGTTAGAGTACTTCAACAAAAAGAAACTGTCTTCGAAACCAAAGGAAAAGAACTATGTCAGGCAGGCTGGTATACAGGCTTCGGATATCATTATTTAAATAAAGTTGATATCATACCAATGGGCTAAGTCAGAATTTCTGAAACTCTAATATTAAAAAGCTGATATGTTCATAAAGCTGTTAACCTAATGTCAAGTAAAACAAAATTAATTACATGAGATCCGGTAAGATGATAAAAGATAATTATACTTGTTATGGTTTTTGTTTGAAATATCACTGATTCTTTAAAGTTCTATTTTCTAGGTGTAAGAAAACCCTTTTTCCTTTTCTCTTAAGCTATCTATGACTCATAACAATGTAGTAAATTATATTTTTGTAAACAAAATTGAAACATTTATTTGCTCTCCCTGCCTGATTCCTCCAAAAATCAGAAACTATTAAGTATTCTTATTTTTATAGCGATATAGTTATATTCATAGATTCAAGAAGAATCTGTCCTTGTGACAGGACACAGTTGGAAACAATGGTTTTATTGCCAAGTCTTTGACTAAAATGTCATGTTTTAAAATGATGCACAAAATCAGACATGACTAGACCATTTTAAAGAATTAAGTTTGACTTTATGAAGCCGATGACTATAAAGCACGCTCAAGATATATGGCTTGGTACTTGTCATGCAGGCTTCCTATCTTTACAAATGAGTTGGGGAGGTTACTTCCTGGCAGGTTCAGGAAACTTAGGGTATTTTGGAGACCTCAAGCAGAGAGAATTCACTCAAATCCATAGGTACTGCCGATGAAATCTGATTGACAATTATTAGCTTGGCTCCCCAGCTTTGAGAGGCCTTTAGAAGTCCAATCTGAGTTTCCTTATAAAAAGTTCCACAAAATAAATTTAAAAGGCCTCTATAGTCAATTACCTTTCTCACTTTCTCAATGAACTTATGTAAATAAGCCAAATTTAATGAGGCAAAAATTATTTTGTAATCAAGAATAACCTTACTTTGATTATATCTGATCAAAATGAGTGATGGAGACAAATCTTGTTTTTTTTTCATAGTTACATTTATTTTGTGGTGAGAACACTTAAGCTCTATTCTCTCGGTAAATTTCAAGAATACAATACAATATTGCTGACTATAGTCACCATGATGTACATTAGATACCCAGAAATTATTTATCTTATAACTGAAAGTTTGTACCCTTTGACCAATATCTCCCCAATTTCCCCACTTCCCAGCGCCTGGCAACTACCAATCTACTCTCTGTTCCTGAGTCAACTTTTTTAGATTCAACATATAAGCGAGATTATAAAGTATTTGTCTTTCGGTGTATGGCTTATTTCAAGCATAATTAATGTCTTACAGTATTATCCATGCTATTGCAAATCAAGGCATTTTCTTCTTTATTTACATTTAAATTTAAAAAGTATAAACCACCTTTTTGGATAATAAGATCCTAATCCTATTTATTTTATTTGAGGTTTTATTACCTTCCTGTAAATAGAACAGAATTCTGCCATCTTACACATTTTGTCATCATTTATCAAATCCTCAGTCCTTCTAGTTTCCTTCAACATCTGGCTACAACTCTCCAAATGAATGTTTCCAACTTTTCTACCTCCGTCCTGGCTTGGCATCACTGAGAACTAAAACCTTACTGTGAAGATCATTATTGTGACTCAGGTGGTCTTGTAGTTGTTCTTTCCTCCCAGGATATGAAAAAGTTCTGCAAGCAGAAGCTGAACATCTTGATATAACTTCAAATAACTCATCACCACAACAAATCATGTGTTGGTAACCTCTGTGCCTGAAACTGCTGCTACATGCATGGGCCATTCAAAAGTCCACTTGAAGTCCTGCATTTTCCATGCTCTGTTCCAGAAAACAACCAACCATGACTGTGACACTGATATTTATGCCATCACCACAAATGTTCAAACTATAAGCCAAGAAATCCATCATATTACCACTGCTGTCCTCACTCCAGCATCTAAAGATGCTTAGAGCTCAATGTCTAAAAATCTTCTCAACCAGCTGCCTTCTGGACTCAAATACTGGGTTTATAATCTGCTCCAAACATTAATCTCTTTTTCCCCTTTCTGTGTTCATATAGATGCTCTCATTAAATGTCTGACCACACATACCATCCAGCAAATATCCTTTGCTATCAAGTGTAACATATGGTTCAACTTGTCCTTAATAAAAAAGAGGTGATTGAGAGAGAAATAGGCTTATATTGTTCAGAAGAAAGAAGAATGTATCTTCTTCTACCCAGGCTCCTCTGAAATCTCTTCTTTACTAAGTCTGAACGTTGGCCTATAAAAACTTGAACAAATAATAATATAGTTTCTAACAGCTTAAGGTAGCATTCTTTTTTTTTTTTTTTAACATCTTTATTGGAGTATAATTGCTTTACAATGGTGTGTTAGTTTCTGCTTTATAACAAAGTGAATCAGTTATACATATACATATGTTCCCATATCTCTTCCCTCTTGCATCTCCCTCCCTCCCACCCTCCCTATCTCACCCCTCTAAGTGGTCACAAAGCACTGAGCTGATCTCCCTGTGCTATGCGGTTGCTTCCCACTAGCTATCTATTTTACGTTTGGTAGTGTATATATGTCCATGCCACTCTCTCACTTTGTCACAGCTTACCCTTCCCCTTCTCCATATCCTCAAGTCCATTCTCTAGTAGGTCTGTGTCTTTATTCCCGTCTTACCACTAGGTTCTTCATGACCTTTTTTTTTTCCCTTAGATTCCATTCTTATGTGGACTTAAACTCTTTTAAAGTGCCTGCCTGAGAAAACCCAAGGCTACCAAGAGAATTTTCTGTTTGTTCCAACCCATACCTGAAGGTAGGCCCCCTGCGTCCCCATCTCCCTGTCTCTGTGGGAAGGTAAGAGTGCCAGTTAACAAACTCAGATGGGTTTCACATGGACCAATCCCTTCCTGCTTTTTGTAATTTTTCACTTTCCTGACTCTACTGAGCCCCCTCTCATGCCCCTCCTTATTCCCTCATTTTCCCTTTTTTTTTTTTTTTTTTGGCCATGCTGTGTGTCTTGCGGTATCTTAGTTCCCCCACCAGGGGATGAACGGCAGTGAAAGCACCAAGTCTTAACCACTGGACCAGCAGGGAATTCCTTCATTTACCTTTTAAAATGTCCAGTCACTTCTGAGCAAATCCAAGTGGAGTTCAGCTCACACTGGATTCTTTTCCCTATAATAATAGTGTGTTTCTGACTAAAATCCGTCCTTACCTTTTTACGAGCATCCAACCTTGTTTATCTGTGACATATCTTGCTACCTTGCCACAGGCATCTATTGGAGTGTTACTGTTTTATGTATCAAATTCAAATTCTTTTTTTTTTTTAATTTTTTATTTATTTATTTATTTATTTATGGCTGTGTTGGGTCTTCGTTTTTGTGCGAGGGCTTTCTCTAGTTGCGGCAAGTGGGGACCACTCTTCATCGCGGTGCGCGGGCCTCTCACTGTCGCGGCCTCTCTTGTTGCAGAGCACAGGCTCCAGATGCGCAGACTCAGTAATTGTGGCTCACAGGCCTAGTTGCTCCGCGGCATGTGGGATCTTCCCAGACCAGGGCTCGAACCCGTGTCCCCTGCATTGGCAGGCAGATTCTCAACCACTGCGCCACCAGGGAAGCCCTCAAATTCTTTTAAGTTTTTAATTGAAGTATAGTTGATATACAATATTATATAAGTTACAGGTGAACAATATAGTGGTTAAGGTTATATTTCATTTACAGTTATTATAAAATATTAGCTATATTCCTCATGCTGTACAATATATCCTTGCAGCCTATTTTATATATAAGTTTGTACCTCTTAATCCCTATCCCTATATTGCCCCTCTCCCCTTTAATTGTTTACTTTAATTGTTGCCTTGTTTGACCTTATCTGCAACCATGCTCTCTAAGGGTGACTCAAATTTGTCACCACTCTTCACTTATCTGTAAATGACCACAAAAGTGCCACAGCATTGAGTTGGGGGTTACAAATAAATTGTAGGAGTAGGTGGATTTGCAAATACTGAATCCACAAATAGTGAGGATCAACTGTCTCAAAACAAAATGAGGTGTGAACATTAGTTTCTGAAGTAACATAATGGGCAAGTTAATTCTTAAAAGGTGAATACAACATAACCACACAAAATCTATGGGATGTAGCAAAAGCAATTCTTAGAGGGAAGTTCATAGCAATACAGGCCTTCTTTAAGAAACAAGAAAAATCTCAAATAGACAAACTAACTCACCACCTAAAAGAATTAGAAAAACAAGAACAAACAAAACCTAAAGTCAGCAGAAGGAAGGAGATAATAAAGATCAGAGAGGAAATTTAAAAAACAGAGATTAAAAAACATTGGAGGGACTTCCTTGGTGGTGCAGTGGTTAAGACTCCACACTCCCAATCCAGGGGGCCCAGGTTCGATTCCTGATCAGGGAACTAGATCCCACATTCATGCTGCAACTAAGAGTTCTCATGCCACAACTAAGGAGCTGGTGAGCTGCTACTAAGGAGACTGCAAGATGCAAAAAAGGAGCATACATGCCACAACTAAGGAGCCAGTGAGCCACAACTAAGAGCTGGCACAACCAAATAAATAAATAAATAAATAAATAAATAAATAAATAAATAACAATAGAAAAAAATCAATAAAACCAAGAGCTCATTCTTTGAAAGGGTAAAAAAATTGACAAAGCTCTGGCCAGTCTCACCAAGAAGAAAAGAGAGAAGACCCAAATAAACAAAATAGGAAAGGAAAGAGGAGAAATCACAACTGATACTGTAAAACTACAAAAAAAAAAAAAAGAGAGAATACTATGAACAATTATATGCCAACAAATTCAACAACTTAGAAGAAAAGGACAGCTTTCTAGAAACATACAGCCCACCAAAACTGAATCAAGAAGAAATAAATAACTTGAACAGACTGGTCACTAGGAAGTGAAATAGAATATGTATTAAAAAAAAAAAAACTCCCTACAAACAAGAGTCCAGGAACAGGTGGCTTCACTGGGGAATTCTACCAAACATACAAAGAAGAAGTTATACCAATCCTTCTCAAACTCTTCCAAAATATTGAAGAGGAAGGAATACTTCCAAAACATTCTATGAAGCCACCATCACCCTGTTACCAAAACCAAAGACACTAACAAAAAAGAAAATTACAGGCTAATATCTTTGATTAATATAGATGCAAAAATTCTCAAAAAATATTAGCAAACCTAATCCAAGAACACATGAAAAAGACCACACACCACAACCAAGTTGGATTCATCCCAGGGTCACAAGGATGGTCCAACATAGGCATAACAATCAATGTGATACACCACATCAGTGAAAGAAAAGACATGATCATCTCAATAGATGCAGAAAAAGCATTTGACAAAATTCAACATCGATTCATGATAAAAACCCTTACAAAAGTGGGTATAGAGGGAACATATTTCAACCTAATAAAACCTATTTATGAGAAACCCACAGGCAATATAATACTCAATGGTGAAAAGCTGAAAGCCTTCCCACAAAAATCTGGAACAAGACAAGGATGCCCACTCTCACCACTTCTCTTTAACATAGTTTTGACAGTCCTAACCACAGCAATAAGAGAAGAAAAAGAAATAAAAGATATCCAAATTGGAAAGAAGAGGTAAAATTGTCACTATATGCAGATGGCATGATACTATATATAGAAAACTCTAAAGACTCCACACAAAAACTACTAGAACTGATAAATGAATTCAGCAAGGTAGCAGGATACAAGATTAACATAAAGAAATCACCTGCATTTCTTGAACTAACAGTGAAATATCAGAAAGGGAATGTAAAAATCAATACCTTTTAAAATTGCATCCATAAAAATAAAATACTTAGGAATAAACCTCACCAAGGAAGTGAAAGACTTATATGCTGAGAACTACAAAATGTTAACCCTGGGAGGCATAACCCTCCCAGACTACAGACAATACTACAAAGCTACAGCAATAAAACAGCATGATATTAGCCCAAAAACAGACATATAGATCAATGGAACAGAATAGAGAGCACAGAAATAAACCAGCACACCTATGGACAATTAATCTTTGACAAAGGAGGCATGAATATACAATGGGGAAAAAACAGTCTCTTCAGCAAGTGGTGTTGGGAAAGTTGGACAGCCGCATGTAAATCAGTGAAATTAGAGCATATCCTCACACAATACACAAAAATAAACTCAAAATGGCTTATAGACCTAAATATAAGACATAACACCATAAAACTCCTAGAAGAGAACATAGGCAAAACATACTCTGACATAAATTGTACCAATGTTTTCTCAGGTCAGTCTCCCAAGGCTATAGAAATAAAACCAAAAGTAAACAAATGGGACCTAATCAAACTTATAAGCTTCTGTACAGCAAAGGAAACCATAAACAAAATGAAAAGACAATCCATGGACTGGGGGAAAATATTTGCAAATGATGTGACCAACAAGGGCTTAATTTCCAAAATATACAAACAGCTCATACAACTCAATAACAAAAAAACAAACAACCCAATAGAAAAATGGGCAGAAAACCTAAATACACATTTCTCCAAAGAAGACATACAGATAGCCAATACGAACATGAAAAGATGCTCAATATCGCTAATTATTGGAGAAATGCATATCACAACTACAATGAGGTACCACCTCACACCAGTCAGAATGGCCATAATTAAAAAGTCTACAAATAATACATGTTGATGAGGGTGTGGAGAAAAGGGAACCCTCTTACACTGTTGGTGGGAATGTAAATTGGTACAGCCACTATGGAAAACAGTAGGGAGGTTCCTTAAAAAAAAATAAAAATAGAGTTACCATATGATCTACCAATCTCACTCCTAGCCATATAGCCAGAGAAAACTCTAATTCAAAAAGATACCTGCACCCCAATGTTCATAGCATCACTATTTACATTATCCAAGATGTGGAAGCAACCTAAATGTCCAGCACATCAACAGATGAATGGATAAAGAAGATCTGGTGTGTGTGTGTATGTATATATATATATATATATATATATATATATATATATATATATATATATATATATATATATATATATATATAATGGAATATTACTCAGCCATAAAAAAGAATGAAACAATGCAATTTGCAGCAACATGGGTGGACCTAGAGATTATCACACTAAGCAAAGTAGCTCAGAAAGAGACAGACAAATACTATATGATGTCATTTATATGTGGAATCTAAAACACTACACAAATCAACATAGCTATGAAACAGAAACAGACTCACAGACCTAGAGAACAGACTTGTGATTGCCAACGGGGAAGGGGGGTTGGGTAGGGAAGGATTGGGAGTTTGGGATTAGCAGATGCAAACTAATATATATAGGATGGATAAACAGTAAGGTCCTACTGTACAGCACAGGGAACTATATTCAATACCCTGTGATAAACCATAATTGGAAAAGAATATAAAGAATAATATATATGTGTATATATATATATATATATATAAGTCACTTTGCTGTACAGCAGAAATTACACAACATTGTAAATCAACTATACTTCAATAATTTTTTAAAGGTGAATACAGATTTTCAGTGTACAGAATAAGGAAAGGAAAGAATATGCAAGTGGAGAGGAAAATTTGCAAGTGTAATGAGGCCAGGAGGAGCATGGCACACAGACAAATTCCAAAAGGATCAAAATGCTCTGTTCATAGAGTTGTTAATGAAGGTTTGGAGGAGGAGATGAGACCAAACTGGTAAGGTAAACTGATGTCATTTTACCTTGATGCAATTAGGGGAAACTGATGAATCATAATGTAGGAAAAGGTCTAATGACATTTTTCAACTTTAGGGTGGCGCTACTTAAATGCTAAATTGTGCCTAATTGGGAAAAGGGAAGATGGCTATAAGGAAATTTTTGCATGTGTACAAACAAAATTTAAATGGCAACTATGTGGCATGTACTTTGTTATATTTAGTGGATGAACAGGTGAATGAAAAATACAGCTTTCCTCCTGTCATCAATGGAGTGGAACTCAGATAAATGAATAGGCAATTAAATTGTGGGTAGTGACAGGGTTCAGGACACACTACCCCAAAATACAGTACCCTGGTATATTGAGTATTTTAAGCTGAAGTAATTTGAGAAAGGAAAGTTGCTGGGAGCATTCTCTGACCTTCTTCCTTGAAGGAGGTAATAAGAAGGCTCAAGTGAGAGGTTCCCTCCCCACACTCGGAGGAAAGGAACATCCTTATCTCTGAAGAAGGAGGAACACCAAGCGGAATGAATAGGCCTTGATAAATTTCCAATTGTTTACTACACTTAGCTCATATCCTTTTGTCCTATCACATTTTCCCATGATTTTCCATTCTTCATCAAACCTCCTATAAAAACACTCAGGTTTAACCATTTCTATGCATCCTCATTTCCTTATGAAGGCTCCTGTATCATGTAAAACAAATAAATTTGTATACTTTTCTCTTGTTAATCAGTCTTTTGTTACAGAGACCCTGCTGAGAACCTAGAAGGGTAGAAAGAAAAAGATTTTTTTTCCTCCCCTGCAGTAGGAATGCTGTGATTTGGATTGTGCACAGCACTGGAGGATTTCAAAGGGTGTATGGGCATGCAGTCTAGATTTAAGTGGTATAGGAAGGCTTCCTAGAGGAAGAGACATATGACAAGAGACATAAAGGATAATTAGTAGAAACTTAAGGAAAGTAGAACAGGGAAGACAAACATGGGATTCCTGTTCAAGGTAGGTAACAGGTTATAAAAAATGACAAAATATTTGAGGTACTGTAGGTAGAGAATATTTCATCTACCTGACAAGTTGAATACATATGCTAGGGCTAGATTTTGAGAATGACACTTCAATTACTTGATTTTATGTTGTTTTTTCTTATGCATTCATTAGCTACATTTGACATCCTCCTAGGAGGAATGCTACTGGTGTGAATGTAAATTGAAATATTTTGGTTTCTTGGTTTCTCAGATGTTGTTAAAGTAAACCCTTGGTTTTAGAGAAAGAGTCTGTGCAGGCAAAAAGGTAGAGGGTTTGACAGAGGAAAAAAAAAATCCTAAGGGCCAAGGGAGAGGTCATAAGGAATTATGGTTTATAGCTTGCACCATTCTCTTCATTCACTTAGACTTTCCCGTGCAGGATCCCAAATTAGTTCGTGAATATTCCATGTACTACAAGTTACTTCAGTGCCTTCATCATTTCAGAAATGGAAACTTCACTTGGTTTATAGGATTCAGGGTTGCAGCACCATCTGGCAGCAAAAAAATGAGAGGCCAAAGTCAGCCTCATTGTAAAGCTCACAGAGGGTTATCAGTAGCTGCTGGGGATAATGCTGAGTCATGATGGAAGGAATAAAGTCCCAGAATGCTGAAAGAAGAAAAAGTCAAAACAAGGAAAAGATGGGCACAAGAACCAAAAATAACTGTGTTCATTTGAGCAAGAATCTTTCTTTTTTTAATTTTTATTTTAAGACTGAAGAAAAAACACAATTCAGAATTAATCACAGTAAAAAATTCAGGGAAGCCTGGCTCCATATCCATTTATTAATGCCACTTTCTATAGTTAACTGTTGTTAATGTTATTGTGAACCCTATTAGGCTGACTGATTTCATATACAAACATGGGCATACAGGAGTGTGCTTCCATGGACACACATACATAGTTCATATTTTATTATAAAACCTGTGCAGTTGTGTTTGTCCTGTGTTAAATTCTTCCTTCCATAAGTGTGTGTGTATGTATGCATGTCATTTTCCTCAAGAGTTGCAAGATGGTTCATAAGATGAATGTAATTACATAGCCTAAATCCTTGGTAGATTGTTTTTAAAAAAGGTTTCCAACCTGACTAAGAAAAAAAAATGACTTTATTTTCACCTTGTTGGAGGTTCTCTAAGTGAATTATATTCTCATGATTGTTTTTCTTCTTTTGCTAATTTTTCATCGGAAGGGGTCTAGTTACTAAATTTGAATTCTTCTATTCTTTCTAACAACTGAAGTTTTGTTAGCATTTTATTTTTCCAGGCTTTTCTCTATCCACTTTTTCTCCATAGCTCTTTGAAATCTTTGTAATAGAGTCCAAATTATCAGATTTCCTATCATGCTTGAAAAGGTACTCTTAGGTCTGAAGTTAAGATACTTTCTTTGTATTGAAATTGTAACATTTGATTTAACTTTGCCATTTTATGCTCTTAGAAATGTCTTGAGTATTTTCCCCCAAGCCAACCGATTAGGTTTATTATGCTGAGATTTAGTTAAGGTTTTAATTGAAATCTGTTCATTTTAAGCCAATTTGCACAGCATCTGAAAACTTAAAAGAGGACAAAACCTTCTTGAAGTCTGTAATTTTCTTTCAGTATATGGGTACATAATAAGTTTTAATTTATAACGCTTTTTTGGAAGAGTCAGTTTTATGGTACCTCGCTTTTGAATTAAGTGTTAATTTGAAATTCTTATTTCTGAACCACCTGCAGGATATCGGATAGTGGGAAACCAGAGACTATGTGGCCACTGTCCCAAAGCCTAAAGGGCAGGAGCTGTGGTCTCAGTTCCATCAGCGTGCCCCACCTGGCACTGCTGCCAGCAAGAAAAGCACTACTTGTCTGCAAGCTGGGTCACTCGGCACCTGAGAAGGTCCAGGGACTGGCCAGGAGGACTGTGTCCCGCAAGGTACCATCCCGGAAATAAACTCGAGCTGGGGGGCAGAGCCAGGTGAGACTACCCTCCACCTCCCGGCCTCTGTCTTCCAAGCTTCTGTGGGATCCTTCAGTTTGGGGAATTTCCATCAGAGACCACCAATAGTGCTCGCCTAAGTCCCCTACTGGTTCTCTCCTGGGAGGAGGGAGGGGGGGAATTCTTGTGTTGTGATTTTAGAATTTTAGCATATAATCAGCCTTTACTTAGAAAAATAAAGTACTATTTTTATATCCATATACTTTTTATTTTATAATTATGGTCTGTAAAAAGTCGCTTATAAACTTAAAATATTGTTTTCATTTTTTTTATCTAATTTAACTGGTCTGCATTTTCAATGGGAATACCACTTTAACAAAGCTAAATTTTAGGTTTTGTCTTGCATTCTTGGGTATTTCCTTTTTAAAAAATTCCATAAACTAACTCAAGAACATTTGCATGGATGGGAAAAAAATTCACCTGAGTTTCAAGATTTATGTGAAAAATGTGAATTTTGATAATTAAAAATGTTCTTTGACATGTTTTTGTGTGTTTTGTCAACTTTTGAAATAAATAAGTCAGAATTCTTTCCAAAGTAACTACTGAACTTCGTTTATCTTCACCCCTACTGTATGCATCACCACTCCCTTTCCTTCCTCTCACCAGCTTGCAGTGGAGCACATTTTGCTGCCTCAACATCATTGCCCAATGGACCCGTTTCTCCACTGGCTGTTCTCCTTCCAGCTTCATTGCATTTTACAAAAATATGGCAGAAACTTTTATATGTCGTATTCCACTACATAAATAAGTCAATACTTCAAACTACTCCAAAAATTATGAATTCCTTATTTCCTTAATGTTAATTATTTGGAGGTTAACTTTAAAATTTTTTAAAGTAATGATTGAAAACATTAGGACTACTGGAAAATTAAGGGGGAGGCAAGGAAAAATTCCAACGCAATAAAACTAGTGTCATAGTTAGGAATGATCTTCAAATATTTCCAGTCCTTTTTTTATTTTTATTTTTTTAAGTAATCAGAGACATGTTGGCTGTATGTATTTTTTTCACCATGTAGACTTTATTTTTAAGGAGTGCTAATGTTACAAATTGAAAGAATAACCAATTCAAAAATTAGGAAATGAAAGTCCACCTCAGCCTTCTAAGTTGTGCAGGTAAACCTTGTAGCATCTGAATTTTGGTTTCTTTCTGCTCAGATCTACACTTAAGAGATGCCCTCATTGAATGTTTCTATGTATGCTTCATTGTATAAGTGTGTATGTATTATACAGTTCATTCAGTGGCAACAGTGTTAAATTAGCCGGTAGCAGCATGTATTTGTTCAGGATGTAATATGCCAAGTTTGTAATATAACTAAAGAGAGGGAAATTTCCTTACATGTTGCCTTTTTTTGTTGGGGGGCTGTCAATGATTCAATTCCTTCTGAATCAAACACTTCTTAAAGGGGCATATGTTTTACGGTGGTGTTATGCTGTCTTAATTCTTTAAAACTTGTATTTTTGGACTCTTCTGAGGGGAAATTACTCATTACTTGATTAACTTAAACAATGAGTAATTCCAAAAAAAAATATTTTCTGGCCAATGTAGCCTGCTTAGAAAATTAAAACCATTAGTAAAGTTTCACTCGAAGATCCGCGCTTACTAAGTCCTTCCCGTGTCAGTCTTTACCAGCGAGACCAACCGGCACCGCAGCCCAGATGAAATACGTCATTACCCGGCGCGGCTGGCTTGCCCGCGGGTCACTCTGGGAAGGTGACGTACCTAATGGGGTGAGAGGTGACCGCGGGGGTGTGTCTTGTCTGCGTCTGCACGGTGTGGCGTGGGATGTCGCTGCACTTCTCTGTCTTCATTTCCGCTGCCCAGGGAAGCCAACACGTTTCATAATTGGGTTTTTTGATCCTTCGTTATTATGTTCAGGGTTTAGTTTTTTAAAACATGAATTCGCACCTACGCACTTAGAAGTGTACCCTATATAATACAGATTTTTTTAAAAAAATTATTTATTTATTTTTGGCTGCGCTGGGTCTTCGTTTCTGTGCGAGGGCTTTCTCCAGTTGCGGCGAGCGGGGGCCACTCTTCATCGCGGTGCGCGGGCCTCTCACTATCGCGGCCTCTCTTGTTGTGGAGCATAGGCTCCAGACGCGCAGGCTCAGCAGTTGTGGCTCACGGGCCCAGTCGCTACGCGGCGTGTGGGATCTTCCCAGACCAGGGCTCGAACCCGTTTCCCCTGCACTGGCAGGCAGATTCTCAACCACCGCGCCACCAGGGAAGCCCCCTAATACAGATTTTAAAAGACCTCATTTCCCCTTTTTATCTCTTATTTTCTTCCTTTAGTTTTGACATTACAAAATGTGGTTTAAAGAGAGCTTTGGATTTTATACAGAACGACATGAAAATAGTTTGCATTGTTTCTATGGCTATAGAAATCATCTGTGGGCAAATATGTGTGCCTTCCTTTTAAAATATTATTTTGTGCTGTTTTTAATATATTTGACAAAATGTTTTAAATGTATTTCGGTAAACTTGATGGTTGAGTTCATTCTTTTGTTTTTTATTTTAATGAGACTCCTTTTATTTAAAAGAAAAAAAAGTATTCAGAGTTTTCTTCTGATTCTACCAGTCACTTTTCTAAGTATTCCTGCATACATACAGCAGAGACAAGGGCTTCTTAAAGGAAATTGCCACAGTATCATTTGCTTTACATTTAAAGATCATACAGGTTTTGCAGATCAGTATATAGTTTGTTTCACTTTCCTGTGTGTGTGTGTGTGTGTGTGTGTGTGTGTGTGTGTGTGTGTGACAGAGAGAGAGAGAGACAGAGAGAATGGAGGAAACTGAACTTCTATAAAGTTTCCTCCTATCTGTATCTCCCCTTTCCAATGAACACAAAGCACATTTTTACATACTTTCAGATTTATACACTTGTATTTTGAATGAACTGATAGATTTTCTCTTTGTAATTCTCAACTTCAGCAAAATGAAGCTGAATTTCCTCTGGATGTTTTGCTGCCCCTTTTTCCAGTCATGGGTGGTACTTTCTCTTATGTAAGTAGAAATCTTACATATCTCTAGCCTCTCACTGATTACCCTCCGCTTGCATGCACACCCTGTCTAGTCCACCACCTCCTCTATTTGTTATGGATGCTTAGAAAACTTTTCTTAATCTTAGAAACATTTTTCATATTGCTAAAGCAATCATCATTTCACTTAAAATTTAATCACACAGTTTAGCCCTTTCCTCATTTTTAGATATTTGCTTTTTTTTTTTTTTTCCTGTGCTTCTGCTTGAGTCTTCTGTATCTCTGGCAAGGCAGTGATTTCCCCACTTGAGTGTGCATCAGCATCAACTGAGAGCTTGTTAAAACAGAGTGCAAACACCCACCCAGGTTTTTCTAATTCAGTTGGTCTGGTTTGGGGCCTGAGGATTCATATTTCTAACAAGTGCCAGAGTTGATCTGAGGACCACACTTTGAGAGAAGTAATAGTTCAAACAGTGGGACTGGGGTTCACTAACTTGGGGTGGAGAGAATCACTAAAGTGCACCAAGTCTGAGAGTGCAGAGCTGAAGCCCAGTTTAATATTGGACTCAGCATGTAAGCCAGTTTCTTTTTGCTTGTCCTTGTATTTTGAAGAAACTTTTTGTGCTTAACATACCTACCAGTATTACTGTTATGACAACACATATGTGTGAAAATATACTTTATTTTTTATTTTTGTGTAGGTGTTCTGCCTTTACAAATATCAGTGTCTACCCCTAGAAGACCCAAATATCTCCATTTTTGTGGTTGAGTACTGTAATATCCTGTAAATATATCCTAAGCAGGTTTGTTTTCAGCACTAATGGAAAACACCAGTGTCAGTTTTTTGTTGTTGTCAGCAGTTGTATGTTTGCTGATTATTTATGACCTGAAACAATATATTTCTTCTTAGAAGACATTTTTTTACATAAGGATGCCTTTTTTAAACAAAAGAATAAATTATGGCATTTCTATTGAAAAAAATGAGTATGCTTTACATACTCAAACTTTCTTAAGGCAAATGGGGGAGGGGTTTTAGTCATAAACTCAACTCTGGAGGCAAGGGAGTTGTTCAAGATCCCACAGCAGTTTAGTTAAAATTAGGAGTCTATCTACAGCTGCCTCCCTGGCAAGTAAGCCCTTAAGCAATATGCTAGACCTCTGTTACTCAAAGTGAGGTTTGTGAACCAACAGCATTGGCATCACCTGGGATCTTGTTAGGAATGCAGATCTCAGCTCCCACCCCGGGCTTACTGAATCACAATCCACAGGGTAACAAGCTCTCTGGTGAATCCTATGCTCACCAGACTTAAACTGCCTCCCAAATCTCAAGTCCCAGAAGCAGAGTTCAGCCCAGAGAGCATTTGGATGGCTAATGCTTTGTAGTTATGTTCTAAGTCAGCTGCTGTTTAAGATTTGGTTTGGAGAGTTACCCAGGTGTGGGACCCTTTCAAATAGACAGGGATGTAAAGCCCTAGAGGTATAGTATCTTCTCTTTCTACCTCAGGACACCTTCTAACTGACAGGGCAGAGACATCCCATGATTTGCCTGGTGGGGACACTCACAAGTTCTGGGAGCGGTGTATATCCAAAGAGGGTTACGATATCCCAACTGTGCAAGGCTCTTCTGACAGGATCACCTTCATGCATGACTGGATCTGACCCAAAGCCAATGGAACCAGAACTAGCTCTGCAAGTTGGATTTGTGAAGGATTCTGAAGCACCCAGGTTTAAGAAAATTGACATCAAGCAGGTGAACCGAGTTTGACCTGAGGCTTACTCAGGAATCAGTAAGGAAACAGGTGCGTGCTTTAATATGCTTGAAAAACACATGTCCTGAAGGAGTTGTAGACCCTCCCGGAGAATGTTGCTGCAGAATAAGCTGGGAATCATTTTCTGTTTGCACTCAAGAAGAGTCTTCCTTCTATTAGTCTAAGGAGAGCCCGACTGATTATTCAGGTAAGCAACAGTGATGCAGAATCCTGAAGCATGAGGTTTAATTGTAATACAGATGATGTGCCGGATCAGTTTTTCCAAGTCATCCTGTAGTTAAGGGGCCCCAGCCAGAGAGATGAGCTGAACTCCTAGGGAAGTGAGTAGCCCAGGGCTTAGTAAATGACATGTATGTTCAGCCCTGGGCCTGTGATCATGTCAGAACTCAGAACCTGCTTCCATTTTCTGGTCAAGCGACCAAGGCTGATAAGAAGGTGGGCAAGCCATCCAGACCAACTCACAGTGGTCCTCCTTGGCACATTAAAACCGTTGCACTTTTGAGCAGAACCTAGGATTATTGGGGTTTGAGTACAACAGAGGATGTGAATGGAACCAGTACCAGCCAACATCTATTGAGTACTTGCTCTATATTGGTCACTTGTTCTTGCTCTCCATGGAATATTCCATTTTACAGATGATAAAAATGTCATACAGGGAATTCCCTGGTGGTCCAGTGGTTGGGACTCCATGCTTCCACTGCAGGGGGCCTGGGTTCAGTCCCTGATTGGGGAACTAATCCCACAAGCCGCACAGTGCAGCCAAAAAAAAAAAGTCATACAAAGAGGCTAAGTGCCTTATTCAGGCCTACACACAAGTGAAGAAATAGAAGATGCATGGCTCTCCTAAAACTACTGGGTATCCCTTCCCAATCTTGACCTCCTCTTCCAACAGAGATAAATCCTCCATGCTGTTCTTTATAATTTTATCCCTTGTGATTACCTATTTAAGCTATAGGAATACAGTTGATATAGTTTTGCCTGCTCTTAACTGTATATATTTTTCTTTTTTCACTTAGTATTATGTTTTCAGTATTCATCCATTTATTTGTAACTACAGTTGTTCATTTTCATCTCCAGATAGTATTCTATCATTATCCATCTGTATCTATCACCACTATATCTATATCTCATACCACTATATATGTATAGATGTGTATATATACATATATACTTATGAATATTTGTGTGTACATAGTAATGTTAAATATATGTATATATGTATGAATGATACCATTATATCTATATCCCACCGTAGATGTGCCCCTTCTATACCTGACTATTGTTTGGGTCATATGAAGTCTGCAGTTTTCACCAGCGCTGCTGCCATGAATATCTAAGTATGTGTATCCTTAGACCCTAGCACTTAAATGTAAGAGTAGACCAGACACGTTCACTTAGCAATGTGAAAACTGACAAATGACGATTGTTAATAGATACCTACATGTCCAGCAGGAGGTTTTGGTGAGGATTGAGGCCTCTGGTTTAGTTATGGTGATTTTTCTGGCTACTTAAATACAAATTCCATTAGTTCCATCTATCTCTTTATTAGACTGTGAAAACAGTAATGGCAAAATCCATATGATTATTTTCTTTGTTGACTTAAACAGGATTGTGTGTATGAAAGCTTATACTGAAGTTATTCAGGATTGAGGCAGGAAAAGCTAAAATTTCAACCTCTTTTTTCTTTTCATCTATGCCTCCAAGCATATGGTACACATGTTAGTTATTTGTCTATAAAGGGCTCTTGGGGGAAAGACAGTTTCCAGTGTTTTATGTAAATCACAGAAGAAGTATCTGTATGCCTACAGATTTTGTAATTCTTCGATTCTCAAGGTTAGGATTGCTAGCTCCCCTTGTGTACCCTCCACACTCTACTGGCTCCACACCCCCTTTCCTCTGCTACCATTTCTGCAAATGTACTCTATGAAGTTTTCAATATTGTACTCTTGGAGTCTTCCTTTCTGTATTAATTTTTCCAAATCATTTAGAAGGACGTTTGAGAGAGGAGTGGGGCTAGAAACTGTAATCCATGTGAAAGTAATGGTGCCTCAGAGCATGATAAACCAAATGTTGCAAAATATTTAAAATTAGTGAATCTGGGTAAAGAGTAAATGAGAATTCTTTTTAATATTCTTGCAATTTCCATGTGTTTAAGATTGTTTCAAAATGAAAGTTAAATAATAGCATGGGTATACCCATTTGTTTAAAATTTAAAAAGATAAGATTTATGTAAACTTATATATGCGTAATATTCCTCCAGGAGTGTACACAGACACTGTTTACACGGGTGTTGATGTAAGTCTTGGTGTGGCAGTCTGGTAAAGGAACAGGGATCTAAGTATCATCCAAACTAGCATACTTCTGGAAGAAGGGGCTATTCATAATCATTCCAGGATAACGGTTGTAAACTGAGTCTTTACGAGGCAGATAGGGATATATGGTCATCAGAGGTTAAAAGCAGACTTACCACTGTATGTCATTTTGTGCATTTGATTTTTTAAAAAAATATTTATTTATTTATTTATTTAGACTGCAATGGGTCTTGTTGCGGCATGCAGACTTCTTAGTTGCTCATGCATGAGGGATCTAGTTCCCCAACCAGGGATCGAACCTGGGCCCCCTGCATTGGGAGCACGGAATCTTACCCACTGGACCACCAGGGAAGTCTTACATTTGATCTTTTTAAACTATGTAAACATATTAGATATTCAAATACATAAAAATAACATAATTAGATAAGGAACCACTTGAATATTCATAAAAATAATTAGCATCAGGAACTGGCTGAATTATTGGAATATCCTTAGAGTTAAGAGAATTAGGTAGATCTGTTCTATGAGTACTCAAAAAATATAAATCTAAATATCTATACTTGTTTCAGCACCCAACTTTTTCTCACAATAGAAAAACTTTTTATACAATACAAATACTTGTATACTTACATAACTAATACATACATATTCTACGTATTTTAAATTTTTTAAACAAATGGGTGTAAGTGCTCACTTGGGCAACACATGTATTAAATACATGGGTATACTCTAACCATGCTATTTTTATTTTACTTTTATTTGGAAACAACCTTAAAATTATAGAAATTACAAGAATATTATTAAGAACTCTAATTTACCCTTTACCCAGATTCACTAATTTTAAATATTTTGCCACATTTTGTTTGTCATGTCCCCCTTTCCCACTATGTGTAAACTTTTTTGTTTGTTCTGGCCAATTTGAGAGACTGTTGCAGACATCATGCCACATACGCATATATACTTCCTAAGAACAGGGATGTACATTTATGTACCCACAGTACAGTTATTAATTCAGGAACTTTAAAATTTATGCAATTCTTTTATCTAATCTACAGTCTATATTCCAGTTTCTTCAGCTATCCCAATCATTTTCATTATAGCATTTTTTTTTTTTTTTCTGTTACAAATCTAGTTCAGGACTATAGATCAAATCAAGCTGCCATGCCTTTTTAAGATTATCTTTAATCTGGAATGGTTCCTTAGCCTTCTTTGATTTTCATGTGGTTATTATTTTTGAAGCATACAAGCCAGGTATTTTATAGAACGTCCTCTGTGTAGGTCTGTCTGAAATGTCTTCAAGACTGTGTCACCTTGGCAGAGAAATATGCCAAGGAATCTTTGAAGGAAGAAGATGAATCAGATGATGATAACATGTAACAGTTACTTCATTTACTTCTGTTTTAAATTTCTAATACAGTTCCATGTAACTGTTTAGCCCTTTGGATTATTACATACCCACTGACTAATTTTCATTAAATTTTTGTCTTGTAATGATTAAAAAAAAAACTTGCCAAGCTCTATTTAGGTTGAAATCATGATGCCTTTTTGGTTTGCATGAAACAATTTTTTACTATCATAGTCCAAAATGATGTTTTATAACTACATCATTCCTTCAGTATTTTGTAGTTGACATTCTATAAGAAAGGACTTTTCTCCCCCATCCTCCCATCTTGCCCCCCACTCATTTCCTACAATGTGGAAAGGTATTTAGAAGCTAAAGTCTCAGTGCTACTAATAGATTATTGCTTTTAGGTCCTTTCAGATATATAGACATAGCTATGTATATAACTATAACTATATATAGTATATATAACTATATGTAGTTGTATATAAGTATATATAGACATATAAAACTCTGTATGGGGTTTTGTATTTTTTTCAAGTATATATAATGTGTTCAATCCCAATTCAGTCCCACAGGATTTTTCCTTGCCTTCTTCCATTCCCTATTTGTATCACCTCCTTCCACATTGACAACCCTCTCTCCCAGTGTTGTCTTCTCTCCTCCTCTTTCTCCCCTTCCTTTCCTCTTCTCCATTTCCCTTCCCTACCATTGCTTGTCAGGCTGGAGGAGCACAATACAGCCATCAAAGATTTAATATCAAACTTTTGAAAATGTCACAGAAAATGAAAACAGGCTTCTGGAAAGTGAGAAGGGCTTGATCCAAGAGGAAGAGGAATAATTGTAGGCACCCAGGGCCTCAAGTGACCTTGGCTCAGGGGCAGCTGCAGGGACCCTGTACCACCCTCGCGACAGTGGCAGCCTATTTGCCTGAGCCTTGTGTGGCAGAAGAAGCCTCAGACCCTGGGCTGAGTCCCAGCCAACCTTCCTTGGGGCTGCCACACAGTTTCCTATGAAAGTCATATTGACATTTTCTTCCAAGCTATGCCCAACATTTCTTTTTCTGTTGGATAGTGAACACGAGGTCTGGGTTCAAGCAGTGATTTTTCTGTCAGTATCAGACTCTGCAACAGGAGAAAAATCATATTTTTCAAGTAAAGTTAAGTAAACAAATTTCAAGTTTGCCTACAGAAGAGAATGAAAAACCTACTTCTTTAAGATTGAACTTTGGGGTTCTGAGTAAGGAGGTCTCTGAGTAAATGTTGAATAGGTGATTTATTGGTTTTTAAAGTTTCCTTGGTGGAATGGACAATTATATTGCTTTATGAAAGAGAGGGAAGGATATTTTATGCATAAATATTTTTCTTTTATTGTGCCCATGTCCTTAGTTTAAATTCTTGGAAGATAGATTACTATCTTCATAAATCTATGAATCTATATCCTGTTATATCTATACATTATTGGAACTGAGTTTTAACAATTTTAAAAGCTGTTTTGTAATTGAAAGTACATTGCTACAAGCTAATTTTTTAAAATTTATTTTTAGTTATTTTAATTACAATTGCATAGTCTTTGATTACCAGTAACTTCACAATTAGTTTTGCTTCCACTTTGTTGCTTAGTTTTTAAATTAATTAATTAATTAATCTGTCTGTCTATCTATTGGCTGTGCCACGTGGCTTGTGAGATCTTAGTTCCCCGACTGGGGATTGAACCCGGGCCCCTGCGGTGAAAGCACTGAGTCCTAACCACTGTACTGCCAGGGAATTCCCTGTTTTTGTTTTTAAATTAGAGTGTTTTATTTACAGAAAAATCACAGAAAAGGATTACAGAAAAGTCCAGAAAAGGATTAATACAATTTTATGAAAACAATTTTGTTGGTAATAACAGAATCAAGAGTAGTTTAATATATAATATCATTTGGTATATAATACACATTAAAATAGTTTTCATTTTATGAAAGTTTATAAGTTTATCCATTAGTTTTCATGCTAACTCTATCCATTAGTATTTTATATTCCTTTTTTTAAACAAATCTAAAACGAAGGCAGTATACATGAAACAGATTTGATAAATATTTTAAAATTTTGCTATCTTCTGTATCAGATACTACTTTAATTTTAGAACCATCTTCAAATAAAATGGTCTGCCCATTATAATTCCTAAATGAATGAGTTAAACATCAAATGGAAGTCAAAATACGTAAAAGAAACTGTCATAAAATTTAAATGGAAAATATTTCATTATCAGTATAAATTAACGAAGAATTTTTAAAGAGTACTGCATGAAGTAAGGTTCATTAAATGTTTTGTAATGATTAGGTCTAGAATATTTTTTACTTGCATTCTTTTTTTTTTTTTTTTTTTAAAGGATATTTATTTTACTTTTTTTTTTTAAAGGAATTCCTTTATTTTTATTTTTTATTTATTATTTATTTATTTTTGGCTGTGTTGGGTCTTCGTTTCTGTGCGAGGGCTTCCTCTAGTTGCGGCAAGTGAGGGCCACTCTTCGTCGCGGTGCACGGGCCTCTCATTATCGCGGCCTCTCTTGTTGCGGAGCACAGGCTCCAGATGCGCAGGCTCGGTAGTTGTGGCTCACGGGGCCAGTTGCTCCGCGGCATGTGGGATCCTCCCAGACCAGGGATCGCACCCGTGTCCCCTGCATTGGCAGGCAGATTCTCAAACACTGCGCCACCAGGGAAGCCCTTTACTTGCATTCTTGTTCGTACAGTTTAAAACACTAAAGCACTGACTTGAATGAAAGAGGACTATATTAAAATGAATAAGATTGCAGCATATGCCATTTTAAGAATAAAAGAAAGGTGGACTAAGTGCTTTGATTTTATGTTCTTCATTCAAGTAGTCTTCAGTATTTCTGTTATCTTTGAATAACAAAAAGGATTCTTTAAGTACTGTGCACTTAAAGAAAAAGACCATCTTTTTACTCATAGAAGAATTCTAATCTTATTTGGATTGAATCTTCTAGATGTCTCAAGGCAATTCCTTTAAGTAATAGCAGTTCATTATAAGGTGGCCAAAAGTAATCACTAATTTTGACATATGGATCATGTGGGATACCAAATAATCTATTTATATGAATCTCTAACATTTCATGTAATGCTATCAGTTATGCAGTTGATTTTTTAATGATTTTCTTTTTTTCTCCATATTTTTGTTATCATTTTTAAAGTAGTTCTTTTTAATTTATTTTCAAAATTTTTTATTGAAGTATATTTGCTGTATAATACTGTATGTTACAGGTGTACAATATAGTGATTCACAATTTTTAAATGTTATGCCTTATTTATGGTTATAAAATATTGGCTATATTCCCTGTGTTGTGCAGTATATCCTTGTAGCTTATTTTATACATAATGGTTTGTGCCTCTTAATCCGATACCCCTATATTGCCCCTCCGCCCTTCATTCTCCCCACTGGTAACCACTAGTTTGTTCTCTATATCTGTGAGTCTGCTGCTTTTTTTGTTGTTGTTATATTCACTAACTTATTGTATTTTTAGGTTCCACATATAAGTGATATCATACAGTATTTGTCTTTCTCTGACTTATTTCACTTAGCATAATACCCTCCAAGTCTATCCATGTTGCTGCAAATGGCAAAATTTTGTTCTTGTCCATGTATATATGGAACAAAATATATGTTCTATATATACATACAATGAAATATTACTCAGCCTCTTTATCCATTCATTTGTTGATGGACACTTAGGTTGCTTCTATATCTTGACTCTTTTAAGTAATGCTGCTATGAATATTGTGGTGCATGTATCTTTTTTAACTAGTGTTTTTATTTTTTATGGATATATACCCCAGAGTGGAATTGCTGGGACATATGTTAGTACTATTTTTAGTTTTTTTGAGAAACCTCCAAACTGTTTTTCACAGTGGCTGTACCAATTTACATTCATACTGGCATTGTATGAGGGTTTTCTTTTTCAAGTCCTGGCTAACATTTGTTATTTATGGGTTGTTTTTTTTTCTTTTTTTGTATTTTGGCTGCACCACA
Organism: Balaenoptera borealis; assembly: GCF_965194805.1. NCBI lineage: Eukaryota > Metazoa > Chordata > Mammalia > Artiodactyla > Balaenopteridae > Balaenoptera > Balaenoptera borealis. The sequence goes on from NC_138866.1 coordinate 127,454,613, forward strand.
CGGCATGCAGAATGGTTCCCCAACAAGGGATTGAACCCAGGCCTCTGCAGTGAAAGCGCCAAATCCTAACCACTAGGCCACCAGGGAACTCCCTTATTTGTGCTATTTTTGATGATAGCCATTCTGACAGATATGAGGTGATACCTCATTGTACTTTTGACTTGCATTTCCCTAATGATTAGCCATGTTGAGCATCTTTTCATGTGCCTGTTGGCCATCTGTATGTCCTCTTTGGAAAAATGTCTATTCAGGTCTTCTGCCCATTTTTTAATCAGAAGGAGAAATTAAGGAAGCAATCCCATTTACCATCACATCAAAAAGAATAAAATACCTAAAAATAAGCCTACCTAAGGGATCAAAATACCTGTACTTGGAAAACTATAAGACACTGATGAAAGAAATTGAAGACAACATAAACAGATGGAAAGTTATACTGTGTGATTGGACTGGAAGAATCAATATTGTTAAAATAACCATATTACCCAAGGAAATCTACAGATTCAATGAAATCCCTATCAAAATACCATGGGTGGGACTTCCCTGGTGATCCAGCAGTTAAGACTCCATGCTTTCAATGCAGGGGGCCCAGGTTCGATCCCTGGTCAGGGAACTAGATCCCGCATGCCACAACTAAGAATCCAGCATGCCACAACAAAGATTCTTCCTGCTGCAACTAAGGCCTGGCACAGCCAAATAAATAAATTAATAAATATTTTTAAAAAAATACGATGGGTATTTTTCACAGAACTAGAACAAATAATTTTAAAATTTATATGGAAACACAAAAGACCCCAAATAGCCAAAACAATCTTGAGAAAGGACAGTTTTGGAAGAATCAGGCTCCCTGACTTCAGGCTATACACAAAGCTACGGTAATCAAAATGATATGATACTGGCATAAAAACAGACACATAGGTCAATGGAACAGAATAAAGAGCCCAGAACTAAACCCAGGCGCTTATGGTCAATTAATCTACAACAAAGGAGGCAAGAATAGACAATGTTTTTCTGTTTCAATTTTCTATCAGTTACAGGGAAATGGTCTTCTCAAAACTCACCCAAGGTAATCAAGAATTTCTCCTTAAATCCTTTTTTTTTAAAAAACATCTTTATTGGAGTATAATTGCTTTACAATGTTGTGTTAGTTTCTGCTGTATAATAAAGTGAATCAGCTATATGTATACATATATCCCCATATCCCCTCCCTCTTGTGTCTCCCTCCCACCCTCCCTATCCCACCCCTCTAGGTGGTCACAAAGCACAGAGCTGATCTCCCTGTGCTATGCGGCTGCTTCCCACTAGCTAGCTATTTTACATTTGGTAGTGTATATATGTCAGTGCTACTCTCTCACTTCATCCCAGCTTACCCTTCCTCCTCCCCATGTCCTCAAGTCCATTCTCTACGTCTGCATCTTTATTCCTGTCCTGCCCCTAGGTTCATCAGAACCTTTTTTTTTTTTTTAAAGATTCTATATATATGTGTTAGCATACGGTATCTTTTTTCTCTTTCTGACTTACTTCATTCTGTATGACAGACTCTAGGTCCATTCACCTCACTACAAATAACTCAGTTTCGTTTCTTTTTATGGCTGAGTAATATTCCATTGTATATATGTGCCACATCTTCTTTATCCATTCATCTGTCAATGGACACTTAGGTTGCTTCCATGTCCTGGCTATTGTAAATAGTGCTGCAATGAACATTGTGGTACATGACTCATTTTGAATTATGGTTTTCTCAGGATATATGTCCAGTAGTGGGATTGCTGGGTCATATGATAGTTCTATTTTTAGTTTTTTAAGGAACCTCCATACTGTTCTCCATAGTGGCTGTATCAACTTACATTCCCACCAACAGTGCAAGAGGGTTCCCTTTTCTCCACACCCTTAATTCTTTTATATTAAGCATTTTTGTTTTCAGCTTATTAAAGGTTCTCAATTCAGAAAAAAATGTCACTATGTGATGTTTCATTGTTTACTATATTAAGAGATTCCAGTATCTGTTGCTGTTCATCCAGCCACTATTTTTTCTTTATCTTTTCATTCTTTGACATTACTATTCTAGACAGTACCATTTCTAGATCATGTCTTAAGTTTTGGAACTCTTCTTTTCCTAATGTTACTAGAACATCTTCATTCAGTGGGATTAATTTAGGAGTTTCTTTTTGCCATTGACTAATTCCAGTGGTGGTCAAACATTTCACTGACATAATTAATGATAACTGAGCATTTGAATCAGTGAATGTCTCAGTTCCAGCAAGCAATGATATATTCTGACATTCTTCCATATCATTTCATATTTCTTCACCTTCTTTGGTAAGTTCTTCTTCAGCATCTCTAGTGTCTTCCACATCTGTAGTACAGTCTATATCTTGCTGATTCAGTGACTTGCGCTTATGATTTTCATAGCCTTCTGATAATTTTAAAAAGTTTTGGGACCTTAGGCAATCCCTTAAACCAGTGGTCCCCAACATTTTGGCACCAGGGACTGGTTTCGTGGAAGACAGTTTTTCCACAGACCGGGGTGGTGGGGAGGATGGTTCAGGATGGTTCAGGCGGTAATGCGAGAGATGGGGAGCAGCAGATGAAGCTTCGCTGGCTCACCCACCACTCTCGTCCTGCTGTGCGGCCTAGTTCCTAACACACCGCGGACCGGTACCAGTCCACAGCCTGGGGGTTGGGAACCCCTGCCTTATACTATCTGTGCATGAGTTTCCTTATCACTCTATTCAGAGGATGTGCTAGAGAATAAAGGAGTACTTGAAGGGAAGCCCTCAAGTTAATCAGTTTCCTCAGTTCCCTACCTCTTTGTCTTTCCCTCCTAACAGGTGGGTTTCTGGAGCTGTCATTGGTGCAGGAGCTAGATAAGAGTGGCACTTGAGGCCTGGCTGGACTTTGGGTATTAAGGTTTCTGCAATTCCCAATTCCAGCATGTGGGAAGTTTTCCCCCACACCACCAGGCAATTCTCTGACCCTCCTAGGTGTCCTGCAATTCAACTCAATTCTGACATTATCTATCCAGTGATAGCATCAGATTCCACAGGTTAAGGACTCAGTCCCACAAAACTGCCCCCTTCTGCTTCAGATATCAATCACAAGTTTAGGTTGTCACTTGTGTCTCTGATCAACTGGCTAAAAATCAGAGGTTCCTACGATCCCCTCCTTGGGTTCAATTAATTTGCTAGAATGGCTCACAGGACTTAGAAAACCAATTTACTCACTAGATTATCAGTTTATTACAAAGGATATTGAAAGTTAGGAATCAGCAGCGATAGGAACAGATACCTAGAGTAAGGTCCTGAACAAAGGAACTTCTGTCCCCATGGAGTTTGGGTCCAGCACTGTGGCATATGGAAGTGTTCTAGTTCACAAACCTGGAAGTTTTAGAAACCCCATCCTTTTGTTTTTTTATGGAGTCTTCATTATATATGCATGATTGATTAAATCATTGACCACTGGAGATTGATTTTAATTTCAGCCCTTCTCCCCTCCTCAGAGGTCTGGGGATGGGACAGAAAGTTTCAACTCTCTTATCAGTTGGTTATCTTGGCAACCAAGCCAGCCCTCACCCTTTCCTACCTTCCAAAGTCACCTTATTAACATAACAAAAGATACCTTTTTCAATCTCAGCACCAGAAATTCCAAGGGTTTTAGGAGCTCTGTGCCAGAAAGAGGGACCAAATATATATTTCTTATTCTAAATTGCAGTATCACAGGTATCCAATTCCTGAGTGTTGCAGGAAAGAAAGTGGGGCCAGAGAGAATGGTAACATCGCAGGTCACATCCAAGTCCCTGGGATAGCCACCGAGTGTGGGTTCTTGGCTTCATACAGGAAAGAATTCAAGAGCGAGCCATAGTAAGGTGAAAGAAGGTTTATTTAGGGAGATACACACTCCATAGAGTGTGGGCCATCTCAGAAGGGGAGAGGCATTAGGATACAGGGTTGTCAGTTTTTGCAGGGGTGGGTAATTTCATAGGCTAATGAATGGGAGGGTTATTCCAACTATTTGGGGGAAGGGGTGGGGATTTCTAGGAATTGGGCTACCATCTGCTTTTTGGCCTTTTATAGTCATTGGCCTCAGAACTGTCATGGTGCCTGTGGTTGTGTCATTTAGCTGATATATTACAATGAGCATACACTGAGACTCAAGGTCTAGTGGAAGTCAATCATCCACCATCTTTGACCTAGTTGGTTCTAACCAGTTTATGTCATGTCCTCAGTTGCTGTCATTCTTTTAAAGGTAGTGCCCTGCCCCCTTCCTATCTTACCAGCAGTAAGGGGTCTCTCCTTCAGGGCTGGGGCTCCATATCCTGTGAACTGCCAGGCAGCCCCAGTGGCAAGTTGCAACCATTATGGCACTCTCCTCAGCCCATCACTTACCACCACAGAGCCAGTGCTTCTGTTTTTTAGTTTTGCCTGTTGGCCCTCCTCTCCTAAGCCCCTGTCTATACTAGCAATGATGCCAGATATACTAAATGGTTTCTAGCTTATTTCAGTCTTCTTCTTTGTTAATTATACTGTGCCTCCCAGCAGTGAGAGTCATTGATTCCATAATGTTGATTGAACGTTTACTTTTTGTCAGCCCATTTGTGGAATTGTTGGCAAAACAGCTATGACTCTTGTGGGGAGCTAGTTTGGAAAAGAGAGAGGGCAAACAATCAGACAACCTGCTGTCTACGAGAGGAAAATGAGCTAAGTGCCTGGTGCTTAGGAGCCTAGTGGAGGGTGATCAGGAAGAGATTCTTAGGAAAGGCAATAATTGGGTTGGGGCTCAGGGGTAAGCCCGGGGTATGGAAATAGAGGGATTTGATGGAAGTTCACAGACAAGGAAACTGAACACATCAGAGGCATTGCCAAAAAGCAAAAGACCTGCCTCACAAACATATGGAGAGAGAAGGGAGAGCAAAAGTTTGGGATTTAACATGTATACAGGCCCCATAGAGTAGAGGGAACATGGCATGCATTGAAAGATTTTTATCAGTGTTGTTCTCTAGTGAGATATGGATAAGTCTACAGGATAATTGGAGAAACAGAAAGAATGGGATCATAGAGATACATTTGGGACTGATTCAAACTGTATTCATTTATACTGAGGGTCAACAAAGTACAACCTGTAGCCAAATCCAGACCTCTGCCTTGTATGTATAAGGCCTGTGAAATAAAATTGGTTTTTATATTTTTAAGTAGTTGAGAAAAATCAGAGTACTATTTCTTCAAATTTCAGTGTCCATAGTAAAGTTTTATTGGAATACAGTCATGCAAATTTGTTTACACATTGTCTATGGCTGCTTTCACACTACAGCAGCAAAGTTGAGTAGTTGCTACAGAGACCTATATCTCTTAAGGCTTAAAATATTTATGGCTCTTTACAGAAAAGGATTACTAACCTGTAATTTACAGAATTAAACTATTTTTGAATGCCCATGTCAAGGCAGGCTATCAGTTATTCATGTATATGTTGTAGGGGATCACAAGTTAAGAAGACAAGACCCCTTTCCTTTTAGAGCTTCCATTTTGGTGGAAGTTAAATTTTACTTAATAGGTGGGTTTATCTGAAATCTAGATAGAAATACTGGCATATGGAATGTGCTTTATGTTATGGCATCTCTGCCTCCGAAAACCTCCTGAGAGACTTCCTGAAGGTCATGCTGTCCAAACTGAGACAAGGATGGAAAGAGGTTAGAGGCCAGAGGCAAGAGTCTGAGCTGAAATTCGGATGTGATAGGACCATGGAGGAATGGGGAGTGTTTCTATTACCAGATTCGTCGACTGAACCCATGCTGGGGTCCTAGCCTGGCTGAGACCCCTTGTCTCAGCCAGGGAGGTTCTTTTTCTGATTGGATTCATGCAGTCAATAATGAAACTGAGGCTGAGACTGGAACAGCAGTGGCCAAAGAATGGAGAAGCAGGAACCTAGTTCACAAATCAACTTCTCAACCCAATTCAGGCAGAGACACCAAATATATAGGAGAGTTGAAATAAAAGGGAGGGTTTTGGAAAGAGTGAGAGGGATATTCATGAGTTATCTGAGACAGGTGTGTGGTTTGGACCCAAAACTGATGCAACGCTCCTTTTTAGTCCTTGTGTGGAATTTTCTGGTTGTTGTCATGGCAATCATCAACTGTTCTGGCGCTGGTGGGAGTGTCATTTAGCTAATGTGTTACTCTGAGTGTATAATGAGGCTCAAGGTCTACTGGAGGTTGAATCTTCTGCCATCTTGGGCCTAGTTGGTTCCAACCAGTTCTTGTCTTTTTTTCTCTATGCAGCTTCCTCCTGAAACTTAGATAAGTGTAATTGGTTTCCATTTGAGAGAGTGGCAGGGGTATGATTCTTGGGCAACAGCCTTGGTAACATTTCTTGTCTTGTTTGTGAAGTGGAAAGCATTTTTGGAAGAGAGTAAGGAAGGGAGAGGAGACATTGAAGGATCCCAAGGAGAATGACCCATGCCAAGTCATCTGGATTGGAGATCGCTTTGCTCTAAGCATGTCATTTCTAGCATGTGTGGCCTATTTGGAGTAAACACAATCAAGGGAGGTTCTAAACAGGAGAGCTTTCTGTGCAATGGTATCTGAAAAGTTGCCCCCCAATAAGGTTAGGTGTTAGAAAGCTCTTCCTGCTTTTGAGAAAAGTGAACTATGGGTGTTCACTCTTTGGGACTAAGGCAGAGAAGTATTATAAATTGTGTGGCTTATATTCTTTCTCCTTTTTGCACTCTTCCTGCTCCTTCCCACTGAAGATTCCCATGAGTGGCCTCTGAATTGTGTAATTAATGAACCTCTTGCTGAAATATACACTTACTTATATTCCATGATTTTGTGTAAAACTTGTCTTTAAGAATCAGGGACAGCTTAACATGCCCTTTGGCATCAAGATCTGGGAGGCCAAGTTTGGTGCCTTATAAACTTTCAGGGAACCCAGATTCCTGATATCTGATAAGAAGGGTGGTGCTGAAATGTGAAGGTGTTGGGAACCAGAGTCTCAGTGGAGGGGAGACAGATTTTGATCATAGTGCATGTTTGGACCAATGGACTAATGATGGTTGGGACCAGGGTAGTGGGGACCAAAGAAATATTTTACTTATTTTAAATTATCAACAGAATTTATTGTTGATACAAAAATTAATTAAATATATTTTACCAATAACTTATAAAACAATTGATAGAACCAAAACAATTTCCCTGGAAAGGTATAATACTGACTTTTTTTGTGTTTTTAAAAAATTTGCATCTGGACTTGCTTTTCATGAATCTAATAATTTGCTTACTCATCATAACGCTCTGCACTATTTTTTTTTTATTGTGGTAAAATTTATGTTACATAAAATTTACCATTTAAATGTACAGCTCAGTGGCATTGTGTGTCACATTGTTCTGCAATCATCAACCATACATCTCCAGAACTCTTGCAAAACTGAAATGGTACCCACTAAACACAATTCCCCATTACTCCCTATTCCCAGCCCCTAGCAATGACCATTCTACTTTCTGTCTCTATGAATCTGACTACTCTAGGTATCTCGTATAAGTAGAATCATACAATATTTGTTCTTTGCTGTCTGGCATATTTCACTCACATAATGGCCTGACATTTCATCCATGTTGTAGCTATGTGTCAGAATTGTCTTGCTTTCCAAGGTTGAATAATATTCCCTTGTATGTACATACCACATGTACGTACCACATATGGTATTTCTGTTTTGTTTTGTTTTTTTCCCCAGAAATAACATAGAGATGAATCCATAGCAGATGCACCATTTTACCTTCCCAAGAGCAAGGCACAAGAGTTCCAGTTTCTCTACATCCTTGCCAACACTTGTTATTTTTATTTTTTTGTTTGTTTTTAATATAGTAGTTATCCTAATGGGTGTAAAGTGGTATCTTGTTGTATGCCGATTTTTACTGATTGGTATATCTTCTTTGGAGAAATGTCTGTTCAAGTTCTTTCCCCATTTCTTAATCAGGTTGCTTTATTGAGGTGTAGGAGTTCTTTATATATTTTGGATATCAGTTTATAAGTTTGCAAATATTTTCTTCTATTCTGTGGGTTGCTTTTTTCACTCTGTTGATTTGGTACACAGAAGTTTTTAATTTTGATATACTCAAGTTAATCTATTTTTCTTTTGTTTCCTATGCTTTTGGTGTCATATTCAAGAAATTGTTGTCAAATTTAGTATTATAAAGCATTTCCCAATGCTTTCTAAGAGATTTATAGTTTTAGCTCCTAAGTTTAGGTCTTTGATCCATTATGAGTTAATTTTTGTGTATGATGTAAGGTAAGGGCCCAACTTCATTTTTTTTGTTTTTGCATGTGGATTTCCAATTTTCCCTGCACCATGTGTTGAAAAGACTGTCCTTTTCCTATTGAATGGTCTTTGCACCCTTGTTGAAATAATTTGACCTATATGCAAAGGTTTATTTCTTGGCTCTCTATTCCATTGGTCTATATGGTTTGCATTCTTCTTTAAAAATATTTTTTAGGCTTTACATTTCAAAATCAGCATTCCTAGTACAGCATATAGGAATAAATACAGTGGGGAAGATTTTTTCAAGTTTTATTCAGAAATAATTGCCATACCTCTCTTTATAAGTTTAAGATGTTATAGCATGATGGTTTCATTTACATATATTGTGAAACGAAGATTTTTAAAAATATTTATTTATTTATTTGGCTGCTCTGGGTCTTAGTTGCAGCATGCGGGATATTTGTTGCGGCATGCGGGATCTAGCTCCCTGATCAGGGATGAACCCGGACCCCCTGCATTGGGAGCATGGAGTGTTAACCACTGACCACCAGGGAAATCCCTGAAAGGATTCTATTCTGACTAGAAATCCCTGACAACTTTTGTGATGTAAGTCAGGTGACGAACATAGAGATCAGCAAACTTTTTCTCTAAAGGGCCAATTTATTGGAGAGACAGAGATTTATTTTAAGAAATTGACTCATGTGATTGTGGAGGCTGGCAAATCCAAAATCTGCAGGGTAAGCTAGCAGGTTGGAGACCCAGGGAAGGGTTGATGTTACAGCTTGAGTCCAAAGGCCATCTGCTGGCAGAATTCTATCTTTCTTAGGGTACCTCAGTCTGCTTTTGCTTAAGACCTTCAGCTGATTTAATGAGACACCTACATTATGGAGAATAATCAGCTTTACTCTAAGTCTACTGATTTAAATGTTAATCCCATCTGAAGAATATTTTCACAGCAACATACAGGTAGTGTATGTATACAGGTAGTGTTTGACCAAATATCTGAGTACTGTGTCCTAGTCAATTTGACACATAAAATTACCCTCACAGTCAGATAGTAAATATTTTTGGCTTTGTGAACCAAATAGTTTCTGCTGTGTAGGGGAGGAAAAAGCTTTCCTCAATCTTCCCCCTGGCTGGGTCTGAAAATCAAACTGACAAAGGCATGCAAATTTATTTATGACTTAAAAAAATTTTTTTGGCAGCACCGCGGGGCTTGCAGGATCCTAGTGCCCTGACCCGGGATGGAACCCCGGATCCTCGGCAGTGAAAGCGTGGAGTCCTAACCACTGGACTGCCAGGGAATTCCCCATGCAAATTTATTTAATGTGAGTTTTGTGTGACATGGGAGCCTTCATTTCTAAGGAAATTAATACCCTAGAAACAGACCTTGAGTATTTTTATGCTAGGTTTGATGAGGAATAGGCAGTTGTGTAGAAATATGATAGGTCGGAGAGGATGAGGTTAGTGTAGAAAACTGGGGGAAATTTATTAAAACCTGTTTGTTCTGATTCTTCTTGGCATCCTTTTGTCTTTGGAAATAAGGATGGTCCTTCCCCCCAGGGTATAGGGAGGGCACATCTCACATGAGGCTTTTATGAGTTGTTTCAGAGGAAGAGGGTTGGGAGAAGATCAAAGTGACCTTCCTGCTTCTGCCATTTTCTCAAACACCTTGAGCTTAAAATATTCAATATGCCAAGGTGCCGTATATTGGGGTAGTATGCCCTTAACCCCATCAGTTGTAACTACTCAACTGTGCAGCTGTAGCCATAGATAATATGTAAACAAATGTACAAAGCTGCTGGGGGATAATAGAAAAAATATATATCAGTCTCTGTTCCCAGTTCCTGGCATAGAGCTCCTAAAACCTTTTAAATTTCCTAAGTAATAAGAACACTAGGAGCATCTCTTTTTCTAATATTTGGTCTTTGACCTCATCCTTGTCACAGGGCTCCTAAATCTCTTGTAAGTTCCTACATGATAAGAACACTTGGAGCATCGTCTATTCTAATGAGGTGACCCTGGGTGGGCTCCTGGGTGGCTCCTGGTCACCAGAAAGACAAAGCCATGCTTAGAAGCTTGGAATTTTTCAGCCCTACCCCTCACCTCTCCTTAATAATTGACCATGCCTACGTGAGGAAGCCACCATAAAAATCCCCAAAGTACAGAGTTCCAAGAGCTTCTAGGTTGGTGAACATATCAATGTACTGGGAGGGTAATGCACCCCAGGTTCACGGGACAAAACCTCCTACGCTTAGGACCCTCCCAGACCTCACCATAAGTATCTCTTCATCAGGCTATTCAGTTGTATCATTTATCATATCCTCTAATAAACCAGCAAATGTAAGTAAAATTTTCCCTAAGTTCTGTGAGTTGCTCTAGCAAATTAATTGAACCTGAAGTGGGAGGAGGTTATAGGAACCTCCAATTTGTAGCCAAGCCAAACAGAAGTGTCAACTGGAAAAAAAAAAAAAAAGCACAACCTATAAGTTGAGAATTATGTTTTATTCAGCAGATTTTCTGAGGACTTAAGCCCAGAAGACAGCCCCTCAGATAGTTCTGAAGGACTGTTCCCCAGAGGTAAAGGAGGAGCCAGGATATATAGAAATTTTTTCAAAAAACAAACAAAAACTCCCCCAAAACCAGGTAGTGGGAACGTTAAAAGATTACTGTTAATTTCCAAAAAAAAAAAAAAAAAAAAAAAAGATTACTGTTAATTAAAGAAAAACCAGCTATCTCAAGTTAATGAATTTAACACTTTTCTTTGGGAAGATGCAAGAGTCTGGGCTCATTGAAATCATTCCTTTGATATGCACCTTAACCATCTAGGGCCAGCATCCTGTTTTTCTCCATCCTGAATCCCCTCAGGGTGCACAGTTGGGGGCGGCTGCTGTGGCTGATGCCTTCCTGGTGGCAACATCCTTTGTTTACTGATATGGCAGTCTACATTCTCTGTCCACAGAAGTTATGGGTAACCTGGGGACATGTTCCTTGCATTTGGAATCTGATGTGGGGTGGGAGCAGTCTTGTGGGACTGAACTGTGGGATCTGACCTGTGGGATCACACTGTATTGAGGTGGTTAGTGTTAGAATTGAGTTAAATTGTAAGACACTCAGCTGGCGTAATGGATAATTGCTTGTTGTAGAGAAAACCCCACACACATTTGGTGACAAAAGTGTCAGAAGTGAAGTATTGTATGTGAGCCTGGTAATTGTGTAAGGCTAAAGGAGAAACACACAGGAGTTAGGGACCTGGATTTATCCCTACTCAGGGAAAGCCTGGGTTTTTCTTTTTTTAAAATAAATTTATTTATTTTTGGCTGCATTGGGTCTTTGTTGCCGCGCACAAGCTTTCTCTAGTTGCGGTGAGCGGGGGCTACTCTTCGTAGCGGTGCGCAGACTTCTCATTGTGGTGGCTTCACTTGTGGAGCACGGGCTCTAGGTGCACGGGCTTCAGTAGTTGTGGCACACGGGCTCAGCAGTTGTGGTTCGCGGGCTCTAGAGTGCAGGCTCAGTAGCTGTGGCACAGGGGCTTAGTTGCTCCGCAGCATGTGGGATCTTCCCGTACCAGGACTCGAACCCGTGTCTCCTGCATTGCCAGCCGATTGTTAACCACTGTGCCACCAGGGAAGCCCGTGCCTGGGTTTTTCTATTCAGCTATGTTCTGCATGCACTTTATTCCTGGATACTGAAATTTGAACTTCATATAATTTTCATGTGTCACAAAATAGTCTTTCTTTTGATTCCCTCCCAACTGTTTAAAAAATGCATAGGCTGTAGGTGGGATTTGATGTAGTTATCTGACAGTGTAGAGAATTCTTGTCCCAAAGCCTGGAGACACAGTGAGAATGTGTGCAAAATCTGTGGGTGGAAGTGTCTTTTTATTGCTTGTGTCCTGTTTGACCATTTTCTAGAGGAGTAGTTACTTTCTTCCTCTGTTCAGCCTCTTCCTGAGTTGGTCCTGGGATTTTCCAAGAAGGCTGCTAATAGGATAATCTCCCTCCTGCAGTTCCCAGGATCAGGGAGGGATCCTGCAGCAAAGATTTCTCTCTCCTGTTCAGCTTTCTTGTGAACCAATTGTGCATGTAGTGAAAGACTGCCACCCAGTGCCTTAAGCAAGGAGCCTAAGGGGGCAGTTTTTGGGCTTTCGTGCTGTTTTCTCTTTTCTCCCAGCTCTCTGCTTGGGCTTGAGGTTCATATATGTGGATTGGTACACATCCTTTGTGGAATTAAAATTATAAGGAAGAGAGCCATTACCCCTACGAGACAGTCATTACAGCATACAGTAGCGGTTAAGAGCAGAGGCACAGGAAGCAGGGTGCTGGGCTTGAATCTGGGTTCAACCACCTGTGAACTGTGTGACTTTTGAGTGTGGTTCTTCACTGCTCTGGGTCTGTTTCCTAATCTGTAAAAGGGTTGGAGATTGGAAATAACTTATATGGTTGTTATTTGGACTAGTGTTAAAGTACTTCATAATGACTGGGCATCCTTGAACCTTTTTTCTTTGAGGTTCCCTTTTCCTTATTGATTTCTATAAGTTCTTGATGTAGTGGGTAGATAATTAATTCATTATATAAGTATCTAGCAAATGAGTTCTCTTGTCTTTTTTCTTTTAACTTTGTTTATTGTGTCTTTTGCCAGACAAGTTTCCTTGAACAACTTTTTCTGTACCCTTTACTTTTTATTTCATACAGTTCATAAATTCGAATTACAGAAAAAAATCTTTTAAATTAGAATTACAGAGATTTTTTCAGTGGGATGTCTCCCTTCTACCCTTGTCTGTGAGCCTTCTTCTCCTTTATAGGCAGTCATGTTAAGATATTTTTGTATATCATTTTCTGATCATTTTTATTCCCTTAATCAACTTTAATTTCAGAGTAGTTTTATATTTACGTAATTATTTTGAAGGTAGTACGGAGAGTTCCCCTGTACCTCATACATATATTCCCCTATTATCAATGTCTTTCTTACATTAGTATCGTACATTTGTTACAATAATGAACCAATATTGGTACATTATTATTAACAGAATTTCATACTTTATTCATGTCCTCAGTTTCTCCATAATGTCCAGGATCTCATTCAGGATAATACATTACATTTAGTACTTCTGTCTCAAGGCTCTTCTTGGTTGTGACAAGACTCAGAAAGTTTCTCAGCCTTTGTTTTTGATGCCCTTGACAGTTTTGGGGATTACTAGTCAGGTATTTTGTAGAATGTCCCTCAATTGGGATTAAAAAAAAAATTGATTTATAATGCACATACCAGAAAACCTACTTCTTAAAAATTGCACAATTCAGTGCTTTTTAATATATTCCCAATGTTTTACAACCATCCCTACTATCTAATTCCAGAACATTTCATCATTCTGTAAGGAAACACTGTAACCACTAACAGTCTATCTCCATTTGCCCTTCTCCCATTTCCTGACAATCGCTAATCAGCTTTCTGACTCTATGGATTTGCCTATTTTGAACAATTCATTTAATGGGCTCATAAAAAATATGGCCTTTCACTTAGCATATTCAGGGTTCATCCATTTTGTAGCGTGAATAATACTTCATTCCTTTTAATGGACAAACGCTATTCCATTGTACAGTTATGCCATACCACATATTTTGTTTATCCATTCATCAGTTGATAGACATTTCGGTTGTTTCCACTTTTGACTGTTATAGCAGGGTTGCTATGAAAATTCATGTACAAGTGTTTGCACAGATGTATGTTTTCATTTATTTTGGGTTATATACTTAGGAGTAGAACTGTGGGGGGTCATAGGGTAACTTTATGGTTAAATTTTTAGGTACTCCCAAACTCTTTTCCTGTATGACTATACTACTTTACATTCCTATGAGCAGTGTTAGAAGGTTCCAATTTCTCCACATCCTCCTTAACATGTGTTATTGTCTTTTTGATTATAGCCCTCCTAGTGAGTGTGAAGTGGCATCTCAACGAGCTATTCATTTGCATTTCCCTAAAGACTGATGATGCTGAGCATCTTTTCATGTGCTGATTGGCCATTTGTTTGCCAGTTTTTGGTGAATTATCTAATTCAAATCCTTTGTCCATTAAAGTTTTTTTTTTGTCTTTTTAGTGTTGAATTGTAAGTCTTCCTTTATCAGCTAGTATATGATTTGCAAATTTTTTTTTACTATTATGCTGGTTGTCTTTTCATTTTCTTAATAGTGACCTTTGAAGCAAAAACTTTAATGTACTTGGGATGAAGTCCAATTTATCTTTTTTTTTTTTGTGGTTGCTTGTGCATTTGATGTCATATCTAAGAAAGCATTGCTTAAGTCGAGGTCACACAAATTTACATTTGCTTCCTCCAAGAGAGTTACATTTTACTCTTACATTTAAGTCTTTGATCCATTTTGAGTTAATTTTTGTATACGGTGTAATGTAGTTCAGATTGGTTTTTGCAGACTCCAGCTTCAGTTGTATACAGAATAGTTTTAGTCCAGATTTTATGTTCTTTAACCTCATATCTTTGAGTGTTTGAATTGGGATGTCTCGACTTCTTTTTTTTTTTTTTTTTACAAAAAGGAATGGTTGGGAGACATCAGGTTCTAGCTGCACAGTCCTTATATCATAGTTTGCTGGGAAGTCTCCTTTTCTGTATATTCACTACCAAATTGCAGGATATGCTCACCAGGTCTATAAACTGATTTAAAATATTCGCTTTCAATAAATGAGTGAGCCAAAATGGCTGCTGTCTCTAGATCGTCTGTAAGGTCAGGGATCCTATCTTGCCTTCCCCGGCATCCAAAGGCAGCTTCTTAATACTATAGAGCAGCCAAGAAATTAGGAGAGTAGTCAGACTCGTCAGAAAGAGCAGGTTAGAAAAGGGTGAAGATGAGTCAGGAAACTGACAGTCAAGTACATTAGAGCTTAGAGTGAAGTTTGATTTTGTTTTATCTTAATAATACTTATTTTTAATTCTTAAAGTAATTAATGATCACTGTAAAAATATAAACATGGTAAAAGTTAAAAAACAAAACCAAAAAAAGCTAAACTGTCACAGCCAAGAGGAGTTTAAAGAAACATGACTACTGAACATAATATTTGTGTTACCTTTCAACAGGAAAAGGACACTGGGGAAAAACCTAAGGAAATCTGAAAAAGGTACGGACTTTATAAAGTTCCCAAAAAATAAATAATTCCCACTCCCCTGGGTGGAAGTACCACTGTAACATTTAGTGCGACTCTAAGAGCCATTAACTGCAGGCTGGTGGTGGCTCCTGGAGTCCCCTCACCCCTAAGGACCCCGTGCTTTGATCACCTGGGGTCTGGAAGATACCATCCCCCAGTTTTTCCTGTCAGGTAGGGCGCCGGGGCACCTGCAGGGCTGCGGCACCTCGCTACTGCGGCAAACAGACGCGCATGCGTGCCCAAGGCCCGGTGGTGAGGGGGTTGCCGCGCACGCGCAGGCAGAGCCGGCGTATTTCTTGGTGCCGCCCCGGCAAAGGCCGCGTAGAGTGGAGCTGCTGCCGGAGATGCCTAACGGTGTGTTCTGAGGAGCGGCCAGCGGCGCGATGGAGCGGGCCAGGTCAGCTGTGTGGTGGCTTCCCTCAGAGGCAGCATGGGAAACATTTTTGTTTGCATGATATCCCAGGCTTCCAGAACTAGAAGTATTTCAGTATTTACTGGGGATCTGGGCCCTCAAGTTCTTTGTCCGGAGGCCGGATAGGACACCTTCTGGAGGTTTGGGGCTGGGCTGACCCTCCTCGGGGGTATTCTGTCCGCGTCTTGTCAGGTCTTGGCGTGTCTGCACCGTCGTGTCGCGTCCCCTCAGACCCTCTCTAGGGTGGCCCTTTGTCCTTGAGGTCCAAGGCCGTGACTGCGGGTGGCGAGGGTACATCGCGGTGGCCACCGCGGTGTGTGAGGTGGGGGAGGGTACACGGGGTGGGGTCAGTGGGGCCGCAGTACTGGCCAAGGGGCAGCAGGTGCTGTGTCCGCGGAGGCACTGGTGTGTGGCAGTAGTGGGAGGGGGTGGTTGGGGTGCCTCCTATGGCACTGATATGAAGGGGGCGGCGGGGTGACCGCGATGGCTGTGGCGGGGGTGATTGGAGGAGGCGGCGGGGTGACCGCAGTGGCTGTGGCGGGGGTGATTGGAGGAGGCGGCAGGGTGACCGCGGTGGCTGTGGCGGGGGTGATTGGAGGGGGTGGCGGGAGTGTGGTGGGGTGGCCTGTGTTGCCACGGTGTGTGGGGATGGCGGGGTGACAGCGATGACGGGGGCCGCAGGGTGGCGGTGGGGCCGTGACAGGGCTGCGGGTCTCGCAGAGTGGCCCTCTGGGCAGTGGTAGAGGGGGTGGAGGGGGAGGGGCAGGGGCGGGGGCGGGCAGTTGGAGGAGGCCATTCGTTTGAAGAAAAGAGAGAACGTTCAATTTTGTGTGACTGGTGGTGCTCTTAGAATTTGAATACTGTTGCGAAACTCCTACCCTGCGCCTCAACTGAAGGGGTGGCTGCAGAAATGTCCGGTCCTTATATACTTAACTCCTTTATATTTCTCCCATTTGTGGGTTTGGTGTAAGATGAGGGATGTGATGTCCACAGCCTGTTTAGTGCATCTTGCGGGGGACCTGCCACGTTCTGGGATGTGACACGTAGGGGTGTCTGTCGTTCGCATAGGTTTTCCCTGCGTTTGGAATGAAAATTTCGAAGGCCAGCCCGGGAGTGCGCGGGGGTCGGTGTCACGTCACTGCCATTGTGCAGCTCCGCGAAGATGGCTGCTGCCGCAGCTGTACGGGTCTGCGCAGGCGCGAAGGGTGGGGGGGTGCTGCCCCTCCCCCTCAGTGCCGCAGTGTGGGAGGGGCAGCTGTGCCACTTCTGCCTGGCAGGGGTGTCAGCCGCACCCTCTGCAAAGCGACGCGCTAGGTAGAGGAGGTGGGCCTGGGTGGGCGGCTGCCGCGTCCTAATGCCGCAGTAGGGAAGGTGTGGGTTCAGGGTGCGCAGGCGCAGCAGCGACGACACCACCTCCCCCCTGCAGTGGGGCATGCTGCGGGGGACGGGGTTTGCGCAGCCTTTGCTGTGTGGGGCGGCCAGCCACCTCCTTCGCCTGTGTGCCCAATCCCTGTTTTCTTCCCTACTGTGCTGCAGTGGGGGTAGGGGGAGGGGAGGAAGGAGACAGGTTTGCTCAGCCTCTGCCTGGCATTCCACCATTTCCCTGCAGTGCCGCAGTGGCGTGGGGAAGGTGGGGAGACCAGAGATTTATACAGGGGGCAATTTGTACATTCTGTTCCTGCCTGGAATGGCAGGGCAGCCGCACTGTGCCCCTGGTTTTCTGTCACGCTTAAGGGAGAGGCGGGGGCCTGGAGGCCAAGAGAGGTGAGGACATTCCGGGATTTTACTGTGCTACTTAAGACAGCCTCCATCACCGGTGCAGGTGCTTTTCCATTTTTGTAGATTCTCCGTAGGTTTTATTGTGAACAATCTTAACTGTTCGCCACATTCAGGTGGCTTCAGTATCCCTTTAGACAACTCCCGTTCCTATAACCTCTGATTTCAACTTTCCAGGTTATATAATTCCACAACTGCATCTCTTTTAAGTGTCTGTCGTATTTCTTAATCGCTGGATATTCCATTGGTGATGTCATCTTTATAGATAACTTTCCTTAAATCAGGGGGTCGTAGCTCCTCCAGGGCTCCTAGGAACTGAGGGCTGAGTTGTGCTTGCTCAAGGAGGACTGGAGAGAGAAAAGTAGAATGTGGGTGTATGTGGGATTAGTGAATTCTTGCCCTTAATCGGATTTTTAAATTAATGGTTTCGTTCCATCATTTTTGAAGTTGGAGCTGCTGTGAATATTTGCTGAGAAAGGATAATTAACAAAGTAACTATTCCCGTATTATGTATTCCACTACTTTGACTTTTGGGGGGATATTTTTAAGGACTTTCTTTGCAGGATTTTGATGGGCTTGCCTTTTTTTCTTTTTTTTCTCGTGCATCATAAACAGTACGCCTGTTTGTGTGCTGAGTTAGAATGTAATTAAGGAAAATATAAATTCAGAAGCCTGGGAAGCTTTGTTCTGGAATTATTTTCGAGTAGTTTGAAAAATAGCAGGAGTCTGGTATTTTGCGATACTTACGATTTGCACCTATTTTTTTCTGCTTGTAGGAAGATAGTGCTTCAAATATGAACTTCTGATCATTTGGCCCTTTGCAAGATGAGTGTGCATCATTCCTGGTCCGCCATTTTGTAGTCTTGCCCTCGGGCTCAGGACCTCAATATGGCGGCCCCTGTGGAAAGAGCTGAAGTTTGAAGGTCTCTCTCCTGCCTTGTGAATATTTGGCATAGTACCACGGCTTTTTGAGGATGGGGAGGGAGTGTGAATGCTTTCTGAAGTTTAGAGCAAGGACACTTAGTCGAAGGACTGTGTGTTGCTTTCTAAAGCAAGGTACGTTGAGCAAGAGTTGTTGACGGTTAAGGCCACATCCTTCACTAATAAAGGTTTGGCAGAGAAGTTTATTTTCTGATTCCTGAATGCTGGGTGGCTCAGAATTCTTTTTGATGATTCTATAGGGTTTTTTTGGAGACACTGATCGTCTTATATTTGTTGGAAGATCACAGACTGGGATTACCTCACATTATATTTGTGTTTTTTATTTTTATTTCTCATTCTTGAGGTCCTAGTCATTGAGTTTATAATTGAGGTTTTTTTGGGGGGAGAGATGTAAGGCATCCTAAATATTTGATAGAATATTAGGCCGTTTATAATTGAGGTTTTTTTGGGGGGAGAGGTGTAAGGCATCCTAAATATTTGATAGAATATTAGGCCGTTAGGAAAAATATTGTGTGATCTCATCACATTTTCTTTTCAGTGCATTTCCAGATTAGTATTTTTTTAATGAAAGTGATTTTGGAGCAAAAAATTAACATTATGTACATATAACAACATTTTATTTTCTTAAATGCTAATTTTCTGAAATGTTCACTTTTGATGAAATCGTATTTATGGATTTCTTTCTCATTAGGTACTTTAGGTGTTGTCACATTGTCTAATCAAAGGTCAAGGAAATTAGCAAAGTATTTACAGTACTTTTACCATTTAAAAATCTGATATGTGATTTTTTAAAAAATGGTCTTTTCTACTGCTTGATTAGAACATTGAAGTTTTTGAAGCAAGAAAACAATTTGGGGTCATTGGTAGGCTATTTTGGTTACTTTGCATAATCTAAACATGAATTCTAAAAGCACAGGTTCAGGGAATTATCTTTTGGGATGTGTCCTTTGAATTCTGCCTTTGAAAAATTACATTGCATGACTTGTGTAAAATGCCTTTCTCTCCTTTCTGATTTGACATTTTAAAATTTCAATTTCATGAGTGGTTCCTGTAGTTTCTAATCTGGATGACCCAAGTAGATTTCATGTTCAGATCCCTTGAGCAGACATTTTGTGCGCTGTTCTGCAGATTATAATGTCAGTGGCTATGTTTCTTTTTTTTAAACAGTTTTAAAATTTCTTGTTTTGCAAATCCTAAGAAGCATTTGCACAAGAGGTTGCTTAGACATTTTGAAATTTAAATTTTATTCTTTATTCCACTATACGAAATGATCTATCATAGTAAACTATTTTTCAAACCATTTTTAGAATCAACGTTGTTATTTTTTCAGGGATATGTAGGTATGGGTAGTATGCCTGTATATAAATGTATCTCTGTAAGTGTATAGTTTTTTATCTGTATGTGTGAATATATGTAGGAATACACAATTTTGCTTAATTTTTTGATAGTTTTTCTTCCAAGTTTTCTGAGGTCAAAGGGATGCTAAAGGGAGAAAGTGGTTTTAGGATAGATTTTTGACTATTGGTGGATAAAGATATTCTAAGATTTCAATTTTACTTTTTTTTCTTTTCAGTTTTATTGAGATATAATTGACATACATCACTCTACCGTGTTTTAATTAGATTTAATTAGGTTAATTAGATGGAGTTTAAAAACTCCCATCATACTAAATACAGTTCTGAATATAATCTTTATTTATTTATTTATTTGGCTGCGTCGGGTCTTAGTTGCGGCACATGGGATCTTAGTTCCCCGACCAGGGATTGAACCTGCGTCCCCTGCATTGGAAGGCAAATTCTTAACCACTGGACCACCAGGGAAGTTCCTATAATCTTTAAAGAAATGGTTATTTCAAAAATTGATGAAGTGTATAAAACAAATCCTCTTTCTGCTTCAGGGACCGTTTACACCTGAGACGGACCACAGAACAGCACGTACCAGAGGTAGAAGTCCAAGTCAAACGGAGAAGAACAGCCTCACTGAGCAACCAGGAGTGAGTACAGTCAGCGTTGAGAACCAATTTAGGGCATTTTCAAATTGGAACAAAGTATCCTGTGATCAGGGGCTTGAAATGAATTTAATTAATGAAAGAAGCTTGTGCATGTTATATCGATATAGCAAAAAAGCAGTTAAATCATCCTTAACCGTGCCATCCTAACTTAACTCAACTTTTGTTAAAATTTTAGTAATACGTATTTCCCTTTTTTCCATATATGTGTGGGTGAGTGGTATCTTCATAAAATTCTACATCCTTCAACATATTTATATTAAAATTATTTCTGCTGTATTTATATTGTTACTAAGTCACTTTTTCTGTGCTTGCAAAATGTTCTGTGCTTTGAAGAGATGTTAATTTATGTATTCATGCTTGCTTTGCAATATTCAGAATTTTATTTTTAGTTAGTACATTTATCCAGTTAAAAACTTGTATACATTTTTTCCCTTCATTTATTTAGGATATGCATATGTGTTTCTAGAAGGGACATTTCAATTAAAAATATATTAACATTTCTAATGACATGGTATATATTGAGTCTACAGTTATGTGCATTTTGTCATTACCACAAATCTTGACAGTATCTGTGGGTAACATCATTTTTCTTTCCTAAAGCTGTTATTTTTCAAAATTATAAGTATTAGTAATATATGAATATAATCTCTTCTTAACACATAATTTTGAGATAAAAAGTGAGTGCCTACTTCAGTATACCACTAGTCCATTCCCCTTCTCTCTCCAGATATAATCCTCAGGTACTTTGATCTCTATTGTTTCAAACCTTTTCCTATGCATTCATGCGTACACACATGGGGTGAGGGGAGGCATTTTTGTGATTTGTTTGTTTACATACATGAGATTTATTCTGTAACAATGTGCCTTGGGGATCTTTCCATGTCAGTGCATATAAATCTACCTTATTTTACAAATTGCAGAGTATGGGTGCTGTAATAACATAGTTACATTTATCATTAGCTTACTGATGGATATTTAGGTTGTTTGCTTTTCTTAGTTATTACAATGAAGGTAAGAGCAGTCAATCTGAAAATTAATATTACAGTTGTCCCTTGAATAACAAGGGAGTTGGGGTGCAACCCCCCACATAGGCAAAAATCCCCATATATCTTTTGAGTCCCCCCAAATTTAACTGCTAATAGCCTGCTGTTGACCAGAAGCCTTACTGATAACATAAACAGTTGATTAACACATATTTTTATGTTAAATGTATATCTACATATATTTTATGCATTCATGACATACCTTTTTCTTTTTTTGATATTTCTATCCTCTGTGGTTTGTCTGCAAGTTTTTTCAAATTGTCACAAATCTCCAAAAACTTTTCCAATATATTTATTGGAAAAAATCTCAACATATAAGTAGACCCACGCAATTCAAACCCATGTTCAAGGGTCAGCTGTAGTTATTAATATTTATTTGTATTTTATTTCACTTCAAATATAAAGCTTTTTACAGAAATTGTTGTAAAAAGTGGGTAACATTTTGTGTCTTATTTTTGTTACTTGTTCATTTTATATGTGGAAAAATTTCAGTATATTTGCACATTTAAAATTATTGGTGAGGCGAAAGATTTCTCCATTTTCCCATGTTTATTTTACTTATTCTTCATAGTTCATTATTCTTTGTTACATTTTCGTTTTGGAAATTACTTTGAAAAGGAATATTTAAGAATGAATATTTTATATAGTTTGTCCTTTATAATAGGCATTTGCTTATTTTCTTTTATATGGTAATGTCATTTTTCCCCTTCAGTCTCTTGTAACTTCAGAGTTTTTAAAAGTGCCATTTTTTTCCTCCCCAGACTCTCTAGAAATATCTTGATGTAGTTTAGAGATTGGTGGAGGTATGGGTGGAGGGGATTTCTTGGGGGAGGATCTTTGTTAGTGGGTGAAGGTTCTATCATATTTGTTATATTTTATTAGAGCCTTTATCCAGTGCAGCATCAATGTGGACCAGTATAACAGATTATCATGTCCTAATCTTGTAAAAGACTGCTTTAGGTGTCATTAGTTTGTCAATATCTATGGAAATATTTTGTTGCTTTTGAAGAAGAAATAACTTCATTTTCCTGATGTCTGTTATGTATATTATGTAAAAATACTAGAGGATGCTGCACTAGGGGAAGAATCTGAGGGGAGTTTTGAGTTAGGAAAATAGTGTAATTTCCCCAGCCACCTTTATCCACTTTGTGAGTGGATTATAGGAACAGGTAAGCAGTATTGATATTCTCTAAGCCCAGCTTTAATCCTGAGTCATCTAGTTAACATTAACTTTGGTGTGATCCCAGAGGCCCACCATGAATAACAAAGATACTGCTATCACTTGTTAAACTCAGACAATTAGAGGTTACCTCCTAGGAACGATGGACAAAGTCCAGCCTAATTCTTTATTATATAACAGAATGTTAAAAATGTTATTTAAAAACTACAGAAAATAGTGGAAAACCTTTTATCACAGTCCCATTTTCAAATCCAGCTGCTGTTGAATATTTTCATATATATATACTTAACAGCAAGGGCAGAATTGGCTGGTGATTTTTTTTTTTTTTTCGTGCTTGTATTATTAGCCAGCAACTGTGTAACCTCCTGCATCTCTTATCCTCAGGATCAGATTCACAGCCAGGTGACTGATAGGTAGGAATATGTTGAGCATTTTTTTCCAGAATTCCCTGATGACTAATAGATGGTTGTTTACATAGTTTAAGAGCTTAAATAGCCTGGGCCCTGGAAGTTCTTTGTTTTAGGTAGTGACTTCTTGTCAGCATGAATGACAGCCTTAATGTCTCACTGGAAATGCCTTAACAAATGCCCACCTCCCTCCTTGGGGGTTAAAGAATTGTTTCCAGATTGGAAAGTAAGTAGTGGATATTATACTGACGGTACTTTCACAGGGCATTTTAAACAAAAAGAGCTCTTTTTTTTTTTTTTTTTTTTTTTTTAAGTTCCTTGCTAGTATCCCCAAAGAGGGTAAGTATCCCTCAGTCCCAGTAACTCTGTGTGAAGTCTCCTGTTTTATACTTTCTTCATAAGGTAATGGCATGCTCTGACCCTAAATGAGGATCTCCTTAAATGTAAGGGTCTCTGTGTTTTCTTTCACATTGTTATCTATATAGGAAAATGTCTTTTCATTTATGTGTATTGTGCTCTTGTCATAGGTGTCACCTGTATCCAAGGCGATCTCAGCAGCAGCAGCAGCAAGTACCTGTGGTGGATTTCCAGGCGGAACTGAGACAGGCATTCTTAGCTGAGACACCAAGAGGTGGTTAAAGCAGTATTGGAACACCCAGGTAGCTGATTCCAAGAGAGAAAACAAAACAAAACAAAACAGGTTAGAGTCGATGCAGTCATGATCAAGAATAAAGAACTAATTAAAGGGTAGGGTGTTTGGAGGTCATTTAATTATTGGGGATATGTCCAAAGAAATTTTTTTTCTTAAAGGCTTCATACAAATAAACACATAGCAGAAAGTTTAAAAAAGTAAAAGCAGGATCTTAATGCTTTTACCCTAACACTTGTCATGTATTACTTTCCAGACATTGTATAGTCCTTGCTTTTTAGGTAGTTTTATTCATATTTAACTTGTACTGATTTTCAAGTTAACATATGAAAAATATTTCATTATAAATAGCTGCTGAATATCCTGCTAATATGTTTTATAATTTCTTTTTGTGAGAGACTTCATTTTTTCTGCTGGTAGTTTGAAATAAAACTTCAGTGAATTGCTTTGAATAAAACTTTAGATAGGATCATTTCCTTGGATATGCAGATGTAAAAATAAATTGAGGCAAGGAATTTGAAATTAAGGTACATTTTCTGAATTGTATTATGAATTATTAGTCTTTATTATCATGAAAAAATATAGTGTCAGTTACACTTTCATCTTCATTGCTTATGTTAATTATATATAATTTGTTTCTATTGAATTATAAATACACATCACATCCATTAGCAAATGAGAAGCTAAGTATTTCCCATGCTTATTTACTAATTATTTTTTTGTTTTATCTTTTTCTTACCTTTTTTTACCAATGTGTTCGAATCAGCTGACAATGTAATAAAGCTATTAATCTGTGATTTTTCAATGTTACGTAGATTTATTTACAATGTGTCTTCTTGTGTTGGTTGCTTAGATTTTTAGGAAAACGCTATTAATTTTGATTTAATACTTTATTTTTCCTTTCCGACTTTTTAAAAATTAAGATCTCAATCCAAAGGGTTTAATATATACTTTTCAGAAACCACGAGAGGAAAGGGGTTTATAGATGAGTTTTCTTCTAGATTTTCTTTATTTCCATTTTGAAATATAACCCCTCAACTCAAATTAATTAGGCCTGTTTACGGCCATCATTTCGAATTTTAAAGCAAAGGGAAAACCCTCCCCAGCTGAATCCTTTACCCAGCATTCTCCAGTAATTGATTGGATTTGATTGCAAGACAGTGGAATTGATTTCAGGCGATAGAATCTGATCATTGTCCTCAGCTGTTCCCCAGAGTAAGGGCATTTTTAAATGAGTAAGTGTGCATAATTGACTATTTTTAACCAAGAATTTTTTGGCTCCTCAGTGCAGTTCACGTACTCTTGTAAGTTCCTGAGTAAAGTAATATTTAAATTATACATTATGATCTGTAAGTAGGGCCATCCAATTTTCTGAGTTTCAAGTGCTCGTTTCATCTAAACAGTACTAGGTGCTAGGATTGTTATAGAGCAGGAGTTGGTACAGTATCTGGCCCATTTATTGCCTGTTTTTGTAAATTTATTGGCACACAGCCATGTCTATTTATTTACGTATGGCCTGTGGCTGTTATTGGCAGTACAGTGGCAGATGGGAGTATTTGTGACAGACTGAATGGCAGGCAAAGCCTACAATATTTATTATCTTTCCCTTTAAAAGAAAAAGTTGGCTAATCTCTCTCTTACTCTCTTAGAGAACCACTTTCAAAGATGAAAACACTAAGGTGGAGCCAGTAAGGGAGTGGTGATAATATACAATGTGGTGGAGGGAAAGGGGTTGTAGAAGGAGAGTATATGAAGTAAATATTCCAGGGTAGAGAACCAGATGAATTTCTGGGATAAGGGTCAGGTCTGAGACTAGTGCTAAAGTCTGCTATACATGTAAATGGGTAAAGGCATTTTAACAGTTGATATGTTTTCTTTTTCATTATAAAAATCTAAATCATGTGAGTGATAGCCAAGAAAAATGGGAAAGTAAACCACAGACTTTAAATACCCGTGTTTCAACGGCAGCAGCATGAGGTTGAATTTTCTTTCATTTTGCCCTTCTGCTTTTCTTTTGAAAATGTAGTTAATTGTAATCATGCTTTTAAACTATTCCACTTACATGTATATCATTAATGTTCCTTCATTTTATTACACAGTAGTCACAATTATCATTTGTAATGAATAAATGATGGTCCATTCATGATTTACTTTTCCTTTGTACTTGTGTTTTTTTCCCCTAGTTTGCTATGCTGTTATGAATTTTAGTTCTATATTTTTAAGATATATTTGGTATTTTTAATTTATTAGGGTAAGGATCCAATTTTGGGCTTAGGGTATAAATACTAGTATGATTCTTAAATGTTTTGTTATGTTGCTTTCTAACAGCATTATAAGCAGTATTCAAGCAGTATTTTTTTTTTTTTTTTTCAAGCAGTATTCTTGATTGCCATCAAGAATACTTGCTAGAGTGATAATTTCTAAGTACTACCTTTGTTGTCTTTTTTTTTCCCTTTGATAAATAGTTTCAAAAAGGGAAAAATTGTTTTCCTCTGGTTTAAATGGCATTGCTTTGTGGATTAAGTTTCCACTTATTTGTGTTTTCTCATGTTAGACTTTTTGCATTTTTTTTTTCTGTGAAGGGTCTGTTATTTAACCAGGAGAATGAACACTAATACATTACCATTATTCTGAGACTTCTCATTTCTTACATGTTGCTTGGCCAAGTCTGACCATCATATCCTTTGATTTAAGGAAGCTTTACATATTTATGTAGTTTAATCATTTCAAACTCCACACGTTTCAAAAGTTTGAGAACTTCCTCCTCTGAGGAATCCCAGGATGTTTTTGGTCAGGGTCTCGGGGCCATTTTTTTGCTTATGTGCACTTTCATCAGGAGATTTACTGTAACTGCTAATTCCTTAATGCAGTGTGATATTGCTGCTCTTGTTTTCTTCCTTATAAAGCATTTTGTTCTCCTTTACTGTAGAGATACATTTAATCATTCTACAAAGTGATATATCTCCTTTCCCTTACAAGAGTTCATGATTATGGTCTGCTAAATTCAGGGACGAGAGATAATTGTTCCTAAATTTCAAGTCCCTTTCATTAAGGGAAGCGTTTCTTAACCTCCCCAGTCAGTCAACCCCTATTCTGAGTGAAATGTGTATCTCCTATTATGCAAATTATTTTATACATATTACATCCCCAGTTCTGAGGTCTCCAGTTCTTTAGTCCATGACTCAAATCACCAGATGCATTTTTATACTCGATAACTGGGTAACAAGATAGTGGGTATGGGAGGGGTTTGGAACCTCAAACAGGTTAGATGGACAGACGCATGCCTGACTGGCCTTCCTTTTTTGTTCTGATCCACTATACCAGGAAATCTTGTTTGCATTTGTTGATCTCTTAATAGCTAAACTCTATGAACTAGGGCTGATGAGGTATGTGTTCACTGAAAGGCCAAGCGGGATAAAACATTTGAAACGGGTTGGATTGGGAAATCTCAACTCTAAAATCTGTTTGGCGCTTGAAGGTAAAAGCCCTGTCTCTGAATTTTAAACTTTTACTGGAAGAGGTGACTACAAATTCCCACCTTAAATGCACATTTGATACTGGTTTCCATTATATTAATCTTTACATCTGAAACCTTTTTGTGATTACATTTCTTCCCTTTAAATGAAGTTTTGAAAAGCTACATCCAGCTACATCCTTTTTTTTCCTAATAATCACTGTCTTGTGGCTCATTGTCCGGTAGCACGTCTCCATTGTTGGTAAGGGAGTGAGCTTCAGTAGTAGTGTCTTGTTGAACGTTTAGCTGTGTTTGTTTTCTTTGAGGGCACCAATGGCAGTGTAAAAAGTAATCTTACTATGGATTTTGACCATTATTTGAAAGTCCAGACAGTTTACTTTTTAAAAACAGCTTTCTTGGTGTATAGTTCCTATACCATAGAATTTACCCAGTTACAAACAAGTGCTTTTTAGTAAATTTATGGAATTTTGCAGTCAATGCAACACATACTCTTAGTATTTTCCATTACCCAAGTAAGATCCCCTCGTGCCCATTTAATTCATTCCCCATTTCCACCCCTAGTTCAGACAACCACTTAATTTACTTCCTGTCTCCATGGGTTGATGAAGATCTTAAATCTTAGATATGCTATCATAAAAATGGAAATTGGTAGTGATTCAAACATATACCAAGTATTCCTGAATTTATAGTCTGCTTTATAGAGAATCCTATCAGAATTCAGAACATCTGAATTATAGGCCTTAAACTTCTCATGTGAATTTGGATTAGAAACTACATTTATTGCGGGGAGGATTGACTTTCAGGAAAAGCTGCACAAAGGATGCATGGCAGTTTGCATGTGGAGAAAAAAGCTTGGAAGATATTCTGAGTAATGATCAGTTTATTTTATTAGAAAACCTGATACCCTCCAAGTTCTCATAAAAATGTATTGAACTGCCATCAAATTTTGGTAATTATAGGGAAACATCCCCTGTGCATTTTACCATCCTTACTGAATTATTTATTTTATATCATTATGATCTCTTCTAATCTAGTGTTATAGTTCCACATGTATAATGGTATCCTCACCATTCTTTTACCTTATTGTTTTGATGTTGCCATAGTTCATAACCACTATTTAAATGATTTCATTTTCACATCCTAAAATAGATGATTTTAAATGTACTTAAGCAGTTTACTGTTTGTAAATTTTCTCTATTGAAAAAACAGTGGAGACAACAATCTTACTGGAAATGTTTGCATTGTTAAAAGTACAATTATACCAGATTTTGTTTATGATACTGAGTTACTTTTATGCATAAATCCAAATTCCCATTCAAAAGGAACATAATTTGTGTGTTTCCTTTTAAATGAGTATGATTAGTTTGAGACCCTTTACCAGTTTTGGCTAGGTTTGGTTCTCATACTTATTCAAAGCATTTTCTTAAGTATATTGGGGGAAAATGAGAGTATTGTTCTAATGCTTATTTCTTTGATTGCTAAGAAAGTTGACCGTATATCTGTGTAAGCATTTAGTAGCTGTATGTCCCCTTTTAACAAAGGACATCTTAAGCAGGTATATGATAATACATTAAGTTCTTGGTGAAGGGAGATTTCCTAGCTTATTTTGAAGGGACTTTGGCTTAAGGAAAGGGAACACTGAGGTAGAAAACATTTAGGTGGTTCAGCCAAGGAGCAAAAGTTTGGACTAACTCAGATGGAGAAACTTAAGGATACCAAAATGTTGAAGTTGAGATGACTTGGTGTTAATTTGTGACCAGAGAATGAAACACTACCTTAAATAAGGATGGAAAGAGAAAATAATACATTTTGGGAATGGAAAATGAAGCTTATTTTTGAAACATTTAAGAATTTCTGTGTAAAATTAAATTTAACCACCTGTTAACTCTGGGTGTGTACAATGTGGGAGTTAAGGTGATGGAATAGTGAAATTTGGTGTTTACTTGGTGGGTATGAGAGCATGAGGGGATATTTTTGAATGTCTCTTATAGTGCTTTTCATGCAAAATTGTCTACCTGTTTTAAAACATGGTAGATTGCAGTGCAGCTAGATCATGCTTTCCTCTGCAGGCTCCATCTACTATTCGAAGCTTCCGCCCCAGCTTGCGTTGTTTGTAGGAGAACCTGCATCATACCTTTATCTGTAGCCTTCCCTTAGGTCTTAAGGATCCTGAAACTTCCCTGTGGACATTGGATTTGGTGGAGCAGCAATCATGGTAAGATGTATATTAGGGCAGAGGGGTGAGAAGCTAATGTAAATGCCCAATATAATAGATTTCCAGAGTGTGGGGTGTTTGGGGGTTCTTAATATGGAATTAATCTATAGATATGACGCATCATTTCATGGAATAACAACTGGTGAAGACCTTTGTCTGTTGTCCTGTTACAGTGGTATAATGGTTTGGGAAACATCTTAAGAGAAATCTTGCATTGTGAGGAAATACAGAAGAGAGTTTTTGGTCATAATTACAGTGGTAAGGGACCGTCCTGCAGATGGGGGACTCTGAGGTCAGATTTCAATAGATAAAAAGACTACTTTAAAAATGGAGGGTCCAGCGAAACCACAGCCAAGGGAAAGGCCTTGGCGGAATCAGCAGGGAAAGAAAAATGGAGGGGTTTGGGGCTTTGAGGCTTGATTGGTTCAAAGGAAGGCTGTCTGTAGAGAGAAATAGAGCATTCTAATCCATTTTGTGTTTCTGTTTAAGTTTAGCTAATCAAGAACATATATTAACTGGAAAGATATCCAAAGGGACTGAAAATTAGTTTTTGAGGAATGGGAAGAATGTTAGATTTTACAGTGGTTTGTGGTCTTCCAAAGGGCCACAGCATGTAAATAGATACAGTATTTCTGCATATTAAAGTTTCATTGGAGTGGGCAATTAGGATGAAAATATTTTTAAAAGGTGCCTTAGCGGGACAGAAATGAAAGAAAAAGAGTTTGAGGAACATTGATCAAAGTTCTGAATGATATGGGATGTGGGGTGTGGTGGAACTAGGACAGAGACCTTTAAAAGGGAACTGAGAAATGATACATCGTATTTGCATTGGGTCGATGGGAGTTGCAAAGTTTTTGATGGAGATAGGAGTTTCCCACCATTTGGCTAGGTGTCTAGAGGAAAAGAAATAGCCAACAGGGTAAAGTATTCTGTAGGAGGGTGGGGCTTGGGATTAGAATTGGGGAAAGGACAGGGATTAAAATGATGGAATACTAAAAGGGAGAACTGGGTTTGGGAATCTTTACTGGGGAGGAAATATATTTAGGGCAATGGAAAACTGCATAGGGAGGGATTCTGAGAAGCAGAGGGTTCCATAGGGGAGTATAAATGGCCCTGGGTCCAAATTTGGTCTAGTATCTTAAAGGTATGGAGAAAAGAAATGGAGGCATGATATTTTTGTTAAGGAAGCCAGGTTTGGATTGGTATAGGAGTGGAGAAGGAACAGGAAAGGGTTAGAAAGTAGCTGCAGACAAGCTGATGACTAACTCTTCTCTTACTCCTTCCAGACTGTGGGAAAGAGCAGCAAGATGCTGCAGCACATTGACTATAGAATGAGATGTATCTTGCAAGATGGCCGGATCTTCATTGGCACCTTTAAGGCCTTTGACAAGCATATGAACTTGATCCTCTGTGATTGTGATGAGTTCAGGAAGATCAAGTAAGGCCACTTGGGTTTGGGCAGTGGGATACTGAGGGAGAGGCAGAACAGTAGTGAGGGTAACTGAAGGAGGTAGGGAAAAGACAGGACTGGTCTCTTGTCCAATGTCCTGGCCTCATCTCTGAATTGGATGAATCTCCCAGTATTAAGAGTCAGCTGTATCCACACTACTGTTTTAATTTTGGAAATACAATTATGAACTAAACTGGGAATAAGACTGTATGGTATGATCAAAATAACAAGTTATATTTATTTAGAAAATTGAGAAATGATAGGTAACATTAATCTGCAACATTCCTTCAGATTGAGGGAACCTTAAGAATAACAATTACTCTTCATGGTTGAGGAGTTGAGATGTGAATAGAATAATTCAGGCTGTGTCTAGCAATTGTTCGGCCAGCCTGTTTTCATGCCCCTTGTTTTGTCTGAATCCTCATGGTGAGTGTTGATTTGGTCTCAATCCCTAACCCCCTTGCTTATTTATCTTTGTGATTTGCCCATGCTGTTTCTTCAGAAATAACCTCTGTGTGTTTGTGCCTTACCATAGGAGGTCACCCTCTTTGCACCTGTGATTGGGGAGCTTCCTTTAACAATAAGAGCATGCCACTTGCTAGATCCCAGGGACATTCTACTTCCATTCAGTTGACTTTTCATTCAGAGTATTTGGGTCAGTGCTTGTAATATCTCCAGACGTTCAAGATGGCTTTGTTTCAGGCTCTTGGCAGAATTTACAAGGCATCACCCTTGACCATTAGCTTTATTTCTTCTATTTCCACAGTTAACGATATACTGTCCAAAAATTTAATTTGACCACTTCATTTAGGGATTTCAGATATGAAGAGAAAGGTGATGATGACCTTTGCCTGCCTGCTATAAGTCTGTTCTTCTCAAATCTGAATAGAATTAGTAACATATTCCTGTCCTTCCCTTTTTATTCATTCTTAGTCTTCTTCCTGCATACAAAGTTGGATCATTTCAGAAATTCTAGGATGGTGAATGCTTCAATGTTAATTTTTTGTTTAAATAATCTGCCTTTTTACTGAAAAGAATTTTTAAAACTACTTAAAATGTTGATGAATACTAAAGACATTTGATGAATGCTTTAGGTATATTCTTAATTTCTGTTTCACCCTTCAGTAAGTTACAGGGATAATCTCACCTAAATAATGCATTACCTGTAGTATGTAGTATAAGCCTCATGCATGTATGATTTTTGCTGCTGACAGATGAAGAAATTAGAATCACAGAGGTTAGAAAAAAGTTTTCAAAAAAATTTCCCATGGTTATATTGTATGTGGTAAGTCCAGGAATAAACAGGTGTCTGTTATTAAAAACTTTCTGGTACGCTGTCATTGCCTCTTGCTGTTCCCATCCCTTATTTCAGTTGTCTGTCGTCAGTATTTACTTATATAGTTAAAAAATGATTTAAATCCCATCTTAACATGAAAACTCGAGGTTTCAGTTTTGCCTGTCTTTAAAGTCTTAGCCAGTGGTGATCATTTTATAATGTATAGAAATATTGAATTACTGTGTTGTGCATCAGAAACTAACATAGTGTTGTAGGTCGCTTATACTTCAAAAAGAAACTCATAGAAAAAGAGATCAGATTTGTGGCTACCAGAGGCAGGGGATGGGGGAGGGTGAGTTGGATGAAAGTGGTCAAAAGGTACAAACTTCCAGTTTTAAGATAATTAGGTACAAGGGATGTAATGTACAATATGATGAATATGATTAACACTGCTGTATGTTATATATGAAAGTTGTTATGAGAGTAAATCCTAAGAGTTTTCATCACAAGGAAAAACATTTTTTCTTTTATAAGACGTGTTGGATGTCCACTAAACGTATTGTGGTAATCATTTCATGAAGTATGTAAGTCATTATGCTGTACACCCTAAACTTACACAGTGCTGTATGTCAATTATATCTCAGTAAAACTGAAAGAAAAAAGTAAAATTCCAAGTTTTGCAATCAGTACTATTAAAAAAAAAATCCTAGCTACGTTATTTGCATCTGTGTTTCACAAAGAAGAAATTAGTTTTGCTGTAGTATAACATTGAGGGAACATTCTGGAAGATTGAAGTACGATAGGAAAAGAGCCATTCACCCTTATATGTCAGTTGAGTCTAGTTTTGTTTGTCATAACTCATTAACTGTTTGAGCATGAGCATCTGGGCATCAATTATTGTCTTCATTGATACTTATCTATAAAAATGTTAGTGAGTGATCCATAACTTATCATACTAAAATTTTCTTCTGATTTACAGGCCAAAGAATGCTAAGCAGCCAGAGCGTGAAGAAAAACGGGTTTTGGGTCTGGTGTTGCTGCGTGGGGAGAACTTGGTTTCCATGACTGTGGAGGGACCACCCCCCAAAGATGTAAGGAAGATGTAGGACAGGACAGAACATTAATGTGGAAGGACATCACATTATTTGAAATATTTGCTAAGTCAGGGTACAGCAGAGGCACAGTATAGTGTGCCTTTGTCAAGTAAAACGTGCCTGGCACTTGATGTAAGTTCTTGCTTGTCTATACTGGGAGATTAAGGGTTTTCTGATGGGTTAGTCTACATGCTGGCTGCAACCTAGATATGGGTAGGAGTTGGTGATTTATTTCCTCTTGGTAGGGTCGTGAAAATATATGGGCTTACAATTTGACAAATGTACAATTTAATCTGTAGGATGCCTCCTGTGATGCTGTTTTGAATACAGAACTAATATGAGATAGGTGATAATGGGAAAATGGTGGGAAAAGGGTAGTTTTTTAGGAATAAGATTATTGATAACTTTCATAAGTCATTTGATTTCAAGCTATAATTTTTTTGTTTCAGACTGGCATTGCTCGGGTACCACTTGCTGGAGCTGCAGGAGGCCCTGGGGTTGGTAGGGCAGCCGGCAGAGGTGTTCCAGCTGGTGTTCCAATTCCCCAGGCTCCTGCTGGATTAGCAGGCCCTGTCCGAGGGGTTGGGGGGCCATCCCAACAGGTGAGGAACCGTTAGTTTTTATATTATTGGGAGAAAGTGCCTAGAACCTGAGGCTGAGGAGATTGAAAAATCTGAAAGTACATGCTATACTATGTAAGCAGCGTATGCTGTAGAGGGAAGAGAGGTACAGATGCACATTAGGAAGGCAGTAGATTAAAGCCACCATGATAATAGTAACTCACCACTGTTGGTGAGTGAAGAGGAGTATGGATGGATAAACCGGAGTTGAGAAAATGCAAAAGGGCTGATTAGGTTAAAAGGGGGCATGTTCAGTTTAAAGGAGAATGTGATAGTGTGCCAAGATTTTTTTAAATGAGAATAACAGGAGAAGTGCAGAATTGCCTTAATTTTTTGTTTAATAGTCTGTGATCAACCTCTTATTTTCTGTATTTGAATGATGCAAGGAAGTGCCTTACCTTGACTGTCTTTCTAACCATTCCTTCTCAGGTAATGACCCCACAGGGAAGAGGCACTGTTGCAGCTGCTGCAGTTGCTGCTACTGCGAGTATTGCTGGAGCCCCAACTCAGTATCCACCAGGGCGCGGGACTGCACCTACACCTGTTGGTCGAGCAACCCCACCTCCAGGTAAGGAATTGATGGAAAAGAACTAAAACAATTTGATTCTTAGATATAGGTGTGGATCTGTGAAAAAATTGTATCATCTTGAGGAGTAATGATGAAAAATACTCTAAGATACTGAATTAAGGCCCAGCCTAACTACCTAACTAGGAACTTGTAATATGTTTTCCACTTTTGGACACTGATTTTTAATGAAAGGCTATGGACTCTTTTGAGTTGGGATGGCCAGCATGGCAGTGGTCAAGGAGAAATTGTTCAATTCTACTTAGTACCAGGCTTATTTCTTTAAATATTATCTTGTGTTTAATGCTCCCATCTTAGCTGATTTATGAGGCCTTTATTTCTGCCATTTTTCATTCTAGGAATTATGGCTCCTCCACCTGGTATGAGACCACCCATGGGCCCACCAATTGGGCTTCCTCCTACTCGAGGGACGCCAATAGGCATGCCCCCTCCAGGAATGAGACCCCCTCCACCAGGAATAAGAGGTGAGTGGGTATACATATTCTCAGTGGTGCTATCCAGGCCCCTGAATATTTACATGTTTTTCTATTTTTTTATGATCTCATGGAATTCTGCTTTTTCTTTTCAAGGTCCACCTCCCCCAGGAATGCGTCCACCAAGACCCTAGGATACTATTGATCCTTAGTCACTTTTTTTTCCTGCAATGTGTCTTGTGAAATGTGTGGAGTGTTTGTGAGCTTTTGTCTCCTCTGCTGCATTAATATTAGCTAATAAATGCATAAATTAAACTGTGAGGTACTGTTGTACATTTTTTTGCCTTTTGTTTTTATTTTTGAGGTCAGGGTGAAGACTGGGATTTTTCTGGTCTTGAAGTTATTTTGGATTAGGTAAATCCTGTTAACCAACTCATTTAAATAATTTTCTCTTTAATTCTTATGATAAAATGTTTGTGATACTTTTTTCAGCTTCATAACTTTGACTTTGTGCACTGACTGGTGTCAGGTAATAACCTTTACACGTAATGAAACTTGACCCAGGGGGTTAAGTGGTTCATCTAAGATTCACACATAGCCCCCTCTACTTTACTATGCCATACATACTTGAAGGAAAGTAGGGATGTGATGAAAGGCCTTGTAAGGCCATCTATAGAAGGAAACTGTGGTGTTGAATTAGACTTTGTTCATTCAATCAAAGCATTTGGAATAGGAGGGTACTCCTTTTCCTTGCAAGTTTACCTCAGTTGATGAGCTTTTTACAGTGCCCTGTGCCTGTGCGGTCAGAGAGATGACACTATCCTGGAGTAATCATCATTCCCTACTAGTGAGTATTTACTTACAAATTTTTAAATGAATGGCAGAGCGTGGGTCTTGGGAGCTGGGGAGACTGCATATTTGAGACAAGTTGTGTTACTTAAAGATAACTTACACTCTGAAATATAGTTGACACTTTTTTCTTTTTAATTTTACTTTTTGGCCGTGCCACGTGGCATGTAGGATCTTAGTTCCCTGACCAGGGATTGAACCAGCGCCCCCTGCATTGAAAGCATGGAGTCTTAACCACTGGACCGCTAGGGACAGTTGACACTCCTAAGTACAAATTATGATTATATCTAGCTGCATCAGTTAGTGATGTATGGGAAGTGTTCAGAGAAGTAGACATTATCTTCCAGTTAAATAGTTAAGGAATGGCCAGATATCTAGATCTAGTTAGAATTGGTTAGGGAACAATGAAATCACTTTTAAACGGAAGAGGTAGGAGGTTTTAAGCTTTACAGCTAAGGTTTCAACTAGACAATAAATGAGTCCTTATTGATTGTAGGAATTAGCTTGTAAAATACCACAGTTAAAGATTGGTAGTAACTCCTTAATAATTTAAGACTGGTAGTCTGATTGTGTCTTCTCCTTCGATGTTTATCAGCAGAGGTTGTACTTGTGTTTCCTTTTCCAGCTTTTAAATCATGGCCTTTCAAGTAATAGTCTCTGGAAGAAAAGGGGCCTTCAAAATGACTACAGTTGCTGGCACCAACTTTATGTGGTCTGTCCCAAAGTAGTTTTTAAGATTAGTGACCACTATGAGGTAAGGAACAAAAGAAGCCAAGCCTTCCTTGGTTTAGGAGATTTTTATAATACATATGTGATACTTTTTTCAGAGTTTGTGAATGTTACAAAGGAACTGTGGTTATCAGAGCCCCAGGCATCTGGAACACTGTAGACAAAACCATTCTCTTAGGATAAAATTGACCCTGATATATATGACAGATACAACCTTCAGTTTATAGAGCAAGAGTATGTAAAGAGTCTTATTTTCTGAGCGGTCTCCTCACTGGATCAACTTCAAATAATTTGTGGTACTCTTTTCTGTTTTTGGAGGGAAGACATTCATCCTTGTATACATCTGCTGGCATGCATGGCCTTTAGATTTTGACATGAGTGGTCACGGCATATTTGAAGAAGACTTGTTCTCTAATATTCTTAACTAAAGATGGCCTCTTTTGTAAGTTAGAGGTGAGTGACGAGAGCTCTAGATTCTGCAAGATGCTTATTTCTAATGGCTGTTTTTGTTTGGTGATAATAGGATTCTTCTCTGCCTAGAGCTTCCTTGAATTTTTTTTGAGAGCTCTTAATTGTGGGAAATATACTAAGAAAACTTGGGACACAGATATGCATGTAATTGCATGTCGGGTATAAGGTAAGTGTGGGTATTTTGTTATGGATTGCTAATTCAAAGCTTCTGCAGAGTTCCTTTGGGGTCATGTACCAGTATACTCAGTTTGCAAACATTCATGGAAGTAAATACTTGATGTCCCTAAGAATTTTTCCTGCATTCCTGCATTTAAATGAATACATGTTTCATCTAAAACATGGTTAGACAACAACTTCCTGGTTTCCTGTTCACATTTATTAACTGTGACTCCATAAATATATACACATTGCATAGCAATACATATTTTCAGTGTGGTTTACAGTTTCAATTAGAATTCTGGGACTTTTTAAAGCTGAAGTAAGAATTCTGGGATATAATAGTTATACTACCTTAAATAACCTTTATGCTTCTGAGTTATTTGTGGTATTCTGTGCTTATGTGATAGGTAAACTGGACTTGGTATAAAAGCATGTCAGATGTGACATAGTTTCCTGCTTTCATAGACTCATTGTTACTTAATCATGTAATCCTGTCAAATTTTAAAGTCCTGTAATTTTTTCCAACTTCATTGATATCTAAGTGATAAATAACATTGTATAATTTTAAGGTATGCAGCATGATGTCTTGTAATGTGTATATATAGTGAGAAGATTACCACAGTAAGTTCAGTTAGCACGTCTATTACCTTACATAGTTACCATTTCTTTTTTTTGTGTGTGTGAGAATATTTAAGATCTACCATCTTAGCAAAATTTTAGTATACAATGTAATATTGTTAACTAGTCACCATGCTGTACATTAGGTCCCTAGAACTTATTCATCTTATAATTGAAAGTTTATTACCTTTGATCAGCATCTCCCTATTTCCCCCACCCCCTAAGCCCCTGGAAGCAATCACCATTCTATTCTTCAGATTTATTAGATTCCACATTATAAGTGAGATCAGAAGTCTTTAATTTTTGTAAACAAAACTGATGTTTTGTTTTATAGGTCTTTACTGGTAGAAGTAATTTATGGAATTATGTGAAAATGGTAGTACTTGTCTAGAATTTTCAAAATCTTACAAAGATCAGGAAAAAAAACTTTATTGTATTAATTTCAAATAAAAGTTTTACTGATTTCAGCACATAGTCAGTTATAAGCCTCTACTGTATCATGAAATTTTCAGATACATGGTATTCAGTTTATAATACATTGC
The DNA here is from genome assembly GCF_965194805.1 of Balaenoptera borealis. Lineage (NCBI taxonomy): Eukaryota > Metazoa > Chordata > Mammalia > Artiodactyla > Balaenopteridae > Balaenoptera > Balaenoptera borealis. The sequence continues at coordinate 127,492,926 of NC_138866.1, forward strand.
CAGATTCTGTTTTACTCATCTTTGCATTCTAATTCCCTTGGGACTGGCCATAAATATAATAATGTTCAGTATTTGTATTTTCTTAAAGCAATGCATGTTATCATGGTTTTTTTTTTTTTTTTTTTCTTTGGTCTTGAAACTTTTGCAGTCATATGCAATGCCAAAGGAAGAGAGAATTTGGTCACTGAATTTTCTGAAATGTCAGTGTGGATCCTACCCAGTAGTGTTGCAACGAGGCTAAAAGTCGTATTAGCTGCCTTTAGGACAGAAACAAACCACTCCTTTTGTGGACCAAACCACAAGGTAAAATAACCTTGTTTAAAGAAAAAAAGTAAGAGTGTATTGCAGAGGCCTTGGCTAGGTTTATGATGACACAGGACCTTGTCTGAACATGATGATTTCAAAATTTGAGCTTAAAAGGACACTCTGAAATCCAGTCAATGTGCCTCAATAGACTTTTCAGAGGACATTATTCTTGGCAGAAAAGGTTGGCTTGACATGTGAAAACTGAATAGCTAGAAATGGCAGGTGTAGTCATACACTTTGCCAGTTCTTCAAACATCCCTTTTTTTCTTTTCATAGATTTTTCTGAGCTAATTATTTTCTTTTTTCTTTTTTTATATATACATATATATACATATATGTGTGTGTATATATGTGTGTGTGTGTGTGTGCCCACACACACTGTTCAAAGCAAAAATGGGAGCTCACCCTTGGATCTCAGAAGGCACACAGGTGGCGAGATGGAAACAAAGACATATAAAAAGGAAGCTGCCACCTCTTGGATCAAACATTGAATGACAGAGTTCTAGGTGTCTAAGTGATGTCCAGAAAGAATATTTATGGAACACATATGAAACGCAATGAGTGTGGTAAGTGCCCTCACAGGGATGTTGGTGTTTAAGGATAGTTTATTTTGTTTATTTTTTTTTTTCTTCAGTTGCCTGCAGCTGGTCAGTGGGTTCAGAGCCTATCACAGAGTAAATGTTTAAGAAATATGACATTACTGATTTTTTTAAATGTTATTAGATACTTTACAGTTAACTTCTTTTAGTGAAATATCTGAAATTAGAATCTAGGGCTGTCTGATAATCTATTTTCATACTCTTAATACTCAGTAGTCTCAGTAGTCAGTTTGGCCCTTATCTGGGAATAGCTATTTAGTGTATACCAGGATGTGTTTCAGAAAAGCTAAATACTTTGTCATGAAGTTTACGATGTATTTATAGGGATACATTTTAGTCATTTTTGGTCAAAAGTGGAAATAAAGTGCTGTTTGAGTTCATAGGGGTGAGAGTACCTCTCTTGCTTAGTTGCATGGTGAAGGCCTACTAGAAGAGCAGTATTTGAAATCCAGTTATGTTTGTTCTAGATGTGAATGTTAATATACAGCTTCAGGTGTTCACATGGCCAGTCCATCTTTGCCAGCAGTGAATAGGAGCAGTTAATACAGGGGAGCTGCTGGGTTTTTGCTACAGGATACTTCATTCAACTTCTCAAATGGTAGATGAAGAAACCTTGTTTCTGTGACTTCTGCCCTTCAGTCATAAAAATGACCAATAAACAAAAATTTCTAGGAAACAGTAAATGTTTTAACAAATATTTCTAAGAGTAGATATGATCTCAGTGAATAGTGTGTTGATTTCCTAGATGTGGTAACTTCTACCTATTACTTTTAGGGTAAGGTTTATCCAGTTTATATTCTGTTTTAGTCACTGAACTATGCATAACTTGAATTAATTTGCATTTAGGCATATATATTTTATTTTAAGCATTCACTTCTGGGTCATTTTAAGTGGACCATAAACTGGCAATACCAATAGATTTCCAGGTGTCCTGTTTTCTGGGGAAATTTCATCAAATATGTTATAGCTTAGCAGTAAATAAATACTCTGTTGGCCATATTGGTTATTGAAATCTAGTACTGTTTTCTAATGATGGTTCTCTGTAGTGTTAGTGTTATAATGAACTGTCCACTTTACTTATGAAATCTGAAAATTAGTCACTTTAGTTGGGATTCCTCTAGGTTTGTAAGTGGTAAAGAATATAAAATATGAGTCAAAACAGAGTCACTCCCCATGCTGTAGCACCTGAAGAATGAACCCAGAGTTGAAACAAGGAGACTTCATTTCCATGGCTTGGACTGAATAAAATAAGAAATCACAGAGGATTTTAAAAAATTGTGATATGATTACTATGAGAATAAGTTATTGCAGTGATACCGATTTTTCTTTTGTAGGATGGCAGAAAATTCAGGCATTATATTTTTCTAATTATCTTTTGCATAATGTATAACCCTCTCTAGAGAACTTGGCTGGACACTGGATTTGAATTTTAGACGGGGTGTTTTCTCGACTAAAAGAGTGAATTATGGCCCTAAGTGATGTCAAAGTAACAATACAAATATTCCACCACCCAAAATTGCTGAAGTCACAATGAAGAAACTTTTATAAAGGCCTTGAGTTACTGAATAATATTTTTGTTTCTCTAAGATTTTAACATGACAAGTTTTGGAAAAATGGTTACAAGAATGTGCATAGATAGAATGAAACATTAATGGTTCACTAGAGGTCTTGGTGTCATTATGACTGTTCTTTTTCCAAGGCCTGTCATAAAAGTTGGCATCTAGTAGGTTTTTGATGGATAGTAATTTTTGTTACATTGTTGTCTTAATTACTGGTAGAATCAACACATGAATGAACAAAAGGTACAAGAAATTTGCCTTATAGTATAGGCAAAATTTGGCTTCCAGTTTAACCTTTATTTTCTGATTTTTTTTTTGTAAAGGTTGAGTCAAGAAACAAGGAAGTTTATTGTGCCACAGCCTGGGAGCAGGGAATTGGGTGGTACTTTCTCCCCCGCCCCGTGGCCTGCACTGTGTGGCTTATGGGATCTTAGTTCCCAGACCAGGGATTGAACCCAGGCCCTCAGTAGTGAAAGTGTGGAGTCCTAATCACTGGGCCACCAGGGAATTCCCTGGATGGTACTGCCTTCAACTCACTTACGTGAGAGTGCCAAATTTCGATTTGGGGCTTTGGTGGAAAGAGAAATTGTTGTCTCTTCTTAAGGAACACCTTTCCCTGTTTCAGTCTAGCTCGCTGGAGAATAAATCTTCATGTATAGAAACAAAAGGCATGTCTTTATTTGAATTTATTTCTAGAGCATACCTCTTAGAAATCAAGAGGGCATAGTTGTTGAGGCATATACAACAGAGTTTACTTATTAGTGGCTAACAGAGTACTTGACCACATAAAAGTATGTGAAAATTCATCTGTGATATTATTTAGGTTGGCAAAATGTATTGATTATTTATTCTCTTGGTTTTTATAATGCACCTTAAACATTGTCCTACAACTCATTGTAAAAGAAAAGACTTTGAATACTTGTTTTTGAAATGACAAACACATGTACAGATAATTCAAAGAAAATAATGGCAAATAAATGGGAAATATCTCAAATTAATTCATAAACATCCTTTTAAAATCATTGTGTAATATATATTTCACTATCAATTTTACAGAGATTTGAAACATGATGTCAACTAGAAGGTGATTGGCTATCATTCATGGACATGAATGGAGCCTAAGAAAGATGGACAAAGGATTTCATCCAGGAACTTAGAATCTTTTTTGCACAATAGATACTCCAATATAGATGGCTGTTTTGGAGCTACCTTTCATATTGAAACTTCTAACTGGTCCCCTTACTTCTAGCTTCAGATTCTCTAATTGATCTGTCTGCCATAGCAGTCTTTGGGAAAGATGACGAAACCACATCATGTCCTTCATAAATCTGCAGTTGACATGTTTTAAAAGTGTTAGAAATAAGCAATAATCAGAGAAGAGGACAAAGATTATATAAACTGATAATATTTAGAGCATCTTTTGCCACTGTCAAAACTGGAAATTTTCCAGTTCTAGTGGCTGAACATTTGGATTCATAAATTTCAGACACTCCTTTCCTCTTACCCTTTGATCCCTAAGAATCTCAAGAAATTTGCACAGCAAGATACAATGTGATTGCAACCCAGGATGATTTTAGGGTAGTTTCGCAAACCATTTTTCTGTTAACATAGATGAGCAGATTTTTCTGGAGTATCCTGAGCAATGGTACTTATGGACTGCTACGGAAGTCTACACCTCATACGAATTTAAGGGGTCTTTGGCCAGGGCCCTCCTGTAGAGACATTTTCTAGATCTTTTAATCTGTATTGATTTGCCTGATCCAACAGCATCAGGACAGCATCTCTCATTCCAGGTTTCTCCCCAAGATTCAAGTGTGTGAAGGGTATCTACTGAATTGAAAATTATTTCAGCTGGGTAAAACTTGAAGTATTGGCTAGTCTGTACAAACTCAAGTAAACATAAGCTAACCCTGTAGGAATATGTGGATAGGAAGGGAAGGACAACAGATCTTGAGTTTAGCTGGAAGCTTCACCAGCTTTAAAATTACAGACAAAATAGAGATTTATACTGGCCTGTACTTCATCTTGGCTCTTGTATATTTTCATTTCATTGGCAATCTTTGGATTGGTGGGGTGGAGTATTTTCCTTGCCATGGAATATCAACTTGCTTTCGAAAGTTACCAGTAAAAAGCCCTATATATGTTGCATTTTTATGCATATGTGATAAACCTTATTTTCCCCCACGGCATTTTAAAACAACTTGAAATCTAATCCCATTAACTTATTAACTGGATATATGTACCTTATGAATTTATTTAAATACTTAGAAAAATTGTGTTTGGGTAACGGTATTGAAATTAAAATACTCAGTGAATGATTATGTGTGAACTGTTCATTGAATGTTAGGAGATGAAGAGAATGAAATTCAACATGTAAGAGTTTATTGTATTTTATTCTTTCTTTGCTTAATCTTTTGTAATCTAATACTCAAGTACAGAGGCCTACATTTATAAACATAAATCTATTATTTTTAGATACTTTTTAAGATGAATGTTGTAATAATGCAGCTTGTTTCCTAAGGAAGTTTCTAAAAACATGTTTGGTAAAATTGTCTTCTGGAAAAGACTTAAGAAAGGGATTCTGAGGACATTTTGTAAGCTATACACAATTCTGTATTGTTTATGGATAGCAGAAAAGAGAAGGACATGGGAATGTTTAATACATCAATCATAAAAGCAAAGGAAGGCACTAATTACTGTTTATATGCATTTTGAGAATACTGTATATGAAATAACCAAATATAATTGCTTTGTGATATTTCTTAATGTATTGCAAATGCTAACAAAGAGTTTGCTAATATATGTAGAAGAATTATTTTTAATACATGATTATAGAAATAAGGATTGTTAGAATATCTCTGAATGATGTACGTTTGAAATCATTTGATTGGATTATTGTGGTGGGTTTTTTGGGGGAGGGGGATTTTTCTGTATACAATTGTTACCTAAGAAATTTTATTAAGGGTGCTCTATCTGGTTGTAGATGTTATCCTGTAAATGATTTTTATGTTAAAATTTGTGTGGTATGAGATTGTCTTATCATGATGGAATTTTTGCACAGGAGAAGAGCCTCTATGAACACTTGTATGATCAGGGTTGAGTGGGTGTTTTTAATTGCTTTGTATATAGTAGAAAGACTACTGTGCTGTACCATCCTATCAGTCATAGAGGTTGGTGACATTTTGGGCACTTCAGTTACTAGAATATAATGTTGGCTACTGAGAGGAATTTCTAGACTGCTTTGTATTAAAAGTAAATAAAAGCTGAATTTAGGAGATAGAGAATTAGGGGGTTTTGGAGGGTTGTGTGTTTATATGCATATGCACAGAGACAGTTCTTAAACAGCATACGGGCTTTACTCCATGCTCAGATGTTGGGCATCTACATAATATTTTATAAACATTCTAATGTTAAACACAGGTAGAATTTTTTTCGTTTTGCCAGTGGAATTGCCTATCAATATTAATTCATTTCTGGTAGAAATTGTTAAACAGTTTATTATAAACAATGTTATAATGTTTTCTTGTTTAACCTCTGATTTTCTTTTTCTTTTTTTTTTAACCTCTAATTTTCTACATGTTTAAACATCATTGTAAATACATACCAACCTAATAGGATAGAAATATTTTTGTTTGCCAAAAAAAATGTTCCATTTAGCCTCTCATTGTGTTCATTGGATCACTAGACTCAATTTTTAGATTGTGAGAAATACATTGTGTAGTATTTAGTATAACTATATCATTGTTTTATGACAGGATTCATCATGGTGAAAACGTCACTGGACTGCCTTTGTTTATAGTTTTCAGATATATTTGTGTACAAATAGAACACAGCTCTTTGTATATCTTAGAGAAAGCTCCACATGTGGTAAAATAGCATAGGTTAGAAAAGTTTTCATTTGTGAGTGGAATTTGACTTTTAATGAAAATAGTGAATTGTTGTTTTAAAGTACTTATTTCTAGTTGTATAGGCAATTTGTAAATTTTTATGGATGATGTTAGTGATGGTATATCACACCTGAGCTCATTAAATAGTGGACTGACCAAAGGAATGTTTTTGTATTATGTGTATATAATAGACACCATTATTATATGTTTTTTAGGCATATGAGCTATAATTTCTGCATGTTTTGTAAAATATTAACTATATAGAGTGAAAATTTTTGCTAATTGGCCAGCTAAAGGGGTGTTTTTATAGATGGTTGTTAATAAAATAGTTAGAATATATAATAGTTTTGCTTTAAACTTTTAGTCCTTGGCTTATAGGGATTTCTTAACATATACCTATGTATACATATACACACACATATGAATACATGCACATATGTGTTTTATAAAACTAGTGATATTAAAAGTCATAGAATGGAATTATTTTTTGGCCTAAACAATTACCATTTGGCCTTGAGGGCAGATATAGGACGTTTTAGTTTATGAACTTTATTTAGTTGCTGGAGGATACTGTGAGGCTGCTAGATATGTGGTAAACAAATGTTGGTTTTGGTTTTTTTTAAATAACATCTGCCTAGGATTTGCTGAGTAGGCATATATTTTGTGAGTACCAAACTGATAGACAAAGGTGAAAACACTGTTTTGGTAAATTGAATTGCTAAACCACGTCTATTTGGGATATATTTGGTTGCTCGGGATTGTATTATTACTTTGTTTTCTGTATTGAAGATACATGTTATTTCATGAAATAATTTTGGATATATAATTTTTGTCAATTTTGGAAATACCTTTTCACTTAAATGTTAAAGTTGTAATCATTGATCATAGATATAGTAGAGTAAGCATCTTCATGAATTAGGCTTGATTTTTGAGGGTTTTTTGTTTTTATGTTCTTGAGGTTTTGTAATTAGACATTCTTTGTTTAAAGTGTAGAAATCATTGCCATTCATATTTTTAAATACGTAAACTTGTACAGTTTTTCTTATTCCAATCAAATTTTTGAGTTTTAAATATTGGGACAGAGAAGGGAAGCATTTGCTGTGTGTTGAACAGACAAGCTCTTCTATAACAACTTCCTAGGTATTTAGGAACTCCCTCTCCATGCACACACACACACACACAATTAATATATTAATGTTGAACTAATGGTGAAAAATATCTATTACCAATAGAAGTGTTACATGACCCCTATGTGTTTATACTTGGTCTGTATGGGAGGGGGGAATTATTAGGTAGTTGTGTGCATGAGATCAGATGTTTGTTTTTTATACCATATAATTCAATAGATGTGCAGAAATTTCTGTCATAGTTTTGAACGTATATTTATCTAAAATTAATAGCACATAAGCTTTTTTATTCTTGTAGAAATGAAATGGTACACTAAGTCTCACTTAGCTGAGTGACATTTAGACTTCTGTATATGTAATTACATTACAAACACATGTTCTTTCTAGATATAGACATTTCTGATATACATATAATTTTACCTCTATTTGTGGGACATGTAGGTATAACTTATTTTCCCAGATGTGCTGAGGTTCATGATGAAATTCATTTTTCTAAAGAACATTTTATAGAAATGTTTCTGTGTTCATTTGTTACATGGCAATAACCAAGACAAATTTGTAAATAAGGGACAAGAGAAATAATTTAGTTTTAAACATCTGGTATTTCTAGATGTACTGAGAGTCTCAAAAAGTATAATTTTGTAAAAACTTTCATTGTAAACGTGTTAGTATTGATACTGTTGTCTTTTAAAATCAACATGGCAATGACGTTGACAAACAGGCTCTTGGAGCTACGCAAAATTTATCATATATTAGTTTGGTTGTTAAGAGGAAATGTTGACAAGTTTATGCATTTACCCTGTTCTCATATAGAAGAAGAATTTGCTATTGTATCAAGTATATATATTTAAAACTTACACCATGTAAATTCATTTGGTGTTTCTGGATGTACCGAGATTCCTGATATAGTTCATTTATATTATTATTTTTTATTAAGACTTTTTATTAAGGGCAGTTTTAAGTTCATAGAAAAATTGAGGGGAAGGCACAGAGATTTCCCATATACCCCCTGCCCCAACACATGCATAATCCCTCCCCCATTATCAACCCAGCACATGTATAATCCACCCCTATTATCACATTCCCCCATCAGAGTGGTACATTTGTTATAATTCATGAGCCCATATTGACATATCACATCATAAATCACCCAATGTCAGTAGTTTATATTACGGTTAACTCTTGGTGTTGTACATTCTGTGGGTTTAGGCAAGCATATAATGACATGTATTCATTGTCATCGTATTTTAATGGCCCTAGAAATCCTCTTTGCTCCAACTACTCATCCCTCCCCTTGTATTTCTTTTTTTTCCCTTTATATTCAAATTAATAAATGACTTTGTCAGAGAGATTTTATACTACCTCCTGGAACTATACACAGTTCTGTATGTGTTCCCTTGGTTGCATGACAATATTCAAGACAACTTTGTAAATAGGCAGATACGAGTTTTTAATTTTTATCATCTAGACTTTCTAGATGTATAGAGTCTCACAAAGTATAATTTTGTAAATAATTCACTGTAAAGTTTCATTGTTTTCTTCTTATGTCTCAGCAGTGAAATTGATGGAACTGTGGATTTCTTGAGCTGTATACATATTTCGGGATCTGTTGAGTTATGGGAAAGCAAAAGTTAAAAGGGTACTTTTTCACTTTTGCGTTCTCATCTAAAAGAAAATTTTACATTTTAATCATTGTTTAGTGCTTGGATTTTTATACATTAAAAAAGCCAAGTCATAATTTGTAGTTGTGTTGCTGATAGGGCATTACATATTTTAATCAGAGGAGATTTTATTCTCTTTGAATTATACAGTTTTGTGTTTAATTGGACTGCATGACAACATTCAAGACAACCTTGTAAATAACAGTAAATTTATCATTTAAAAATTAGTTTTTCTAGATGCATGGAATTTCACGAAGTACAAATTTGTAAATATCTCATTGTAAAGTATCATGAGGTGGCTTCTATAAATGTTTTAGCAGTGTAATAGGTAACTAGTAATTGGCCTTTTAGGGCTTTGTAACATTTTGGTGTTTATGTAGTGAGTTTTTGGGGATAGGGGTACACAGATTGTCTCCATATCTTCAGATTTTTAGGTTCTCATGTTCTAAGAAAAGATTAGATTGTATACTTTTAACAAAGAAAAATGCCCATGGGATTTATTTTCATCTTTAGGAAGAAAAAGGAAGACATGAGAAGGGAATTGTCATTTTAAACCGCAGGTATATTCATAGTTATATAACATTGCTGAAGTAATGGTTATTTTGCTATGCTATATAAACCTACTATTTGCAGATTTATATATGTATATGCATATGCATGCATATTATAAATGTATATACATGTACATATGTAAAATTAGTTTTAGGGGTATAGATATGATAGTGTTCTTTCTCATTTATTAGCTTATTGCTTTACTTGTTTTTTTTTTTTTTATGGAAATAGTATTTCAATTGTAAGCTTAAACGTGTAGAAGCCCACTTCATGTTATATCTAAATGAATGTTAATTTTTATATAAAATGTTTAAGCAGCTGTGGATATGTTTTTTTAATGTTTTCATATATACATCTGTATGAGAACAGAATTTCCAGGATTATGAATATTTTTCTGAGAGCTTTTGAAAAATTTTTGGAGAGTAGTTAATTTGTATGTTATAATCAGTAACCAATGTTAAAACTATTCTCAGTTGCCTATAATGTAAATAACGAAAATTTCTTAGAATCCTATCCAGTATTATCAAAGTGTAATCAGTACATCTTTTTGAACAACAGTTTGGCAATGACAATCGAAATTTGAGTGTGTAAAATTTTTGAAATGATATAATGTGCTGATGGGATTTTATGTATTCCTACTCAAATCCATAAAGAAGAAAGTATGTTATAGACCAAGTATAACAAATAATTTGAATGTATGAAATACACATCATTAAAAGAATGATTGTAATGATAGCTAATTCATATGAATATCATTCAAACACTGGAAAAGTATTCTGATATTGAAGGGTGTTTTAAGTTGATTTTTAAATTGTCATTTTTGTACAAATATCAACTAAGTGTGTGTGCTGAGGTGTGTCCATATGCCTCTGGTTTTTCTATTTGAAACATTAATGGTTACTGTTCCTTGGGAATGGGATTATTCAGACATGATAATGGAGTTAAGTAATGCTTACTCATTAGTGTTAACTACAATGGTGATTATTTTAGCATTCTTTTTGAAATTTTTGTACATGCATAAGTTAAATACTAAAACATTGTTTATATATTTGTGTATTGCTACATGGCAATCTAAAATGCAAATGTGAATTATTGAATAGAAAGTTGTCTGGAAAAACATGGCAAAATTTTAACATTACTGTATAAATAGATGAGAAAAGAAGGGACTGCTGCCACTTTCTGCCTTTAAAACTTTAAAGGTATTTCAGAAGCAACATTTAAACAACAGAGGAAATTTTAAAGATACAACCAATTTGTGCCTGTCTTCATCGTTACCTATTGACATCTCGGGAGTGTTGGGCTGTTGTATCCAACTTTGTATTCCCAGTGACTGTTACGAATAGTTTTTGAGTGATCATGAAGAGCATGTGACTTAGATACTAGTGCTAGTGCGGCAGAGAGTTTTACACAGTGAAACAGAGTATTGGACTATCCACGGAAAGAAGGGAGAAGATGGCATTTGAGGTAGGTGCTAAACAATTACATTTGGATTGACCAACACAAAGGGTAATTTTATAAGGCAGTGCCATATTTGTGGCATATTGTACGGGGGAGGAATCTCTTGGGATAAACTCGAATTACTCTTAGTAATGGGCATAATTGGAGAATGGATTGTTTTCTTTTACGGTAGTTGAGTCTGTCAGAAGGATTTCAAATAGGTCTTTATGGCTTTTTAGATTATTCAGAATTGGCATGAAAAATGTTTCAGTAGTCTCAATGTTTATGCTAAAGGTACTCTGAAAAGGTGAAAAAGTAAAAAAAAAAAAAAGTCTCTTTGGGCAGTCATATTTGCTAGTTTAATTACTTCCATTCACTATTCCTATCAGTTCTAAAGTCAAATATTATGTACTTGCTTCTCAGGTGAACATGATGAAAGAAAGACATAACATGCAGATAACCTGAGGATGCCTGACATCATCAGGAACATTCTTCCTGTGAAGTTCCTTAATTTGTAAATCTCAACTGTAAACCACAGGTAAGAAGGTTCTGGATCAAGAAATGCTGTATTAGGATGAGATTTTGGCTAGGCTCAGGAAAATAACACTGGGGGTAGACTTTGTTCTTGAGTATCTTTGAGTTACAAACATTCCCGAGAATAAGTAAACCAGTTATTTAAAAATATAACTTTATTAAAGATGGAGTCCGTGAATAATGTAGGTGGTTACTTACTCCTTCCTTCAATTAATTTACTTATGACTAAACATGACAACTAATATTATAAAGGAAATGATCAATATTTTAATAATTATAAATTAGAGAATAGACCAGCTATGTTTGCGTGTGTAGTTTTGTGGTATGATAAAGAGAGAAGTTCGTGGCAACCTAAAAAAGATACTGATATAGAATAGTAGTAGTAATAAAGTCATGTTGAAGTTGGAGAGTTGAATCAGCTATAGGATTGATTAATGAGGCACTGTTACTAAGCCTTAACTGAAATTGTAACAAAGTTCAACATGAGCCTCCATTTACCTGCTACTTCAGTGTTTGGTCAAAATGCTATGTATTTTACCTTATAATGTTTCTTGCTTTTCCCTATAGGGAGATGATAGTTCCAAGAAAAGACACTTTTGCCATCTTTGTTTTTAATATCAATAATTGGTACCATGAGACCTGTTGGCAGTATTCCTCTTTTCAAGTGTTCATCACTCCCATCCATCCCTGGGCCCAGGAGAACCCCTTGGCGATAATGATTGTGTAAGGACACTTTGAGTGCTCATTTGATTCAGGGAGGGGCACTTTGGTTAGACAGGAATTGATTATTCTGCTTTTCTTAAGCTTGATGGATTTTTGGTGGCAGCTAGTGGATATTGTTCAGGGGAACATATAAGTAACAAATTATCCTAAAACTTAGTTATGGATAATATATTATTGTGTTATTTCCATGGATTCTGTGGGTGAAAATTTCTGCCAGAATGTCTGTGGGATCAATTGGGAAGGCCCAATCTAATGATTGAGAGTGATTCAGACCACTGGAGTCTTCTGGATACTTTTTCACTCACGTCTGGCACTGGTTTTAGATGACTTGGAAGGTTGGGCTTAGCTGAGGCTTTCAACTGGAGTACCTTCACACAGCCAGGTTCCCACATGAATCATAAAAATAAGTGTTAGAAGAGAGCCTTGTGAAAGTGGCATGGCCTTTCTGAACTAGTTTCAGAAGTCATGTAGCATCTTTTATGCCATATTCTGTTGGCTAATGGTGCCGTATGGCCAACCAAAATTCCATAGCATGGTGGGATAGTGCCAAGGTGACTGCAGACCCAGACAGCTTGTAAAACCAGATGAAAGAAGGCACAGTAGGTAAGAGTTACAAATGTGGTGCTTCAGTAGTGTTTGTTTTGTTTTCTTTTCTTTTTGGGGGGTGGTCCTTGATTTTCAGAATTCTACTTCTCTCACACTCAGAATCCCTTTCCGACAAACGTCTTATTCATTACCTGGCATAAAATAAAGTCTTACTGAATTGTTTTGTGATTTGGGGAGTAAATTAGGCAAAAGATAAGAAGTTAAAAGTTAACTTGGTTTTTGAATTAAGTCAGTTTGGGGAATGCAAAAGGGAAAAGGCCCAGGTGCAATATGTTGATACCGAAAGGTACAATCTTAGAACTACAAAAGCTATAGAACTGTTAAAAAAAGAATGAGTGGGGACAGTTGTTGATGAAATCAATAATGTTATAACACATACTGAATCCCCTGCTTTTAACACACCAGGAGTTTTTCCCTTCATTTTTTACTATACCCCACAGGAAGGTTAATAATTCATGGGATGTGCTGTGAAGAGTGAATGCTGACAAATTCCTTAAACATTCTTTCTCAGAGAGCCTCATTGCCTACCTGCTGTCCATGGGATAACCTTGAAAGTGAAAGTTTTAATCAGAAAATGTTTCTTTTTTCCTCAGGATAAATCATAGCTAAATAGAAGATTAATGGTTTTTTGGGAGGTACCTACTCAGCAATTTTGATGGACTCTGGAATAATGAATGGGTCAGGAGCCAAATCTTTTCCGAAGTTCCACTGTAGTCTCTATATCTTTAATATAGTTACTGTTTTTCTTGTCAAATGGACTAAGCTCCTTGGTTATTTTCATTGCAATGTTTAGGCACTGTTATGTTTCTTGTACAGAAATGTATGTAGATTGCATGATATCATGAGTGAGTGATCTGGAGATACAAGAAACCATACATAGTAAAAAAGAAACAGGCAACATGAAGAGAAAGTTTGAAGGATCAGTCCATTTAGCAAGATGTAAGAAGAAAGACTCCCAATATCGGGCTTTCTCATTGTTAGAAAATTCCAAAATGAATTTTGATCCACCTGTTATTTCTTCATAATAGAATAGCTGTTGCATCATGAAGTATGCTACTAAACTTTTCCCATTTTTTTCCCCAATGTGTCCTCTCAGGTGATGACTGAATAGGAAAAACTGATGCCATTGCTTCTGCCACCATCTTCAGTAAAACCAAAGACAGTCTTCATAATGTATAGAGATTCCTCATTGATGTGTTGCAATGGACACTCCCTGTAGATCGCAAAAACAGGCTGAGAAGGCTGAAGTTTCAAAGTGACCTAAAGGGTGATAGTGGAGAGAACTGTAACCAGGCATGTTGACTGTTTTCATTGTTGCCATTGGACTAAATCTCAGGAGCTTGAATGATGGAGGCATTATTACACAGAGAAGCTCAGGATGGTATAATTTCAAGGCTTCATTAGAGTGCTCCCATAAATATTAGGTGCACATTTTTAAAATTTTCATTTATCACAGGGAAATTTAAAATTGACTCATAAAAAATCATCTTTTTCAAGATTTCAAAGGACATGGAAATTTGTGAAGTATAATATTTTACTTAAATGCCTTTTTTCCTCTTCTAATTCTGCTACCTCTGTCTGTGTTATCTACTATTAATGAAATTTTGTGCACATCCTTTTGGGTGTATTGATAAATTAATATGCAAGTTATTTTGGGGGGAGGTCTATATACTAGCTACAAATTTTCTACACAGTAAACATGGTTTATATATAAATTGTAAATTTATCCAACTAATTTGTTGAAATAATTCCAGTGAATTGGAACTGCTAGGACTAGGGTATCCAAAATTTATAGTTTTGAGTCCAAACTGGTTTTCCCTACTATACAGACAAGACCTCATCAATCTTGTTTCCCCAGTGTTTATGTGGGTATATTTCCTAAAACTGTACAAATGTTACATTTTTAACCTTTGGTAATATGGTATTACAAAGAAATTGCTTTTCTTCTGTTACTGTTCAGCTCTGTCATCTTCATATATGCTTAATCCTTACTAGTCATTTGTGTTATTTCATTTTCTTCTGTTTTTTTTTTTTCCATTCCGTTGATATATCAATGTCTTTGTTACTGGTTTCTAAGAACTCATTTATTATTCAGGATGTTAACCATTTGTCATGCAGTGCAAATGAAGTACCATATTTTATTGCTATCAATTTACTATGGTGTTTTGTATTTTGGTTGTGTATTAAAATATAATCATGTGCTTTATGCCTTTTGAGTTTTGTGTTTTTCTTAAAAAACACGTTTGCATTAGTATCATTTCTTGGTCTGTATTTTCTTTTTTGCATCAAATATTTTGTCATGTTATTTCTCTTTCCATTAATCATTACTGTAGTTTTAAAGCATTACATATTCAAATTACTCACCTTAACCTAAGTAGTTACCACTTATTTTCAATTCTACCATAATCATATAGAAATTCCAACATATAATTGACTGCATTTCTATTTATTGGTTTGCCTTACCTTCTATTGATACTTTAAAATTACTGTTGTCTTACCTATTCCATTGAGTTCTATCTCATTTCTCTTCTCTTTCAGAATATTCCCTGTCTGTACTTGCATTTTTTTCTCTCAATTGACGCTTAAAATTGCTTTGCAAGTTGGAAAAAATAATGCAGTTTTTATTTCATTTGCAACAAATTTAATAGATTAATTAGGAGAGAATAGATCTCTTTAAAATTGAGTCTTCCTATCAAACAGCAAGGTATGTCTTTCTATTTTTTATCAAATTGTTATGTTGGGATACTGCTAGTTTAGTTTTTTTTAAGTTCATTCCCAAGCATTTCATAGTTTTCTTAATGTAATGATGGGGATTGTACACTTAGTTTATTTTCATATTGATATAGGAAAGCCATTTGTATACTTTTTAAATGCAGTTTCATCGAAATTCCAAAATTATGGGTTTTTTTTCACAATTTGTAAGTACTTATGGGTCATCTTAGGAATTTTTATATCTTTAATTAAGGATTTTTCACCAAATTTGGTGACAGGTTTAATAAAACGTCTCGTGTTTTACAGTTGATCATATTTGCCATTATAATTATTGATTAGGCTAAAAATTGAATTTTTCTAAAAATGAACATTTTACATCCAGTGAATATGTGAACTAAATTTTGTTCATTTTTCTATTATATTCTCCCCTATTATAGTCATTATAGTTTTAATTGCACTTTCTGGAAAGATAATCCTAAACAAAGAGCTTTATTTTGTTCTGTTTTTGTTGGAATTTTATATTTGGTTTATTGGCTCTATCAAAACTGTTTTGAGTATTTTTTTTCATGAAGTAGACTGAAAACAAGAACTACTAGCATTATTTTATTTTTAATTCTATTTTGATATAACCTTATACCTACAAAAATGTAGCAAAAGTAGTACATAGGTTTCTTTTGTTGTTGTTCATCTGGGTTTTTAATATTTCCCAGCTTCTTATGTTAACATCTTACCTATGCAGGATACAATTATCTAAAACAGGAGACTTCTATTGATGTACTACTATTAACTGATTGTTTTATACATCCAAAGTGAGATCCAACATTACATATAGTTGTCAAAGTCTCCTTTTCATGATTTTGACACTCGAAGAATCTGCAAATATCTTAACCATGAATGTCTCTCAGTATAGGTTTGTTTGATTTTTTTCTTTGAGTTTGAGGTTATATACTTTTGGCAAGAATACTACAGAAATGTTGTAGTTCTCAGTTCATCACTAGGGATCACATAATGTTGATAGTACCTTATGACTAGCAATGTTACTTTGCTTACTTAGTGTTCTAATTAATAAATATCTTTTGGGAAAGATACCGCAAGTACTGTTTCTTATGATACTTGCATATGCTAATTTTAGCATTTATTGAGGTTTCCTGTCAAATCATGATTTTAAAAAAATTCTGTCAATCCTACATTTTATTAATTGGAGTTGTCCAATTATTTGGAGCTGTCCATTCTTCTCCATTCAGTTTTTCAGTTATTCATTTCAATGTAGACTCATGGATATTTTCTTTATCCTATGCATAAAGATGGATATCTACTACATTACTCAGTTTTTTAAAAAAATGTTTAAGTTATCCCACATTTGGCCTCTGTGTCTTTTTAAAGTGTCCCTATCCTTTCTCAAGCACTTACTTTCTGGCCATGTAACTGTCCAGGTTCATTTTGTTCTTATCTTGCTCTAGCCATTTCTCCTAGGATCCCTGGTTCCTTATGGGAAATAGTATTTGGAAAGCAAGATATGTATCAAAAGTTCAGTTTTCTTTTTATGGCTGAATAATATTCTATTCTATGTATATACCACATTTTATATGTTGATGAACACTTGGGTGTTTCCAGTTTTTGACTTTGAATAATATGGCTAGTGGCTACCCACATTGAACAGTGACACTATGAACATTGGTGTACAAATGTTTGAGTCTCTATTTTTATATGCTTTGGGTATATACTTAGGAGTAAAATTGCTAGGAGTGATGGTAATTCCATGTTTAGCTTTTTGAGGAACTATCTTAGTTTTTGTTATGAAAAGTTTCAAAGACAAATGAGAGCATAATAAACTTTCATGTATATAGGAACTGGATATTTTGCCATATTTTGAAAATTAGAAATACAGTAATATTTCAGTCCTGAATTTGTACATGTACAGATCACATTTTTAAATAACTACAGTGTTATATCCCTAGTTTTATTAACTAGAATCCCTTAATATGTTTTAAAATAAATCCTTATGTAAATTTGTTAGTCATTCCAAAGATATCTATGATAGTTGAAAGAAATCTGAATCCAAGCTGGGACCATACATTTTTATCTAGGCCACTTTTATCTTAGTTTTATCAAATTTATTAATTTATTATCAATATTCAACCTCATTATTTTAATATAGGACATTTCCCTTGCTTTTTTATGTGTGTGTTAAAAACTTAAGATTTGATCTTTTGTAATTTATTTCATTTGGGAGGAATTTAATTTTCATGTTTGTTATATTCTTAATGATTTTATCCACTATATTTTAGTGTATTGAATGCATTTTGGTGAGCTAATTGGTTTAGGTTATTTCTACCTTGAGATTTTCTCTGTCTCTATCTGTCTCTGTCTCTATCTCATATATTCTCTTTCCCACATACATATACTTGTATGTATTTATAGACTATGTAAATACCTTTATAAATTATATATATATACATTTATATTTATATAGATCATAACAGAAGTACAGCCCATATTTGTAGCTGTGTTAAGGGTGCTAGGAAAGATGCATATTCTCCAGTGTAGAGTTCTATAAGTGATTGTTAGCATGGTTAACTATAAACTTGTTAGAGATCTGTGTCTCTATCATTCTATTCTGTATCTCTGTCATTCTATTAGAGATCATTTTAGTCTTACTAAATTGACTTGCTATTGATTTCCTGACCTTAATTTTCTTTTTGTTTCCTTTCATGTAGAATATTTGATCATGCTTTCAATCTTCCATGAGCTCTTAGCTCATGGAATGTCTTAAAATATGTCCCAAATAGAATCTGATAATGCATCTTCCATTTTCCCATCTTCTCATTCAAGAAATAACTAAGATCTAGTTTTCTTTTATTTCTTCTGAATGTATTTTGTTACCTCAAGATTTGGGGACACCAGTCTTTTTAAGACATACCATCATGCTGCCTCTTGAAAAATATAAAATATAATCATTCCATATACTATATCATAGCAGGATACCTAGTCCCACCTATGAAATATTTCTTGATAAAAATTCTCATTTAAACTTCTGTATGTGTTTTTAAAATAGTTGTAGTGTTCAACTCAGCAGTTGAAGAATTACACATTCCGTCTCCTTTGGTTTGTTAATCTATGGTTCTGCAGCATCCCTTGGTTTTTAATTTTTTTCATGTCATTTCCCTTTGGAGGAAATCAGGCTATTTTCCTTTTAAACTTTTGCATTTCTATATTCTGGACATGGTAGATGGCATGCTACCTATGGTGGTATTTGATATTTTCCTCAATTTTCTATGGTATTTAGATTTTAAATGCCTTATCAGACTGGTTTTATTCATTCTTTAATCATTTATTTTAGGACTGTTTCCAATTGCATCACATCATAATTCATTATAAGGACATTATCACATCATAATGTTTGTATATCTTTCTACGATGTCAAGAATCATTCCGTATTTAATTTTAGCATCAGCTTTTCACTTAAAAAATCATGGCCTTTATTCATTATTTCATTAATACATATTTGCTCTAAATAAGTGATAAGAAATTTCTTAATTTAAATAGGAATTTTCTAAAACTGTTAAGTTCTTAATTCAAATGGAAACACAGGATGAATCCTTGATTCTTTCCATTTAATTATCAGTTATAGGATAATGAATTTGATGTCCTATCAGTCTCCAAAGATGATTAGTATAAATTCATGTACTGTAGTCTACAGACAGAACTGCATAAACTTGAGTATTTAACAATTGTATTGCTAATATAATAATGTTAGTATGGCAGTTAGGAAACCCATGTGTACATACAGACAAAGGATAATTCTAACTATTCAAATTCGTATTCAATTTTTAGAATTCACTTGTACAGCTTGTAGTTAGGATATTTTTTCTCAGCCTTTATAAAATTCATTTTTATTCTATTCATATATGTATAGCAAATAATGGTTGGTTTTTACTTACCTTTTAAATGCTTTTTATTTACCTTTTTGTGTTCCTTTCTCTATTTTACAAAATGTTTCATTATGTTTCCATTTGGTTACCTTTACTTATTTTCACTATCTCATTTTGGAAAGATGCACAATGTTTTTTTCTTCATCTAGCTCATATACTTTAAAATAGTCTTAAATATATATTTAGCTTTCAAAGAATTTGTGAATGTGTTATTTTTGACATTTTTTGGCTTGAAGGTTGAAGACAGTAACATGTTCTGTCTTACTGTTCATGGGGATAAGGAGGTGATTTGCACTAATCCTGTATACAGACAGAAATGTGAGGTCTCCATGTGTGCCAGAGATACATGAACTTAAAAAAGTTATCAGTAACTCACTTCCAAGTGTATAGTTACGGAGCAAGGACACGCAACTGCAATAAAAACTACATAATGTAAGGTGTTGAATGTAAGATACATAGTAATCACTGTTCCTTAGAAATTTACAAATTGCACTGGGAAGATACTGTGAGCACCCTTGGTCTTGGGAGTGGAGAATATTTAAGTAAGTCTTGAGAGATACTCACTTGTCCTTTGTTCTTCCTGACCCTATCTAGGCCTCTGACACATTGTTCCACTCCTGTTATCCTGCTTAATTATTTCTAAGATAGGCTATGTGAGAAATACCCTCCAGGGCTGCTGCACAGCTTTCTCTACTCTGAGAGAGAAAGCATAACTCACTCTAAAATGTAGCATAAAAAAAAAAAATTAAAATGTAGCATGCCAGTGTTGTTTATGTTCCAAGTGTTTAGATACTTTCCTTGTGTCTTCCTTGATTTCTCATTTGAATCCATTGTCAGAGAACACACTCCGTTTGATTTCAATTATTTTAAATTTGGTTAGATTTGCTTGTTTTGTGGCTTGAGCTGTGGTCTGTCTTGGCAGATGTTCCTTGGGAACATCTGCCACGGTTTCATGGAGCACACTATGGATGTCTACTAGATCCTGTTGGTTGATTATGTTGTTCAGCTTTGTATATCCTTGCTGATTTTCAGGATAGTAGCCTATCAATTGCTCAGAGTGGGCTGTGGAAGTCTCCAACTATAATTGTGGGTATATACTAGCATTTCTGTACTTGTTTGTAACAAGAATCGGTTCATATTACACACATGCTACATCATGCTCTTCTCACCCAACAATGCCTTGTGAAAATCTCTTCCAGTCAACCATAATAAAACTAATTCACTGTTTAAAAAAATGTAGCATGCCTGAAATGTGTCATGGGCAGAAGACTTTAATAGGTTGCATATGATTCTCCTTCATTTCTTACCTGTGTTGATCATAGAATCAAGTGTTGAAGCAGAGGTGCCACAAAAGCAGAATATCTTGGAACAATAAGCTGTAACATGGAGTAGAGGTCTTTTCATGCATGAAAAGTAATTGTTTTGTTGAGCCAGTGAGACTTTGAAGTTGCTTTGGCTTTGACTAATATAGATGGATAAAATGCAGAGCAGACAAGAATTCAAGGATTGGTGGATGAATGCATAGAATGGAGAGTTGGATTGATGGTTTAAAACTTGGTTGTAGGAGTGGATAGATGGAAGGAAGGATGTAATAAGGAGATTTTCTACATAATCAAGCTTATGTGGATTTAAGAATTAGTGGGTGAAATAATGCAAGGTTGGATATTTGGAAAGAAAGAAGGCTGGGAGAGATGAATGCTTTACGGAATTTAGGGTACAGTAATGCATGAAAGAATGCAAAATTGGCTGAATGTAAGACCAAATGGAAACTAGAATATATATGAGTGGATCGCTGGATGCAAGAATCAATTAATATTTTGGAAACCACCAGTTGTGAATATGGATTGAGGGACTCAATATTCAGTGAAGGTGTAGATAGATAGATAACCTAGACATCAGAATTTGAGTGGATTCCAGAATGGAATGTTAGATGCATGGATCATATGCGTGTTTAGATTGTCAGATACAAGTATGTCTGGCTAGAATAATGGATGAATGTAGGGATCAATGCATATAGATAGATTGATTGCATGAGTGGATAGAGGTATCATTGATGGTTTCAGGGTGGCCTGCTAAGTGAATTAATGCGTGGATGGATTGATTCAAGTAAGGATGGTACAATAATTTCATCATTGGGAAAACAGACATACAATAATAAAATCACATATTTAAAGTTGAATGAATAGATGGATGTACTGTTGAGGAATATAGGCTAATTTATTGTTACTTTTAATTTAATTTAATTTAATATATTTTTGGCTGCGTTGGGTCTTTGTTGCTGCACGCGGGCTTTTCTTTGGTTGCGGTGAGGCGGTGAGTGGGGGCTACTTTTCGTTGCGGTGCGCGGGCTTCTCATTGTGGTGGCTTCACTTGTTCCGGAGCGTGGGCTCTAGGCACAGGCTTCATTAGTTGTGGCGCACAGGCTTAGTTCCACAGCATGTGGGATCTTCCTGGACCAGGGCTCGAACTCATGTCCCCTGCTTAACCACTGAGCTACCAGGGAAGCCCTGTTATTTTTAAAATTAGAAAAGTTTAGTGATTGTATTCAAACAGTTGTGATAGTAAATAAGAAAAAAAAAAAGAAACCAAAATCCAACTGTAGTGAGTTCACAAGAGTATTTTTATCTAATGATGATTTTTTATATTTTAGTAAGTTGGATACTTTTAGGTAGTTGATCAAAGAGCCAACTTTACCTTCTGTATATTATGTTGGTCATGGTATGTGTCACAATTTTCCCATATTTCCCACCGTTTTAACTGAGGTGTTATCAATTTAAAAAGAGACCTTTTCATGGGTCACTACCTGACATTTCTATAATTGATCCAAATATTTGTACTTGTTTATCATTTCTATGGATTTTATTCTTCAAAAGTGCTGGTAAGAATTGGTAATGCCAGTGTACTCTTTGTTCCTTTTTTGATCAGTTTAACGTGAAATCCAATTTATGAATGAATTCCATAAAACATATAATGTTGTCAAATTGTGATGTGATTGCCAATTGGATGCAATAGAAGAGATAAAAAGGCTCTTAAATTTTGATATAGTATTGGTACATAGATCATATAGATTTTGATTTACTACTCTTATCTCCTCTCACCATAGAATTTGATATTATCTAGACAGAGGCTATAATCTCTGTCTGTACATTCAGTAAGTTTTACTTTTATTTAAGTATTAAATGTTTTGGAATAAATGCATTAATGGTAGGTGGATAGAGGGAGACAAGGAAGGACATCAGGCAGGTAGGAAAATGTGAAAGGGGTATAAAAAGACATCAGAAAGCAAAACGATTAGAAAGTAGAATTTTCTGCAGATAATGTGGGTCTTAATGACAGCAAGAGGTTGAATTTTATTCCCAGATGTATGAATTGTGGTATTACTAACATTGTCAATGGGTAGGTAAGGTGGGTGTACAGGAGGAGTTAAGGAATATTCCAATATTAGTGTGATGGAAGGAGGTTCTTAACACCCTTTCACTTGATGAGTGAATGAAGATTCTTCAAATATTTTTAAGCTTTTCTTTTCCCTCTCCCTCCTTTAATCCCTCCCTCCCTTCTTTTCTTTCTTTCTTTTTTTTTTTAAACGGCCAGTAGATGTGTCCATTCACAGGGCAGTTATTTTTTATTTATTTATTTTTTAATTAATTAATTAATTAATTTATGGCTGTGTTGGGTCTTCGTTTCCGTGCGAGGGCTTTCTCTAGTTGTGGCAAGCAGGGGCCACGCTTCATCGCGGTGCGCGGGCCTTTTCACTATCGTGGCCTCTCTTGTTGCGGAGCACAGGCTCCAGACGCGCAGGCTCAGTAATTGAGGCTCACGGGCCCAGTTGCTCCGCGGCATGTGGGATCTTACCAGACCAGGGCTCGAACCCGTGTCCCCTGCATTGGCAGGCAGATTCTCAACCACTGCGCCACCAGGGAAGCCCCTTCCTTCTTTTCTTTCCTTCTTCCTTCCCTTTTTTTCTTTCTTTCATAAGCATCTTTCATACGCAAGGGACCAAAGAGATTTGGGCTCTAGGTAAGAGCATTAAGGCCTATATTCTTATGTTTAAGATAGCCTTTTAGTTGTATTGATGATGGATTGATTCTTGTTTGAGTTACTTGACACTATATTTCTTTTTCATCAAATCTGTTATGTGCCCTATCTGATTCTTTGAGTTTAACCCCAGATTTTTGAGTTGTCTCTTGTTAGTGAAAAACACTTAATGAAGTCACGAGTTGAAATACAAAGAGTTTTCATCCAGTTATGACCATCAGAAATTGCACAAGCAGGGAGAATGCGGATATTGTGATAACGGGTTTTGATTTTGGAAAGATTTCCATGAAATTCTATGGAATTTACAGACCACATTATTACCTTCTGCTTGTGCCGTTGTCTTTTTATTTTATTTTTAATCCTGAACTGGTCTATAAATTAGCACTAAAAAGTTACTTAGGAAATGGTGTTTCAAAGAATACGTGTGGTTGAATGGCATGGAAATAATTTTGAATAGAAGATGGGTACTGAGATCACAGTAAATGGGCTGAGGAAGGAAAATTATGGTTTCATCATTTTCGTACATAAACCTGGTTTTCGTAGCCTGGAGATATTTAGCGTCAGGGTCATGGGAGTTGTTTTCTATCGAGTACCAGTAAAATCTTGACTCAAAGATGATATCCATCTGTCACGAGGCATAGCTATGTGATAACCTGTTGTTTATTTTCATTTGCAGTCTCTCCCTCTGTACTCTTCCAGGTGGTGAACATGTGGACAAGAGGATCATAGATATCTTCTGCAGTGGTTCCATCCACAGCATCACCCAAATGCTGTCATTATTTCCCCCTTTCGGAAGCTTATTGCATCTTTGTATCCCAAAGGGCACAACTTTTATATGTGTCCTCAGGAATAGAAGTGACATGCTTTTGAAAAGTAATTGCCTGGAATATTGTTCGTATTTCTCTGTGCTCTGAGTATATCTTGTGTTTTTCTTTATTGTTGTATTTACCTCATTACATTTTTTTATCCATGTTTTACTTTACAAATGTGAGATTTGTGTCTGATAAATGTAATTAATGCAGCTCCATGGACACCTTGGTCGTGCCCCAGATAATAATCAGGCTTTCTCACGAGCCCAGTGCCTCCCATGTGCCAGTTCTGGTATCAATTGTAAGATACTTTGTTCCTCATTTGAATCATGAGCCCACAGTTTTTAGAGTGGTTCCAAACAAGATCCTCATAAAACATTTGCAATACCTGCAACAGGCCATCTCCAATTTTCCTTTTTATTGAACCTACTAGTTCTCATTCTAGAACAGGATCTGAGTCTGACTGTAGTTGTCATCTTCCCCATACACGAATTTAAGATCTGGATGCCATCAGAACTCTGGTTGTGTAAAGGAGAGCCAGACCCTTGCATTGACATTTTGAGCCATAATGATGCAATCTTGTAGAAAAATGTTTCCATAATTTTCTTGGCTACACTGGCATTTTCTTCTTTGGGATTGGAGTAAAAAGCTCATGAGGTTTTCCTTTAATCCACATTACTCTGATTTTCACTTGTTTTCTGTTTAACCTAAGTGGGCTTAATATAGATGGCTGTGTTTACTGGAAGTTTTGTCTACTTCTGGAATGTCAGATGCACTGTCATCAGGGAACTACTAACTGCATTGCCCAGCCTGTCTCACTAGACAAGCCTGACACCTAGTGCATTGAAATGGGGCCACCAAGAATGAAGGGTTATTAAACAACCTAAAGCAAATTGTAGTCATTCATCCTTCATCTTCCATTCCTACTTTCTAGGGTTGACAAGAGTTAACTATTTGTGGTATAGTGGTCAATAATTTGTCTAAGCTTATATAAGTTTATGTTGAATTTATTTTACAAATATGCCATCATTATGGTATTTGTTGTTTAGCAACTTTATTTTTTTCTTTAATATTTTGCAGACATTTTCCAAACCAATAAATATAGCTTATCTGCAGACTTTCCATTGGCTGTATAAGTCCATATTACAATGGGTTTATCCATTTCTCTGTTTGGAAATGCAGGTTAACTATTTGTTTATGTTGCTGCATATAATACTATAATGTATGTAATTTTATATATATAAAATTGGTCTCCTAATTCTATGATAGATTTTTAGATGTGGCATTGTTGGATCATCAATTCTGCATACTTTAATTTTAGTAGATATTGTGAAATTGCTCCTGAAATGTTTTCTAGGCCAGCACACGTATATGGAGTAATAGCAGTGCTAATTTTCATAAAAACTTGTACATGATGGATGTTATCAGTCCTTTAAGATTTTAGCCAATCTAATAGGTGAAAATGGTATTTTTAACTTAAGTATAAACAGTCAGTGGCCATGGATAAAAAGGCCAAATAGTGATGGATTATTTATTTTTAAAAAAAGCAATAATCCGTGTTTCCTCTAATCACAAGAATTGTCAGAGGTAGAAACCATAGACCTCTTCTAAATGCAGTGCTTCTTGGGGGTTCACAAACTTCCTCAGTATATCTTATACCAGTGTTTATTATTTTTGACTGTTTATTTTTGAAATAATTTTAGATTAAGAGTTGCAAGGATCATATAGAGAACCCCCGTATACTCTTCACCCAGATATTTCTACATTCCTGTGTTCTTTCTCTTACTTTTCCTCCCTTCCTCCCCCGTCTCTCCCTCCCTCTTTCTTTCATTCTCTCCCTGCCCAATTATTGTTCTTATTTGAAGAATTAATTGTAACTTCCAGATATGTGTCTATAAACCAAAATACTTCAGCGTTCACTTTCTAAGAGCCTGAGCATCCTTTTAAATTAACCTTGTTACAGTTCTCAAAATTATGAAATTTATCAATAGTACAAATATATTACACTAATATACAGTCCATAGATGTCACCAGTTCTAGTAATGTTCTTTCTGTAATTTCTCCCCCTTTCGGACCCAGAAAAGGATCCTGTGTTGCATTCAAGTGTCACAATTCTTCAGTCCCATTTAATGTGGAACAGTTTCTCATTCATCTTTTGTCTTTGATGACTTTGGTATTCTTGAAAAATAATATCTCATAGTTTAAAAGATTCCTCAAATTCTTAATTTTCTCTTATTTCCTCATACGTAGGTTTAAGTTAATGTATTTTTGGCAAGAATACTTCAGATTGATGTGTCTCTACCTCAGTGATTCACATCATATGGCAAGTGATATCATAGTTTTAGCAGCCACAGGTGATTTTTAGCAGAATCAATGGTGATTTTTCAAAATCTCTGTTACTGGTTTATGTAATGTATATTAGTTGGTGTTCTGCTTTAAGGAGGAGTTTGTATATCATGGCTTGTGAGAAATGGTCAACAAAATATTTTCTAACTGAAAATACTGTGTGAAAGAATGAGATGGTGACCCACAGTTCAAAAAAGGGAAAGGGTTATCTAAAAGGTTTAATGAAGTTTATGCCTAAACTAGGGAGTGGAATGTGAGTGGCATGTAGAACTCTTTAAGAGGTAGTTGGTAGAGGGAGAAGGGTGTGTTTTTGGTAGTAAGTCCCAACTAGGGAATGCAACAATACCATCATTACTGGCAAGATGTTCAACAGTTTTCTTGAACTGTTATTATTTTTTTATTGCTTTATTAGGTTTTCATAATCCTTTATAGTGTCTGAGATTGATGGTGAATGAACTCCAGCCCTCTGTGGTGCTGCGTATAGATGATACAGACTGCTACAGTGGTTATGTTGCCTAAAATCTGTATGTCCCTAAATTTTGTTCTGTGTTCTCTGTAACCAGGGAAACTTAAGCAATCTATAATCATAATCCCAAATTTTATTCTACTTAAATAAGATTTCCAGAATAAAGATATGCTGAGTTTTGAAAAAGTGACCTGGTTGAATTGATGAAGTGTTCTTAATCATCCTGAATATGATGAGTTTCAAATCTGGCTCATTGTTGCTGAGGTGCAGTCTAGGAATGGAAATGTCATATGAGAGTATAAATTATAAACCAATGCAGTATATTTACAGAGGCATGGGGATGACCTCAGGCTTTGGGTCAAAACAGTGATATGAGTATTTCCTGCTCCCTGTTTCTAACTTTGTACTTAGTCTCTGATGACAGGCTTGTAGTGGAGGCTCAGTAAATATTGTCCTTACGTGCTTGAAGAGGAAAATGGAAGTGAAACCAGAATTACTGATTATAAACAAATGAAGTATGAACTAAATGAACGTGCAAATAAACAGGCAAACGAATTTCCAGTAAAGAAACTTGTCATCTAAAGAAGGCGAAACAATTGAAGACAGTCAGGGACAAAGGGAAGTTTGTCATCATTTTAATATAAATATGGTGCTTTCACATATAATAAGGGTATCTTGGAAAATTTGAAATCAGTCTGGCTAAAACACATCCTCCTCTCTTCCATGAGGCCATATATATATATATATATATATATATATAGATTATTGTTTTGGTGTTGATGTTAAGACTTTTTTTTAAACCATATTTGTAGATTCAGCCTCAATCTAGCAAACCCTTAAAATTTCCATGGTATGAAGGAAGTCTTTAAAAAATAAATAGGAAATCACAACAGAAAAGCATGTTACTGTTTAATTATTCTCTGGAATGATAATAAAACTGTGCTGCCAAACACTTTTTAATACAGGAGGAAATGTAGAGTAGTCCCAAAGAGAATTCAATCTCTCTAATTTAAAAATAAATGGAATGCCCTTACCTTGGAGAAAAGGGCAAGAGGACAGCATGGCTGGGTCTTTTTCACGAAGAAAGGTACTTTCAAGGCAGCATCCATGAACATGAAATGAAGATACAAAGGAGAGTAAACACATGGATGACCACAGAACACAGTGACTCCTCATTAAAAAAGAAACCCAGCATTTACTTGGAATCTCTCCAATCAGAATGGAGCCTCTTCCTCCCATATGGAGCAGAATGAGTTAGACCAATGAAAAGTTTAAGGAGAAGATTTTAGCCCTTATTTCTCCCCATATCTCTTGAGTTTTACTACTCTCTGATAAATCATTTGTGCAAAAATCCAGGACTGTGACTTTTCTGGTATTTGGTTTAACTAAGACAGGACACTAAGTTAATTCCAAGGCAAAACTACGCAGTTGGTTAAAAACACTGTCTCCACATTTATTTGAGCAATTTAAATATTCTCTGCTATATTCCACCTAGTTCATCATATGGAATTATAAAACAAATCCTGTTATCTTTATTTTAATTTTTCCATAAAATAAATTCTAAAATTGATGTTTATTTTCAAGGATTATAGACCCTAAAAATGTCTTCCTTCCCATAATGCCTCATTCAGTAGGACTCTGGTGCCTAGAGGGGAAATTGGGGATTGAGGTATTACTTTGGAAAAATCAATAGAAGACTTACTTATGGCCATGGGGAAGGATGAGATGTAGACATGGAATATATGTAGGAATAGGAATATATTCACCTGAAGACAGTGCCTTTTATGTTCTAGCATTTAGATACTAAGTTAATAAGGAGGATCCAATAAAGGAGATTGTCAACAGTGGCTAGAGTCATTGACTGAAAACCAAAAGATTGTGTTGTCCATGGAGAGAAATGAAGACTGAATTTCAAAATGGAATACCAGGGATAGCAGATGGCTTTTGCATGGCACTGAAAGCCACAATTAAGTTTGGAAATGAAGAAAGAGAAGACCATTGATTTTTAGTAAAAGTGGTATATGGAAAGGGATGGTTAAGTAGTACTTTTAATATTGGCAAGGCCAATTCAAAGGATCCTTCTGAGTCAACAGTTTGCCCTGTAATACTGTTACCAGTGTCAGTCTGGTACAGACACATGCTGATAGCTTGTGAATTGATTGCTTGAATCATGAAAAAATGAAGATGCATCTCAGTTGTACAGGTTGAGATCTACTTCAGAATTCCACATTGTATGCATCCTGGGTAGAACTGATTGTCTTTATTACAAGTCATCAGTATTGCCCTGATAACTTTCATGCAACTTTATCTTTTCAGTTCCCATTTATGTCTATCTGTTCCTGCGTCCATTGGCCATGGTAAAATATCTCATTAAGGCAAGATTGCACAATAGTTCCAGAGATTTTGGCTTTTGTGAGATATTAAGCAAAGACTGTTGAAAAAAGGAATGGGTGAGGAGCCAAGTGAAAGAAAAAGTAACAACCAACCTAATCATGAAGAAGTGAAAAAGGATGGTGCTAGGAATCAAGGGAGCAAAGTCAGATGGAATGTACAGTAGGTAGAGTTTTGAAGGAAAAAGCTGCAAGGGCAAGGCCAAGGTGTGCTGAACCTACATTTTAGATAGTAGTTCTAGAGGATAGTAAATGTCAATAACATCACTAATTCAAGGAGAATAGAGGACTGTGGAAAATGATCTTTCCCAATTGAGTCTGGAATATTGCCAGAAATTTATTGTATAACTAGTGGTTTGGAAATGAGCCTGAATTTTTTTTGGTCCAAACTGTCTAAATTGCTACCATTTAATACACAACACGCATTATGTCTCTAACATTTCAGTGGCTAAATTTTGTTTTATTTTTGTGTCTGTTTAAATAGACTAGAAATAATGAGCTCCTTTTTTTGTGTGTCTGTTTAAATAAACTAGAAATAATGAGCTCCTTTTGACAGGGATATTTTCCTATGCATATTTAACTTTCCATTCATTATCTTATAGAGCCTACCATGTAGCAGATGTATAATTTTAACTGTGTTGATTAAACTCCTTGTTCAGTGTTTGGATGAGTGAAAGTTTGATGATTTAGCCAATCACTTAAAGGGCAAGGAAAGTAAGAGTTTATAGAGCCCCTGCCTGTGGCAGTTCTTTGAGGATGTTTTTGGGAGTGTTCTGGCCATGAATGAGGAAATTATAGATTTTATGGCTTAAGCTGAGTTGGAATGTGCAAATATAGATTTAGTACTGGGGAATCGAGCATCTGCTGGAT
Organism: Balaenoptera borealis; assembly: GCF_965194805.1. Lineage (NCBI taxonomy): Eukaryota > Metazoa > Chordata > Mammalia > Artiodactyla > Balaenopteridae > Balaenoptera > Balaenoptera borealis. The sequence continues at coordinate 127,523,477 of NC_138866.1, forward strand.
TAGACTTTTTATGATGAAAATTACAGGTTGAGTTATAAATCCCTATTAATAGTTGTGGAGTAGTATAATGCAACCCTTCTTTTCTTTCCTGCTTGTAATAGCATATGCCAGAGGTGGCTTTTTTTTTTTTTCCTGCCATTTTCTTTTAAACAAAACAATCCAGAGAGGAAGGTTTATAGATAGTAGACTTTTTCCTCTGGATCAAATCAACATATTTTACAGTATTGTCCTTTTTATGTACCGTATGTCCCTAAAAATATTCATCTTTTCTGTAATATAAACTTTTCTATTTTTAAAGCTACTTTGAAAGTGAAAAGCTGATTTTGAGGAGAGACTGTGTACATATCAATAATAAGACATTAAATTGTAGAATACAGTCCATTATTAATTGTTTTCAGTCATAAGAAGGAAAAACATAGTACAGTCTGTATGGCTGATTTCAGTGAGAACTTTAAGTGTCCCCATAATACTGTATTTACCTGTCTTCGAACTTCCTAACTTTAAAAAATTCTTCCCTTGTGTATCTGTATGCCATCAAGTATTATGGGTTTTTCTTCCAAGTATGATAGTTATATTCACCTTTGTGACCCAGTTCACTTGTTTAGTGTTGAAATTCGAGGAATGCTGAAGAAATGTATACTGTTGATAGGTGGGGAAGGATCTGTGTCTCAAATGGGAGACCAAGAAAGACAATAAGGAAAAGAAGGAGGGGGTTGTATGTGAGCCTTTCACCACATTACTCTTAGGTTCACAAAGTCCAAAAGAGTAGGAATACTCACTTTTATGGAGATTGTGAAGAGGGGGAAAATGTCCTATCAGCAGCAACCTGACCAAGTAGTCAGAGAGTGTTGATTTCTAGAAGGACATTGAAACACTAGGTGAATAGGAGAGGTACCTCCTCCTCTTGCTTTCCTTTTGGCTTTTAATCAGCTATTCTGAGTAAGTTTAAGAATTCTTCTGAGTTTCTTAACTTGAGAAAAAGTACTGCTGTTGATTCACATTGGAGTAGTGATAGTAGTGATAGCTTCAACCAAAACCCCATTAAATTGTCTAGTTGATTCATGGTTATCAACATTCATAATATGAATTCATAATTCATAATTCCCATCCACATCCCCTTCTCTTAGTGGAGAAAATGCTGGTTTGGAGAGAGTATCTGAAAGGATCATGATAAAATGGTAAATTTGGGATGAGAGCATTGTTGAATGGCACTCAGATCTGAAGTATCTCAGGATTGTTCAATATGCCTTAATGTAAATAGCTGTAAGTATTGAGTCCTATTTGCTTTCGCTCCCTACTTTACCCTTAAATGTTGTATTTATATCCTTATCAATACGTGTACCAATTTTGATTTATTTTATGTCTTGTCTCCTTTTCCTAAAATGTATATAATGAGCTCCTACTTGACAGGGATTTTTTTTCTATTGTCTTATGCTGCAATTCCAGAAAATAAGAATTTCGTTGAAGTTTGTTAAATAAACATATTTATGAAGGAGTGAGCGAGAGAGAGGTTATAAATAATGAGAGACTATAACAATAAAGGAACGATAGTGTTATTCAGATAGACATGTGATGTTATTTGAGTAATTTGGGAATCTCTTGTGTTTGACAATGTTGAAAGAAAAGAACAGAATTTAGTGATTTTTTTCTGAGATGGAGGCATGTAGATGTTAACTCTTGGGTTTATTTTAATATAAGTAATAGCAAAAACCATTAAACTATCTGCATTTGGGAAATCAGAAAAGGATCACTCTCTGGGGCCTCCCTCCTATGTTGGTTCCATGTAAATTTATAAATCTCAGTTTGTCATGGCTCCCACTTTGCTAACTCTTTTGAATTTGTCTAGGAAAGGAGAGAAGGGCACCACTGATAGTACTATGAGTCTGTCTTCAGATTTACTGGTGTGCAGGGAAATGAACTCAGTGGATTAGGAAGTGCTCTCTTTTGCCTGTAGAACCACAAGGCTTAGTTGTTGTGGTAGTTGCTACTACTTTGTTTGATACTGTTTAAGAAATCTATATTCCTAAAGTTTTTTTCCCCTCACACTATATTATCCCACCTTCTATGTTTTCTTCTAGGAGTATTATGATTTCAGATATTACATTCAGGTCTTTAATCCATATGGAGTTGATTTTTGTATATGGTGTAAGATAGGAGTCCAAGTTTTATTCTTTCACCTGTGACTGTCCAGTGTTTCCAACACCATTTACTGACACAGCTATCCTTTACACATTGTGTATTCTTGGCTTCTTTGTTGAAAATTAGTTGACCATATGTGCATGAGCTTATTTCTGGTCTCTCTATGATGTTCCACTGATCTACATGTCTGTTTTTATGCCAAAACCATACTGTTTTTATTACTATAGCTTTATAATATAGTTTGAAATCAGGACGTGTGATACCTCTGGCTTTGTTCTTCTTAAGGTGGCTTTGGCTATTGGGTCTTTTTTGGTCCCATACAAATTTCAGTATTGTTTTTTTTTTCTATTTCTGTGAAAAATGCCATTTGAATTTCTATACAGATTGCATTGAATCTGAAGACTGCTTTGGGTAGTATGGACATTTTAACACTATTAATTCTTCCAATCCATGAACACAGCAGAATATCTTTCCATTTATTTGTGTCCTTTTCTATTTATTTTATCAATGTATTATCATTTTCAAAGTATAGATCTTTCACCTCCTTGGTTAAATTTATTCCGAAGTATTTTATTTTTTTCAATGCTATTATAAATGGAATTGTTTACTTAATTTGTCTTTCTGATAGTTTGTTGTTGGTATATAGAAAGAGAATTGACTTTTTGTATTCTGCAACTTGACTGAACTTGTGTATTAGTTCTAACAGTTTCTTGGTGGAGTCTTTGGAGTTTTCTATATGTAATATCATGTCATCTTCAAGTCATGACAGTTTTACTTCTTTTCCATATTGGATTTCTTTTATTTCTTTTTCTGGCCTACATTGGCTAGGGCTTCCAATACCAGGTTGAATAAAAGTGTCAACAGTGGGCATCCTTGTCTTATTCCTCATCTTAGAGGAAAAACTTTTAGCATTTCTCTGTTGAGTATGATGTTTGCTGTGGACTTGTCATTTATGCCCTTTATTATGTTGAGTTATATTCTTTGTGTACCTTGAGGTGTAATGTTAGTTTGTTTGAGATTTTTTTTTCTTAATGTGTTTATCACAATAAATGTCCTTCTTAAAACTGCTTTTGCTATATTCCATATGCTTTGGTATGTTATGTTTCCTTTTTTGTTTATCTCAAGATTTTTTTTGATTTCTCTTTTGATGTCTTTATTGGTTGTTCAGGAGCACATTGTTTCATCTACATATATTTTTGAATTTTTCAGTTTTCTTCTTCAGATTTTTAGTTTAATATCACTGGGGTCAGAAAAGATGCTTGATATGATTTCAGTTTTAGTTTATTAAGACTTATTTTGTGGCCTAACATGATCTATCCTAGATAATGTTCTATGGATTCTTGAAAAGAATGTTTATTCTGGTACTGTTGAATGGAATGTTCTATAAATATCTATTAAGTCCATCTGCTCTAATGTGTAGTATAAGTCTAATGGTTTTTCTTAGTGATTATTTCTGTCTGGATGATCTATACATTGTTGAGAGTGGGGTATTGAAGTTCCTTACTATTACTGTATTGCTGTGTAATTTTCCCTTCAGATTTGTTAGTATTTGCTTTATATACTTAGGTACTCCTATGTTGGGGGTCTAAGTATTTACAATTGTTATATCCTCTTGATGAGTTGACATTGTATATAGTGACCTTGTTTTTCTCTTCTTACAGCCTTTGGCTTAAAGTCTATTTAGTATGATAGGAGAATAGCTATTCTTGCTTTGTTTTGGTTTTTATTTGCATGGAATATCTTTTTCCATCCCTTTGCTTTCATTCTATGGGTGTTCTTAAAGCTTAGGTGAGTCTCATAGGCAATATGTAGTTGGGTCTCTTTTTTTTAATCCATCTAGCCAGTTTTTATGGCAGCCACCTGAGGGACAGGCCCCAATATCACCTAGCTTTTTTTTTTTTTTTTTTTTTTGGCCAGGCCACGTGGCTTGTAGGATCTTTGTTCCCCAGCCAGGGATCAAACCCATGCCTCCTGCATTGGAAGTGTGGCGTCTTAACCACTGGACAGCCAGGGAAGTCTGCTCACCTAGCTTCTGATTGGAGAATTTAGTCCATTTACATTAAAGTAATTATTGATAAGTATGGACTTATTATTGCCATTTTGTTAATTGTTTTCTGGCTGTTTTGTAATTCCTTTTTTCCTTTCCTCCTCTCTTGCTCTGTTTCTTTGTGATTTGATGATTTTTTGGAGTAGTAGTATGCTTTGATTCCTTTCTCTTTATCTTTTGTGTATTTAGTATAGGCTTTTGCTATGTGGTTACCATGAAGCTTACATAAAACATCTTTTATGTACAGCAGTCTATTTTAAGCTGATAATAACAAATGCATACCAATGCTCCCCCACCCCTACATACTATGTTTTTGATGTCACAATTTGCATCTTTTTACATTGTGTATACAATAACAAATTATTGTTGTTGTAGTTATTTTAATATTTTTGTCTTTTAATCTTTATTCTAGAGTTATAAGTGATTTACCCATCACCATTACAACATTAGAGTATTGTGAATTTAACTGTATATTTACATTTATTGGTGAATTTTTTACTTTCATATGTTTTTCTTCTTCTAATTAACATCCTTTCATTACAGCTTGAAGAACACCCTTTAACATTTCTTAAAAGATTGGTCTAGTAATGATGAACTCTTTTAGCTTTGTTTTCCTGGAAAACTCCTTATTTCTCATTTAATTCTGAGAAACCAGTTTGCTGGGTAGAGTATTCTTGGTGTTTTTTTTTTATTTCAGCACTTTGAATACATCATTGCACACCCTTCTGGTCTCCAAGGTTTCTGCTGAAATATTTGCTGATAGTGTTATGGGGTTTCCCTTGTACATAACTTGCTTTCTCACGCTGCTTTTAAGATTCTCTCCTAGTCTTTAGCATTTGACAGTTTAATTATAATGTATCTTGGTGTGGGTCTCTTTGGATTCTTTTTTTTTTTTGATATTTTCTGAGATTCCTGGATCTGGATGTGTCTTTTTTTCCCTACATTAGGGAAATTTTCAGCCATTATTTCTTTAAATAAGCCTTCTGCTCCTTTCTCTCGATATTCTATTTCTGGGACCTCTATAACACATATATTGGTTTGTTTGCTAGTATCCCATAAGTTCCAAAAGCTATTTGCACTTTTTAATTCTTTCTTTTGACTTACCTGAGAGGATGACTTCCACTGCACTGTGTTCAATTTTGCTGATTCTTTCTTTCACTTGATCTAGTCTACTGTTGAACCCCTCTACTGAATTTTTTAGTTTGGCTATATTCTTTAGCTCTGTGATTTCTGTTTGGTACTTGTAAAATTTTTCCTGTGTCTTGGTTAAAATTCTCATTTTGTTCCTACATTTCTCTCTTGTCTTTGATGAGCATCTTTATGACCATTATTTTGAACACTCTTTCAGGGAAATCACTTATCTTCATTTTAATAAGATCTGTTTCTGGTTGTTTGTTTTGTTGTTTTATTTCAAATATTTTCTTGTGTTTCTTCATTTTTCTTGACTCTCTGTGTTGTTTCTGTGCATTAGGCAAAAGAGCAACCTCTCCCAGTCTTGACAGAATTGTCTCATGTAGGAGATGAACCTTGTTGATCAGCCCAGCCCAAGCTCCCATTTGTCAATCCAGCCTTTGTGATTGTCCACGCCTCCTTTGTTCTTAGTGGCTCCCAGTAGTTTTGGATGTGCCAAGACCTATTTGTGTCCCAAAGGGAGTTCACAGTTAGCACCTAGATGCTGACTGAATAGAAGCTTGTCCCTCAGGCAGCAGCTGGGAAAGTGTGTAATTGACTGTCTTTCAGGAATAAACTGGGAGGTGGACATTTTTGACTACTCTCTCTGTTGTGGACCTGGGTGTATAAACATGAAGTGGGGGTGCTCCTGCATCCATTAAGAACTATTTTTGTGTTTGCTAAAGTCATGTGGGACTTGTGAATGCAAGTCCCCTTCGGTGGTAGAGCTAGGTGATATTGGGGCCTGTCCCTCAGGTGGCTGCCGTAAAAGCTGGGGCACTAGATGTGGGTAGAAGATGCTTCCTGGGCTATTGGAGTGGGCTAGAGGGAGAAGGCAGAGTGTCAGTGTTTTTTTTAAATTGAAGTGAAGTTGAGGTACAATATTATGTACAATATTACAAAAATTACAGGTGTACAATATGGTGATACACAATTTTTAAAGGTTATACTCTATTTATAATGATTATAAAATACTGGCTATATCCCCTTTGTTGTACAATATATCCTTGTAGCTTATTTTATACACAATAGTTTGTATCTCTTAATCCCTTACCTCTCTATTGCCCCTCCCCAGTTTCTTCTCCTCACTGGTAACCACTAGTTTGTTCTTTATATCTGTGAGTCTGCTTCTTTTTTGTTATATTCACTAGTTTGTTGTATTTTTAGATCTTACATATAAGTGATATCATTACAGTATTTGTCTTTCTCTGGCTGACTTATTTCACTTAGCACAATAGCCTCCAAATCCATTGATGTTGTTGCAAATGGCAAAATTTCCTTCTTTTGTACGGCTGAGAAATATTCCACTGTATGTGTATGTGTATGTATATATGTATATACACACCTCTCTATCTATCTCCCTATCTCTCTCTCTATCTATCTATGTATCTCACATCTTCTTTATCCATTCATCTGTTGATGGACATTTAGGTTGCTTTTGTATCTTAACAATTGTAAATAATGCTGCTATGAACATTGGGGTGCATGTATCTTTTTGAATTAGGGTTTTCGGTTTTTTGGATATATACCCAGGAGTGGGATTGCTCGGTTAGATGGTAGTTCTATTGTTAGTGTTTTGAGAAACCTCCATACTGTTTTTCACAGTGGTTGTGCCAAGTTACATTCCCACCAACAGTGTACAAGAGTTCACTTTTCTGCACATCCTCGCCAACATTCGTTATTTGTGTAATTTTTGATGATAGCCATTCTGAAGGTGTGAGGTGATATATCATTGTGGTTTTGATTTACAGTTCCCTGATGATTAGCGTTGTTGAGCATCTTTTAATGTGCCTGTTGGCCATCTGCATGTCCTCTTTGGAAAAATGTCTATTCAGGTCTTCTGACCATTTACTGTTGTTGTTTGCTGTTTAGATGTTGAGTGGTATAAACTGTTCATGTACGTTGGATATTAACCCCTTATTGGTCATATCATTTGCAAATATTTTCTCCCATTATGTAGGTTGTCTTTTCGTTTTGTTAATGGTTTACTTTGCTATGCAAAAGCTTTTAAGTTTGATTAGGTTTCATTTGTTTATTTTTGCTTTTATTTCTTTTGCTTTAGGAGACAGATCCTAAAAATATTGCCCCGATTTATGTCAAAGAGTGTTCTGCCTATGTTTTCCTCTAGTAATTTTGTGGTTGCCAGTCTTACATTTAGGTCTTTAATACATTTTGAGTTTATTTTTGTATATGATGTTAGAGAATGTTTTAATATCATTCTTTTACATGTAGCTGTCCTGTTTTCCCAATACCACTTATTGAAGAGACTGTCATTTCTCCACTGTGTATTCTTGCCTCCTTTGTCATAGATTAATTGACTATAAGTTTTTGGTTTCTTTCTGGGCTCTGTTCTGTTCCATTGATCTATGTGTTTGTTTTTGTGCCAGTACCATGCTGGTTTTTTTAAAATTTTTTTTAATTTATATTTATTTTTGGCTGTGTTGGGTCTTCGTTTCTGTGCGAGGGCTTTCTCTAGTTGCGGCGAGCTGGGGCCACTCTTCATCACGGTGCGCGGGCCTCTCACTGTTGCGTCCTCTCTTGTTGCGGAGCACAAGCTCCAGACACGCAGGCTCAGTAGTTGTGGCTCACAGGCCTAGTTGCTCCATGGCATGTGAGATCTTCCCAGACCAAGGCTCGAACCCGTGTCCCCTGCATTGGCAGGCAGATTCTCAACCACTGCACCACCAGGGAAGCCCTGTTTTGATTATTGTAACTTTGTAGTATAGTCTGAAGTCAGGGAGCATGATTCCTCCAGCTCTGTTCTTCTTCTCCAGATTGTTTCAGCTATTTGGGTTTGTTTGTTTTTCCATGCAAATTTAAAAATTATTTGTTCTAGTTCTGTGAAAAATGCCATTGGTAGTTTGATAGGGATTGCATTGTATCTGCAGATTGCCTTGGGTATTATGGTCATTTTAACAATATTAATTCTTCCAATCCAAGAATAAAGTATATCTTTCCATCTTTTACAGTATACAGGTAAACCTCTTTCAGGGAACGATTGGGAGATGGGTAATTTTGCTTTCTCCTTCTCACTGAGCCTAGGGGATAGCCAGCTAGGTATTGCTCCTTTGTTTTCTATGGTCCTGTGGAACTTGTGAATGGAACCCCCTTTAACTATAAGACTGATGGTCTGGTGACCCATTTCTCAAGCAGAAGCTATAAAATCTTGGGTGTAGGCATGTGTACAAGGCTATTCCAGGGAGATACTAGGAAATTAGAGCCATCTGGAGTGGGGAGGAGTTGCGTCCACTTCCCCGTTCTCTGGGGAGGATCACAGCCAGCCCCTAGTGCCTGCTAAGTTAGAAGACTGGCCTTTAGGTGGCAGCTTTTAAAGTACGCAGATACTCTTTCAGGGGAAAACTGTGAGGTGCACAATTTTGCCTGTTCCCTCTATGCTGATTGCTGGAATGATAGCCTTGGTGAGTGCTTGCATGCTTATTAAGAATTGTTTCTTTTTTTGCTATACTGTTATAAGTCTTGTGGACACAAGCTCCATTGGTTTTTAGAGCAAGGGATTTTGTGAGCTTTTCCCTCTGGTGGGTCTTAGCAGTTGGTGTGCTAGATATGGAGTCCAAGCCCTTTGGTTTTCAGGGAGAAGCTAGAAGTTGGGGCTTCTCTCCTGATTGTAAGGCACTGTGCTGAGGGTGGAGTTGATGCCAAGAGTGTGGAAGGAACAGCCTTTCCTACCTATTTTGATGTGCTTATTTTCTCATTTGTCCTACTTGTAGGAGTTGCTCAGCTAGTTTCTGGGTCCCTTTCAGAGTAAATTGCTCCATGTGTAGCTGTACATTTGGTGTGTCTGTATGAGGAGGGGAGCTCCTTCGTCACCATCTTGTTGACTCCCAATTCCTAAAGTTTTGTATCTTGTTTTTCAGTCAGAATTTTTCCCTTTCCTCTAATATTGTTTTTTGAAACTTGAAGTACTTTCTTTAATAAGAATTTAATCTTCCAAATTTTCTTAGATTTGGGTAGGGTGCCCCATGTTAATGACAGTAAAAATATATTTTTCTGTCAAACCTCTTCCTGAGGTGTGGGAACAATATTCTAGGGTTGCATTTCAGTCTTGTGCTGACTTACTCTTGCAAGTAAGGATTGCTTAACTCTAAAGCTGAACTAAGTTAAGATCATACAATTATGAAAAATCAGAGAAACTTTTATTAGCTACACGAATTTCATTAGCTATACAAATATGTAAGTCCTTCACTGTTTCCTTTTATTCTTCAAAGACATTTTATTGTATGGATTTCTAATTTTCATTATGATCAGTGAATATATTCTACATTAGTTGAGGGATTTTAAAAATTTTAAAGATTTTGGCCTGGTATATGGTTTATCTTGGTGAATATGCCATAGACACTTAAAAAAGTGCATTCGTTCTAAAGCTGTTTGCTATAGTGTTTTATAAATGTCCATTAGGTTTAAATGGTTGATATATATTGTTCATATCTTCTATGACTGATATTGTGTTTTGGTCTATAAATTACTGAAAGAGTAGGGTTTAAAGTCACCAACTATGATTGTGGATTTGTCTGTTACTCCCCTTATTTCTGTCAGTTTCATTTCATGTAATCTGAAACTTTGTTATTAGTCATATAAATTTTCATGATTATTATGTCTCCCTTATAAATTGACCCTCTTATATTATGAAATGTCTCTATCTTTGGTAATACATTAACTTGAAGTTCACTGTATCAGAAATTAATATAACTACTCTAGGTTTCATATGCTTGCTGTTAGTATGGTGTATCTTTTCATCTTTTCTTCCTTTTAACCTGTATCTTTATGTATAAAATATTGTCATTATTAGATGGCATATAGTTGGGTTATGTTTTAACTGTTAACAGTTGGAGTGTTTATTCAATGTTCACTTAATATAATTATTGAAAAAGTGGATTTAAGTCCACCTCTTTTATTGTTTTTTTCTATGTAAGTGTGTACTCCTTATCAGTGTCTATCTTCTGTTTTTTTGTTCTTCCTTCCCTTCTTCTCTGTCTTGCTTTTGATTGTTTATTTATTTATTTATTTTTAACATCTTTATTGGAGTATAATTGCTTTACAATGGTGTGTTAGTTTCTGCTTTATAACAAAGTGAATCAGTTATACATATACATATGTTCCCATATCTCTTCCCTCTTGCATCTCCCTCCCTCCCGCCCTCCCTACCCCACACCTCTAGGTGGTCACAAAGCACAGAGCTGATCTCCCTGTGCTATGCGGTTGCTTCCCACTAGCTATCTATTTTACGTTTGGTGGTGTATATATGTCCATGCCACTCTCTCTCTTTGTCACATCTTACCCTTCCCCCTCCCCATATCCTCAAGTCCATTCTCTAGTAGGTCTGTGTCTTTATTCCTGTCTTGCCACTAGGTTCTTCATGACCTTTTTTTCCCTTAGATTCCATATATATGTGTTAGCATACTGTATTTGTTTTTCTCTTTCTGACTTACTTCACTCTGTATGACAGACTCTAACTCCATCCACCTCACTACGAATAACTCCATTTCGTTTCTTTTTATGGCTGAGGAATATTCCACTGTATATATGTACCACATCTTCTTTATCCATTCATCCAATGATGAACACTTAGGTTGCTTCCATGTCCTGGCTATTGTAAATAGAGCTGCAATGAACATTTTGGTGCATGACTCTTTTTGAATTATGGTTTTCTCAGAGTATATGCCCAGTAGTGGGATTGCTGGGTCGTATGGTAGTTCTATTTTTAGTTTTTTAAGGAACCGCCATACTGTTCTCCATAGTGGCTGTATCAATTTACATTCCCACCAGATTGTTTAATTTTTTTTTCAGAATTCCATTTTCCTTAACCTTTTTAACTCTGCCTTTTTGTAGTTTTTTAGTGGTTTTCTAGTGATTTCAATATACATGTTTAGTTATTTCAGTGTTTAAGACCATTAAATCACTTCACATAAACAGAAGAATCTTGGAAACATACATACCTATTTACTTGGTCTCTGCCACTTGTTATGCTAGAGATGTCATATATATTATATCTATATCTACTCTAAACCATATAGCCAATGGAATAATTGTTTTAAATAGGTATATTTATTTTTAAGAATTTAAGAGGGAAAACATTTCATAATTACCCACATATTAACCAGTTTTAAAGCTTTTCATTCTATCCGGAAGATCCATGTTTCCTTCTGTTATCATTATTAATCTTCCCAAAGAGCTTTCTTTAGCACCAGTAGTGCTGGTGATAATTTTTCTTAGTTTTCTTTTATCTGATAGTGTCTTTTTTTTAGTCCTCTTTATTGAGGAATATAGTTACTGAATATAGAATTATGATTTAACTTTTTCCCCTAGTACTTTAAAGGTAATATTCCATGGTTTTCTCTGCTTCATTGAAATAAAATCCATTTTTGGGGTAGTTGGTATAGAAAATAGTTGAAGCAAAAGTTTTGGCTAGCAAAGCAGGATGTGATAGATGCTTTAACAAACGGTTGTTATGAAGAGTTCTTAACTAAACAGTTTGTTTTTATGTGTTGCTCTCTGTGTCTCTTGACAGTTTTGAAAAATGAGCTCCCCTTGACAGGGAGTTGGTTTTATTTATATTCTTGTCTTACCCAGAAAATCATACAGAAAATAATCATTCCATATTTTTAAATGGCTAGTTTTGCTTTCATGGTATTTACAATAAAATAATAAGTTAGTTAGAGAGTAAATGGATGACTCTGTTAAAGAGAAAAAGCAAGGTAAAAAGATTGGAGTGAATTGATGTTAGAAATATTTCATTTAATTAATTGATAATATTACCATTTGGTCAAGGCATAGAAATACGGAATATTTTGTGAATTGTGCTGTGATGTAAACATTTGGTATGAGTTCTCTTAACACAGAATTGATCCATCTCTTGAAATAATATCCCTTTATTGAAGATAAGTGGGAAATGGGTACCTCACAACCTCTGAATTTAGGGAGGATGAAACTAACCTTTGAATTGTATGTGTTTGATTTGAATGGCATATTTTTTTGCTTTCACATGATTCCCACATGTGAACTCCTATGACAATCATACAGGAAAGAGGAAGCTGTTGTAGTTTTTGCAATGTACATTGTCACCAAAACATACTACCATCCTTGATCTTATGAGAAATTTAGAAATAACATTCCAATGGACATGTAAGATAAATAAGTTTCTGTGGAAGCAGAAGTGCTCAGTTTTGAGAAGCACTTTGGTGTTGTAATGTCTTATGTTAATGATTCTCACATTCTGCCCCATTCTACTTTATCATCTATCTGTCTGTCTATCTATCACTTTATCTTCTGTATTTATCTGTATATCTCTACCTATCATCTGCCTATTAACTTATTAATAGATAAGTTATCATTCAAGTTCAATCATCCATCTTATAAACGATCTTTTGTGTATCATCGATTTATCTATCTCTCCATCCATGCCTTTATTAGGTATAATAGGCAGAAGAGTATGGCAATAGGAAAACAAGGGGGTTACCTCCCATGTGAAAGGACAGTGATGACAGTGGTCTCTGAAGTGATGATGTATAAGGAGAAAACAAGAAGAGAACATGAGGACTGTGGACCAGTAACTCAGGGACCCATCTAGCAGGAACTCTGGACTTACCACTATGCTCACATTTGAAAAATCAAAATAGAGTTGCCTATATTCTGTGTCAGCTTACGTGAGAAAATTTCGTCTAAATATGAGAGCTCTGCCTTTTCAGTCCACCTATGCTTCCATATTTTAAAACTCAGTTTTAATTACATGGAGTTATCACCTCAGTTTACTTTAGACCATGGATTGGTAAACCTTTTCTGTAAAAGGCCAAATAACAAATGATTTCGGCTTTTTAGGATTTATGAACTCTGTTGCAGCTAATCTACTCTTCTATTGTAGCGTGAAAGCAGCTAAACACAATGTGTAATTGAATGAGTGTGGCTGTGTTCCAGTAATACTTTATTTACAACAGCAGGCTGTGGGCTTGAGTACCACATGCTGAACTAGAGCATTGGTTAAATCAGAACCTGGAAAATAATCGGATTAACCCCACTACATGGTAAAAATATCTGAAAATTATTTCCCTATTTTATTTTCATGAAAATTATTTTAGTTCCTCTGCTAAATCTCACTCATAAGAGAGTGCTATAAATGAATACTACATGCCATCATAACCTAAACAATGTAAAACTGTGTAAATGACTGGAGTGATATGAACCCCTTTCCAGTTGTAACCAATAAATTATATTTTTAAGTTGAGCATATTTCTCCCACATTCCATTTATAAAGTCCGCAAGGATTGTGTCCAAAATCTTGCCTGCCTTCCTTTCTCCTTCAGCACATTTCAAGTCAAAATGTTATCTATCAGTTTCCTTGGTGGTATCCAGTCTCCTTAGGCATTGACTTCAGTCTATTTTGACATCATTTGAACAGTTTTTGTAATTGTTTCAACATCTCAGAATAGGATTTGTATCTTCCAAGGCTATTATGTAACCTAGTTTGTAAAAATGTGAAAGATTCAACAGTATAAATAGCTAATGGATACAATCTTTAATCCAGTTAAACTGTGTTTTCCAAGTTTTCTTCATGTTATCTGCATTGGAGGGTTTAGAGGAGAGAAAAAGTATCTAAAACGTGCTAACTTAAAATTAAATTTGGGCTATTGCTTATTCTGCAGTCAATTGAAAATGTACCTGTATATTTACATATATGACCAGTTTAGTGTTAATATTCTATGAAAGGCTCACCCAAATCAATTAGAAAAAGACAAGCATTCCAGTACAAAAGTGGGAAAACACATAGATGAGCAATTCATAAAAGGTAAGTATTGTGAATGGCCAAGAACACATAAAAATATACTCAACCATATCTATCTTTATAATGAAATATTAAATATATATTAAATAATTATCAATCATTATACATATATAATGAAATAAATATATGTATGTGTGTTTAAACACAGACAGAAACACGCATATTAAAATAAATCAACAGTTACTTTTTCACCTATTAGATTAACAGGCACATTTGTTAACAAAGTGTGGAGAATTTGGGACTCCTTGTGTGTTACAGTCTTTTCAATAGACAGTGGAAAAATATGTATTAGATGGAAATTAGCACATTTTGACTAACAATTTTATTTTTAGAAATTTACCTATAAGATATAATAAGGAGTGTTCAAATGTGTATATAAACTCAAGGGTACTCAGGAGAGCCTTAGTTATACTTGTAAAATTATAAGTAATCTGTTTATCAAGTCATAATGTTAGGTAAATTAATGATGATTCATTTATCTAACTGAATTGTATTCAGTTATATATGGTAATGTATACTGAAATTAATTGATATGAAAATCCAGGTTTTTCAAAAGTTCATTTGTCCATCAGTTACTGAGTATCAACTATGTTTGAGGCATTAATATTGTATTTCATTCACATAAAATGATATATGTATGTGATTGTTTGGATATGGTCAATAAACGAATTTTACAGGAAGAATGTTCAAAAACTGTTGATGGTGAGTTTGGGTCATTATTTTACTATTATCTGTGTGTGTGTGTGTGTGTGTGTGTGTGTGTGTGTGTGTGTGTGGTGTAGTTTCAAATATATATATTTCAATTATATATAGCAATTATTGAATTCTTAGTATGTGTACTACCACATGCTGAGATAAATACTTTTTCATGGATTATCTCATTTAATGCTAATAATAACCATAATAACAGATTAGAATATTCATTCCTTTTTATAAGATAAGAAGATAGAGACTGAGTTTGAAACTAAATTTGATTGTGCAATTCATTCTGTTATTCACAACTTAAAAAAACCCACACACTCAGTGTCACAGCCTTTGGTAGATGATAATTAAAAATACTTATATTTTGCTAAATCTCCCCATGTTTGGGGAAAAGACACACATTTCTGAGGTCATATTTGTTTTCTCTGTGTTGTTAAGGTCAGAGCCATGAGAATTCTCAAGTTTAGTTCTTTAGGCTAAAAAGTGTATGTGTTGAGATATTGCCGGAACAGGAGAAAAAGATGAATAGGACATTGGTTTGTGGGAAATTCTGTGGTATAAATCTACACAGAATGACCTCTAGAAATATGGGGCACCAGTGCTTGGGTGATGGGACAGTGTTCTTCGGCAGAAACCATTTCATAGATAGAGAATGGGGCACAGATCAAAGTCCAAAGAGAAATGGCCAGTAAGAGGAGTATCAGTAAATGGAAGAAATCAACTTTGGATCAGACTTGGTGATAGGCAATAACAAGACAAATACTGTAGATATCAGGGAAAGGACCAATGAGGATCTTGGAGTGAAGAAATAATCCCCAACCGATATGGATTCAAATGCCATAATCTCCTATTGGAATATTTTTCAAATTGTACTTTATGACCATATGGTCTGGATTATAAACTATCTACCTCATATGAATATGTGTTCTATAATCAATTCACTTTTCTCCAGTTATCTGTATCCATTCTAACACTTTTCTAAAGACAACACTGTGTCTTACAAGTGTGGTTCATTAGTAATTCTCAGCTAGTAACTAAAATGTTGGCCAGAATGATAAGCAGAGTGAATTGTGACATAAGTTTTGCCTGACTGTGCCATAACAGTGGCTAAGGTATGTTTAAAAATTTGGGTGGTTTATAGCAAGGTATGTGCTATGCTATTCTAACTTTGCCTTTTTATCTTCTGGTATCTTGAGGGGAAATGGACCTACATAAGATACTCACAGTTGGGGCTCTGTAACGTTGAGAATACTGAAGGAGGAAGATAAGTACAGAAGGAAAAACCAGTCATATATGGGTAAGGCTGCATCTGTCAAAGAGGACTGCTGGACACTGAGCTGTTCAGCCTCTGGTTTTGACTGGTACAATTTGGGGATGTTTGGAGCTGGTAAATCTCTTTAAGGATGATAAAACTGATTAATGATGTTAAGATGTTTATAATATTATTAAACTAATATGTGAATGAATGAATGAATGAATAGGGTAGAAAGTAAAGTTCTTTACTACAAAAGCTGCAAGGAACATTATAGGAATGACAGGATATAAGAACTCAACATTTGGCAATAATCATAATATTCAAAAATTGTTTCAACCAGGAACATCAAAGGATGCTAGAACTTATTGGAGAAAATTTGAAGAGAAACAGGATACTTTTTAAAATATTCTTTTTAAAACATTTATTTAAGTATAGTTGATTTACAGCTATAAGACTTTAAGTCTGAAATTAGGTCAAAATGATAGTATAAAATAATATGTAAAAAGAAGAATATCTTGAAGCGTATGGCTTCAGGTGTACATACATGCTCAGGAAATATGAAAGTGTGGAGTAAGTGTATGAATACTATGATACCAGTGAGTCTTATCTGTATCTGCATTTGAACCATTTCCAATAGAACAAGTCTTTTTACCCACAATTCACTTAGCATAATATTTTCAAGGTTCAGCCACTTTATGACGTGTATCGGAACTCCATTTCTTTTTATGGATGAGTAATATTCCATTTATAGATATATCACATTTTGCTTATTCATTCATCAGTTAGTGGCTATTTGGGTTATTTCTACTCTTTGGCTGTTTTGAATAATCTTGCTATAAATACCTGTGTAGAGATTTACTTCTTTTAGGGATGAGAATATGGTAACTCTATGTTTAACATTTTGAGGAGCTGTCTGACCAGGACTTTAAGATCATACTTGTTTCATTTGAAGGTGTACAACTCTGTGCACAGTGAATATCTTGTTGAATATTGGTGGAAAGTCTTACTGTAGAAATAATTAAGTAAATTGAAAAACCAAGATAAACACAGTTGAAGCCCATTGCCTCATACCTGGTTGATTCAATGGGTATATATACTTTTTATTATTGTGCATTTTTGCTTTTATATTTTTTGTTTTAAATGTTATGGAATCAATGTTGGTTTACATACAAAGCATTTCCTTATCTTACAACATTAATTATGATGGAGAAAGGGTCTCGAATAAGTGAATTAAATATTATTCAAGGACAGTAGGATCATTCGGATCAGTAGAATTTTGCCACAGAAATATATTGATTTTACTCATAATGTTCATGAAGAACTGAAATGAAAAACTTTCTCTCATTAGTTTAATAGCTGGTGTAGCCTCCCTTATTCATTGTCATCTTCAATTTTCACGTGTAAATCAAGTGGTTTAGTATGTTTCCAGGGTTATGAATGACTGTTATTTCTTGGGTGTCTTCAGGGTCTATCCTTTCTCACAGGCAGCCAGCAAAATGTGCCCTTTTGTATGAATGTGTCTGGATCATATATTCATACATTGTGACAAATCTGAAGAAAATGAGAGACAAAATCACTGTTGTTGAACAGTACTGTATTTCTATTCTAAGCAAGTGAGGGAAGATGTTAGCTAACTCATTTTAGTGTTAGCTCACAGTTTGGGTAGCTTTGAGTGCTACAAGTTTTGCATGTATTCAACATTTGATATCTGAGTATCTGGTTCCTTATTAAATGGTATTCCTTTGAGTGTGTGCCTGCTAACAAATATATAGGCTCAATACATGAGAGTGTGGAGTGGGTACATGAATACTAGGCCCAGTGTTCAGTCCAGCCTTTCTTCTTTTTTAAAAAAATATTTTTAAATTAATTAATTAATTTGACTGCATCAGGTCTTAGTTGCGGCATGTGGGATCTTTGCTGAGGCACGCGGGATCTTTTGTTGCAATGCGTGGGCTCTTCATTGCAGCGTGCGGGCTTCTCTCTAGTCGTGGCGTGCTGGTTTTCTCTTCTCTAGGTGTGGCGTGCGGACTCCAGAGCGTGTGGGCTCTGTAGTTGTGGTGCCCGGGCTCCAGAGAGCATGGGCTCTGTAGTTTGCGGCACGCGGGCTCTCTATTCAAGGCGCGTGAGCTCAGTAGTTGTGGTGCACGAGCTTATTTGCCCCACTGTATGTGGGATCTTAGTTCCCCGACCAGGGCTTGAACCCGTGTCCCCTGCATTGGAAGGTGGATTCTTTACCACTGGACCACCAGGGAAGTCCCTGTCCCAGCCTTTTTTCAATTTTGTATTTGTACCTCTTATATACTTTTTATTTTATGTACAGTAAAACACACCCTTTGTCGTGTACAGTTCTGTGGGTTTTGACAAAGGTATATAATAGTATATCTAGCACCACAATCATGATGTGGAGTGTTTCCATTACCCCTAAAATCCCCTTGTGTCTCTCCTCCTTCTACTCCACAATTTCTTGCAATCACTGTTTCTATAGTTTTGCCTTTTACAAAATGTCATTTAAATGGAATCAAACATTACTTAGCGTCTAGGGTCTAGTTCCTTTTACTTAGCACTCTGAGTTCCCCAGTTTACTTGCAGGCCTTTATCCTTCAGAGACCTCTGTTAGGTTGTAGATGTACTACTCCTAGGATTCTTAATTGCATTTTGTGTGGAGAAAAGACAAGCCAATCTTACTCCATCTTAATTCCACTTATGTCTTACCTCTCTCTAATGTCTTTTTTCATTTGGTTCTTTTTTTATAATTTCCATTTATCTTTTGAACTGTCTCATCTATCGATATTTTTCTGTTCTTGCCATTGCTCCATTCATTTCTATATGTTGCTTGTAATAGATTTTCAGAGTTCTTATCTTACTTCCAGAATATAGGTCTCACAACGCCTTTATCATGTGCTTTTCATTTGACCCATCACAAAGCATTTTCACAAAATCTTTATTTGGTGGAATACAACTTTAGAATTTCTCACTTAAAAAGAAAACTGTTATGCCACTAATTTGCATAGCATTGTAGACAGGATTACTGACTATTTGCAGAGTGAAGAATTCAGAGAGGAAATAAGTGAAGAAATGAAATGACAAAGGTGATAAAGGACCAAGGAACTATGATTTGTGTGACGAGGACTAGACATGTGGGGATGCCTGTACAATAACTAATTACATAGAACCAATTGTTGTACTTGATTTTTAAATGAATTTCATGTATTTTCTAATCTGATTTATATTCTTTGTGATGTTCTGCTGCAGGTCAAAGGCTAGAAAGTTATCATACTTCAGGGAGGAAAGGTGAGCAGCTACTCGGGTGCTATTGAAAGTTTTGGTCTGTGTTCTGGCCAGTGATGTGAGAAATTCAAGTCCTGTCAGCTCATTCTTTCAGGCGCTCAGAGAGCATGCTTTTATGATAGATTTTTCCCTATAGGTATGCCTACTTTGTTAATGGAATCTTCATTATTGTTTCTTTCCTTTATTAAATAAAAATCTCTCTTTGAAGTAAGTTGGTTAACATTTAAGAACCATTGATAGATTTCCTTTTTATACCATTTTATTATGTATGAAAATAATCTTTTAGTGAAATTTAAATGTGCCAAAATATTTATCTTTTTATTACTAGCATTTCAGAACTTAGATTTTTTACTCATATTTCTACGATAATCAAACCTTATTTGCTACCTCATTTACAAATATTACCCCACTACTCCTTGAAATTTTAGTTGACTTAATTTTTTTGTATTTTCTCAATAGATTTTATTTTATTTTATTCGAAAAATCCATGGTTATGTGCCTACTGTGCTGTGTAGTTGAGGGTTCCATTGTTCAACTACTAAACAAAATGTCTACTGTATATGTGCTGTTTTTTATTCATAATGCAGTAGTTAAGCCTGAAGAAAATAAGCCTGGCTATGGAAATGCTTATTTGTTGGGAGGGTGCTTGTCTGGATCGATGATGAGAAAAATTGTCTGAGGATGCTGAGGGACTCATTCCAGATGTCAATCTGAGGTCCAGATGAATGCCCCTCTAATAGGACAAATAAGACCCTCATAGCCTGGCTTTATTTGGTGATCCCTCATTGACGACATAATACTACTGCAAGCATGCCTTTTCTTTCTCCAGGGCAAGGCATTATTAGCATCCTATCTTATGAGGCAATATTCACTGTATATATGTTAAGTGATCCAAGACTTGCTTCATTTTGCTCACTTTGAACAGAGATGTAGATAGAACTTGTTTAAAGGAAATGTTCTTGAGTAATAAATGAGGAAACAAAAGAAATGTTGCATTAATAAGGGGTCAAGCAATTGTGATGGGTACTGAAAGCCTCATTAGTGTTGGGCTAAAAGAAGGGAACCATGCATGCCTATAATAAATATTGACCATGGAGTCAGTATTAGTGCTTTGTTATTTTTAGTGTTGAGTATTTTTTGAGACTATATCTTTCTTTTGTTGTTGTTGTTGTTGTTTATTTATGGTTTTCTGAGGAAGAAGGGCTGAAATGAGGACCTCCACTTCAGAGAATAGGGGTGAGTAACTATACCTGAGTCCTTTAAAATTCATATGTCATGTTCTCTGTGCCACACCCTGAAGTCTCTGTGTTCATCTGTTCAATGGCTTACTCAATTATATCTTCATGATATGTTCTTTTCTTTGGTTATTGCCTCTACCTTCATTTCCAAATTTTAAATTTTATTTTATCAGAGTTTTGGGTGGACTGACAAATGGAGAATCTTGGAAAATTGTTGGTTTCTTAATACATTTTCGTATTGCAGTGAAATATCCTTTGGTGAAATTAAGCTGTGCTTGGGAGTTTCCGTAACAAATTATGGTTTCAGAATGTTGACCCCATGATTGAGATCATCAGAGTTAGAGCATTTTGGTCAGATCCATAAGATCATTATGGGTCATTATTGCTACTCTTCTCAGTGTTGAATTTGACTTTAATTAGGCGTTTCTCATTTTTTGATGTGAAAAATTATATATTAAACTTTCTGAGATCTTTCTAAGGCCATGAAGATTTTAAATGATACAAAAGCTGGAAGTACTTCATTTTCCTGAAACACAAAAAAATTCAATTTTCCACAGTACGTTAATCTCACAAAAGATATCGGGTTAGGTTAATCAAGTGTAGAGATAGTGAAATTTCATATATTAAATAATTAATCATTATTTGTTGTTAAAATTGAAACATCCATCAATAAGGAAAATGGTCTGTATATTCCTTGGCATGATTACACAGGTTTTATGTTACCTAGGGCCTGGTGTTTAATACTTTAGAAATGGGTAAACTCTGTTTTTCTCTTGACAAAGTTATGGTCGCAAATTCTTTGAAGTAATAATTGTTTTTGTTATTTTTATACTTTTTTATTTATTTATGTATAGTAATATATATTTTCACTTCTCCAGAACCTAGCAAAGTAATTCAAATTAATTCAATAATAACTAATAGCCATGAACATTAATAATTGTAATATTAGGGAGGAAAAGAGACCTACCAGATACTGACATGAACTGTAGAAACTCATATCATTAAAAAACAATTGAGTATAATTATGAATGACAGGAACACTAGAACATATTTTGGTCTAATAAATGTGATCCTAAAATTACATAATTGTTTATTCATCCATGTTAGTATATAAGTAGATTTGTAGTGCATGTTTGCTGTCTTAATGTGTAGAATTAAATTCATACATAGTATTAATGCTGTAAATGGCAAGTATTAAAAATGTACAACCCAGGGTGTTTTAAAAAGGAAGTACTTTTTCCTAGGATTGGGAACAAGATGATGTCCTGTCTCATCACTTCTTTTTTTTTTAATTGAAGTATAGTTGAGGTACAATATTACATAAGTTATAGGTATAAATATAGTGATTCACAATTTTCTTGTTTTTTGTTTTTTAAACATCTTTATCGGAGTATAATTACTTTACAATGGTGTGTTAGTTTCTACTTTATAACAAAGTGAATCAGTTATACATATACATATGTTCCCATATCTCTTCCCTCTTGCATCTCCCTCCCTCCCACCCTCCCTATCCCACCCCTCTAGGTGGTCACAAAGCACCGAGCTAATCTCCCTGTGCTATGCGGTTGCTTCCCACTAGATATCTATTTTATGTTTGGTAGTGTATGTATGTCCATGCCACTCTCTCACTTTGTCCCAGCTTACCCTTCCCCCTCCCCATAGCCTCAAGTCCATTCTCTACTAGGTCTGTGTCTTTATTCCCGTCTTGCCACTAGGTTCTTCATGACCTTTTTTTTTTTTTTCTCCTTAGATTCCATATATATGTGTTAGCATACTATATTTGTTTTTCTCTTTCTGACTTACATCACTCTGTATGACAGACTCTAGCTCCATCCACCTCACTACAAATAACTCCATTTCGTTTCTTTTTATGGCTGAGTAATATTCCATTGTATATATGTGCCACATCTTCTTTATCCATTCATCCGATGAGGGACAGTTAGGTTGCTTCCATGTCCTGGCTATTGTAAATAGAGCTGCAATGAACATTTTGGTACATGACTCTTTTTGAATTATGGTTTTCTCAGGGTATATGCTCAGTAGTGGGATTGCTGGGTCGTATGGCAGTTCTATTTTTAATTTTTTAAGGAACCTCCATACTGTTCTCCATAGTGGCTGTATCAATTTACATTCCCACCAACAGTGCAAGAGTGTTCCCTTTTCTCCACACCCTCACCAGCATTTAATGTTTCTAGACTTTTTGATGATGGCCATTCTGACCAGTGTGAGATGATATCTCAGTGTAGTTTTGATTTGCATTTCCCTAATGATTAATGATGTTGAGCATCCTTTCATGTGTTTGTTGGCAATCTGTATATCTTCTTTGGAGAAATGTCTAATTATGTCTTCTGCCCATTTTTGGATTGGGTTTTTTGTTTTTTTGTTGTTGAGCTGCATGAGCTGCTTGTAAATTTTGGAGATTAATCCTTTGTCAGCTGCTTCATTTGCAAATATTTTATCCCACTCTGATGGTTGTCTTTTGGTCTTGTTTATGGTTTCCTTTGCTGTGCAAAAGCTTTTAAGTTTCATTAGGTCCCATTTGTTAATTTGTGTTTTTATTTCCATTTCTCTAGGAGCTGGGTCAAAGAGGATCTTGCTGTGATTTATGTCATAGAGTGTTCTTCCTATGTTTTCCTCTAAGAGTTTGATAGTGTCTGGCCTTACATGTAGGTCTTTAATCCATTTTGAATTTATTTTTATGTATGGTGTTAGGGACTTTTCTAATTTCATACTTTTACATGTAGCTGTCCAGTTTTCCCAGCACCACTTATTGAAGAGGCTGTCTTTTCTCCACTGTATACTCTTGCCTCCTTTATCAAAGATAAGGTGACCATATGTGCGTGGGTTTACTTCTGGGCTTTCTATCCTGTTCCTTTGATCCATATTTCTGTTTTTGTGCCAGTACCATACTGTCTTGATTACTGTAGCTTTGTAGTATAGTCTGAAGTCAGGGAGCCTGATTCCTCCAGCTACATTTTTGGTTCTCAAGATTGCTTTGGCTATTCGGGGTCTTTTGTGTTTCCATACAAATTGTGAAAGTTTTTGTTTTAGTTTTGTGAAAAATGCCAGTGGTAGTTTGATAGAGATTGCATTGAATCTGTAGATTGCTTTGGGTAGTAGAGTCATTTTCACAATGTTGATTCTTCCAATCCAAGAACATGGTATATCTCTCCATCTATTTGTATCATCTTTAATTTCTTTCATCAGTGTCTTTTAATTCTCTGCATACAGGTCTTTTGTCTCCTTAGGTAGGTTTATTCCTAGATATTTTATTCTTTTGGTTGCAATGGTAAATGGGAGTGTTTTCTTAATTTCACTTTCATATTTTTCATCATTAGTATATAGGAATGCAAGAGATTTCTGTGCATTAATTTTGTATCCTGCTACTTTACCAAATTCATTGATTAGCTCTAGTAGTTTTCTGGTAACATCTTTAGGATTCTCTATGTATAGTATCATGTCATCTGCGAACAGTGACAGCTTTACTTCTTCTTTTCCAATTTGGATTCCTTTTATTTCTTTTTCTTCTCTGATTGCTGTGGCTAACACTTCCAAAACTATGTTGAATACTAGTGGTGAGAGTGGGCAACCTTGTCTTTTTCCTGATCTTAGTGGAAATGGTGTCAGTTTTTCACCATTGAGGACGATGTTCGCTGTGGGTTTGTCATATATGGCCTTTATTATGTTGAGGAAAGTTCCCTCTATGCCTACTTTCTGCAGGGCTTTTATCATAAATGGGTGTTGAATTTTGTCAAAAGCTTTCTCTGCATCGATTGAGATGATCATATGGTTTTTCTCCTTCAATTTGTTAATATGGTGTATCACGTTGATTGATTTGCATATATTAAAGAATCCTTGCATTCCTGGAATAAACCGCACTTAATCATAGCGTATGATCCTTTTAATGTGGTGTTGGATTCTGTTTGCTAGTATTTTGTTGAGGATTTTTGCATCTATGTTCATCAGTGATATTGGCCTGTAGTTTTCTTTCTTTGTGACATCTTTGTCTGGTTTTGGTATCAGGGTGATGGTGGCCTCGTAGAATGAGTTTGGGAGTGTTTCTCTCTCAGCTATATTTTGGAAGAGTTTGAGAAGGATGGGTGTTAGCTCTTCTCCAAATGTTTGATAGAATTCGCCTGTGAAGCCATCTGGTCCTGGGCTTTTGTTTGTTGGAAGATTTTAATTCACAGTCTCAATTTCAGTGCTTGTGATTGGTCTGTTCATATTTTATATTTCTTCCGGGTTCAGTCTCAGAAGGTTGTGCTTTTCTGAGAATTTGTCCATTTCTTCCAGGTTGTCCGTTTTATTAGCATAGAGTTGCTTGTAGTAATCTCGCATGATCATTTGTATTTCTGCAGTGTCAGTTGTTACTTCCCCTTTTTCATTTCTAATTCTATTGATTTGAGTCTTCTCCCTTCTTTTCTTGATGAGTCTGGCTAATGGTTTATTAATTTTGTTTATCTTCTCAAAGAACCAGCTTTTAATTTTGTTGATCTTTGCTATCATTTCCTTCATTTCTTTTTCATTTATTTCTGATCTGATCTTTATGATTTTTTTCCTTCTGCTAACTTTGGTGTTTTTTTGTTCTTCTTTCTCTAATTGCTTTTGGTGCAAGGTTAGGTTGTTTATTTGAGATGTTTCTGTTTCTTAAGGTAGGATTGTATTGCTATAAACTTCCCTCTTAGAACCGCTTTTGCTGCATCCCATAGGTTTTGGGTCGTCGTGTCTCCATTGTCATTTGTTTCTAGGTATTTTTTAATTTTATTTGTAAAGGTTGTACTCCATTGTAATGTAAATGTAATGTAAAAGGTTGTAATTATTATAGAATATTGCTTATATTTCCTGTGGTGTACAATATAGCTTGTAGCTTATTTTATACTTAATAGTTTGTACCTGTTAATTCACTACACCTAATTCATCCTCTCCCTTCCCTCTCCCCAGTGGTAACCACTACTTTGTTCTCTATATCTGTGAGTCTACTTCTTTTTGTTACATTCACTAGTTTGTGAGGCCCTTGCGATGTCCTTGTCTGGCTTTGGTATCACTGTTAAGTTGGCCTCATAGTATGAGTTAGGAAGTGTTTCTTCCTCCTCTATTTTTTGAAAGAGTTTGAGAAGTATTGATGTCAATTCTTCCTTAAATGTTTGGTAGAATTCACCAGTGAAGCATATGGTCCTAGGCTTTTCTTTGCTGGTAGTTTTTTTTTTTTTTTTTTTTTTAATTTCTGACTCAGTCACTTTTTTATTAATCTGTCATGGTCCATTTGGGCCGTCATAACAGACACCACTGACCAGGTAGCGTATAAACAATAGAAATTTATTTTTCAGGTTTTGGATGCTGGAATACCAGCATGGTTGAAATCAGGGGGCTGGTATGCTCGGGTTAGGGCCCTCTTCTGAGTTGAAGACTTCTTGTATCTTCACATGGTGAAAGGAATAAAAGAGTTTAGTGGAGGTCTCTTTTATAAGAAAGGAATCTTATTCACCAGGTGTCCACCATTATGGTGCAAACACTTCCCAAGGGACCCACCTACTAATCCGTTAACTTTTGGGGGTTGTGATTTTAAAATATGAATTTTGGGGAGATGCAAAAATTCAGACCATAGCAAGGTCAATTAGGATTTTCAATTTATTCTTGAGTTATTTTTGATAGTTTTTATGTTTTATTTGGAATTAGTCCATTACATCTAGATTGTTTAATTTGTTGGTATACACTTGTTCATAATATTGTTTATAACCCTTTTCATTTCTTTGAAATCAGTAATAATGTGCCTGTGTCCATTTGTGACATTAGTAAGTTGAATCTTCTCTCTTTTCCTCTGGTCAGTTTAGCTAAAACTTCCTGAATTTTGTTGAAGTTTTCAAAGAATCAGTTTTTGGTTTCATTGATTTTTTATTCAATTGATTATCTCAATCTTTAATCTTTATTATTTTCTATGCTAATCTTTATTTTCTTCCTTTTCTTGCTTTATGTTTGGGTTTCTTGTCTTCTACTTTCTTAAGGTATAAGGTTATATTATTCACTTGAAATCTTTCTTCATTTTTTAATGTAAGTTTTAACAGCTATAAAATTTTCCCCTCAAGTACTTCTTTTGATATCTCATAAGTTTTGGAATGTTGTATGATAATTTTTATTGATCTCAAATAATTTAATAATTTACCTTGAGAATGAGAGAATCTTATTTGATTCATTGTTTATTAGGAATGTGTTTCTTAATCTCCACTTGTGTGTGAGTCTTCTAAAATTCCTTGTGTTACCGATTTCTAATTTAATTCCATTGTGGTCAGTGAACATACTTCGTATGATTTCAATGTTTTAAAATTTATTTAAACTTATTTTGGGTGTTATTTCTGGTCTATTCTGAAGAATGTTCCTTATGCACTTGAGAAAAGTGTGTAATCTTCTGCTTTTAGGTGGAGTGTTCTGCGTAAGTCCGTTAAGTGTAGTTGATTTATGGTGTTGTTCAAGTGCTCTATTTCCAGAATGATCTTCTCTCTAATTTTTCTATTGGTTATTAAAAGTAGGACATTGAAGTATCCACATATTGTAGAGATGTCTGTTTCTCTCTTCAATTCTGTGCAATTTTGCTTCAAATATTTTGGGACTCTGTTGTTAGGTGTGTAAATGTTTATGATTGCCATATCTTCTTAATCAATTGACTCTTTTATCAATGTTTAATTGACCCATGAAACAATTTTTGTTTGAAAACAAATTTTGTCTGATATTAGTATAGTCACTCTAGCTATCTTTTGGTTACAACTTATATGAAATATTTATTTCATGCTTTAATTTTCAACCAGTTTGTCTCTTTGAATGCAAAGTGTGTCTCTTGCAGATAACATACAGTTGGATCATGTTTTTAAATCCATTTTGCCAATCTCTGCCTTTCACTTATACATTTTATACTATTTCTGTTTAATGTAATTACTGATAAAGGAGGACTACTGCCATTTTGCTGTTCATTTTTTTCTGTGTCTTACATGTTTTTTGGTCTTCACTATTGCTTTTTTTGTGTTAAGTAGATATTGTTGAGTGCACCATTTAAAATTCTTTGTTTCCTTGTTGTTTTTACTATATATATTTTAAGTTATTTTCTTAGTGGTTGCCCTAGGGGTAACAATTAACTTCTTAATTTATAACAAACTAGTTCTAATTAATACCAATTTAATTTCAATAGTATATAAAATCTTTGCTTCCATATTGCTCCATTTCCCCTGTGTGTTGGCATTGTCACAAATTATGTCTCTATACTTACGTACTCATCACCACAGACTGATAATTTTTGTTTTATGCAGTTATTCAAGCATATGATAAGAAAAGAGAGGAGTTACAAAAAACACATTAATATTGGCTTTTATATTCACTTGTGAAGTTACCTTTACTGATATTATTTATTTCTTGATGTGGATTCAAGTTATTGTATATGGTCCATTCATTTCAGCTTGACTTCCTTTGACATTTGTTGTAGGGCAAGGCTGCTGTCAAAGAACATTCTCAGTTTTTATTGTCTGAGAATGTCTTAATTTCTCCTTCATTTTTGTAAGGCATTATTGTCAGATCAAGAATTCCTAGTTGAATGTCTTTTCGTTGCATAACTTTGAAACTATCATCCTACTGCCTTCTGACCCCATGTTGTATGATGAAAAATCACTTGTTATTTTATTGAAGATCACTTCTATGTGATGAGTCCCTTCTCTATTGCTGCTTTCAAGGTTCTCTCTTTGACTTTCTATTTGAACAGTTTCATAATGATGTGTCTCAGTATGAATCTGTTTGAATTTATCCTACATGGAGTTCATTAGACTGCTTGTATAGGTAGTTTATAACTTTTCATCAACTTTGGGCAGTTTTGTCCATTATTACTTGAAATATACTTTCTGTTCCTTTCTTTCTTCTTTTGTGACTCTCATTATGCATAGGTTGGTACACTGGATGGTAGCCTCATAGGACTTTTAGGTTATGTCCATTAAAAAATAAATTTTCTCTTCCTATAACTGGATAATTTCTGTTGACTTATCTTCAAGTTAGTTTTATTTTTTCAGCTCAATTTGTCATGGAGCCCTTTTTGTGAGTTTTTCAACACTTGCTATTGTGCTTTTCAACTCCAGAATTTCTACTTGATTTGTTTGAAAACTTTCTGTCTCTTTATTGATACACCTATTTCATGAGACAGTGCTTGTGGCGTTCATCTAGTTCTTAAATATGTTTTCCATTAGCTCTTTCAACATATTTAAAGTAACTGATTTAAAATATTTGTCTTTGAGTCCAATGTGTTGGCTTTTCAGGGAGAGTTTCTATTGCTCGTTCTTTTTTTTTTTTTTTTTTTTTCCTCTGTGTGTGGGACATACTTCATTGTTTCCTTGAATGCCCAGTACTTTTACGTTGAAAATTGGACATTATGAATATCATAATGTGGCAACTCTGGAAATCAGACCATCTGCCTTCCCTGTTTGTCTGTTGTTGCTTTTTGTTGTTGAAGTTGTTTGTGGTACGTGTTCACTGAAGACTGTTTCATTAGATTTGTGGTCATCTAAAAATTGGACAAAGATTTCCTTAGAAATCTTGAAGACAAAAAATTTCCCTGTCTTTGCAGAAGTCTCTCTGTGTATGTTAGTATATGCCTTTAACTCTTAGCCAGGCATTTTAAGCTTTCCCTTAGCCTCAGTTTTTGCTTGTCAAGAGCCTCAAGTTCACTCACAGAGGAGACCTTGGGCCTTCTCAAGTCTTCCCTGAATAGGCACATAACTCTACATCTGTGCTGCCCTTATAGATTATGAGGAACACATGGAATCACCTGATAGCCATTATTTCAAAAACACAAAAAATTCATTCCTGAACTTTCCTCATAAGGTTTTGATTTAATTTATTTTCTGTTACAACTGTAATCCATTGCATTAGGCAGCAGTGAAAAACAATGCAAATTACCACCAATCTAGCTGCTATAGCATTGAGTGACTTCTGAATTAGAAGAAAGAAAAGCAAGTCTTTGAACCAGTGTTTTAGGGAGCCAACATAAATCATAAATTAAAAGAGGAAATTACAATTCTTTGGACATGAGGTCAGTCCGACTCTTTCCACTACAAGAACCAGGAATGTGGAGTGTTATTCTCAATAATATCACTGAGTTGGGGAATAAGATATGGGACTAGAGTCAGTTAAACAGCCCAAAGTTTCTGGATTTTAGAAATTGAACTATGTTTCTTGATTAAGAGATTACCTAGTGACAGCTATTACTTGGTGAATTTGCAGATTTGCAAAAAAGTTGATAGTGCAAGCATTTACCACTTTTTCATTATTGTTTATGAAGGGACAGGTGTTGGAGTTCCTCATGTGTCAGATTTGGTGCTGTCACTTCTCATTTCATTTTTGATTTTACCAATCACTAATGAAGTTCATCATATCTTGAAAGAATTATAATCACTTGTGTATCTTCTCTTGAGAAATGTCTATTCAAATAATTTCAACAATTTTTAATTGAGTTATTTCTTTTCTTCTTCAGTTGAAAGAGTTGATTATATGGTACGTGAGGAAAGAGTTTACCAAAAATATAATTTGAAAATCACCCCCTGTGATTCTGCTGGTTACAGTTTATCTGTAAAATTAAATCCTTATATCACAAAATACAGTAATACTGGTAAAGAAAAATGTATGTAAATTTTTCATTTAACTTTTTGTGAAAAAGATATTTTATTGCTATTGTTCTTTTTGCATTCTGTGAATAGGATAGTTTACCTTTTGTAATAACATGAAATGGAATATAAAATATGTTGCATAACATATGGTGATTCATAATAAAAAACAAATCTATGGATAATCTTTTTAAAACATGCGAAAAAAGAGCACATAATTTTGGAGGTATTTTCCACAAAGGTGTTATGTTCAGGAAAACAGATAATATATTTTTTTATCATCTTTATTGGAGTATAATTGGTTTACAATGGTGTGTTACTTTCTGCTCTATAACAAAGTGAATCAGCTATACATATAACCCCATATCTCCTCCCTCTTGCTTCTCCTTCCCACCCTCCCTAACCCACCCCTCTAGGTGGTCACAAAGCACTGAGCTGATCTCCCTGTGCTATGTGGCTGCTTCCCACAAGCTATCTATTTTACATTTGGTAGTGTATATATGTCCATGCTACTCTTTCACTTTGTCTCAACTTACCATTCCCCCTCCCCCTGTCCTCAAGTACACTGTCTATGTCTGTGTCTTTATTTCTGTCCTGGCCTAGCTTCTTCAGAACCTTTTTTTTTTTTTTTAGATTCAACATATATGTATTAGCATATGATATTTGTTTTTCTCTTTCTGACTTACTTCACTCTATATGACACACTCTAGGTCCATCCACCTCACTACAAATAACTCAATTTCATTTCTTTCTATGGCTGAGTAATATTCCATTGTATATATGTGCCACATCTTCTTTATCCATTCATCTGTCAGTGGACACTTAGGTTGCTTCCATGTCCTGGCTATTGTAAATAGAGCTGCAATGAACATTGTGGTACATGACTCTTTTTTTTTTTAAATACCTTATTTATTTATTTATTTATTTATTTATTTATGGCTGTGTTGGGTCTTTGTTTCTGTGTGAGGGCTTTCTCTAGTTGTGGCAAGCGGGGGCCACTCTTCATCGTGGTGCACAGGCCTCTCACTATCGCGGCCTCTCTTGTTGCGGAGCACAGCCTCCAGACGCGCAGGCTCAGTAATTGTGGCTCATGGGCCCAGTTGCTCCGCGGCATGTGAGATCTTCCAAGACCAGAGCTCTAACCCGTGTCCCCTGCATTGGCAGGCAGATTCTCAACCACTGCACCACCAGGGAAGCCCCCATGACTCTTTTTGAATTATGGTTTTCTCAGGGTATATGCTCAGTAGTGGGATTGCTGGGTCGTATGGTAGTTCTATTTTTAGTTTTTTAAGGAACCTCCATACTGTTCTCCATAGTGGCTGTATCAATTTACATTCCCACCAACAGTGCAGGAGGGTTCTCTTTTCTCCACACCCTCACTAGCATTTACTGTTTATAAATTTTTTGATGATGGCCATTCTGACTGATGTGAGGTGATACCTCACTGTAGTTTTGATTTGCATTTCTCTAATGATTAGTGATGTTGAGCATCCTTTCATGTGTTTGTTGGCAAAATAAAGATAATATTTTAAAAAAGGAACTCTGTGAGGGACATTGCTTAAGGGTTTTTAAAAGTCCATGAACATATCAGGTGAGAGGTAAAAATTATGTGTTGAGAAGGGCAGTGATACCTTTTCATGGGAGAATATAACATAGGATAAAAAGTATGAAAAATGAAAAATAAGAAGGTTTGAAAAAAATGTGAAAATTTTGACTTAGGCTGCAGTTCCTGGCATGAAGCACAAATCATAGTGTGCATGGGAATGCTTTGCATTTCACATAGCACAGGTCACGGTGATGTGTAGAAGGAATGCCACTTCACTACAAACACAAAAACACAAACGAACAAACACATACAGGCAAACGTAAGTGACTAATGTCCTACACTCCTGCCATCAGACACGCATTCAGTCCTCCCTAAGGGAAAGGGTTAGTTGCAAGCAGGTGCAGCGCTTACCCTCAGGTAAACATTGGCATGAATCTTCTTCTGTGAGGACTCGGGTCCAATTCTGAAGCCCACGTGTGATTTCTGTCCTCTTCTCAGGTGGAGTTGCCAGGCAAGGCTGGCCGTCCGCTAACACAAGAACACCTTCGCGTGGTATGATGACTGGAGGTATGAGGGAGACACGAAAGAAGTGGGGCGGGGCCAGGGTGCTGAACCTGGCCATGGATCTCTCAGGGCCGTAGGCATTCCCCCACCCCAAGATGTGCTATTGGATATTAGGGTTTCCTCGGATGGGCCCAGTGACTGTAAGCGTGGATTAACTCTTTCTCTTAATGAGTGGCCTGGGGGCTGTGGATTCCCCAGGCTGTTGGAGTACTCCGGGGTCACTGGATCCTCTGCAGATCCACCTGGCCTCACAGTTGGGTTCTGCAGCGTCCCAGCACATGCTCGGATGGATGATGAGTCCCTCGTATGCATTCCTTGGAAAATCTGAACAAAATGAGTGAGAACGCTCTACCGTCTCCTCATCGAAACTGAGGTCCAGCATGTTGCCTCCCTTGGGGGTAGGGGACAGTTAGGAGTGAGGGCCAGCGTTCCCTTGCTGACACGTATGCAAACACCACTCAAGGCGCCAGCATTGGAGGGGATCCTGTCTGAGGGTCGACTATGTCTGCACAGTAGCTGGGTACGCTATGATGCCAGGTCCTTGGTGAAAGGCCGGTGAGAGATTGCGAGATGACAGGCTCTCCTGCTGGTCATAGGAGTTGGAGTGTGTGCTGGTCTAGGCCCAGTGAGCTCGCGGCTTGGAGAGGTGTGTTTTGTCCAGGTTCCCACTTTGGGCGTGGCACTTCGAGGGTGTATCCACTGTGCCCTGGCAGGCTTCCAGCTCCCCTCGCGTGGCAGAGGTCTTCCACTGGAAGTCTGTCTGTGGTCCTCGGGGACAGTGCCTTTGATCTCTGTGAGGTCCTCAGTAGTGTCACTGTGGCCATGGAGAAGTGCCAGGATGCATGGGCAGGGGTCGGCGTCATCAAAGCAGATATGCTTGTGGTCTGTCTTCCGTGGTGTACAGTGTCCCCGTGTTCACATGATGTCTGTGGCTTCCAGTACGGTCGAGATGCCCTGCGGGCAGGAGGAGGGCACTTAGGACGATGCTGTCAAGCATTTGAGCGTTTCCTCCGGGTTCAGGGCCATGAAACCTGCAGGCTGGGAGCTGGCCGAGACGTGGCTGGAAAGGTGGCCTAGTTTCTGCCGTGGGGTTCGAACCTGGGTCATGGTTGCTGAAGACCACCACTTCCCATGGTGGGCATTCCCACTGGTCCACGGAAAGTGACTTGCCCTAGTTGGTGAGAAGTGGCACTTGGCTGAAGTCCGTTAGCCCCTTGAGAGGTGCCGGGCTGCATCTTGCCTGTAGCCAGCTGTAGGTAGAAATCGGCCCCATCCATGGGAGGTTCCCTTGCTTCCAAAAGCGCTGGGAGTGGCCCCAATTGCACATCAGATGTGCTACTACCTGGCAGGGTCTCCAGGTCCAGGTAGATGTCACACCCACGGCCGGGAGGCAGGTCTCGTCGAGTCTTTGTGTGTTGGTCTGAAGACGTGGCTGTGGGAGAGCAGGAGTCCATGGCCTATTTCAACAGCCCCGGGGGGTCAAAGTTCGCATGCGGCCTCTTGAGGCTGACAGGGGTTTTTCTCCATTCGGGGGGGGGTCCAAAGCCAGGGTGCTGTGTATAAACAGTGGCTTTTACTGTTCAACTTCTCTGCAGAGGGCCACAGGGACATAGAGAGACCAAGACGCGGATTCACAGGAACACACAGAAACCAACAAGAGCGTCCTTGTGTGCAGTCACAGTCACACACACGCACACGTGGAAATGCACACATACAACCTCACACACCCCGGGCAACGTACGTGCCTAACTTCCTGCAGTCGTGCTGTCAGACATACATTCAGTTCTTGGTAAGGGATAGAGGTCCTTGTGAACCAGGTTCAGGGCTCGAGCCCAGGCAAATGTTCGCATGAATCGTGTTCTTTGAGGACCCTGGTCCAATTCTGAATCCTGCGTGATTTCTATCCACTTCTCAGGTGCAGTTGCTTGGCAAGGCTGGCCGTCAGGAAAGACAAGAGGACGTTTGCGTGTTCTGATGATTGGAGGTGCTGAGGAGAACTGAAAAAAGTGAGGTGGGCCCATGTTGCCTAGTGTGGACGTGGATAACTCAGGATGGTAGGCATTCAACTACCCCAAGATGTGCCATTGGATATTAGGTTTTCCTTAGACGGGCCCAATGGCTGCAAGATTGTATTGACTGTTGCTATTGCTGAGTGGCCTGAGGGCTATGGATTCCCAAGGCTTTTGGAGTACCCTGGGCTCATGGCTCCTCTGAACAGCACCATGGCCTGCCCAGTTGTGTTCGGCAGCGTCCGAGCATGTGCTTGGATCGATGTTGACACCCTTGTATGCATTCCTTGGAAAATCTGAACAAAATGAGTGAGAACGCTCTACCGTCTCCTCATCGAAACTGAGGTCCAGCACGTTTCCTCTCTCGGGAGTAGGGGACAGTTAGGAGAGAGGACCAGCGTCCCCTGCTGACATGCAAGCAAACACCACTAAGGGCTGCAGCACTGGAGGGGCTCCTGTCTGAGGGTCGACTGTGTCTGCCGATAAGCTGGGTTGTCTATTAATCCCAGGTCCCTGCTGAAAGACCGTTGAGGGAATGTGAGGGGGCAGGCTCTCCTCCTGGTCTTCAGTGTCAGAGTGTGTGCTGGTGTAGGCCCAGTGAGCATGCAGCTTGGAGAGGTATGTTTTGGCCAGTATCGTGCTTTGTGCATGCCACTTGTGGGGTTGATTCTGGAAGCCAAAATGAGCAAGCTTCCCTGGTTGGAGCCTGGAGCCTCAGGCCAGGCCTGTGGCCCTCCCTGTTGTTACGTTTGGCGCGGAGAGGTTCTTGAGTGCCCGCTGGGGCTGGAACAATGGGTGGGTGTGGGCTGGGGTTGGGCGTCGGCGGAAGGGGGCTGATGGATCAGGCCTCAGTGGTGCCCATGTCAGCTCCTCTACTGCAGAACCCGGCACAGTGTTGGTGTTAAGTGTGTCATCAGGGAATGGGGTTAGGACCGAGTGCTGCATTTAAGCCTGCATGGTGGCTGGTGGCCTGGAGAGGAAGGCAAGGCATCATGAAGACAGGTCCTGTGTGGTGTCGTGGGATGGCCTGTAATCACTGGGTTGCAGGTGTTGGCCTCGGATTCCCAAGGAGGTGTCCTGTTCATGATGGGCTTACACCAACTGCCTATGAAGGGGATGGCTTTGGGAGTTCATAAGGATGTGGTGAGGTAGGTAACCTGTGTAGAGTTGCGATTCCATTGCCAGAAGAATGACTCGGAAAGGGTGTCTTGTGGGACCTAGAGAAGATGGACATGCTGAGGCATCTGTGCCGGCCTCCTTGGGGGTAGGTGAGTTATGCGAACAAGCCCTTTGGTCGCTTTGTTCCCTCTTTTGGGAATGTTCAAAGCGATAATTTTTCTCCCGGAGGGCATGACACGGCCGGCCCGTGTGGCATGCAGGACGTTCGAATAGCCAGAGCTTTATTCGGAGCAGTCCATTAGTGGGGCAGAGAT
The DNA here is from genome assembly GCF_965194805.1 of Balaenoptera borealis. Taxonomy (NCBI): domain Eukaryota; kingdom Metazoa; phylum Chordata; class Mammalia; order Artiodactyla; family Balaenopteridae; genus Balaenoptera; species Balaenoptera borealis. Next base: position 127,559,291 of record NC_138866.1, read on the forward strand.
GGGGGCAATGTTGCCATGCCTGGTGCCCTGCTGTGGCCACACACAGTTCCATTTCAGGATTCCAAGTCCCCTCCCATGGCAGAGGTCTTCCGTTGAAAGTCTGTCTGTGGTCCTCTGGGACAGTGCCTTTGATCACTGTTAGTTCCTCGGTAGTGTCGCTGTGGCAGTGGAGAATTGCCAGGATGCATGGGGTGGGGTGAGCATCATCAAAGCAGGCAGGCTTGCGGTCTGTCTTCCCTGGTGTTCAGTGTCCCCATGTTCGCATGATGTCTGTGGCTTCAAGTAGGGTTGAGTTGCCCTGCGGGAAAGAGGAGGGCACTTAGGATAAGGCTGTGTATCGTTTGAGCATTTCCTCAGTTGTCAGGGCCACGAACCCTGCTGGTTGGAAGCTTGCCGATACGTGGCCGGGAAGGTGGCCTAATTTCCGCTGTGGGGTTCCAACCTGTGTCATGGTTGCTGAAGCCCAACATTTCCTGTTGTGGGCATTCCCACGGGGTCTCAGAAAGTGATTTGCTCTAGTTGGCGAGAAGAGGCCCTTGGGCCGAAGTTCCTTAGCCCCTTGAGTGGTTTCAGACTGCATCTTGCCAGTAGACGGCTGCAGGTCATTATCAGACCACACATGGGAGTTCACTTGCTTCCGGACGTACTGGGAGTGACCCCAAGGGCACATCCGATGTCCTGGTAACTGGCAGGGTCTTAAGATGCACGTAGATGTGACACCCATGGCTGGGAGACAGGTCTCGTCCAGTCTTTGTGCTTTGGTCAGAAGGCGTGGCTGTGGGAGAGCAGGAGTCCGTGGACTATTTCAACAGCCCCCTGGGGTCAAAATTTGCATGCGGCCTATTGAAGCTGATAGGGGTGTTTCTCTTTTCAGCTGGGGGTCTAACCAGGGTGCTGTGTATAAACTATGGCGTTTACTGTTGGACGCCCCTTCACAGGGCCACAGGGACACACAGAGACCAAGACGCGTAGTCAGCGGCACACAGAGAAACCCACAAGAGCGTCCACGTGCACAGTCACAGTCACACATGCCCACACGCGTGAACACAAACATACAGTGTCTCACACACCAGCCAACGTACGTGCCTAACTTCCTCCAGTCATGCTGTGAGACACGCAATCAGTTTTCGGTAAGGGATAGCAGGTTTCGGGCTCACGCCCATGAAAATCTTTCCAAGAATTATTTTGTCTGAGGACCCTGGTGCAATTCAGAAATCTGTGTGATTTCTGTCGCCTTCTCAGGTGCAGTTGCATGGTAAGGCTGGCCGTCGGCAAAGAAAAGAAGACCTTCGCATTGTCTGATGACTGGATGTGATAAGGAGAACTGGAAAAAGTGGAGCAGGCGCACGTTGCTGAGCGTGGCTGTGGGTAACTCAGGACGGTAGGCATTCACCAATACTAAGATGTGCCATTGGATATTAGGTTTTCATCAGATGGGTCCAATGGCTGAAAGAGTGGATTGATTGTTGGTCTTGCTGAGTGGCCTGAGGACTGTGAATTCCCCAGGCTCTTGGAGTACTTCTGGGTCATGGCTCCTCTGCAGAGCCCCAAGGCCTGCTCGTTTGTGTTCTGCAGCATCCCAGCATGTGCTTGGATCGATGATGACACCCTTGTATGCATTCCTTGGAAAATCTGAACAAAATGAGTGAGAACGCCCTACCGTCTCCTCATCGAAACTGAGGTCCAGCACGTTTCCTCTTTCGGAGGTACGGGACAGTTAGGAGTGAGGGCCAACGTCCCCTGCCAACATGCATGCAAAAACCACAACGGGCGCCAACATTGGTGGCGCTCCTGTCTGAGGGTCGACCGTATCTGCCCATAAGCTGGGTCATCTATGAATCCGCGGTCCCTGCCTAAAGGCCGTTGAGGGAATACAAGGGGGCAGGCTCTCCTGCTAGTCTTCACAGTTGGACTGTGTGTTGGTGTGGGCCCAGTGAGCTTTCAGCTTGGAGAAGTGTGTTTTGCCCAGGATCATGCTTTGTGTATGCCGCTTCGGTGGTTGATTTTGGAAGCCAAAATGAGCAAGGTTCCCTGGTTGGAGCCTGCAGCCTCAGGCCAGGCCTGTGGCCCTCTCTGTTGTTGTGTTTGGTGCGGTGAAGTTCTTGAGTGCCCGGTGGGGCTGGAGCAGTGGGCGGGGGTTGGATGGAGTTTGGTGATGCCGGAAGGGGGCTGATGGATTAGGCCTCGGTGCTGCCCCTGAAGCTGCCAGCACACTGTTGGTGCTAAGTGGATCATCGTGGAGTGGGGTGACGATCGAGTGCTGCATTTATGCCTGCGTAGTGGCTGCTGCCCTAGAGAGAAAGGTAAGGTATCATGAGGACAGGTCCTGTGGGATGGGCTGTCATCATTGGGTTGCAGGCGCTGGCCTCGGCTTCCCAAGGATGTGTCTTGTTCGTGATGGCCTGGCATCAGCTGCCTATGGTGGGGATGACTTTGGCAGTTCATGAGGATGCAGTGAGGTAGGTTACCTGTGAAGAGTTGCAATCCCGTTTCCAGAGGAGTGACTCCCCACGGGTGTGTTGCGGGACATAGAGAAGATGGACATGCTGAGGCATCTGTGCCGGCCTTCTTGGGGGGAGGTGAGTTATGCAAACAAGCCCTTTGGTCGCTCTTTTCCCTCTTTTGGGAATGTGCAAAGCGATAGTGTTTCTGCCGGAGGGCATGACGCGGCCGGCCCGTGTGGCATGCAGGCCTTTCGAATAGCCAGAGCTTTATCCAGAGCAGTCCGTTGGCGGGGCAGAGAAGGGGGCACTGTTGCCATCCCTGGTGCGCTGCCAAGGCCAGCCACTGTTCCCTTTCAGGCTTCCAAGTCCCCTCACATGGCAGAGGTCTTCCGTTGCAAGTCTGTCTGTGGTCCTCGAGGACCATGCCTTTGATCACTGTGAGTTCCTCGGTGCTGCCACTGTGGCAGTGGAGAATTTCCAGGACGCATCAGGTGGGATCAGCATCTTCAAAGCAGACAGGCTTGCGGTCTGTCTTCCCTGGTGTTCAGTGTTCCCGTGTTCGGAAGATGTCTGTGTCTTCCAGTAGGGACGCGTCGCCCTGCTGGCTGGAGTAGGGCACGGTGGACGAGGCTGTTGAGCGTTTGAGCGGTTCCTTAGGGGTCAGGGACGCAAACCTTGCAGGATGAGAGCTGCCTGAGACATGGCCGGGAAGGTGGCCTAGTTTCCGCTGTGGGGTTCCAACATGGGTCATGGCTGCTGAAGCCCACTGCTTCCTGTGGTGGGCATTCCCACGGGTCCAAGGAAAGTGATTAGGCCTAGTTGGCGAGAAGTTGCACTTTGTTCGATGTTCTTTAGCCCATTGAGTGGTTTCAGGCTACATCTTGCCAGTAGAATGCTGTAGGTCGGTGTCGGCTCACCCATGGGAGTTCCCTTGCTTCCGAAAGTGCTGGGAGTGACCCCAAGTGCACATCAGATGTGCTGGTAGCTGGCAGGTTCTCGAGTTGCACGTAGATGTCACACCCACGGCCGGGAGGCAGGTCTCGTCCAGTCTTTGTGCTCTGGTCAGAAGGCGTGGCTGTGGGAGAGTGGGAGTCCGTGGAGTATTTCAACAGCCCCTGGGGGTTAAAGTTTGCATGCGGCCTCTGGAAGCTGACAGGGGGCTTTCTCCTTTCAGTTGGGGGTCTAGCCAGGGTGTTGTGTATAAACTATGGCGTTTACCATTGGACGCCTCTTCACAGGGCTACAGGGACACACAGAGACCAAGACGCGTAGTCAGCGGCACACAGAGAAACCCACAAGAGCGTCTGCGTGCGCAGTCACAGTCACACACGCCCACACGCGTGAACACACAAATACAGCCTCTCACACACCGGCCAATGTATGTGCCTAACTTCCTGCAGTCGTACTATCAGACATGCAGTCAATTCTCGGTAAGGGATAGAGGTCCTTGGGAAGCAGTTTCAGAGCTCAAGCCCAGGTAAATGTTTGTATGGATCATGTCCTCTGAGGACACCAATCCACTTCCCAGGTGCAGTTGCTGGGCAAGCCTCGCCGTCGGCAAAAACAAGAAGATCTTCGTGTGCTCTGATGACTGGAGGTGCTAAGAAGAACTGGAAAAAGTGAGGCGGGGCCATGTTCCCGAGCATGGTCGCGGATAACTCAGGACGGTAGGTATTCAACCACCCCAAGATGTGCCATTAGATATTAGGTTTTCCTCAGATGGGCCCAATGGCTGCAAGAGTGGCTTGATTGTTCGTCTTGTTGAGTGGCCTGAGGGCTATGGATTCTCCAGGCTTTTGGGGTACCCCAGGCTCATGGCTCCCCTGCAGAGCCCCGCGCACTGCCCGGTTGTGTTCTGCAGCATCTCAGCATGTGCTTGGATCGATGATGACACCCTTGTATGCATTCCTTGGAAACTCTGAACAGAATGGGTGAGAACACTCTACCGTCTCCTTATCGAAACTGAGGTTCAGCACGTTTCCTCTCTCGGGTGTAGGGGACTGTTAGGAGTGAGGGCCCGTGTCCCCTGACGACATGCACGCAAATACCACCAAGGACTCCAGTATTGGAGGGGCTCCTGTCTGAGGATCGACCGTGTCTGCACATAAGCTGGCTTATCTGTGTATCCCGGGTCCCTGCTGAAAGGCGGTTGAAGGAATGCGAGGGGGCAGGCTCTCTTGCTGGTCTTAAGAGTCGGGGTGTGTGCCGGTCTAGGCCCAGTGTGCTTGCCATTGGATAGGTGTGTTTTGCCCAGGATCACGCTTCGTGCATGCTGTTTCGTGTGTTTATTTTGGAAGCCAAAATGAGCAAGCGTCCCTGGTTTGTGCCTGGAGCCTGAGGCCAGGCCTGTGGCCCTCCCTGTCCTAGCGTTTTGCACAGTGAGGTTTTTGAGTCCCTAGTGAGGCTGGAGAATTGGGCGGGGTTGGGCTCGGGTTGGGCGTCGGCGGAAAGGGGCTGATGGATTAGGCCACACTGCTGCCCTTGTCTGCTCCTCTACTTTAACACCCAGCACAGTGTTGGTGCCAAGTGGGGCATCGTGGAGTGGGGTGAGGATCGAGTGCTGCATTTAAACCTGCGTGGTCGCTGATGGCCTGGACAGGAAGGTAAGGGATGATGAGGACAGGTCCTTTGTGAGGTCGTGGAATAGGCTGTCATAATTGGGTTGCAGGTGCTGGCCTTGGCTTCCCAAGGATGAGTCGTGTTCGTGATGGGCTGGCATCAGCTGCCTATGGAGGGGGTGGCTTTGGCAGTTCAAGTGCATGAGGTGAGGTAGGTAACCTGTGTAGAGTTATCATCCCATTGCCGGAGGAATGACACCCAAAGGGTGTCTTGGGGGACGTAGAGAAGATCGACATTGTGAGGCGTCTGTGCCGGCCTCCTTGGAGGTAGGTGAGTTATGCGATCAACCCTATTGGCTGCTTTCTTCCCTTGTTTGGGAATGTGCAAAGCAAAAGTGTTTCTCCCGGGGGGGCATGACACTGCCAGCCAGTTTGGCATGCAGGCCGTTCGAACAGCCTGAGGTTTATCTGCCGCAGTCCGTGGGTGGGGCAGAGATGGGGGCACTGTTGCGATGCCAGGTGTGCTGTCGTGGACAGCCACTGTGCCCTTTCAAGTTTCCAGGTCCCCTCGTGTGGCAGAGGTCTTCCGTTGAAAGTCTGTCTGTGGTCCTCAGGAACAGTGCATTTGATCGCTGTGAGTTCCTCGGTAGTGTCTCTGTGGCAGTGGAGAATTGCCAGGATGCATGGGGTGGGGTGGGCATCATCAAAGCAGACAGGCTTGCGGTCTGCCTTCCCTGGTGTTCAGTGTCCCCGTGTTCGCATGATGTCTGTGGCTTCCAATAGTGTCGAGTCGCCCGCCATGCGGGAGGAGGGCACTTAGGAAGAGGCTGTGTATCATTTGAGCGTTTTCCCAGTTGTCAGGGCCACGAACCCTGCCAGTTGGAAACTTGCCGATACGTGGGCGAGGTGGTGGCCTAAATTCTGCTCTGGTGTTCCAACCTGTGTCATGGCTGCTGAAGCCCAACACTTCTCATTGTGGGCATTCCCACGGGGTCACGGAAAGTGATTTGGTCTAGTTGGTGAGAAGACGCACTTTGTCCGCAGTTCCTTAACCCTTGAGAAGTGCCGTGCTGCATCTTTCCTGTAGGCAACTGCAGGTCGCTATCAGCCCGCCCCTGGGAGGTTCCCTTGCTTCCAGGAGTGCTGGGAGTGACCCCAAGGGCACATCAGATGTGCTGGTAGGTGGCAGGGTCTCCAGGTCCACATAGATGTGACAGCCACGGCCGGGAGGCAGGTCTCGTCCAGTCTTTGTGCTTTGGTCAGAAGGCGTGGCTGTGAGAGAGCGGGAGTTTGTGGACTATTTCAACAGTCCCTGGGGGTCAAAGTTCGCATGTGGCCTCTTGAAGCTGACAGGGGTCTTTCTCCTTTCAGTTGGGGGTCCAACCAGGATGGTGTGTATAAACTATGGCGTTTACTGCTGGAGGTGTCTGAAGAGGGGCACAGGGACACCCAGAGACCAAGACGCGTATTCAGCGGCACACACCGGAACCCACGAGTGCATCTTCGTGCGCAGTCACAGTCACACACGCCCACACGCGTGAATACACACATACAGCGTCTCACACCCTGGCCAACATACATGCCTAACTTTCTCCAGTCGTGCTGTGAGACACGCAATCAGTTTTCCGTAAGGGATAGTGGTACTTGGGAAGCAGGTTCTGGGCTCACACGCAGGTAAGTTTTCACAAGAATCATGTTCTCTGAGGACTCTGGTGCAATTCAGAAGCCTGCCTGATTTCTGTCCACTTCTCAGGTGCAGTTGCAGGGTAAGGCTGGCCGTCGGCAAAGACAAGAAGACCTTCGTGTTGTCTGATAACTGGATGTGCTAAGGGGAACTGGAAAAAGTGGAGCAGGCGCACGTTGCTGAGCGTGGCTGGGGATAACTCAGGACAGTAGCATTCACCCATACTAAGATGTGCCATTGGATATTAGGTTTTCCTCAGATGGGTCCAATGGCTGCAAGAGTGGATTGATTGTTGGTCTTGCTGAGTGGCTTGAGGACTGTGGATTCCCCAGGCTGTTGGAGTACTTCTGGGTCATGGCTCCTCTGCAGAGCCCCACGGCCTGCCCGTTTGTGTTCTGCAGCGTCCCAGCATGTGCTTGGATCGATGATGACACCCTTGTATGCATTCCTTGGAAAATCTGAACAAAATGAGTGAGAAAGCTCTACGGTCTCCTCATCGAAACTGAGGTCCAGCAGGTTTCCTCTCGGGGGTAGGGGACAGTTAGCAGGGAGGACCAACATCCCCTGCTGAAATGCATGCAAATATCACTAAGGGCTCTCACATTGGAGGGGCTCCTGTCTGAGGGTCGACTGTGTCTGCCCATAAGCTGGGTCATCTATGAATCCGTGGTCCCTGCTAAAAGGCCGTGAGGGAATGCAAGGGGGCAGGGTCTCCTGCTAGTCTTCAGAGTCAGAGTGTGTGCTGGTGTGGGCCCAGTGAGCTTTCAGCTTGGAGAAGTGTGTTTTGACCAGGATCATGCTTTGTGCATGCCGCTTTGGTGGTTGATTTTGGAAGCCAAAATGAGCAAGGTTCCCTGGTTGGAGCCTGCAGCCTCAGGCCAGGCCTGTGGCCCTCTCTGTTGTTGTGTTTGGTGCGGTGAGGTTCTTGAGTGCCAGGTGGGGCTGGAGCAGTGGGCGGGGGTTGGATGGAATTTGGTGATGGTGGAAGGGGGCTGATGGATTAGGCCTCGGTGCTGCCCCTGAAGCTGCCAGCACACTGTTGGCGCTATGTGGATCATCGTGGAGTGGGGTGACGATCGAGTGCTGCATTTAAGCCTGCGTAGTGGCAGCTGCCCTGGAGAGAAAGGTAAGGTATCATGAGGACAGGTCCTGTGTGATGTCGTGGGATGGGCTGTCATCATTGGGTTGCAGGCGCTGGCCTCGGCTTCCCAAGGATGTGTCTTGTTCGTGATGGCCTGGCATCAGCTGCCTATGGTGGGGATGGCTTTGGCAGTTCATGAGGATGCAGTGAGGTAGGTTACCTGTGAAGAGTTGCAATCCCGTTTCCAGAGGAGTGACTCCCCACGGGTGTCTTGCGGGACATAGAGAAGATGGACATGCTGAGGCATCTGTGCCGGCCTTCTCTGGGGGAGGTGAGTTATGCAAACAAGCCCTTTGGTCGCTCTTTTCCCTCTTTTGGGAATGTGCAAAGCGATAGTGTTTCTGCCGGAGGGCATGACGCGGCCGGCCCATGTGGCATGCAGTCCTTTCGAATAGCCAGAGCTTTATCCAGAGCAGTCCGTTGGCGGGGCAGAGAAGGGGGCACTGTTGCCATCCCTGGTGCACTGCCAAGGCCAGCCACTGTTCCCTTTCAGGCTTCCAAGTCCCCTCACATGGCAGAGGTCTTCCGTTGAAAGTATATCTGTGGTCCTCGGGGACCATGCCTTTGATCACTGTGAGTTCCTCGGTGGTGCCACTGTGGCAGTGGAGAATTTCCAGGACGCCTCAGGTGGGATCAGCATCTTCAAAGCAGACAGGCTTGCGGTCTGTCTTCCCTGGTGTTCAGTGTTCCCGTGTTCGGAAGATGTCTGTGGCTTCCAGTAGGGACGCGTCGCCCTGCTGGCTGGAGTAGGGCCCGGTGGACGAGGCTGTTGAGCGTTTGAGCGGTTCCTTAGGGGTCAGGGCCGCAAACCTTGCAGGATGGGAGCTGCCTGAGACATGGCCGGGAAGGTGGCCTAGTTTCCGCTGTGGGGTTCCAACATGGGTCATGGCTGCTGAAGCCCACTGCTTCCTGTGGTGGGCATTCCCACGGGTCCAAGGAAAGTGATTAGGCCTAGTTGGCGAGAAGTTGCACTTTGTTCGATGTTCTTTAGCCCATTGAGTGGTTTCAGGCTGCATCTTGCCAGTAGAATGCTGTAGGTCGGTGTCGGCTCACCCATGGGAGTTCCCTTGCTTCTGAAAGTGCTGGGAGTGACCCCAAGTGCACATCAGATGTGCTGGTAGCTGGCAGGTTCTCGAGTTGCATGTTGATGTCACACCCACGGCCGGGAGGCAGGTCTCGTCCAGTCTTTGTGCTCTGGTCAGAAGGCGTGGCTTTCGGAGAGTGGGAGTCCGTGGAGTATTTCAACAGCCCCTGGGGGTTAAAGTTTGCATGCGGCCTCTGGAAGCTGACAGGGGGCTTTCTCCTTTCAGTTGGGGGTCTAGCCAGGGTGTTGTTATACACAACTATGGCGTTTACCGTTGGACGCCTCTTCACAGGGCTACAGGGACACACAGAGACCAAGACGCGTAGTCAGCGGCACACAGAGAAACCCACAAGAGCGTCTGCGTGCGCAGTCACAGTCACACACGCCCACACGCGTGAACACACAAATACAGCCTCTCACACACCGGCCAATGTATGTGCCTAACTTCCTGCAGTCGTACTATCAGACATGCAGTCAATTCTCGGTAAGGGATAGAGGTCCTTGGGAAGCAGTTTCAGAGCTCAAGCCCAGGTAAATGTTTGTATGGATCATGTCCTCTGAGGACACCAGTCCACTTCCCAGGTGCAGTTGCTGGGCAAGCCTCGCCGTCGGCAACAACAAGAAGATCTTCGTGTGCTCTGATGACTGGAGGTGCTAAGAAGAACTGGAAAAAGTGAGGCGGGGCCATGTTCCCGAGCATGGTCGCGGATAACTCAGGACGGTAGGTATTCAACCACCCCAAGATGTGCCATTAGATATTAGGTTTTCCTCAGATGGGCCCAATGGCTGCAAGAGTGGCTTGATTGTTCGTCTTGTTGAGTGGCCTGAGGGCTATGGATTCTCCAGGCTTTTGGGGTACCCCAGGCTCATGGCTCCCCTGCAGAGCCCCACGCACTGCCCGGTTGTGTTCTGCAGCATCCCAGCATGTGCTTGGATCGATGATGACACCCTTGTATGCATTCCTTGGAAACTCTGAACAGAATGGGTGAGAACACTCTACCGTCTCCATATCGAAACTGAGGTTCAGCACGTTTCCTCTCTCGGGTGTAGGGGACTGTTAGGAGTGAGGGCCAGTGTCCCCTGCCGACATGCACGCAAACACCACCAAGGACTCCAGTATTGGAGGGGCTCCTGTCTGAGGGTCGACCGTGTCTGCACATAAGCTGGCTTATCTGTATATCCCGGGTCCCTGCTGAAAGGCGGTTGAAGGAATGCGAGGGGGCAGGCTCTCTTGCTGGTCTTAAGAGTCGGGGTGTGTGCCGGTCTAGGCCCAGTGTGCTTGCCGTTGGATAGGTGTGTTTTGGCCAGGATCACGCTTCGTGCATGCTGTTTCGTGTGTTTATTTTGGAAGCCAAAATGAGCAAGCGTCCCTGGTTTGTGCCTGGAGCCTGAGGCCAGGCCTGTGGCCCTCCCTGTCCTAGTGTTTTGCACAGTGAGGTTTTTGAGTCCCTAGTGAGGCTGGAGAATTGGGCGGGGTTGGGCTCGGGTTGGGCGTCGGCGGAAAGGGGCTGATGGATTAGGCCACACTGCTGCCCTTGTCTGCTCCTCTACTTTAACACCCAGCACAGTGTTGGTGCCAAGTGGGGCATCGTGGAGTGGGGTGAGGATCGAGTGCTGCATTTAAACCTGCGTGGTCGCTGATGGCCTGGACAGGAAGGTAAGGGATGATGAGGACCGGTCCTTTGTGAGGTCGTGGAATAGGCTGTCATAATTGGGTTGCAGGTGCTGGCCTTGGCTTCCCAAGGATGAGTCGTGTTCGTGATGGGCTGGCATCAGCTGCCTATGGAGGGGGTGGCTTTGGCAGTTCAAGTGCATGAGGTGAGGTAGGTAACCTGTGTAGAGTTATCATCCCATTGCCGGAGGAATGACACCCAAAGGGTGTCTTGGGGGACGTAGAGAAGATCGACATTGTGAGGCGTCTGAGCCGGCCTCCTTGGAGGTAGGTGAGTTATGCGATCAACCCTATTGGCTGCTTTCTTCCCTTGTTTGGGAATGTGCAAAGCAAAAGTGTTTCTCCCGGGGGGGCATGACACTGCCAGCCAGTTTGGCATGCAGGCCGTTCGAACAGCCTGAGGTTTATCTGCCGCAGTCCGTGGGTGGGGCAGAGATGGGGGCACTGTTGCGATGCCAGGTGTGCTGTCGTGGACAGCCACTGTGCCCTTTCAAGTTTCCAGGTCCCCTCGTGTGGCAGAGGTCTTCCGTTGAAAGTCTGTCTGTGGTCCTCAGGAACAGTGCATTTGATCGCTGTGAGTTCCTCGGTAGTGTCGCTGTGGCAGTGGAGAATTGCCAGGATGCATGGGGTGGGGTGGGCATCATCAAAGCAGACAGGCTTGCAGTCTGTCTTCCCTGGTGTTCAGTGTCCCCGTGTTCGCATGATGTCTGTGGCTTCCAATAGTGTCGAGTCGCCCGCCATGCAGGAGGAGGGCACTTAGGAAGAGGCTGTGTATCATTTGAGCGTTTTCCCAGTTGTCAGGGCCACGAACCCTGCCAGTTGGAAACTTGCCGATACGTGGGCGAGGTGGTGGCCTAAATTCTGCTCTGGTGTTCCAACCTGTGTCATGGCTGCTGAAGCCCAACACTTCCCATTGTGGGCATTCCCACGGGGTCACGGAAAGTGATTTGGTCTAGTTGGTGAGAAGACGCACTTGGTCTGCAGTTCCTTAGCCCCTTGAGTAGTGCCGTGCTGCATCTTTCCTGTAGGCAACTGCAGGTCGCTATCAGCCCGCCCCTGGGAGGTTCCCTTGCTTCCGGGAGTGCTGGGAGTGACCCCAAGGACACATGAGATGTGCTGGTAGGTGGCAGGGTCTCCAGGTCCACATAGATGTGACAGCCACGGCCGGGAGGCAGGTCTCGTCCAGTCTTTGTGCTTTGGTCAGAAGGCGTGGCTGTGAGAGAGCGGGAGTCTGTGGACTATTTCAACAGTCCCTGGGGGTCAAAGTTCGCATGTGGCCTCTTGAAGCTGACAGGGGTCTTTCTCCTTTCAGTTGGGGGTCCAACCAGGATGGTGTGTATAAACTATGGCGTTTACTGTTGGAGGTGTCTGAAGAGGGGCACAGGGACACCCAGAGACCAAGACGCGTATTCAGCGGCACACACCGGAACCCACGAGTGCATCTTCTTGCTCAGTCACAGTCACAGACGCCCACACGCGTGAATACACACATACAGCGTCTCACACACCGGCCAACATACATGCCTAACTTCCTCCAGTCGTGCTATGAGACACGCAATCAGTTTTCGGTAAGGGATAGTGGTACTTGGGAAGCAGGTTCCGGGCTGACACCCATGTAAATTTTCACAAGAATCATGTTCTCTGAGGAGTCTGGTGCAATTCAGAAGCCTGCATGATTTCTGTCCACTTCTCAGGTGCAGTTGCAGGGTAAGGCTGGCCGTCGGCAAAGACAAGAAGACCTTCGTGTTGTCTGATAACTGGATGTGCTAAGAGGAACTGGAAAAAGTGGAGCGGGCGCACGTTGCTGAGCGTGGCTGGGGATAACTCAGGACAGTAGCATTCACCCATACTAAGATGTGCCATTGGATATTAGGTTTTCCTCAGATGGGTCCAATGGCTGCAAGAGTGGATTGATTGTTGGTCTTGCTGAGTGGCTTGAGGACTGTGGATTCCCCAGGCTGTTGGAGTACTTCTGGGTCATGGCTCCTCTGCAGAGCCCCACGGCCTGCCCGTTTGTGTTCTGCAGCGTCCCAGCATGTGCTTGGATCGATGATGACACCCTTGTATGCATTCCTTGGAAAATCTGAACAAAATGAGTGAGAAAGCTCTACGGTCTCCTCATCGAACCTGAGGTCCAGCAGGTTTCCTCTCGGGGGTAGGAGACAGTTAGGAGTGAGGGCCAACATCCCCTGCTGACATGCATGCAAACACCACTAAGGGCTCTAGCTTTGGGGGGGCTTCTGTCTGAGGGTCGACCGTGTCTGCCCATAAGCTGGGTCATCTATGAATCCGTGGTCCCTGCTAAAAGGCCGTGAGGGAATGCAAGGGGGCAGGCTCTCCTGCTAGTCTTCAGAGTCAGAGTGTGTGCTGGTGTGGGCCCAGTGAGCTTTCAGCTTGGAGAAGTGTGTTTTGACCAGGATCATGCTTTGTGCATGCCGCTTCGGTGGTTGATTTTGGAAGCCAAAATGAGCAAGGTTCCCTGGTTGGAGCCTGCAGCCTCAGGCCAGGCCTGTGGCCCTCTCTGTTGTTGTGTTTGGTGCGGTGAGGTTCTTGAGTGCCAGGTGGGGCTGGAGCAGTGGGCGGGGGTTGGATGGAATTTGGTGATGGCGGAAGGGGGCTGATGGATTAGGCCTCGGTGCTGCCCCTGAAGCTGCCAGCACACTGTTGGCGCTATGTGGATCATCGTGGAGTGGGGTGACGATCGAGTGCTGCATTTAAGCCTGTGTAGTGGCTGCTGCCCTGGAGAAAAGGTAAGGTATCATGAGGACAGGTCCTGTGTGATGTCGTGGGATGGGCTGTCATCATTGGGTTGCAGGCGCTGGCCTCGGCTTCCCAAGGATGTGTCTTGTTCGTGATGGCCTGGCATCAGCTGCCTATGGTGGGGATGGCTTTGGCAGTTCATGAGGATGCAGTGAGGTGGATTACCTGTGAAGAGTTGCAATCCCGTTTCCAGAGGAGTGACTCCCCACGGGTGTCTTGCGGGACATAGAGAAGATGGACATGCTGAGGCATCTGTGCCGGCCTTCTCTGGGGGAGGTGAGTTATGCAAACAAGCCCTTTGGTCGCTCTTTTCCCTCTTTTGGGAATGTGCAAAGCGATAGTGTTTCTGCCGGAGGGCATGACGCGGCCGGCCCGTGTGGCATGCAGGCCTTTCGAATAGCCAGAGCTTTATCCAGAGCAGTCCGTTGGCGGGGCAGAGAAGGGGGCACTGTTGCCATCCCTGGTGCGCTGCCAAGGCCAGCCACTGTTCCCTTTCAGGCTTCCAAGTCCCCTCACATGGCAGAGGTCTTCCGTTGCAAGTCTGTCTGTGGTCCTCGGGGACCATGCCTTTGATCACTGTGAGTTCCTCGGTGCTGCCACTGTGGCAGTGGAGAATTTCCAGGATGCCTCAGGTGGGATCAGCATCTTCAAAGCAGACAGGCTTGCAGTCTGTCTTCCCTGGTGTTCAGTGTTCCCGTGTTCGGAAGATGTCTGTGTCTTCCAGTAGGGACGCGTCGCCCTGCTGGCTGGAGTAGGGCACGGTGGACGAGGCTGTTGAGCGTTTGAGCGGTTCCTTAGGGGTCAGGGCCGCAAACCTTGCAGGATGGGAGCTGCCTGAGACATGGCCGGGAAGGTGGCCTAGTTTCCGCTGTGGGGTTCCAACATGGGTCATGGCTGCTGAAGCCCACTGCTTCCTGTGGTGGGCATTCCCACGGGTCCAAGGAAAGTGATTAGGCCTAGTTGGCGAGAAGTTGCACTTTGTTCGATGTTCTTTAGCCCCTTGAGAGGTTTCAGGCTGCATCTTGCCAGTAGAATGCTGTAGGTCGGTGTCGGCTCACCCATGGGAGTTCCCTTGCTTCCGAAAGTGCTGGGAGTGACCCCAAGTGCACATCAGATGTGCTGGTAGCTGGCAGGCTCTCGAGTTGCACGTAGATGTCACACCCACGGCCGGGAGGCAGGTCTCGTCCAGTCTTTGTGCTCTGGTCAGAAGGCGTGGCTGTGGGAGAGTGGGAGTCCGTGGAGTATTTCAACAGCCCCTGGGGGTTAAAGTTTGCATGCGGCCTCTGGAAGCTGACAGGGGGCTTTCTCCTTTCAGTTGGGGGTCTAGCCAGGGTGTTGTTATACACAACTATGGCGTTTACCGTTGGACGCCTCTTCACAGGGCTACAGGGACACACAGAGACCAAGACGCGTAGTCAGCGGCACACAGAGAAACCCACAAGAGCGTCTGCGTGCGCAGTCACAGTCACACACGCCCACACGCGTGAACACACAAATACAGCCTCTCACACACCGGCCAATGTATGTGCCTAACTTCCTGCAGTCGTACTATCAGACATGCAGTCAATTCTCGGTAAGGGATAGAGGTCCTTGGGAAGCAGTTTCAGAGCTCAAGCCCAGGTAAATGTTTGTATGGATCATGTCCTCTGAGGACACCAGTCCACTTCCCAGGTGCAGTTGCTGGGCAAGCCTCGCCGTCGGCAACACAAAGAATATCTTCGTGTGCTCTGATGACTGGAGGTGCTAAGAAGAACTGGAAAAAGTGAGGCGGGGCCATGTTCCCGAGCATGGTCGCGGATAACTCAGGACGGTAGGTATTCAACCACCCCAAGATGTGCCATTAGATATTAGGTTTTCCTCAGATGGGCCCAATGGCTGCAAGAGTGGCTTGATTGTTCGTCTTGTTGAGTGGCCTGAGGGCTATGGATTCTCCAGGCTTTTGGGGTACCCCAGGCTCATGGCTCCCCTGCAGAGCCCCACGCACTGCCCGGTTGTGTTCTGCAGCATCCCAGCATGTGCTTGGATCGATGATGACACCCTTGTATGCATTCCTTGGAAACTCTGAACAGAATGGGTGAGAACACTCTACCGTCTCCATATCGAAACTGAGGTTCAGCACGTTTCCTCTCTCGGGTGTAGGGGACTGTTAGGAGTGAGGGCCCGTGTCCCCTGCCGACATGCACGCAAACACCACCAAGGACTCCAGTATTGGAGGGGCTCCTGTCTGAGGGTCGACCGTGTCTGCACATAAGCTGGCTTATCTGTGTATCCCGGGTCCCTGCTGAAAGGCGGTTGAAGGAATGCGAGGGGGCAGGCTCTCTTGCTGGTCTTAAGAGTCGGGGTGTGTGCCGGTCTAGGCCCAGTGTGCTTGCCGTTGGATAGGTGTGTTTTGGCCAGGATCACGCTTTGTGCATGCTGTTTCGTGTGTTTATTTTGGAAGCCAAAATGAGCAAGCGTCCCTGGTTTGTGCCTGGAGCCTGAGGCCAGGCCTGTGGCCCTCCCTGTCCTAGTGTTTTGCACAGTGAGGTTTTTGAGTCCCTAGTGAGGCTGGAGAATTGGGCGGGGTTGGGCTCGGGTTGGGCGTCGGCGGAAAGGGGCTGATGGATTAGGCCACACTGCTGCCCTTGTCTGCTCCTCTACTTTAACACCCAGCACAGTGTTGGTGCCAAGTGGGGCATCGTGGAGTGGGGTGAGGATCGAGTGCTGCATTTAAACCTGCGTGGTCGCTGATGGCCTGGACAGGAAGGTAAGGGATGATGAGGACCGGTCCTTTGTGAGGTCGTGGAATAGGCTGTCATAATTGGGTTGCAGGTGCTGGCCTTGGCTTCCCAAGGATGAGTCGTGTTCGTGATGGGCTGGCATCAGCTGCCTATGGAGGGGGTGGCTTTGGCAGTTCAAGTGCATGAGGTGAGGTAGGTAACCTGTGTAGAGTTATCATCCCATTGCCGGAGGAATGACACCCAAAGGGTGTCTTGGGGGACGTAGAGAAGATCGACATTGTGAGGCGTCTGTGCCGGCCTCCTTGGAGGTAGGTGAGTTATGCGATCAACCCTATTGGCTGCTTTCTTCCCTTGTTTGGGAATGTGCAAAGCAAAAGTGTTTCTCCCGGGGGGGCATGACACTGCCAGCCAGTTTGGCATGCAGGCCGTTCGAACAGCCTGAGGTTTATCTGCCGCAGTCCGTGGGTGGGGCAGAGATGGGGGCACTGTTGCGATGCCAGGTGTGCTGTCGTGGACAGCCACTGTGCCCTTTCAAGTTTCCAGGTCCCCTCGTGTGGCAGAGGTCTTCCGTTGAAAGTCTGTCTGTGGTCCTCAGGAACAGTGCATTTGATCGCTGTGAGTTCCTCGGTAGTGTCGCTGTGGCAGTGGAGAATTGCCAGGATGCATGGGGTGGGGTGGGCATCATCAAAGCAGACAGGCTTGCGGTCTGTCTTCCCTGGTGTTCAGTGTCCCCGTGTTCGCATGATGTCTGTGGCTTCCAATAGTGTCGAGTCGCCCGCCATGCAGGAGGAGGGCACTTAGGAAGAGGCTGTGTATCATTTGAGCGTTTTCCCAGTTGTCAGGGCCACGAACCCTGCCAGTTGGAAACTTGCCGATACGTGGGTGAGGAGGTGGCCTAAATTCTGCTCTGGTGTTCCAACCTGTGTCATGGTTGCTGAAGCCCAACACTTCCCATTGTGGGCATTCCCATGGGGTCACGGAAAGTGATTTGGTCTAGTTGGTGAGAAGACGCACTTGGTCCGCAGTTCCTTAGCCCCTTGAGAAGTGCCGTGCTGCATCTTTCCTGTAGGCAACTGCAGGTCGCTATCAGCCCGCCCCTGGGAGGTTCCCTTGCTTCCAGGAGTGCTGGGAGTGACCCCAAGGGCACATGAGATGTGCTGGTAGGTGGCAGGGTCTCCAGGTCCACATAGATGTGACAGCCACGGCCGGGAGGCAGGTCTCGTCCAGTCTTTGTGCTTTGGTCAGAAGGCGTGGCTGTGAGAGAGCGGGAGTCTGTGGACTATTTCAACAGTCCCTGGGGGTCAAAGTTCGCATGTGGCCTCTTGAAGCTGACAGGGGTCTTTCTCCTTTCAGTTGGGGGTCCAACCAGGATGGTGTGTATAAACTATGGCGTTTACTGTTGGAGGCGTCTGCAGAGGGCCACAGGGACACCCAGAGACCAAGACGCGTATTCAGCGGCACACACCGGAACCCACGAGTGCATCTTCGTGCGCAGTCACAGTCACACACGCCCACACGCGTGAATACACACATACAGCGTCTCACACCCTGGCCAACATACATGCCTAACTTTCTCCAGTCGTGCTGTGAGACACGCAATCAGTTTTCCGTAAGGGATAGTGGTACTTGGGAAGCAGGTTCTGGGCTCACACGCAGGTAAGTTTTCACAAGAATCATGTTCTCTGAGGACTCTGGTGCAATTCAGAAGCCTGCCTGATTTCTGTCCACTTCTCAGGTGCAGTTGCAGGGTAAGGCTGGCCGTCGGCAAAGACAAGAAGACCTTCGTGTTGTCTGATAACTGGATGTGCTAAGGGGAACTGGAAAAAGTGGAGCAGGCGCACGTTGCTGAGCGTGGCTGGGGATAACTCAGGACAGTAGCATTCACCCATACTAAGATGTGCCATTGGATATTAGGTTTTCCTCAGATGGGTCCAATGGCTGCAAGAGTGGATTGATTGTTGGTCTTGCTGAGTGGCTTGAGGACTGTGGATTCCCCAGGCTGTTGGAGTACTTCTGGGTCATGGCTCCTCTGCAGAGCCCCACGGCCTGCCCGTTTGTGTTCTGCAGCGTCCCAGCATGTGCTTGGATCGATGATGACACCCTTGTATGCATTCCTTGGAAAATCTGAACAAAATGAGTGAGAAAGCTCTACGGTCTCCACATGGAAACTGAGGTCCAGCAGGTTTCCTCTCGGGGGTAGGGGACAGTTAGCAGTGAGGACCAACATCCCCTGCTGACATGCATGCAAATACCACTAAGGGCTCTCGCATTGGAGGGGCTCCTGTCTGAGGGTCGACTGTGTCTGCCCATAAGCTGGGTCATCTATGAATCCGTGGTCCCTGCTAAAAGGCCGTGAGGGAATGCAAGGGGGCAGGCTCTCCTGCTAGTCTTCAGAGTCAGAGTGTGTGCTGGTGTGGGCCCAGTGAGCTTTCAGATTGGAGAAGTGTGTTTTGACCAGGATCATGCTTTGTGCATGCCGCTTCGGTGGTTGATTTTGGAAGCCAAAATGAGCAAGGTTCCCTGGTTGGAGCCTGCAGCCTCAGGCCAGGCCTGTGGCCCTCTCTGTTGTTGTGTTTGGTGCGGTGAGGTTCTTGAGTGCCAGGTGGGGCTGGAGTAGTGGGCGGGGGTTGGATGGAATTTGGTGATGGTGGAAGGGGGCTGATGGATTAGGCCTCGGTGCTGCCCCTGAAGCTGCCAGCACACTGTTGGCGCTATGTGGATCATCGTGGAGTGGGGCGACGATCGAGTGCTGCATTTAAGCCTGCGTAGTGGCTGCTGCCCTGGAGAGAAAGGTAAGGTATCATGAGGACAGGTCCTGTGTGATGTCGTGGGATGGGCTGTCATCATTGGGTTGCAGGCGCTGGCCTCGGCTTCCCAAGGATGTGTCTTGTTCGTGATGGCCTGGCATCAGCTGCCTATGGTGGGGATGGCTTTGGCAGTTCATGAGGATGCAGTGAGGTGGGTTACCTGTGAAGAGTTGCAATCCCGTTTCCAGAGGAGTGACTCCCCACGGGTGTCTTGCGGGACATAGAGAAGATGGACATGCTGAGGCATCTGTGCCGGCCTTCTCTGGGGGAGGTGAGTTATGCAAACAAGCCCTTTGGTCGCTCTTTTCCCTCTTTTGGGAATGTGCAAAGCGATAGTGTTTCTGCCGGAGGGCATGACGCGGCCGGCCCATGTGGCATGCAGGCCTTTCGAATAGCCAGAGCTTTATCCAGAGCAGTCCGTTGGCGGGGCAGAGAAGGGGGCACTGTTGCCATCCCTGGTGCACTGCCAAGGCCAGCCACTGTTCCCTTTCAGGCTTCCAAGTCCCCTCACATGGCAGAGGTCTTCCGTTGAAAGTATATCTGTGGTCCTCGGGGACCATGCCTTTGATCACTGTGAGTTCCTCGGTGCTGCCACTGTGGCAGTGGAGAATTTCCAGGACGCCTCAGGTGGGATCAGCATCTTCAAAGCAGACAGGCTTGTGGTCTGTCTTCCCTGGTGTTCAGTGTTCCCGTGTTCGGAAGATGTCTGTGTCTTCCAGTAGGGACGCGTCGCCCTGCTGGCTGGAGTAGGGCCCGGTGGACGAGGCTGTTGAGCGTTTGAGCGGTTCCTTAGGGGTCAGGGCCGCAAACCTTGCAGGATGGGAGCTGCCTGAGACATGGCCGGGAAGGTGGCCTAGTTTCCGCTGTGGGGTTCCAACATGGGTCATGGCTGCTGAAGCCCACTGCTTCCTGTGGTGGGCATTCCCACGGGTCCAAGGAAAGTGATTAGGCCTAGTTGGCGAGAAGTTGCACTTTGTTCGATGTTCTTTAGCCCATTGAGTGGTTTTAGGCTGCATCTTGCCAGTAGAATGCTGTAGGTCGGTGTCGGCTCACCCATGGGAGTTCCCTTGCTTCCGAAAGTGCTGGGAGTGACCCCAAGTGCACATCAGATGTGCTGGTAGCTGGCAGGTTCTCGAGTTCCATGTAGATGTCACACCCACGGCCGGGAGGCAGGTCTCGTCCAGTCTTTGTGCTCTGGTCAGAAGGCGTGGCTGTGGGAGAGTGGGAGTCCGTGGAGTATTTCAACAGCCCCTGGGGGTTAAAGTTTGCATGCGGCCTCTGGAAGCTGACAGGGGGCTTTCTCCTTTCAGTTGGGGGCCTAGCCAGGGTGTTGTGTATAAACTATGGCGTTTACCGTTGGACGCCTCTTCACAGGGCTACAGGGACACACAGAGACCAAGACGCGTAGTCAGCGGCACACAGAGAAACCCACAAGAGCGTCTGCGTGCGCAGTCACAGTCACACACGCCCACACGCGTGAACACACAAATACAGCCTCTCACACACCGGCCAATGTATGTGCCTAACTTCCTGCAGTCGTACTATCAGACATGCAGTCAATTCTCGGTAAGGGATAGAGGTCCTTGGGAAGCAGTTTCAGAGCTCAAGCCCAGGTAAATGTTTGTATGGATCATGTCCTCTGAGGACACCAGTCCACTTCCCAGGTGCAGTTGCTGGGCAAGCCTCGCCGTCGGCAACACAAAGAATATCTTCGTGTGCTCTGATGACTGGAGGTGCTAAGAAGAACTGGAAAAAGTGAGGCGGGGCCATGTTCCCGAGCATGGTCGCGGATAACTCAGGACGGTAGGTATTCAACCACCCCAAGATGTGCCATTAGATATTAGGTTTTCCTCAGATGGGCCCAATGGCTGCAAGAGTGGCTTGATTGTTCGTCTTGTTGAGTGGCCTGAGGGCTATGGATTCTCCAGGCTTTTGGGGTACCCCAGGCTCATGGCTCCCCTGCAGAGCCCCACGCACTGCCCGGTTGTGTTCTGCAGCATCTCAGCATGTGCTTGGATCGATGATGACACCCTTGTATGCATTCCTTGGAAACTCTGAACAGAATGGGTGAGAACACTCTACCGTCTCCATATCGAAACTGAGGTTCAGCACGTTTCCTCTCTCGGGTGTAGGGGACTGTTAGGAGTGAGGGCCAGTGTCCCCTGCCGACATGCACGCAAACACCACCAAGGACTCCAGTATTGGAGGGGCTCCTGTCTGAGGGTCGACCGTGTCTGCACATAAGCTGGCTTATCTGTATATCCCGGGTCCCTGCTGAAAGGCGGTTGAAGGAATGCGAGGGGGCAGGCTCTCTTGCTGGTCTTAAGAGTCGGGGTGTGTGCCGGTCTAGGCCCAGTGTGCTTGCCGTTGGATAGGTGTGTTTTGGCCAGGATCACGCTTCGTGCATGCTGTTTCGTGTGTTTATTTTGGAAGCCAAAATGAGCAAGCGTCCCTGGTTTGTGCCTGGAGCCTGAGGCCAGGCCTGTGGCCCTCCCTGTCCTAGTGTTTTGCACAGTGAGGTTTTTGAGTCCCTAGTGAGGCTGGAGAATTGGGCGGGGTTGGGCTCGGGTTGGGCGTCGGCGGAAAGGGGCTGATGGATTAGGCCACACTGCTGCCCTTGTCTGCTCCTCTACTTTAACACCCAGCACAGTGTTGGTGCCAAGTGGGGCATCGTGGAGTGGGGTGAGGATCGAGTGCTGCATTTAAACCTGCGTGGTCGCTGATGGCCTGGACAGGAAGGTAAGGGATGATGAGGACCGGTCCTTTGTGAGGTCGTGGAATAGGCTGTCATAATTGGGTTGCAGGTGCTGGCCTTGGCTTCCCAAGGATGAGTCGTGTTCGTGATGGGCTGGCATCAGCTGCCTATGGAGGGGGTGGCTTTGGCAGTTCAAGTGCATGAGGTGAGGTAGGTAACCTGTGTAGAGTTATCATCTCATTGCCGGAGGAATGACACCCAAAGGGTGTCTTGGGGGACGTAGAGAAGATCGACATTGTGAGGCGTCTGTGCCGGCCTCCTTGGAGGTAGGTGAGTTATGCGATCAACCCTATTGGCTGCTTTCTTCCCTTGTTTGGGAATGTGCAAAGCAAAAGTGTTTCTCCCGGGGGGGCATGACACTGCCAGCCAGTTTGGCATGCAGGCCGTTCGAACAGCCTGAGGTTTATCTGCCGCAGTCCGTGGGTGGGGCAGAGATGGGGGCACTGTTGCGATGCCAGGTGTGCTGTCGTGGACAGCCACTGTGCCCTTTCAAGTTTCCAGGTCCCCTCGTGTGGCAGAGGTCTTCCGTTGAAAGTCTGTCTGTGGTCCTCAGGAACAGTGCATTTGATCGCTGTGAGTTCCTCGGTAGTGTCGCTGTGGCAGTGGAGAATTGCCAGGATGCATGGGGTGGGGTGGGCATCATCAAAGCAGACAGGCTTGCGGTCTGCCTTCCCTGGTGTTCAGTGTCCCCGTGTTCGCATGATGTCTGTGGCTTCCAATAGTGTCGAGTCGCCCGCCATGCGGGAGGAGGGCACTTAGGAAGAGGCTGTGTATCATTTGAGCGTTTTCCCAGTTGTCAGGGCCACGAACCCTGCCAGTTGGAAACTTGCCGATACGTGGGCGAGGTGGTGGCCTAAATTCTGCTCTGGTGTTCCAACCTGTGTCATGGCTGCTGAAGCCCAACACTTCTCATTGTGGGCATTCCCACGGGGTCACGGAAAGTGATTTGGTCTAGTTGGTGAGAAGACGCACTTTGTCCGCAGTTCCTTAACCCTTGAGAAGTGCCGTGCTGCATCTTTCCTGTAGGCAACTGCAGGTCGCTATCAGCCCGCCCCTGGGAGGTTCCCTTGCTTCCAGGAGTGCTGGGAGTGACCCCAAGGGCACATCAGATGTGCTGGTAGGTGGCAGGGTCTCCAGGTCCACATAGATGTGACAGCCACGGCCGGGAGGCAGGTCTCGTCCAGTCTTTGTGCTTTGGTCAGAAGGCGTGGCTGTGAGAGAGCGGGAGTCTGTGGACTATTTCAACAGTCCCTGGGGGTCAAAGTTCGCATGTGGCCTCTTGAAGCTGACAGGGGTCTTTCTCCTTTCAGTTGGGGGTCCAACCAGGATGGTGTGTATAAACTATGGCGTTTACTGTTGGAGGTGTCTGAAGAGGGGCACAGGGACACCCAGAGACCAAGACGCGTATTCAGCGGCACACACCGGAACCCACGAGTGCATCTTCTTGCTCAGTCACAGTCACAGACGCCCACACGCGTGAATACACACATACAGCTTCTCACACACCGGCCAGCATACATGCCTAACTTCCTCCAGTCGTGCTATGAGACACGCAATCAGTTTTCGGTAAGGGATAGTGGTACTTGGGAAGCAGGTTCCGGGCTGACACGCAGGTAAATTTTCACAAGAATCATGTTCTCTGAGGAGTCTGGTGCAATTCAGAAGCCTGCATGATTTCTGTCCACTTCTCAGGTGCAGTTGCAGGGTAAGGCTGGCCGTCGGCAAAGACAAGAAGACCTTCGTGTTGTCTGATAACTGGATGTGCTAAGAGGAACTGGAAAAAGTGGAGCAGGCGCACGTTGCTGAGCGTGGCTGGGGATAACTCAGGACAGTAGCATTCACCCATACTAAGATGTGCCATTGGATATTAGGTTTTCCTCAGATGGGTCCAATGGCTGCAAGAGTGGATTGATTGTTGGTCTTGCTGAGTGGCTTGAGGACTGTGGATTCCCCAGGCTGTTGGAGTACTTCTGGGTCATGGCTCCTCTGCAGAGCCCCACGGCCTGCCCGTTTGTGTTCTGCAGCGTCCCAGCATGTGCTTGGATCGATGATGACACCCTTGTATGCATTCCTTGGAAAATCTGAACAAAATGAGTGAGAAAGCTCTACGGTCTCCTCATCGAACCTGAGGTCCAGCAGGTTTCCTCTCGGGGGTAGGAGACAGTTAGGAGTGAGGGCCAACATCCCCTGCTGACATGCATGCAAACACCACTAAGGGCTCTAGCATTGGAGGGGCTCCTGTCTGAGGGTCGACCGTGTCTGCCCATAAGCTGGGTCATCTATGAATCCGTGGTCCCTGCTAAAAGGCCGTGAGGGAATGAAAGGGGGCAGGCTCTCCTGCTAGTCTTCAGAGTCAGAGTGTGTGCTGGTGTGGGCCCAGTGAGCTTTCAGCTTGGAGAAGTGTGTTTTGACCAGGATCATGCTTTGTGCATGCCGCTTCGGTGGTTGATTTTGGAAGCCAAAATGAGCAAGGTTCCCTGGTTGGAGCCTGCAGCCTCAGGCCAGGCCTGTGGCCCTCTCTGTTGTTGTGTTTGGTGCGGTGAGGTTCTTGAGTGCCAGGTGGGGCTGGAGCAGTGGGCGGGGGTTGGATGGAATTTGGTGATGGCGGAAGGGGGCTGATGGATTAGGCCTCGGTGCTGCCCCTGAAGCTGCCAGCACACTGTTGGCGCTATGTGGATCATCGTGGAGTGGGGTGACGATCGAGTGCTGCATTTAAGCCTGTGTAGTGGCTGCTGCCCTGGAGAAAAGGTAAGGTATCATAAGGACAGGTCCTGTGTGATGTCGTGGGATGGGCTGTCATCATTGGGTTGCAGGCGCTGGCCTCGGCTTCCCAAGGATGTGTCTTGTTCGTGATGGCCTGGCATCAGCTGCCTATGGTGGGGATGGCTTTGGCAGTTCATGAGGATGCAGTGAGGTAGGTTACCTGTGAAGAGTTGCAATCCCGTTTCCAGAGGAGTGACTCCCCACGGGTGTCTTGCGGGACATAGAGAAGATGGACATGCTGAGGCATCTGTGCCGGCCTTCATGGGGGGAGGTGAGTTATGCAAACAAGCCCTTTGGTCACTCTTTTCCCTTTTTTGCGAATGTGCAAAGCGATAGTGTTTCTGCCGGAGGGCATGACGCGGCCGGCCCGTGTGGCATGCAGGCCTTTCGAATAGCCAGAGCTTTATCCAGAGCAGTCCGTTGACGGGGCAGAGAAGGGGGCACTGTTGCCATCCCTGGTGCGCTGCCAAGGCCAGCCACTGTTCCCTTTCAGGCTTCCAAGTCCCCTCACATGGCAGAGGTCTTCCGTTGCAAGTCTGTCTGTGGTCCTCGGGGACCATGCCTTTAATCACTGTGAGTTCCTCGGTGCTGCCACTGTGGCAGTGGA
The DNA here is from genome assembly GCF_965194805.1 of Balaenoptera borealis. Lineage (NCBI taxonomy): Eukaryota > Metazoa > Chordata > Mammalia > Artiodactyla > Balaenopteridae > Balaenoptera > Balaenoptera borealis. Next base: position 127,584,286 of record NC_138866.1, read on the forward strand.
GAATTTCCAGGATGCCTCAGGTGGGATCAGCATCTTCAAAGCAGACAGGCTTGCGGTCTGTCTTCCCTGGTGTTCAGTGTTCCCGTGTTCGGAAGATGTCTGTGGCTTCCAGTAGGGACGCGTCGCCCTGCTGGCTGGAGTAGGGCACGGTGGACGAGGCTGTTGAGCGTTTGAGCGGTTCCTTAGGGGTCAGGGCCGCAAACCTTGCAGGATGGGAGCTGCCTGAGACATGGCCGGGAAGGTGGCCTAGTTTCCGCTGTGGGGTTCCAACATGGGTCATGGCTGCTGAAGCCCACTGCTTCCTGTGGTGGGCATTCCCACGGGTCCAAGGAAAGTGATTAGGCCTAGTTGGCGAGAAGTTGCACTTTGTTCGATGTTCTTTAGCCCCTTGAGTGGTTTCAGGCTGCATCTTGCCAGTAGAATGCTGTAGGTCGGTGTCGGCTCACCCATGGGAGTTCCCTTGCTTCCGAAAGTGCTGGGAGTGACCCCAAGTGCACATCAGATGCGCTGGTAGCTGGCAGGTTCTCGAGTTGCACGTAGATGTCACACCCACGGCCGGGAGGCAGGTCTCGTCCAGTCTTTGTGCTCTGGTCAGAAGGCGTGGCTGTGGGAGAGTGGGAGTCCGTGGAGTATTTCAACAGCCCCTGGGGGTTAAAGTTTGCATGCGGCCTCTGGAAGCTGACAGGGGGCTTTCTCCTTTCAGTTGGGGGCCTAGCCAGGGTGTTGTGTATAAACTATGGCGTTTACCGTTGGACGCCTCTTCACAGGGCTACAGGGACACACAGAGACCAAGACGCGTAGTCAGCGGCACACAGAGAAACCCACAAGAGCGTCTGCGTGCACAGTCACAGTCACACACGCCCACACGCGTGAACACACAAATACAGCCTCTCACACACCGGCCAATGTATGTGCCTAACTTCCTGCAGTCGTACTATCAGACATGCAGTCAATTCTCGGTAAGGGATAGAGGTCCTTGGGAAGCAGTTTCAGAGCTCAAGCCCAGGTAAATGTTTGTATGGATCATGTCCTCTGAGGACACCAGTCCACTTCCCAGGTGCAGTTGCTGGGCAAGCCTCGCCGTCGGCAACACAAAGAATATCTTCGTGTGCTCTGATGACTGGAGGTGCTAAGAAGAACTGGAAAAAGTGAGGCGGGGCCATGTTTCCGAGCATGGTCGCGGATAACTCAGGACGGTAGGTATTCAACCACCCCAAGATGTGCCATTAGATATTAGGTTTTCCTCAGATGGGCCCAATGGCTGCAAGAGTGGCTTGATTGTTCGTCTTGTTGAGTGGCCTGAGGGCTATGGATTCTCCAGGCTTTTGGGGTACCCCAGGCTCATGGCTCCCCTGCAGAGCCCCACGCACTGCCCGGTTGTGTTCTGCAGCATCTCAGCATGTGCTTGGATCGATGATGACACCCTTGTATGCATTCCTTGGAAACTCTGAACAGAATGGGTGAGAACACTCTACCGTCTCCATATCGAAACTGAGGTTCAGCACGTTTCCTCTCTCGGGTGTAGGGGACTGTTAGGAGTGAGGGCCAGTGTCCCCTGCCGACATGCACGCAAATACCACCAAGAACTCCAGTATTGGAGGGGCTCCTGTCTGAGGATCGACCGTGTCTGCACATAAGCTGGCTTATCTGTGTATCCCGGGTCCCTGCTGAAAGGCGGTTGAAGGAATGCGAAGGGGCAGGCTCTCTTGCTGGTCTTAAGAGTCGGGGTGTGTGCCGGTCTAGGCCCAGTGTGCTTGCCATTGGATAGGTGTGTTTTGGCCAGGATCACGCTTCGTGCATGCTGTTTCGTGTGTTTATTTTGGAAGCCAAAATGAGCAAGCGTCCCTGGTTTGTGCCTGGAGCCTGAGGCCAGGCCTGTGGCCCTCCCTGTCCTAGTGTTTTGCACAGTGAGGTTTTTGAGTCCCTAGTGAGGCTGGAGAATTGGGCGGGGTTGGGCTCGGGTTGGGCGTCGGCGGAAAGGGGCTGATGGATTAGGCCACACTGCTGCCCTTGTCTGCTCCTCTACTTTAACACCCAGCACAGTGTTGGTGCCAAGTGGGGCATCGTGGAGTGGGGTGAGGATCGAGTGCTGCATTTAAACCTGCGTGGTCGCTGATGGCCTGGACAGGAAGGTAAGGGATGATGAGGACAGGTCCTTTGTGAGGTCGTGGAATAGGCTGTCATAATTGGGTTGCAGGTGCTGGCCTTGGCTTCCCAAGGATGAGTCGTGTTCGTGATGGGCTGGCATCAGCTGCCTATGGAGGGGGTGGCTTTGTCAGTCAAGTGCATGAGGTGAGGTAGGTAACCTGTGTACAGTTGTCATCCCATTGCCGGAGGAATGACACCCAAAGGGTGTCTTGGGAGACGTAGAGAAGATCGACATTGTGAGGCGTCTGTGCCGGCCTCCTTGGAGGTAGGTGAGTTATGCGAACATCCCTATTGGCTGCTTTCTTCCCTTGTTTGGGAATGTGCAAAGCAAAAGTGTTTCTCCCGGGAGGGCATGACACCGCCAGCCAGTTTGGCATGCAGGCCGTTCGAACAGCCTGAGGTTTATCTGCAGCAGTCCGTGGGTGGGGCAGAGATGGGGGCACTGTTGTGAAGCCAGGTGTGCTGTCGTGGACAGCCACTGTGCCCTTTCAAGCTTCCAGGTCCCCTCGTGTGGCAGAGGTCTTCCATTGAAATTCTGTCTGTGGTCCTCAGGAACAGTGCATTTGATCGCTGTGAGTTCCTCGGTAGTGTCTCTGTGGCAGTGGAGAATTGCCAGGATGCATGGGGTGGAGTGGGCATCATCAAAGCAGACAGGCTTGCGGTCTGTCTTCCCTGGTGTTCAGTGTCCCCGTGTTCGCATGATGTCTGTGGCTTCCAATAGTGTCGAGTCGCCCGGCATGCAGGAGGAGGGCACTTAGGAAGAGGCTGTGTATCATTTGAGCGTTTTCCCAGTTGTCAGGGCCACGAACCCTGCCAGTTGGAAACTTGCCGATACGTGGGCGAGGTGGTGGCCTAAATTCTGCTCTGGTGTTCCAACCTGTGTCATGGTTGCTGAAGCCCAACACTTCCCATTGTGGGCATTCCCACGGGGTCACGGAGAGTGATTTGGTCTAGTTGGTGAGAAGACGCACTTGGTCCGCAGTTCCTTAGCCCCTTGAGAAGTGCCGTGCTGCATCTTTCCTGTAGGCAACTGCAGGTCGCTATCAGCCCGCCCCTGGGAGGTTCCCTTGCTTCCGGGAGTGCTGAGAGTGACCCCAAGGGCACATGAGATGTGCTGGTAGGTGGCAGGGTCTCCAGGTCCACATAGATGTGACAGCCACGGCCGGGAGGCAGGTCTCGTCCAGTCTTTGTGCTTTGGTCGGAAGGCGTGGCTGTGAGAGAGCGGGAGTCTGTGGACTATTTCAACAGTCCCTGGGGGTCAAAGTTCGCATGTGGCCTCTTGAAGCTGACAGGGGTCTTTCTCCTTTCAGTTGGGGGTCCAACCAGGATGGTGTGTATAAACTATGGCGTTTACTGTTGGAGGTGTCTGAAGAGGGGCACAGGGACACCCAGAGACCAAGACGCGTATTCAGCGGCACACACCGGAACCCACGAGTGCATCTTCTTGCTCAGTCACAGTCACAGACGCCCACACGCGTGAATACACACATACAGCGTCTCACACACCGGCCAACATACATGCCTAACTTCCTCCAGTCGTGCTATGAGACACGCAATCAGTTTTCGGTAAGGGATAGTGGTACTTGGGAAGCAGGTTCCGGGCTGACACGCAGGTAAATTTTCACAAGAATCATGTTCTCTGAGGAGTCTGGTGCAATTCAGAAGCCTGCATGATTTCTGTCCACTTCTCAGGTGCAGTTGCAGGGTAAGGCTGGCCGTCGGCAAAGACAAGAAGACCTTCGTGTTGTCTGATAACTGGATGTGCTAAGAGGAACTGGAAAAAGTGGAGCAGGCGCGCGTTGCTGAGCGTGGCTGTGGATAACTCAGGACAGTAGCATTCACCCATACTAAGATGTGCCATTGGATATTAGGTTTTCCTCAGATGGGTCCAATGGCTGCAAGAGTGGATTGATTGTTGGTCTTGCTGAGTGGCTTGAGGACTGTGGATTCCCCAGGCTGTTGGAGTACTTCTGGGTCATGGCTCCTCTGCAGAGCCCCACGGCCTGCCCGTTTGTGTTCTGCAGCGTCCCAGCATGTGCTTGGATCGATGATGACACCCTTGTATGCATTCCTTGGAAAATCTGAACAAAATGAGTGAGAAAGTTCTACGGTCTCCTCATCGAAACTGAGGTCCAGCAGGTTTCCTCTCGGGGGTAGGGGACAGTTAGGAGTGAGGGCCAACATCCCCTGCTGACATGCATGCAAACACCACTAAGGGCTCTAGCATTGGAGGGGCTCCTGTCTGAGGGTCGACCGTGTCTGCCCATAAGCTGGGTCATCTATGAATCCGTGGTCCCTGCTAAAAGGCCGTGAGGGAATGCAAGGGGGCAGGCTCTCCTGCTAGTCTTTAGAGTCAGAGTGTGTGCTGGTGTGGGCCCAGTGAGCTTTCAGCTTGGAGAAGTGTGTTTTGACCAGGATCATGCTTTGTGCATGCCGCTTCGGTGGTTGATTTTGGAAGCCAAAATGAGCAAGGTTCCCTGGTTGGAGCCTGCAGCCTCAGGCCAGGCCTGTGGCCCTCTCTGTTGTTGTGTTTGGTGCGGTGAGGTTCTTGAGTGCCAGGTGGGGCTGGAGCAGTGGGCGGGGGTTGGATGGAATTTGGTGATGGCGGAAGGGGGCTGATGGATTAGGCCTCGGTGCTGCCCCTGAAGCTGCCAGCACACTGTTGGCGCTATGTGGATCATCGTGGAGTGGGGTGACGATCGAGTGCTGCATTTAAGCCTGTGTAGTGGCTGCTGCCCTGGAGAAAAGGTAAGGTATCATGAGGACAGGTCCTGTGTGATGTCGTGGGATGGGCTGTCATCATTGGGTTGCAGGCGCTGGCCTCGGCTTCCCAAGGATGTGTCTTGTTCGTGATGGCCTGGCATCAGCTGCCTATGGTGGGGATGGCTTTGGCAGTTCATGAGGATGCAGTGAGGTGGATTACCTGTGAAGAGTTGCAATCCCGTTTCCAGAGGAGTGACTCCCCACGGGTGTCTTGCGGGACATAGAGAAGATGGACATGCTGAGGCATCTGTGCCGGCCTTCTCTGGGGGAGGTGAGTTATGCAAACAAGCCCTTTGGTCGCTCTTTTCCCTCTTTTGGGAATGTGCAAAGCGATAGTGTTTCTGCCGGAGGGCATGACGCGGCCGGCCCGTGTGGCATGCAGGCCTTTCGAATAGCCAGAGCTTTATCCAGAGCAGTCCGTTGGCGGGGCAGAGAAGGGGGCACTGTTGCCATCCCTGGTGCGCTGCCAAGGCCAGCCACTGTTCCCTTTCAGGCTTCCAAGTCCCCTCACATGGCAGAGGTCTTCCGTTGCAAGTCTGTCTGTGGTCCTCGGGGACCATACCTTTGATCACTGTGAGTTCCTCGGTGCTGCCACTGTGGCAGTGGAGAATTTCCAGGATGCCTCAGGTGGGATCAGCATCTTCAAAGCAGACAGGCTTGCGGTCTGTCTTCCCTGGTGTTCAGTGTTCCCGTGTTCGGAAGATGTCTGTGGCTTCCAGTAGGGACGCGTCGCCCTGCTGGCTGGAGTAGGACACGGTGGACGAGGCTGTTGAGCGTTTGAGCGGTTCCTTAGGGGTCAGGGCCGCAAACCTTGCAGGATGGGAGCTGCCCGAGACATGGCCGGGAAGGTGGCCTAGTTTCCGCTGTGGGGTTCCAACATGGGTCATGGCTGCTGAAGCCCACTGCTTCCTGTGGTGGGCATTCCCACGGGTCCAAGGAAAGTGATTAGGCCTAGTTGGCGAGAAGTTGCACTTTGTTCGATGTTCTTTAGCCCCTTGAGTGGTTTCAGGCTGCATCTTGCCAGTAGAATGCTGTAGGTCGGTGTCGGCTCACCCATGGGAGTTCCCTTGCTTCCGAAAGTGCTGGGAGTGACCCCAAGTGCACATCAGATGTGCTGGTAGCTGGCAGGCTCTCGAGTTGCACGTAGATGTCACACCCACGGCCGGGAGGCAGGTCTCGTCCAGTCTTTGTGCTCTGGTCAGAAGGCGTGGCTGTGGGAGAGTGGGAGTCCGTGGAGTATTTCAACAGCCCCTGGGGGTTAAAGTTTGCATGCGGCCTCTGGAAGCTGACAGGGGGCTTTCTCCTTTCAGTTGGGGGCCTAGCCAGGGTGTTGTTATACACAACTATGGCGTTTACCGTTGGACGCCTCTTCACAGGGCTACAGGGACACACAGAGACCAAGACGCGTAGTCAGCGGCACACAGAGAAACCCACAAGAGCGTCTGCGTGCGCAGTCACAGTCACACACGCCCACACGCGTGAACACACAAATACAGCCTCTCACACACCGGCCAATGTATGTGCCTAACTTCCTGCAGTCGTACTATCAGACATGCAGTCAATTCTCGGTAAGGGATAGAGGTCCTTGGGAAGCAGTTTCAGAGCTCAAGCCCAGGTAAATGTTTGTATGGATCATGTCCTCTGAGGACACCAGTCCACTTCCCAGGTGCAGTTGCTGGGCAAGCCTCGCCGTCGGCAAAAACAAGAAGATCTTCGTGTGCTCTGATGACTGGAGGTGCTAAGAAGAACTAGAAAAAGTGAGGCGGGGCCATGTTTCCGAGCATGGTCGCAGATAACTCAGGACGGTAGGTATTCAACCACCCCAAGATGTGCCATTAGATATTAGGTTTTCCTCAGATGGGCCCAATGGCTGCAAGAGTGGCTTGATTGTTCGTCTTGTTGAGTGGCCTGAGGGCTATGGATTCTCCAGGCTTTTGGGGTACCCCAGGCTCATGGCTCCCCTGCAGAGCCCCGCACACTGCCCGGTTGTGTTCTGCAGCATCCCAGCATGTGCTTGGATCGATGATGACACCCTTGTATGCATTCCTTGGAAACTCTGAACAGAATGGGTGAGAACACTCTACCGTCTCCATATCGAAACTGAGGTTCAGCACGTTTCCTCTCTCGGGTGTAGGGGACTGTTAGGAGTGAGGGCCCGTGTCCCCTGACGACATGCACGCAAACACCACCAAGGACTCCAGTATTGGAGGGGCTCCTGTCTGAGGGTCGACCGTGTCTGCACATAAGCTGGCTTATCTGTGTATCCCGGGTCCCTGCTGAAAGGCGGTTGAAGGAATGCGAGGGGGCAGGCTCTCTTGCTGGTCTTAAGAGTCGGGGTGTGTGCCGGTCTAGGCCCAGTGTGCTTGCCATTGGATAGGTGTGTTTTGGCCAGGATCACGCTTCGTGCATGCTGTTTCGTGTGTTTATTTTGGAAGTCAAAATGAGCAAGCGTCCCTGGTTTGTGCCTGGAGCCTGAGGCCAGGCCTGTGGCCCTCCCTGTCCTAGCGTTTTGCACAGTGAGGTTTTTGAGTCCCTAGTGAGGCTGGAGAATTGGGCGGGGTTGGGCTCGGGTTGGGCGTCGGCGGAAAGGGGCTGATGGATTAGGCCACACTGCTGCCCTTGTCTGCTCCTCTACTTTAACACCCAGCACAGTGTTGGTGCCAAGTGGGGCATCGTGGAGTGGGGTGAGGATCGAGTGCTGCATTTAAACCTGCGTGGTCGCTGATGGCCTGGACAGGAAGGTAAGGGATGATGAGGACAGGTCCTTTGTGAGGTCGTGGAATAGGCTGTCATAATTGGGTTGCAGGTGCTGGCCTTGGCTTCCCAAGGATGAGTCGTGTTCGTGATGGGCTGGCATCAGCTGCCTATGGAGGGGGTGACTTTGGCAGTTCAAGTGCATGAGGTGAGGTAGGTAACCTGTGTACAGTTGTCATCCCATTGCCGGAGGAATGACACCCAAAGGGTGTCTTGGGAGACGTAGAGAAGATCGACATTGTGAGGCGTCTGTGCCGGCCTCCTTGGAGGTAGGTGAGTTATGCGAACATCCCTATTGGCTGCTTTCTTCCCTTGTTTGGGAATGTGCAAAGCAAAAGTGTTTCTCCCGGGGGGGCATGACACCGCCAGCCAGTTTGGCATGCAGGCCATTCGAACAGCCTGAGGTTTATCTTCAGCAGTCCGTGGGTGGGGCAGAGATGGGGGCACTGTTGTGATGCCAGGTGTGCTGTCGTGGACAGCCACTGTGCCCTTTCAAGCTTCCAGGTCCCCTCGTGTGGCAGAGGTCTTCCGTTGAAAGTCTGTCTGTGGTCCTCAGGAACAGTGCATTTGATCGCTGTGAGTTCCTCGGTAGTGTCGCTGTGGCAGTGGAGAATTGCCAGGATGCATGGGGTGGTGTGGGCATCATCAAAGCAGACAGGCTTGCGGTCTGTCTTCCCTGGTGTTCAGTGTCCCCGTGTTCACATGATGTCTGTGGCTTCCAATAGTGTCGAGTCGCCCTGCATGCAGGAGGAGGGCAGTTAGGAAGAGGCTGTGTATCATTTGAGCGTTTTCCCAGTTGTCAGGGCCACGAACCCTGCCAGTTGGAAACTTGCCGATACGTGGGTGAGGAGGTGGCCTAAATTCTGCTCTGGTGTTCCAACCTGTGTCATGGTTGCTGAAGCCCAACACTTCCCATTGTGGGCATTCCCATGGGGTCACAGAAAGTGATTTGGTCTAGTTGGTGAGAAGACGCACTTGGTCTGCAGTTCCTTAGCCCCTTGAGAAGTGCCGTGCTGCATCTTTCCTGTAGGCAACTGCAGATCGCTATCAGCCCGCCCCTGGGAGGTTCCCTTGCTTCCAGGAGTGCTGGGAGTGACCCCAAGGGCACATCAGATGTGCTGGTAGGTGGCAGGGTCTCCAGGTCCCCACAGATGTGACAGCCACGGCCGGGAGGCAGGTCTCGTCCAGTCTTTGTGCTTTGGTCAGAAGGCGTGGCTGTGAGAGAGCGGGAGTCTGTGGACTATTTCAACTGTCCCTGGGGGTCAAAGTTCGCATGTGGCCTCTTGAAGCTGACAGGGATCTTTCTCCTTTCAGTTGGGGGTCCAACCAGGATGGTGTGTATAAACTATGGCGTTTACTGTTGGAGGCGTCTGCAGAGGGGCACAGGGAAACCCAGAGACCAAGACGCGTATTCAGCGGCACACACCGGAACCCACGAGTGCATCTTCTTGCTCAGTCACAGTCACAGACGCCCACACGCGTGAATACACACATACAGCGTCTCACACACCGGCCAACATACATGCCTAACTTCCTCCAGTCGTGCTATGAGACACGCAATCAGTTTTCGGTAAGGGATAGTGGTACTTGGGAAGCAGGTTCCGGGCTGACATGCAGGTAAATTTTCACAAGAATCATGTTCTCTGAGGAGTCTCGTGCAATTCAGAAGCCTGCATGATTTCTGTCCACTTCTCAGGTGCAGTTGCAGGGTAAGGCTGGCCGTCGGCAAAGACAAGAAGACCTTCGTGTTGTCTGATAACTGGATGTGCTAAGAGGAACTGGAAAAAGTGGAGCAGGCGCGCGTTGCTGAGCGTGGCTGGGGATAACTCAGGACAGTAGCATTCACCCATACTAAGATGTGCCATTGGATATTAGGTTTTCCTCAGATGGGTCCAATGGCTGCAAGAGTGGATTGATTGTTGGTCTTGCTGAGTGGCTTGAGGACTGTGGATTCCCCAGGCTGTTGGAGTACTTCTGGGTCATGGCTCCTCTGCAGAGCCCCACGGCCTGCCCGTTTGTGTTCTGCAGCGTCCCAGCATGTGCTTGGATCGATGATGACACCCTTGTATGCATTCCTTGGAAAATCTGAACAAAATGAGTGAGAAAGTTCTACGGTCTCCTCATCGAAACTGAGGTCCAGCAGGTTTCCTCTCGGGGGTAGGGGACAGTTAGGAGTGAGGGCCAACATCCCCTGCTGACATGCATGCAAACACCACTAAGGGCTCTAGCATTGGAGGGGCTCCTGTCTGAGGGTCGACCGTGTCTGCCCATAAGCTGGGTCATCTATGAATCCGTGGTCCCTGCTAAAAGGCCGTGAGGGAATGCAAGGGGGCAGGCTCTCCTGCTAGTCTTTAGAGTCAGAGTGTGTGCTGGTGTGGGCCCAGTGAGCTTTCAGCTTGGAGAAGTGTGTTTTGACCAGGATCATGCTTTGTGCATGCCGCTTCGGTGGTTGATTTTGGAAGCCAAAATGAGCAAGGTTCCCTGGTTGGAGCCTGCAGCCTCAGGCCAGGCCTGTGGCCCTCTCTGTTGTTGTGTTTGGTGCGGTGAGGTTCTTGAGTGCCAGGTGGGGCTGGAGCAGTGGGCGGGGGTTGGATGGAATTTGGTGATGGCGGAAGGGGGCTGATGGATTAGGCCTCGGTGCTGCCCCTGAAGCTGCCAGCACACTGTTGGCGCTATGTGGATCATCGTGGAGTGGGGTGACGATCGAGTGCTGCATTTAAGCCTGTGTAGTGGCTGCTGCCCTGGAGAAAAGGTAAGGTATCATGAGGACAGGTCCTGTGTGATGTCGTGGGATGGGCTGTCATCATTGGGTTGCAGGCGCTGGCCTCGGCTTCCCAAGGATGTGTCTTGTTCGTGATGGCCTGGCATCAGCTGCCTATGGTGGGGATGGCTTTGGCAGTTCATGAGGATGCAGTGAGGTGGATTACCTGTGAAGAGTTGCAATCCCGTTTCCAGAGGAGTGACTCCCCACGGGTGTCTTGCGGGACATAGAGAAGATGGACATGCTGAGGCATCTGTGCCGGCCTTCTCTGGGGGAGGTGAGTTATGCAAACAAGCCCTTTGGTCGCTCTTTTCCCTCTTTTGGGAATGTGCAAAGCGATAGTGTTTCTGCCGGAGGGCATGACGCGGCCGGCCCGTGTGGCATGCAGGCCTTTCGAATAGCCAGAGCTTTATCCAGAGCAGTCCGTTGGCGGGGCAGAGAAGGGGGCACTGTTGCCATCCCTGGTGCGCTGCCAAGGCCAGCCACTGTTCCCTTTCAGGCTTCCAAGTCCCCTCACATGGCAGAGGTCTTCCGTTGCAAGTCTGTCTGTGGTCCTCGGGGACCATGCCTTTGATCACTGTGAGTTCCTCGGTGGTGCCACTGTGGCAGTGGAGAATTTCCAGGATGCCTCAGGTGGGATCAGCATCTTCAAAGCAGACAGGCTTGTGGTCTGTCTTCCCTGGTGTTCAGTGTTCCCGTGTTCGGAAGATGTCTGTGGCTTCCAGTAGGGACGCGTCGCCCTGCTGGCTGGAGTAGGACACGGTGGACGAGGCTGTTGAGCGTTTGAGCGGTTCCTTAGGGGTCAGGGCCGCAAACCTTGCAGGATGGGAGCTGCCTGAGACATGGCCGGGAAGGTGGCCTAGTTTCCGCTGTGGGGTTCCAACATGGGTCATGGCTGCTGAAGCCCACTGCTTCCTGTGGTGGGCATTCCCACGGGTCCAAGGAAAGTGATTAGGCCTAGGTGGTGAGAAGTTGCAATTTGTTCGATGTTCTTTAGCCCCTTGAGTGGTTTCAGGCTGCATCTTGCCAGTAGAATGCTGTAGGTCGGTGTCGGCTCACCCATGGGAGTTCCCTTGCTTCCGAAAGTGCTGGGAGTGACCCCAAGTGCACATCAGATGTGCTGGTAGCTGGCAGGCTCTCGAGTTGCACGTAGATGTCACACCCACGGCCGGGAGGCAGGTCTCGTCCAGTCTTTGTGCTCTGGTCAGAAGGCGTGGCTGTGGGAGAGTGGGAGTCCGTGGAGTATTTCAACAGCCCCTGGGGGTTAAAGTTTGCATGCCGCCTCTGGAAGCTGACAGGGGGCTTTCTCCTTTCAGTTGGGGGCCTAGCCAGGGTGTTGTTATACACAACTATGGCGTTTACCGTTGGACGCCTCTTCACAGGGCTACAGGGACACACAGAGACCAAGACGCGTAGTCAGCGGCACACAGAGAAACCCACAAGAGCGTCTGCATGCGCAGTCACAGTCACACACGCCCACACGTGTGAACACACAAATACAGCCTCTCACACACCGGCCAATGTATGTGCCTAACTTCCTGCAGTCGTACTATCAGACATGCAGTCAATTCTCGGTAAGGGATAGAGGTCCTTGGGAAGCAGTTTCAGAGCTCAATCCCAGGTAAATGTTTGTATGGATCATGTCCTCTGAGGACACCAGTCCACTTCCCAGGTGCAGTTGCTGGGCAAGCCTCGCCGTCGGCAACACAAAGAATATCTTCGTGTGCTCTGATGACTGGAGGTGCTAAGAAGAACTGGAAAAAGTGAGGCGGGGCCATGTTCCGGAGCATGGTCGCGGATAACTCAGGACGGTAGGTATTCAACCACCCCAAGATGTGCCATTAGATATTAGGTTTTCCTCAGATGGGCCCAATGGCTGCAAGAGTGGCTTGATTGTTCGTCTTGTTGAGTGGCCTGAGGGCGATGGATTCTCCAGGCTTTTGGGGTACCCCAGGCTCATGGCTCCCCTGCAGAGCCCCACGCACTGCCCGGTTGTGTTCTGCAGCATCTCAGCATGTGCTTGGATCGATGATGACACCCTTGTATGCATTCCTTGGAAACTCTGAACAGAATGGGTGAGAACACTCTACCGTCTCCATATCGAAACTGAGGTTCAGCACGTTTCCTCTCTCGGGTGTAGGGGACTGTTAGGAGTGAGGGCCAGTGTCCCCTGCCGACATGCACGCAAATACCACCAAGGACTCCAGTATTGGAGGGGCTCCTGTCTGAGGATCGACCGTGTCTGCACATAAGCTGGCTTATCTGTGTATCCCGGGTCCCTGCTGAAAGGCGGTTGAAGGAATGCGAAGGGGCAGGCTCTCTTGCTGGTCTTAAGAGTCGGGGTGTGTGCCGGTCTAGGCCCAGTGTGCTTGCCATTGGATAGGTGTGTTTTGGCCAGGATCACGCTTCGTGCATACTGTTTCGTGTGTTTATTTTGGAAGCCAAAATGAGCAAGCGTCCCTGGTTTGTGCCTGGAACCTGAGGCCAGGCCTGTGGCCCTCCCTGTCCTAGTGTTTTGCACAGTGAGGTTTTTGAGTCCCTAGTGAGGCTGGAGAATTGGGCGGGGTTGGGCTCGGGTTGGGCGTCGGCGGAAAGGGGCTGATGGATTAGGCCACACTGCTGCCCTTGTCTGCTCCTCTACTTTAACACCCAGCACAGTGTTGGTGCCAAGTGGGGCATCGTGGAGTGGGGTGAGGATCGAGTGCTGCATTTAAACCTGCGTGGTCGCTGATGGCCTGGACAGGAAGGTAAGGGATGATGAGGACAGGTCCTTTGTGAGGTCGTGGAATAGGCTGTCATAATTGGGTTGCAGGTGCTGGCCTTGGCTTCCCGAGGATGAGTCGTGTTCGTGATGGGCTGGCATCAGCTGCCTATGGAGGGGGTGGCTTTGTCAGTCAAGTGCATGAGGTGAGGAAGGTAACCTGTGTACAGTTGTCATCCCATTGCCGGAGGAATGACACCCAAAGGGTGTCTTGGGAGACGTAGAGAAGATCGACATTGTGAGGCGTCTGTGCCGGCCTCCTTGGAGGTAGGTGAGTTATGCGAACATCCCTATTGGCTGCTTTCTTCCCTTGTTTGGGAATGTGCAAAGCAAAAGTGTTTCTCCCGGGAGGGCATGACACCGCCAGCCAGTTTGGCATGCAGGCCGTTCGAACAGCCTGAGGTTTATCTGCCGCAGTCCGTGGGTGGGGCAGAGATGGGGGCACTGTTGTGATGCCAGGTGTGCTGTCGTGGACAGCAACTGTGCCCTTTCAAGCTTCCAGGTCCCCTCGTGTGGCAGAGGTCTTCCGTTGAAAGTCTGTCTGTGGTCCTCAGGAACAGTGCATTTGATCGCTGTGAGTTCCTCGGTAGTGTCTCTGTGGCAGTGGAGAATTGCCAGGATGCATGGGGTGGAGTGGGCATCATCAAAGCAGACAGGCTTGCGGTCTGTCTTCCCTGGTGTTCAGTGTCCCCGTGTTCGCATGATGTCTGTGGCTTCCAATAGTGTCGAGTCGCCCGGCATGCAGGAGGAGGGCACTTAGGAAGAGGCTGTGTATCATTTGAGCGTTTTCCCAGTTGTCAGGGCCACGAACCCTGCCAGTTGGAAACTTGCCGATACGTGGGCGAGTTGGTGGCCTAAATTCTGCTCTGGTGTTCCAACCTGTGTCATGGTTGCTGAAGCCCAACACTTCCCATTGTGGGCATTCCCACGGGGTCACGGAGAGTGATTTGGTCTAGTTGGTGAGAAGACGCACTTGGTCCGCATTTCCTTAGCCCCTTGAGAAGTGCCGTGCTGCATCTTTCCTGTAGGCAACTGCAGGTCGCTATCAGCCCGCCCCTGGGAGGTTCCGTTGCTTCCGGGAGTGCTGAGAGTGACCCCAAGGGCACATGAGATGTGCTGGTAGGTGGCAGGGTCTCCAGGTCCACATAGATGTGACAGCCACGGCCGGGAGGCAGGTCTCGTCCAGTCTTTGTGCTTTGGTCGGAAGGCGTGGCTGTGAGAGAGCGGGAGTCTGTGGACTATTTCAACAGTCCCTGGGGGTCAAAGTTCGCATGTGGCCTCTTGAAGCTGACAGGGGTCTTTCTCCTTTCAGTTGGGGGTCCAACCAGGATGGTGTGTATAAACTATGGCGTTTACTGTTGGAGGTGTCTGAAGAGGGGCACAGGGACACCCAGAGACCAAGACGCGTATTCAGCGGCACACACCGGAACCCACGAGTGCATCTTCTTGCTCAGTCACAGTCACAGACGCCCACACGCGTGAATACACACATACAGCGTCTCACACACCGGCCAACATACATGCCTAACTTCCTCCAGTCGTGCTATGAGACACGCAATCAGTTTTCGGTAAGGGATAGTGGTACTTGGGAAGCAGGTTCCGGGCTGACACGCAGGTAAATTTTCACAAGAATCATGTTCTCTGAGGAGTCTGGTGCAATTCAGAAGCCTGCATGATTTCTGTCCACTTCTCAGGTGCAGTTGCAGGGTAAGGCTGGCCGTCGGCAAAGACAAGAAGACCTTCGTGTTGTCTGATAACTGGATGTGCTAAGAGGAACTGGAAAAAGTGGAGCAGGCGCGCGTTGCTGAGCGTGGCTGGGGATAACTCAGGACAGTAGCATTCACCCATACTAAGATGTGCCATTGGATATTAGGTTTTCCTCAGATGGGTCCAATGGCTGCAAGAGTGGATTGATTGTTGGTCTTGCTGAGTGGCTTGAGGACTGTGGATTCCCCAGGCTGTTGGAGTACTTCTGGGTCATGGCTCCTCTGCAGAGCCCCACGGCCTGCCCGTTTGTGTTCTGCAGCGTCCCAGCATGTGCTTGGATCGATGATGACACCCTTGTATGCATTCCTTGGAAAATCTGAACAAAATGAGTGAGAAAGTTCTACGGTCTCCTCATCGAAACTGAGGTCCAGCAGGTTTCCTCTCGGGGGTAGGGGACAGTTAGGAGTGAGGGCCAACATCCCCTGCTGACATGCATGCAAACACCACTAAGGGCTCTAGCATTGGAGGGGCTCCTGTCTGAGGGTCGACCGTGTCTGCCCATAAGCTGGGTCATCTATGAATCCGTGGTCCCTGCTAAAAGGCCGTGAGGGAATGCAAGGGGGCAGGCTCTCCTGCTAGTCTTCAGAGTCAGAGTGTGTGCTGGTGTGGGCCCAGTGAGCTTTCAGCTTGGAGAAGTGTGTTTTGACCAGGATCATGCTTTGTGCATGCCACTTCGGTGGTTGATTTTGGAAGCCAAAATGAGCAAGGTTCCCTGGTTGGAGCCTGCAGCCTCAGGCCAGGCCTGTGGCCCTCTCTGTTGTTGTGTTTGGTGCGGTGAGGTTCTTGAGTGCCAGGTGGGGCTGGAGCAGTGGGCGGGTGTTGGATGGAATTTGGTGATGGCGGAAGGGGGCTGATGGATTAGGCCTCGGTGCTGCCCCTGAAGCTGCCAGCACACTGTTGGCGCTATGTGGATCATCGTGGAGTGGGGTGACGATCGAGTGCTGCATTTAAGCCTGTGTAGTGGCTGCTGCCCTGGAGAAAAGGTAAGGTATCATGAGGACAGGTCCTGTGTGATGTCGTGGGATGGGCTGTCATCATTGGGTTGCAGGCGCTGGCCTCGGCTTCCCAAGGATGTGTCTTGTTCGTGATGGCCTGGCATCAGCTGCCTATGGTGGGGATGGCTTTGGCAGTTCATGAGGATGCAGTGAGGTGGATTACCTGTGAAGAGTTGCAATCCCGTTTCCAGAGGAGTGACTCCCCACGGGTGTCTTGCGGGACATAGAGAAGATGGACATGCTGAGGCATCTGTGCCGGCCTTCTCTGGGGGAGGTGAGTTATGCAAACAAGCCCTTTGGTCGCTCTTTTCCCTCTTTTGGGAATGTGCAAAGCGATAGTGTTTCTGCCGGAGGGCATGACGCGGCCGGCCCGTGTGGCATGCAGGCCTTTCGAATAGCCAGAGCTTTATCCAGAGCAGTCCGTTGGCGGGGCAGAGAAGGGGGCACTGTTGCCATCCCTGGTGCGCTGCCAAGGCCAGCCACTGTTCCCTTTCAGGCTTCCAAGTCCCCTCACATGGCAGAGGTCTTCCGTTGCAAGTCTGTCTGTGGTCCTCGGGGACCATACCTTTGATCACTGTGAGTTCCTCGGTGCTGCCACTGTGGCAGTGGAGAATTTCCAGGATGCCTCAGGTGGGATCAGCATCTTCAAAGC
Source organism: Balaenoptera borealis (assembly GCF_965194805.1). Classification (NCBI taxonomy): domain Eukaryota; kingdom Metazoa; phylum Chordata; class Mammalia; order Artiodactyla; family Balaenopteridae; genus Balaenoptera; species Balaenoptera borealis. Next base: position 127,600,887 of record NC_138866.1, read on the forward strand.
AGACAGGCTTGCAGTCTGTCTTCCCTGGTGTTCAGTGTTCCCGTGTTCGGAAGATGTCTGTGGCTTCCAGTAGGGACGCGTCGCCCTGCTGGCTGGAGTAGGACACGGTGGACGAGGCTGTTGAGCGTTTGAGCGGTTCCTTAGGGGTCAGGGCCGCAAACCTTGCAGGATGGGAGCTGCCTGAGACATGGCCGGGAAGGTGGCCTAGTTTCCGCTGTGGGGTTCCAACATGGGTCATGGCTGCTGAAGCCCACTGCTTCCTGTGGTGGGCATTCCCACGGGTCCAAGGAAAGTGATTAGGCCTAGTTGGCGAGAAGTTGCACTTTGTTCGATGTTCTTTAGCCCCTTGAGTGGTTTCAGGCTGCATCTTGCCAGTAGAATGCTGTAGGTCGGTGTCGGCTCACCCATGGGAGTTCCCTTGCTTCCGAAAGTGCTGGGAGTGACCCCAAGTGCACATCAGATGTGCTGGTAGCTGGCAGGTTCTCGAGTTGCACGTAGATGTCACACCCACGGCCGGGAGGCAGGTCTCGTCCAGTCTTTGTGCTCTGGTCAGAAGGCGTGGCTGTGGGAGAGTGGGAGTCCGTGGAGTATTTCAACAGCCCCTGGGGGTTAAAGTTTGCATGCGGCCTCTGGAAGCTGACAGGGGGCTTTCTCCTTTCAGTTGGGGGCCTAGCCAGGGTGTTGTTATACACAACTATGGCGTTTACCGTTGGACGCCTCTTCACAGGGCTACAGGGACACACAGAGACCAAGACGCGTAGTCAGCGGCACACAGAGAAACCCACAAGAGCGTCTGCGTGCGCAGTCACAGTCACACACGCCCACACGCGTGAACACACAAATACAGCCTCTCACACACCGGCCAATGTATGTGCCTAACTTCCTGCAGTCGTACTATCAGACATGCAGTCAATTCTCGGTAAGGGATAGAGGTCCTTGGGAAGCAGTTTCAGAGCTCAAGCCCAGGTAAATGTTTGTATGGATCATGTCCTCTGAGGACACCAGTCCACTTCCCAGGTGCAGTTGCTGGGCAAGCCTCGCCGTCGGCAAAAACAAGAAGATCTTCGTGTGCTCTGATGACTGGAGGTGCTAAGAAGAACTGGAAAAAGTGAGGCGGGGCCATGTTCCCGAGCATGGTCGCAGATAACTCAGGACGGTAGGTATTCAACCACCCCAAGATGTGCCATTAGATATTAGGTTTTCCTCAGATGGGCCCAATGGCTGCAAGAGTGGCTTGATTGTTCGTCTTGTTGAGTGGCCTGAGGGCTATGGATTCTCCAGGCTTTTGGGGTACCCCAGGCTCATGGCTCCCCTGCAGAGCCCCGCACACTGCCCGGTTGTGTTCTGCAGCATCCCAGCATGTGCTTGGATCGATGATGACACCCTTGTATGCATTCCTTGGAAACTCTGAACAGAATGGGTGAGAACACTCTACCGTCTCCATATCGAAACTGAGGTTCAGCACGTTTCCTCTCTCGGGTGTAGGGGACTGTTAGGAGTGAGGGCCCGTGTCCCCTGACGACATGCACGCAAACACCACCAAGGACTCCAGTATTGGAGGGGCTCCTGTCTGAGGGTCGACCGTGTCTGCACATAAGCTGGCTTATCTGTGTATCCCGGGTCCCTGCTGAAAGGCGGTTGAAGGAATGCGAGGGGGCAGGCTCTCTTGCTGGTCTTAAGAGTCGGGGTGTGTGCCGGTCTAGGCCCAGTGTGCTTGCCGTTGGATAGGTGTGTTTTGGCCAGGATCACGCTTCGTGCATGCTGTTTCGTGTGTTTATTTTGGAAGTCAAAATGAGCAAGCGTCCCTGGTTTGTGCCTGGAGCCTGAGGCCAGGCCTGTGGCCCTCCCTGTCCTAGCGTTTTGCACAGTGAGGTTTTTGAGTCCCTAGTGAGGCTGGAGAATTGGGCGGGGTTGGGCTCGGGTTGGGCGTCGGCGGAAAGGGGCTGATGGATTAGGCCACACTGCTGCCCTTGTCTGCTCCTCTACTTTAACACCCAGCACAGTGTTGGTGCCAAGTGGGGCATCGTGGAGTGGGGTGAGGATCGAGTGCTGCATTTAAACCTGCGTGGTCGCTGATGGCCTGGACAGGAAGGTAAGGGATGATGAGGACAGGTTCTTTGTGAGGTCGTGGAATAGGCTGTCATAATTGGGTTGCAGGTGCTGGCCTTGGCTTCCCAAGGATGAGTCGTGTTCGTGATGGGCTGGCATCAGCTGCCTATGGAGGGGGTGGCTTTGGCAGTTCAAGTGCATGAGGTGAGGTAGGTAACCTGTGTACAGTTGTCATCCCATTGCCGGAGGAATGACACCCAAAGGGTGTCTTGGGAGACGTAGAGAAGATCGACATTGTGAGGCGTCTGTGCCGGCCTCCTTGGAGGTAGGTGAGTTATGCGAACATCCCTATTGGCTGCTTTCTTCCCTTGTTTGGGAATGTGCAAAGCAAAAGTGTTTCTCCCGGGGGGGCATGACACCGCCAGCCAGTTTGGCATGCAGGCCATTCGAACAGCCTGAGGTTTATCTGCAGCAGTCCGTGGGTGGGGCAGAGATGGGGGCACTGTTGTGATGCCAGGTGTGCTGTCGTGGACAGCCACTGTGCCCTTTCAAGCTTCCAGGTCCCCTCGTGTGGCAGAGGTCTTCCGTTGAAAGTCTGTCTGTGGTCCTCAGGAACAGTGCATTTGATCGCTGTGAGTTCCTCGGTAGTGTCGCTGTGGCAGTGGAGAATTGCCAGGATGCATGGGGTGGGGTGGGCATCATCAAAGCAGACAGGCTTGTGGTCTGTCTTCCCTGGTGTTCAGTGTCCCCGTGTTCACATGATGTCTGTGGCTTCCAATAGTGTCGAGTCGCCCTGCATGCAGGAGGAGGGCACTTAGGAAGAGGCTGTGTATCATTTGAGCGTTTTCCCAGTTGTCAGGGCCACGAACCCTGCCAGTTGGAAACTTGCCGATACGTGGGTGAGGAGGTGGCCTAAATTCTGCTCTGGTGTTCCAACCTGTGTCATGGTTGCTGAAGCCCAACACTTCCCATTGTGGGCATTCCCATGGGGTCACAGAAAGTGATTTGGTCTAGTTTGTGAGAAGACGCACTTGGTCTGCAGTTCCTTAGCCCCTTGAGAAGTGCCGTGCTGCATCTTTCCTGTAGGCAACTGCAGGTCGCTATCAGCCCGCCCCTGGGAGGTTCCCTTGCTTCCAGGAGTGCTGGGACTGACCCCAAGGGCACATCAGATGTGCTGGTAGGTGGCAGGGTCTCCAGGTCCCCACAGATGTGACAGCCACGGCCGGGAGGCAGGTCTCGTCCAGTCTTTGTGCTTTGGTCAGAAGGCGTGGCTGTGAGAGAGCGGGAGTCTGTGGACTATTTCAACAGTCCCTGGGGGTCAAAGTTCGCATGTGGCCTCTTGAAGCTGACAGGGGTCTTTCTCCTTTCAGTTGGGGGTCCAACCAGGATGGTGTGTATAAACTATGGCGTTTACTGTTGGAGGTGTCTGAAGAGGGGCACAGGGACACCCAGAGACCAAGACGCCTATTCAGCGGCACACACCGGAACCCACGAGTGCATCTTCTTGCTCAGTCACAGTCACAGACGCCCACACGCGTGAATACACACATACAGAGTCTCACACACCGGCCAACATACATGCCTAACTTCCTCCAGTCGTGCTATGAGACACGCAATCAGTTTTCGGTAAGGGATAGTGGTACTTGGGAAGCAGGTTCCGGGCTGACATGCAGGTAAATTTTCACAAGAATCATGTTCTCTGAGGAGTCTGGTGCAATTCAGAAGCCTGCATGATTTCTGTCCACTTCTCAGGTGCAGTTGCAGGGTAAGGCTGGCCGTCGGCAAAGACAAGAAGACCTTCGTGTTGTCTGATAACTGGATGTGCTAAGAGGAACTGGAAAAAGTGGAGCAGGCGCGCGTTGCTGAGCGTGGCTGGGGATAACTCAGGACAGTAGCATTCACCCATACTAAGATGTGCCATTGGATATTAGGTTTTCCTCAGATGGGTCCAATGGCTGCAAGAGTGGATTGATTGTTGGTCTTGCTGAGTGGCTTGAGGACTGTGGATTCCCCAGGCTGTTGGAGTACTTCTGGGTCATGGCTCCTCTGCAGAGCCCCACGGCCTGCCCGTTTGTGTTCTGCAGCGTCCCAGCATGTGCTTGGATCGATGATGACACCCTTGTATGCATTCCTTGGAAAATCTGAACAATATGAGTGAGAAAGTTCTACGGTCTCCGCATCGAAACTGAGGTCCAGCAGATTTCCTCTCGGGGGTAGGGGACAGTTAGGAGTGAGGGCCAACATCCCCTGCTGACATGCATGCAAACACCACTAAGGGCTCTAGCATTGGAGGGGCTCCTGTCTGAGGGTCGACCGTGTCTGCCCATAAGCTGGGTCATCTATGAATCCGTGGTCCCTGCTAAAAGGCCGTGAGGGAATGCAAGGGGGCAGGCTCTCCTGCTAGTCTTTAGAGTCAGAGTGTGTGCTGGTGTGGGCCCAGTGAGCTTTCAGCTTGGAGAAGTGTGTTTTGACCAGGATCATGCTTTGTGCATGCCGCTTCGGTGGTTGATTTTGGAAGCCAAAATGAGCAAGGTTCCCTGGTTGGAGCCTGCAGCCTCAGGCCAGGCCTGTGGCCCTCTCTGTTGTTGTGTTTGGTGCGGTGAGGTTCTTGAGTGCCAGGTGGGGCTGGAGCAGTGGGCGGGGGTTGGATGGAATTTGGTGATGGCAGAAGGGGGCTGATGGATTAGGCCTCGGTGCTGCCCCTGAAGCTGCCAGCACACTGTTGGCGCTATGTGGATCATCGTGGAGTGGGGTGACGATCGAGTGCTGCATTTAAGCCTGTGTAGTGGCTGCTGCCCTGGAGAAAAGGTAAGGTATCATGAGGACAGGTCCTGTGTGATGTCGTGGGATGGGCTGTCATCATTGGGTTGCAGGCGCTGGCCTCGGCTTCCCAAGGATGTGTCTTGTTCGTGATGGCCTGGCATCAGCTGCCTATGGTGGGGATGGCTTTGGCAGTTCATGAGGATGCAGTGAGGTGGGTTACCTGTGAAGAGTTGCAATCCCGTTTCCAGAGGAGTGACTCCCCACGGGTGTCTTGCGGGACATAGAGAAGATGGACATGCTGAGGCATCTGTGCCGGCCTTCTCTGGGGGAGGTGAGTTATGCAAACAAGCCCTTTGGTCGCTCTTTCCCTCTTTTGGGAATGTGCAAAGCGATAGTGTTTCTGCCGGAGGGCATGACGCGGCCGGCCCGTGTGGCATGCAGGCCTTTCGAATAGCCAGAGCTTTATCCAGAGCAGTCCGTTGGCGGGGCAGAGAAGGGGGCACTGTTGCCATCCCTGGTGCGCTGCCAAGGCCAGCCACTGTTCCCTTTCAGGCTTCCAAGTCCCCTCACATGGCAGAGGTCTTCCGTTGCAAGTCTGTCTGTGGTACTCGGGGACCATGCCTTTGATCACTGTGAGTTCCTCGGTGGTGCCACTGTGGCAGTGGAAAATTTCCAGGATGCCTCAGGTGGGATCAGCATCTTCAAAGCAGACAGGCTTGCGGTCTGTCTTCCCTGGTGTTCAGTGTTCCCGTGTTCGGAAGATGTCTGTGGCTTCCAGTAGGGACGCGTCGCCCTGCTGGCTGGAGTAGGACACGGTGGACGAGGCTGTTGAGCGTTTGAGCGGTTCCTTAGGGGTCAGGGCCGCAAACCTTGCAGGATGGGAGCTGCCTGAGACATGGCCGGGAAGGTGGCCTAGTTTCCGCTGTGGGGTTCCAACATGGGTCATGGCTGCTGAAGCCCACTGCTTCCTGTGGTGGGCATTCCCACGGGTCCAAGGAAAGTGATTAGGCCTAGTTGGTGAGAAGTTGCACTTTGTTCGATGTTCTTTAGCCCCTTGAGTGGTTTCAGGCTGCATCTTGCCAGTAGAATGCTGTAGGTCGGTGTCGGCTCACCCATGGGAGTTCCCTTGCTTCCGAAAGTGCTGGGAGTGACCCCAAGTGCACATCAGATGTGCTGGTAGCTGGCAGGCTCTCGAGTTGCACGTAGATGTCACACCCATGGCCGGGAGGCAGGTCTCGTCCAGTCTTTGTGCTCTGGTCAGAAGGCGTGGCTGTGGGAGAGTGGGAGTCCGTGGAGTATTTCAACAGCCCCTGGGGGTTAAAGTTTGCATGCGGCCTCTGGAAGCTGACAGGGGGCTTTCTCCTTTCAGTTGGGGGCCTAGCCAGGGTGTTGTTATACACAACTATGGCGTTTACCGTTGGACGCCTCTTCACAGGGCTACAGGGACACACAGAGACCAAGACGCGTAGTCAGCGGCACACAGAGAAACCCACAAGAGCGTCTGCGTGCGCAGTCACAGTCACACACGCCCACACGCGTGAACACACAAATACAGCCTCTCACACACCGGCCAATGTATGTGCCTAACTTCCTGCAGTCGTACTATCAGACATGCAGTCAATTCTCGGTAAGGGATAGAGGTCCTTGGAAAGCAGTTTCAGAGCTCAAGCCCAGGTAAATGTTTGTATGGATCATGTCCTCTGAGGACACCAGTCCACTTCCCAGGTGCAGTTGCTGGGCAAGCCTCGCCGTCGGCAAAAACAAGAAGATCTTCGTGTGCTCTGATGACTGGAGGTGCTAAGAAGAACTGGAAAAAGTGAGGCGGGGCCATGTTCCCGAGCATGGTCGCAGATAACTCAGGACGGTAGGTATTCAACCACCCCAAGATGTGCCATTAGATATTAGGTTTTCCTCAGATGGGCCCAATGGCTGCAAGAGTGGCTTGATTGTTCGTCTTGTTGAGTGGCCTGAGGGCTATGGATTCTCCAGGCTTTTGGGGTACCCCAGGCTCATGGCTCCCCTGCAGAGCCCCGCACACTGCCCGGTTGTGTTCTGCAGCATCCCAGCATGTGCTTGGATCGATGATGACACCCTTGTATGCATTCCTTGGAAACTCTGAACAGAATGGGTGAGAACACTCTACCGTCTCCATATCGAAACTGAGGTTCAGCACGTTTCCTCTCTCGGGTGTAGGGGACTGTTAGGAGTGAGGGCCCGTGTCCCCTGACGACATGCACGCAAATACCACCAAGGACTCCAGTATTGGAGGGGCTCCTGTCTGAGGGTCGACCGTGTCTGCACATAAGCTGGCTTATCTGTGTATCCTGGGTCCCTGCTGAAAGGCGGTTGAAGGAATGCGAAGGGGGCAGGCTCTCTTGCTGGTCTTAAGAGTCGGGGTGTGTGCCGGTCTAGGCCCAGTGTGCTTGCCATTGGATAGGTGTGTTTTGGCCAGGATCACGCTTCGTGCATGCTGTTTCGTGTGTTTATTTTGGAAGCCAAAATGAGCAAGCGTCCCTGGTTTGTGCCTGGAGCCTGAGGCCAGGCCTGTGGCCCTCCCTGTCCTAGCGTTTTGCACAGTGAGGTTTTTGAGTCCCTAGTGAGGCTGGAGAATTGGGCGGGGTTGGGCTCGGGTTGGGCGTCGGCGGAAAGGGGCTGATGGATTAGGCCACACTGCTGCCCTTGTCTGCTCCTCTACTTTAACACCCAGCACAGTGTTGGTGCAAAGTGGGGCATCGTGGAGTGGGGTGAGGATCGAGTGCTGCATTTAAACCTGCGTGGTCGCTGATGACCTGGACAGGAAGGTAAGGGATGATGAGGACAGGTCCTTTGTGAGGTCGTGGAATAGGCTGTCATAATTGGGTTGCAGGTGCTGGCCTTGGCTTCCCAAGGATGAGTCGTGTTCGTGATGGGCTGGCATCAGCTGCCTATGGAGGGGGTGGCTTTGTCAGTCAAGTGCATGAGGTGAGGTAGGTAACCTGTGTAGAGTTGTCATCCCATTGCCGGAGGAATGACACCCAAATGGTGTCTTCGGAGACGTAGAGAAGATCGACATTCTGAGACGTCTGTGCCGGCCTCCTTGGAGGTAGGTGAGTTATGCGAACATCCATATTGGCTGCTTTCTTCCCTTGTTTGGGAATGTGCAAAGCAAAAGTGTTTCTCCCGGGAGGGCATGACACCGCCAGCCAGTTTGGCATGCAGGCCGTTCGAACAGCCTGAGGTTTATCTGCAGCAGTCCGTGGGTGGGGCAGAGATGGGGGCACTGTTGTGATGCCAGGTGTGCTGTCGTGGACAGCCACTGTGCCCTTTCAAGCTTCCAGGTCCCCTCGTGTGGCAGAGGTCTTCCGTTGAAAGTCTGTCTGTGGTCCTCAGGAACAGTGCATTTGATTGCTGTGAGTTCCTCGGTAGTGTCTCTGTGGCAGTGGAGAATTGCCAGGATGCATGGGGTGGGGTGGGCATCATCAAAGCAGACAGGCTTGCGGTCTGTCTTCCCTGGTGTTCAGTGTCCCCGTGTTCGCATGATGTCTGTGGCTTCCAATAGTGTCGAGTCGCCCGGCATGCAGGAGGAGGGCACTTAGGAAGAGGCTGTGTATCATTTGAGCGTTTTCCCAGTTGTCAGGGCCACGAACCCTGCCAGTTGGAAACTTGCCGATACGTGGGCGAGGTGGTGGCCTAAATTCTGCTCTGGTGTTCCAACCTGTGTCATGGTTGCTGAAGCCCAACACTTCCCATTGTGGGCATTCCCACGGGGTCACGGAGAGTGATTTGGTCTAGTTGGTGAGAAGACGCACTTGGTCCGCAGTTCCTTAGCCCCTTGAGAAGTGCCGTGCTGCATCTTTCCTGTAGGCAACTGCAGGTCGCTATCAGCCCGCCCCTGGGAGGTTCCGTTGCTTCCGGGAGTGCTGAGAGTGACCACAAGGGCACATGAGATGTGCTGGTAGGTGGCAGGGTCTCCAGGTCCACATAGATGTGACAGCCACGGCCGGGAGGCAGGTCTCGTCCAGTCTTTGTGCTTTGGTCGGAAGGCGTGGCTGTGAGAGAGCGGGAGTCTGTGGACTATTTCAACAGTCCCTGGGGGTCAAAGTTCGCATGTGGCCTCTTGAAGCTGACAGGGGTCTTTCTCCTTTCAGTTGGGGGTCCAACCAGGATGGTGTGTATAAACTATGGCGTTTATTGTTGGAGGCGTCTGAAGAGGGGCACAGGGACACCCAGAGACCAAGACGCGTATTCAGCGGCACACACCGGAACCCACGAGTGCATCTTCTTGCTCAGTCACAGTCACAGACGCCCACACGCGTGAATACACACATACAGCGTCTCACACACCGGCCAACATACATGCCTAACTTCCTCCTATGAGACACGCAATCAGTTTTCGGTAAGGGATAGTGGTACTTGGGAAGCAGGTTCCGGGCTGACACGCAGGTAAATTTTCACAAGAATCATGTTCTCTGAGGACTCTGGTGCAATTCAGAAGCCTGCCTGATTTCTGTCCACTTCTCAGGTGCAGTTGCAGGGTAAGGCTGGCCGTCGGCAAAGACAAGAAGACCTTCGTGTTGTCTGATAACTGGATGTGCTAAGAGGAACTGGAAAAAGTGGAGCAGGCGCGCGTTGCTGAGCGTGGCTGTGGATAACTCAGGACAGTAGCATTCACCCATACTAAGATGTGCCATTGGATATTAGGTTTTCCTCAGATGGGTCCAATGGCTGCAAGAGTGGATTGATTGTTGGTCTTGCTGAGTGGCTTGAGGACTGTGGATTCCCCAGGCTGTTGGAGTACTTCTGGGTCATGGCTCCTCTGCAGAGCCCCACGGCCTGCCCGTTTGTGTTCTGCAGCGTCCCAGCATGTGCTTGGATCGATGATGACACCCTTGTATGCATTCCTTGGAAAATCTGAACAAAATGAGTGAGAAAGTTCTACGGTCTCCTCATCGAACCTGAGGTCCAGCAGGTTTCCTCTCGGGGGTAGGGGACAGTTAGGAGTGAGGGCCAACATCCCCTGCTGACATGCATGCAAACACCACTAAGGGCTCTAGCATTGGAGGGGCTCCTGTCTGAGGGTCGACCGTGTCTGCCCATAAGCTGGGTCATCTATGAATCCGTGGTCCCTGCTAAAAGGCCGTGAGGGAATGCAAGGGGGCAGGCTCTCCTGCTAGTCTTCAGAGTCAGAGGGTGTGCTGGTGTGGGCCCAGTGGTCTTTCAGCTTGGAGAAGTGTGTTTTGACCAGGATCATGCTTTGTGCATGCCGCTTCGGTGGTTGATTTTGGAAGCCAAAATGAGCAAGGTTCCCTGGTTGGAGCCTGCAGCCTCAGGCCAGGCCTGTGGCCCTCTCTGTTGTTGTGTTTGGTGCGGTGAGGTTCTTGAGTGCCAGGTGGGGCTGGAGCAGTGGGCGGGGGTTGGATGGAATTTGGTGATGGCGGAAGGGGGCTGATGGATTAGGCCTCGGTGCTGCCCCTGAAGCTGCCAGCACACTGTTGGCGCTATGTGGATCATCGTGGAGTGGGGTGACGATCGAGTGCTGCATTTAAGCCTGTGTAGTGGCTGCTGCCCTGGAGAAAAGGTAAGGTATCATGAGGACAGGTCCTGTGTGATGTCGTGGGATGGGCTGTCATCATTGGGTTGCAGGCGCTGGCCTCGGCTTCCCAAGGATGTGTCTTGTTCGTGATGGCCTGGCATCAGCTGCCTATGGTGGGGATGGCTTTGGCAGTTCATGAGGATGCAGTGAGGTGGATTACCTGTGAAGAGTTGCAATCCCGTTTCCAGAGGAGTGACTCCCCACGGGTGTCTTGCGGGACATAGAGAAGATGGACATGCTGAGGCATCTGTGCCGGCCTTCTCTGGGGGAGGTGAGTTATGCAAACAAGCCCTTTGGTCGCTCTTTTCCCTCTTTTGGGAATGTGCAAAGCGATAGTGTTTCTGCCGGAGGGCATGACGCGGCCGGCCCGTGTGGCATGCAGGCCTTTCGAATAGCCAGAGCTTTATCCAGAGCAGTCCGTTGGCGGGGCAGAGAAGGGGGCACTGTTGCCATCCCTGGTGCGCTGCCAAGGCCAGCCACTGTTCCCTTTCAGGCTTCCAAGTCCCCTCACATGGCAGAGGTCTTCCGTTGCAAGTCTGTCTGTGGTCCTCGGGGACCATGCCTTTGATCACTGTGAGTTCCTCGGTGCTGCCACTGTGGCAGTGGAGAATTTCCAGGATGCCTCAGGTGGGATCAGCATCTTCAAAGCAGACAGGCTTGCGGTCTGTCTTCCCTGGTGTTCAGTGTTCCCGTGTTCGGAAGATGTCTGTGTCTTCCAGTAGGGACGCGTCGCCCTGCTGGCTGGAGTAGGGCCCGGTGGACGAGGCTGTTGAGCGTTTGAGCGGTTCCTTAGGGGTCAGGGCCGCAAACCTTGCAGGATGGGAGCTGCCTGAGACATGGCCGGGAAGGTGGCCTAGTTTCCGCTGTGGGGTTCCAACATGGGTCATGGCTGCTGAAGCCCACTGCTTCCTGTGGTGGGCATTCCCACGGGTCCAAGGAAAGTGATTAGGCCTAGTTGGCGAGAAGTTGCACTTTGGTCGATGTTCTTTAGCCCCTTGAGTGGTTTCAGGCTGCATCTTGCCAGTAGAATGCTGTAGGTCGGTGTCGGCTCACCCATGGGAGTTCCCTTGCTTCCGAAAGTGCTGGGAGTGACCCCAAGTGCACATCAGATGTGCTGGTAGCTGGCAGGCTCTCGAGTTGCACGTAGATGTCACACCCACGGCCGGGAGGCAGGTCTCGTCCAGTCTTTGTGCTCTGGTCAGAAGGCGTGGCTGTGGGAGAGTGGGAGTCCGTGGAGTATTTCAACAGCCCCTGGGGGTTAAAGTTTGCATGCGGCCTCTGGAAGCTGACAGGGGGCTTTCTCCTTTCAGTTGGGGGTCTAGCCAGGGTGTTGTTATACACAACTATGGCGTTTACCGTTGGACGCCTCTTCACAGGGCTACAGGGACACACAGAGACCAAGACGCGTAGTCAGCGGCACACAGAGAAACCCACAAGAGTGTCTGCGTGCGCAGTCACAGTCACACACGCCCACACGCGTGAACACACAAATACAGCCTCTCACACACCGGCCAATGTATGTGCCTAACTTCCTGCAGTCGTACTATCAGACATGCAGTCAATTCTCGGTAAGGGATAGAGGTCCTTGGGAAGCAGTTTCAGAGCTCAAGCCCAGGTAAATGTTTGTATGGATCATGTCCTCTGAGGACACCAGTCCACTTCCCAGGTGCAGTTGCTGGGCAAGCCTCGCCGTCGGCAAAAACAAGAAGATCTTCGTGTGCTCTGATGACTGGAGGTGCTAAGAAGAACTGGAAAAAGTGAGGCGGGGCCATGTTCCCGACCATGGTCGCAGATAACTCAGGACGGTAGGTATTCAACCACCCCAAGATGTGCCATTAGATATTAGGTTTTCCTCAGATGGGCCCAATGGCTGCAAGAGTGGCTTGATTGTTCGTCTTGTTGAGTGGCCTGAGGGCTATGGATTCTCCAGGCTTTTGGGGTACCCCAGGCTCATGGCTCCCCTGCAGAGCCCCGCACACTGCTCGGTTGTGTTCTGCAGCATCCCAGCATGTGCTTGGATCGATGATGACACCCTTGTATGCATTCCTTGGAAACTCTGAACAGAATGGGTGAGAACACTCTACCGTCTCCATATCGAAACTGAGGTTCAGCACGTTTCCTCTCTCGGGTGTAGGGAACTGTTAGGAGTGAGGGCCCGTGTCCCCTGACGACATGCACGCAAACACCACCAAGGACTCCAGTATTGGAGGGGCTCCTGTCTGAGGGTCGACCGTGTCTGCACATAAGCTGGCTTATCTGTGTATCCCGGGTCCCTGCTGAAAGGCGGTTGAAGGAATGCGAGGGGGCAGGCTCTCTTGCTGGTCTTAAGAGTCGGGGTGTGTGCCGGTCTAGGCCCAGTGTGCTTGCCGTTGGATAGGTGTGTTTTGGCCAGGATCACGCTTCGTGCATGCTGTTTCGTGTGTTTATTTTGGAAGCCAAAATGAGCAAGCGTCCCTGGTTTGTGCCTGGAGCCTGAGGCCAGGCCTGTGGCCCTCCCTGTCCTAGCGTTTTGCACAGTGAGGTTTTTGAGTCCCTAGTGAGGCTGGAGAATTGGGCGGGGTTGGGCTCGGGTTGGGCGTCGGCGGAAAGGGGCTGATGGATTAGGCCACACTGCTGCCCTTGTCTGCTCCTCTACTTTAACACCCAGCACAGTGTTGGTGCCAAGTGGGGCATCGTGGAGTGGGGTGAGGATCGAGTGCTGCATTTAAACCTGCGTGGTCGCTGATGGCCTGGACAGGAAGGTAAGGGATGATGAGGACCGGTCCTTTGTGAGGTCGTGGAATAGGCTGTCATAATTGGGTTGCAGGTGCTGGCCTTGGCTTCCCAAGGATGAGTCGTGTTCGTGATGGGCTGGCATCAGCTGCCTATGGAGGGGGTGGCTTTGGCAGTTCAAGTGCATGAGGTGAGGTAGGTAACTTGTGTAGAGTTATCATCCCATTGCCGGAGGAATGACACCCACAGGGTGTCTTGGGGGACGTAGAGAAGATCGACATTGTGAGGCGTCTGTGCCGGCCTCCTTGGAGGTAGGTGAGTTATGCGATCAACCCTATTGGCTGCTTTCTTCCCTTGTTTGGGAATGTGCAAAGCAAAAGTGTTTCTCCCGGGGGGGCATGACACTGCCAGCCAGTTTGGCATGCAGGCCGTTTGAACAGCCTGAGGTTTATCTGCAGCAGTCCGTGGGTGGGGCAGAGATGGGGGCACTGTTGCGATGCCAGGTGTTCTGTCGTGGACAGCCACTGTGCCCTTTCAAGTTTCCAGGTGCCCTCGTGCGGCAGAGGTCTTCCGTTGAAAGTCTGTCTGTGGTCCTCAGGAACAGTGCATTTGATCGCTGTGAGTTCCTCGGTAGTGTCTCTGTGGCAGTGGAGAATTGCCAGGATGCATGGGGTGGGGTGGGCATCATCAAAGCAGACAGGCTTGCGGTCTGTCTTCCCTGGTGTTCAGTGTCCCCGTGTTCGCATGATGTCTGTGGCTTCCAATAGTGTCGAGTCGCCCGGCATGCAGGAGGAGGGCACTTAGGAAGAGGCTGTGTATCATTTGAGCGTTTTCCCAGTTGTCAGGGCCACGAACCCTGCCAGTTGGAAACTTGCCGATACGTGGGCGAGATGGTGGCCTAAATTCTGCTCTGGTGTTCCAACCTGTGTCATGGCTGCTGAAGCCCAACACTTCCCATTGTGGGCATTCCCACGGGGTCACGGAAAGTGATTTGGTCTAGTTGGTGAGAAGACGCACTTTGTCTGCAGTTCCTTAGCCCCTTGAGAAGTGCCGTGCTGCATCTTTCCTGTAGGCAACTGCAGGTCGCTATCAGCCCGCCCCTGGGAGGTTCCCTTGCTTCCAAGAGTGCTGGGAGTGACCCCAAGGGCACATGAGATGTGCTGGTAGGTGGCAGGGTCTCCAGGTCCACATAGATGTGACAGCCACGGCCGGGAGGCAGGTCTCGTCCAGTCTTTGTGCTTTGGTCAGAAGGCGTGGCTGTGAGAGAGCGGGAGTCTGTGGACTATTTCAACAGTCCCTGGGGGTCAAAGTTCGCATGTGGCCTCTTGAAGCTGACAGGGGTCTTTCTCCTTTCAGTTGGGGGTCCAACCAGGATGGTGTGTATAAACTATGGCGTTTACTGTTGGAGGCGTCTGCAGAGGGCCACAGGGACACCCAGAGACCAAGACGCGTATTCAGCGGCACACACCAGAACCCACGAGTGCATCTTCGTGCGCAGTCACAGTCACACACGCCCACACGCGTGAATACACACATACAGCGTCTCACACCCTGGCCAACATACATGCCTAACTTTCTCCAGTCGTGCTGTGAGACACGCAATCAGTTTTCCGTAAGGGATAGTGGTACTTGGGAAGCAGGTTCTGGGCTCACACGCAGGTAAGTTTTCACAAGAATCATGTTCTCTGAGGACTCTGGTGCAATTCAGAAGCCTGCCTGATTTCTGTCCACTTCTCAGGTGCAGTTGCAGGGTAAGGCTGGCCGTCGGCAAAGACAAGAAGACCTTCGTGTTGTCTGATAACTGGATGTGCTAAGGGGAACTGGAAAAAGTGGAGCAGGCGCACGTTGCTGAGCGTGGCTGGGGATAACTCAGGACAGTAGCATTCACCCATACTAAGATGTGCCATTGGATATTAGGTTTTCCTCAGATGGGTCCAATGGCTGCAAGAGTGGATTGATTGTTGGTCTTGCTGAGTGGCTTGAGGACTGTGGATTCCCCAGGCTGTTGGAGTACTTCTGGGTCATGGCTCCTCTGCAGAGCCCCACGGCCTGCCCGTTTGTGTTCTGCAGCGTCCCAGCATGTGCTTGGATCGATGATGACACCCTTGTATGCATTCCTTGGAAAATCTGAACAAAATGAGTGAGAAAGCTCTACGGTCTCCACATGGAAACTGAGGTCCAGCAGGTTTCCTCTCAGGGGTAGGGGACAGTTAGCAGTGAGGACCAACATCCCCTGCTGACATGCATGCAAATACCACTAAGGGCTCTCGCATTGGAGGGGCTCCTGTCTGAGGGTCGACTGTGTCTGCCCATAAGCTGGGTCATCTATGAATCCGTGGTCCCTGCTAAAAGGCTGTGAGGGAATGCAAGGGGGCAGGGTCTCCTGCTAGTCTTCAGAGTCAGAGTGTGTGCTGGTGTGGGCCCAGTGAGCTTTCAGCTTGGAGAAGTGTGTTTTGACCAGGATCATACTTTGTGCATGCCGCATCGGTGGTTGATTTTGGAAGCCAAAATGAGCAAGGTTCCCTGGTTGGAGCCTGCAGCCTCAGGCCAGGCCTGTGGCCCTCTCTGTTGTTGTGTTTGGTGCGGTGAGGTTCTTGAGTGCCAGGTGGGGCTGGAGCAGTGGGCGGGGGTTGGATGGAATTTGGTGATGGTGGAAGGGGGCTGATGGATTAGGCCTCGGTGCTGCCCCTGAAGCTGCCAGCACACTGTTGGCGCTATGTGGATCATCGTGGAGTGGGGTGACGATCGAGTGCTGCATTTAAGCCTGCGTAGTGGCTGCTGCCCTGGAGAGAAAGGTAAGGTATCATGAGGACAGGTCCTGTGTGATGTCGTGGGATGGGCTGTCATCATTGGGTTGCAGGCGCTGGCCTCGGCTTCCCAAGGATGTGTCTTGTTCGTGATGGCCTGGCATCAGCTGCCTATGGTGGGGATGGCTTTGGCAGTTCATGAGGATGCAGTGAGGTGGATTACCTGTGAAGAGTTGCAATCCCGTTTCCAGAGGAGTGACTCCCCACGGGTGTCTTGCGGGACATAGAGAAGATGGACATGCTGAGGCATCTGTGCCGGCCTTCTCTGGGGGAGGTGAGTTATGCAAACAAGCCCTTTGGTCGCTCTTTTCCCTCTTTTGGGAATGTGCAAAGCGATAGTGTTTCTGCCGGAGGGCATGACGCGGCCGGCCCGTGTGGCATGCAGGCCTTTCGAATAGCCAGAGCTTTATCCAGAGCAGTCCGTTGGCGGGGCAGAGAAGGGGGCACTGTTGCCATCCCTGGTGCGCTGCCAAGGCCAGCCACTGTTCCCTTTCAGGCTTCCAAGTCCCCTCACATGGCAGAGGTCTTCCGTTGCAAGTCTGTCTGTGGTCCTCGGGGACCATGCCTTTGATCACTGTGAGTTCCTCGGTGCTGCCACTGTGGCAGTGGAGAATTTCCAGGATGCCTCAGGTGGGATCAGCATCTTCAAAGCAGACAGGCTTGCGGTCTGTCTTCCCTGGTGTTCAGTGTTCCCGTGTTCGGAAGATGTCTGTGTCTTCCAGTAGGGACGCGTCGCCCTGCTGGCTGGAGTAGGGCCCGGTGGACGAGGCTGTTGAGCGTTTGAGCGGTTCCTTAGGGGTCAGGGCCGCAAACCTTGCAGGATGGGAGCTGCCTGAGACATGGCCGGGAAGGTGGCCTAGTTTCCGCTGTGGGGTTCCAACATGGGTCATGGCTGCTGAAGCCCACTGCTTCCTGTGGTGGGCATTCCCACGGGTCCAAGGAAAGTGATTAGGCCTAGTTGGCGAGAAGTTGCACTTTGGTCGATGTTCTTTAGCCCCTTGAGTGGTTTCAGGCTGCATCTTGCCAGTAGAATGCTGTAGGTCGGTGTCGGCTCACCCATGGGAGTTCCCTTGCTTCCGAAAGTGCTGGGAGTGACCCCAAGTGCACATCAGATGTGCTGGTAGCTGGCAGGCTCTCGAGTTGCACGTAGATGTCACACCCACGGCCGGGAGGCAGGTCTCGTCCAGTCTTTGTGCTCTGGTCAGAAGGCGTGGCTGTGGGAGAGTGGGAGTCCGTGGAGTATTTCAACAGCCCCTGGGGGTTAAAGTTTGCATGCGGCCTCTGGAAGCTGACAGGGGGCTTTCTCCTTTCAGTTGGGGGTCTAGCCAGGGTGTTGTTATACACAACTATGGCGTTTACCGTTGGACGCCTCTTCACAGGGCTACAGGGACACACAGAGACCAAGACGCGTAGTCAGCGGCACACAGAGAAACCCACAAGAGCGTCTGCGTGCGCAGTGACAGTCACACACGCCCACACGCGTGAACACACAAATACAGCCTCTCACACACCGGCCAATGTATGTGCCTAACTTCCTGCAGTCGTACTATCAGACATGCAGTCAATTCTCGGTAAGGGATAGAGGTCCTTGGGAAGCAGTTTCAGAGCTCAAGCCCAGGTAAATGTTTGTATGGATCATGTCCTCTGAGGACACCAGTCCACTTCCCAGGTGCAGTTGCTGGGCAAGCCTCGCCGTCGGCAACACAAAGAATATCTTCGTGTGCTCTGATGACTGGAGGTGCTAAGAAGAACTGGAAAAATTGAGGCGGGGCCATGTTCCCGAGCATGGTCGCGGATAACTCAGGACGGTAGGTATTCAACCACCCCAAGATGTGCCATTAGATATTAGGTTTTCCTCAGATGGGCCCAATGGCTGCAAGAGTGGCTTGATTGTTCGTCTTGTTGAGTGGCCTGAGGGCTATGGATTCTCCAGGCTTTTGGGGTACCCCAGGCTCATGGCTCCCCTGCAGAGCCCCGCACACTGCCCGGTTGTGTTCTGCAGCATCCCAGCATGTGCTTGGATCGATGATGACACCCTTGTATGCATTCCTTGGAAACTCTGAACAGAATGGGTGAGAACACTCTACCGTCTCCATATCGAAACTGAGGTTCAGCACGTTTCCTCTCTCGGGTGTAGGGGACTGTTAGGAGTGAGGGCCCGTGTCCCCTGACGACATGCACGCAAACACCACCAAGGACTCCAGTATTGGAGGGGCTCCTGTCTGAGGGTCGACCGTGTCTGCACATAAGCTGGCTTATCTGTGTATCCCGGGTCCCTGCTGAAAGGCGGTTGAAGGAATGCGAGGGGGCAGGCTCTCTTGCTGGTCTTAAGAGTCGGGGTGTGTGCCGGTCTAGGCCCAGTGTGCTTGCCGTTGGATAGGTGTGTTTTGGCCAGGATCACGCTTCGTGCATGCTGTTTCGTGTGTTTATTTTGGAAGCCAAAATGAGCAAGCGTCCCTGGTTTGTGCCTGGAGCCTGAGGCCAGGCCTGTGGCCCTCCCTGTCCTAGTGTTTTGCACAGTGAGGTTTTTGAGTCCCTAGTGAGGCTGGAGAATTGGGCGGGGTTGGGCTCGGGTTGGGCGTCGGCGGAAAGGGGCTGATGGATTAGGCCACACTGCTGCCCTTGTCTGCTCCTCTACTTTAACACCCAGCACAGTGTTGGTGCAAAGTGGGGCATCGTGGAGTGGGGTGAGGATCGAGTGCTGCATTTAAACCTGCGTGGTCGCTGATGACCTGGACAGGAAGGTAAGGGATGATGAGGACAGGTCCTTTGTGAGGTCGTGGAATAGGCTGTCATAATTGGGTTGCAGGTGCTGGCCTTGGATTCCCAAGGATGAGTCGTGTTCGTGATGGGCTGGCATCAGCTGCCTATGGAGGGGGTGGCTTTGTCAGTCAAGTGCATGAGGTGAGGTAGGTAACCTGTGTAGAGTTGTCATCCCATTGCCGGAGGAATGACACCCAAATGGTGTCTTGGGAGACGTAGAGAAGATCGACATTGTGAGGCGTCTGTGCCGGCCTCCTTGGAGGTAGGTGAGTTATGCGAACATCCATATTGGCTGCTTTCTTCCCTTGTTTGGGAATGTTCAAAGCAAAAGTGTTTCTCCCGGGAGGGCATGACACCGCCAGCCAGTTTGGCATGCAGGCCGTTCGAACAGCCTGAGGTTTATCTGCAGCAGTCCGTGGGTGGGGCAGAGATGGGGGCACTGTTGTGATGCCAGGTGTGCTGTCGTGGACAGCCACTGTGCCCTTTCAAGCTTCCAGGTCCCCTCGTGTGGCAGAGGTCTTCCGTTGAAAGTCTGTCTGTGGTCCTCAGGAACAGTGCATTTGATTGCTGTGAGTTCCTCGGTAGTGTCTCTGTGGCAGTGGAGAATTGCCAGGATGCATGGGGTGGGGTGGGCATCATCAAAGCAGACAGGCTTGCGGTCTGTCTTCCCTGGTGTTCAGTGTCCCCGTGTTCGCATGATGTCTGTGGCTTCCAATAGTGTCGAGTCGCCCGGCATGCAGGAGGAGGGCACTTAGGAAGAGGCTGTGTATCATTTGAGCGTTTTCCCAGTTGTCAGGGCCACGAACCCTGCCAGTTGGAAACTTGCCGATACGTGGGCGAGGTGGTGGCCTAAATTCTGCTCTGGTGTTCCAACCTGTGTCATGGTTGCTGAAGCCCAACACTTCCCATTGTGGGCATTCCCACGGGGTCACGGAGAGTGATTTGGTCTAGTTGGTGAGAAGACGCACTTGGTCCGCAGTTCCTTAGCCCCTTGAGAAGTGCCGTGCTGCATCTTTCCTGTAGGCAACTGCAGGTCGCTATCAGCCCGCCCCTGGGAGGTTCCGTTGCTTCCGGGAGTGCTGAGAGTGACCACAAGGGCACATGAGATGTGCTGGTAGGTGGCAGGGTCTCCAGGTCCACATAGATGTGACAGCCACGGCCGGGAGGCAGGTCTCGTCCAGTCTTTGTGCTTTGGTCGGAAGGCGTGGCTGTGAGAGAGCGGGAGTCTGTGGACTATTTCAACAGTCCCTGGGGGTCAAAGTTCGCATGTGGCCTCTTGAAGCTGACAGGGGTCTTTCTCCTTTCAGTTGGGGGTCCAACCAGGATGGTGTGTATAAACTATGGCGTTTATTGTTGGAGGCGTCTGAAGAGGGGCACAGGGACACCCAGAGACCAAGACGCGTATTCAGCGGCACACACCGGAACCCACGAGTGCATCTTCTTGCTCAGTCACAGTCACAGACGCCCACACGCGTGAATACACACATACAGCGTCTCACACACCGGCCAACATACATGCCTAACTTCCTCCTATGAGACACGCAATCAGTTTTCGGTAAGGGATAGTGGTACTTGGGAAGCAGGTTCCGGGCTGACACGCAGGTAAATTTTCACAAGAATCATGTTCTCTGAGGAGTCTGGTGCATTTCAGAAGCCTGCATGATTTCTGTCCACTTCTCAGGTGCAGTTGCAGGGTAAGGCTGGCCGTCGGCAAAGACAAGAAGACCTTCGTGTTGTCTGATAACTGGATGTGCTAAGAGGAACTGGAAAAAGTGGAGCAGGCGCGCGTTGCTGAGCGTGGCTGTGGATAACTCAGGACAGTAGCATTCACCCATACTAAGATGTGCCATTGGATATTAGGTTTTCCTCAGATGGGTCCAATGGCTGCAAGAGTGGATTGATTGTTGGTCTTGCTGAGTGGCTTGAGGACTGTGGATTCCCCAGGCTGTTGGAGTACTTCTGGGTCATGGCTCCTCTGCAGAGCCCCACGGCCTGCCCGTTTGTGTTCTGCAGCGTCCCAGCATGTGCTTGGATCGATGATGACACCCTTGTATGCATTCCTTGGAAAATCTGAACAAAATGAGTGAGAAAGTTCTACGGTCTCCTCATCGAACCTGAGGTCCAGCAGGTTTCCTCTCGGGGGTAGGGGACAGTTAGGAGTGAGGGCCAACATCCCCTGCTGACATGCATGCAAACACCACTAAGGGCTCTAGCATTGGAGGGGCTCCTGTCTGAGGGTCGACCGTGTCTGCCCATAAGCTGGGTCATCTATGAATCCGTGGTCCCTGCTAAAAGGCCGTGAGGGAATGCAAGGGGGCAGGCTCTCCTGCTATTCTTCAGAGTCAGAGGGTGTGCTGGTGTGGGCCCAGTGGTCTTTCAGCTTGGAGAAGTGTGTTTTGACCAGGATCATGCTTTGTGCATGCCGCTTCGGTGGTTGATTTTGGAAGCCAAAATGAGCAAGGTTCCCTGGTTGGAGCCTGCAGCCTCAGGCCAGGCCTGTGGCCCTCTCTGTTGTTGTGTTTGGTGCGGTGAGGTTCTTGAGTGCCAGGTGGGGCTGGAGCAGTGGGCGGGGGTTGGATGGAATTTGGTGATGGCGGAAGGGGGCTGATGGATTAGGCCTCGGTGCTGCCCCTGAAGCTGCCAGCACACTGTTGGCGCTATGTGGATCATCGTGGAGTGGGGTGACGATCGAGTGCTGCATTTAAGCCTGTGTAGTGGCTGCTGCCCTGGAGAAAAGGTAAGGTATCATGAGGACAGGTCCTGTGTGATGTCGTGGGATGGGCTGTCATCATTGGGTTGCAGGCGCTGGCCTCGGCTTCCCAAGGATGTGTCTTGTTCGTGATGGCCTGGCATCAGCTGCCTATGGTGGGGATGGCTTTGGCAGTTCATGAGGATGCAGTGAGGTGGATTACCTGTGAAGAGTTGCAATCCCGTTTCCAGAGGAGTGACTCCCCACGGGTGTCTTGCGGGACATAGAGAAGATGGACATGCTGAGGCATCTGTGCCGGCCTTCTCTGGGGGAGGTGAGTTATGCAAACAAGCCCTTTGGTCGCTCTTTTCCCTCTTTTGGGAATGTGCAAAGCGATAGTGTTTCTGCCGGAGGGCATGACGCGGCCGGCCCGTGTGGCATGCAGGCCTTTCGAATAGCCAGAGCTTTATCCAGAGCAGTCCGTTGGCGGGGCAGAGAAGGGGGCACTGTTGCCATCCCTGGTGCGCTGCCAAGGCCAGCCACTGTTCCCTTTCAGGCTTCCAAGTCCCCTCACATGGCAGAGGTCTTCCGTTGCAAGTCTGTCTGTGGTCCTCGGGGACCATGCCTTTGATCACTGTGAGTTCCTCGGTGCTGCCACTGTGGCAGTGGAGAATTTCCAGGATGCCTCAGGTGGGATCAGCATCTTCAAAGCAGACAGGCTTGCGGTCTGTCTTCCCTGGTGTTCAGTGTTCCCGTGTTCGGAAGATGTCTGTGTCTTCCAGTAGGGACGCGTCGCCCTGCTGGCTGGAGTAGGGCCCGGTGGACGAGGCTGTTGAGCGTTTGAGCGGTTCCTTAGGGGTCAGGGCCGCAAACCTTGCAGGATGGGAGCTGCCTGAGACATGGCCGGGAAGGTGGCCTAGTTTCCGCTGTGGGGTTCCAACATGGGTCATGGCTGCTGAAGCCCACTGCTTCCTGTGGTGGGCATTCCCACGGGTCCAAGGAAAGTGATTAGGCCTAGTTGGCGAGAAGTTGCACTTTGGTCGATGTTCTTTAGCCCCTTGAGTGGTTTCAGGCTGCATCTTGCCAGTAGAATGCTGTAGGTCGGTGTCGGCTCACCCATGGGAGTTCCCTTGCTTCCGAAAGTGCTGGGAGTGACCCCAAGTGCACATCAGATGTGCTGGTAGCTGGCAGGCTCTCGAGTTGCACGTAGATGTCACACCCACGGCCGGGAGGCAGGTCTCGTCCAGTCTTTGTGCTCTGGTCAGAAGGCGTGGCTGTGGGAGAGTGGGAGTCCGTGGAGTATTTCAACAGCCCCTGGGGGTTAAAGTTTGCATGCGGCCTCTGGAAGCTGACAGGGGGCTTTCTCCTTTCAGTTGGGGGTCTAGCCAGGGTGTTGTTATACACAACTATGGCGTTTACCGTTGGACGCCTCTTCACAGGGCTACAGGGACACACAGAGACCAAGACGCGTAGTCAGCGGCACACAGAGAAACCCACAAGAGCGTCTGCGTGCGCAGTGACAGTCACACACGCCCACACGCGTGAACACACAAATACAGCCTCTCACACACCGGCCAATGTATGTGCCTAACTTCCTGCAGTCGTACTATCAGACATGCAGTCAATTCTCGGTAAGGGATAGAGGTCCTTGGGAAGCAGTTTCAGAGCTCAAGCCCAGGTAAATGTTTGTATGGATCATGTCCTCTGAGGACACCAGTCCACTTCCCAGGTGCAGTTGCTGGGCAAGCCTCGCCGTCGGCAACACAAAGAATATCTTCGTGTGCTCTGATGACTGGAGGTGCTAAGAAGAACTGGAAAAATTGAGGCGGGGCCATGTTCCCGAGCATGGTCGCGGATAACTCAGGACGGTAGGTATTCAACCACCCCAAGATGTGCCATTAGATATTAGGTTTTCCTCAGATGGGCCCAATGGCTGCAAGAGTGGCTTGATTGTTCGTCTTGTTGAGTGGCCTGAGGGCTATGGATTCTCCAGGCTTTTGGGGTACCCCAGGCTCATGGCTCCCCTGCAGAGCCCCGCACACTGCCCGGTTGTGTTCTGCAGCATCCCAGCATGTGCTTGGATCGATGATGACACCCTTGTATGCATTCCTTGGAAACTCTGAACAGAATGGGTGAGAACACTCTACCGTCTCCATATCGAAACTGAGGTTCAGCACGTTTCCTCTCTCGGGTGTAGGGGACTGTTAGGAGTGAGGGCCCGTGTCCCCTGACGACATGCACGCAAACACCACCAAGGACTCCAGTATTGGAGGGGCTCCTGTCTGAGGGTCGACCGTGTCTGCACATAAGCTGGCTTATCTGTGTATCCCGGGTCCCTGCTGAAAGGCGGTTGAAGGAATGCGAGGGGGCAGGCTCTCTTGCTGGTCTTAAGAGTCGGGGTGTGTGCCGGTCTAGGCCCAGTGTGCTTGCCGTTGGATAGGTGTGTTTTGGCCAGGATCACGCTTCGTGCATGCTGTTTCGTGTGTTTATTTTGGAAGCCAAAATGAGCAAGCGTCCCTGGTTTGTGCCTGGAGCCTGAGGCCAGGCCTGTGGCCCTCCCTGTCCTAGTGTTTTGCACAGTGAGGTTTTTGAGTCCCTAGTGAGGCTGGAGAATTGGGCGGGGTTGGGCTCGGGTTGGGCGTCGGCGGAAAGGGGCTGATGGATTAGGCCACACTGCTGCCCTTGTCTGCTCCTCTACTTTAACACCCAGCACAGTGTTGGTGCAAAGTGGGGCATCGTGGAGTGGGGTGAGGATCGAGTGCTGCATTTAAACCTGCGTGGTCGCTGATGACCTGGACAGGAAGGTAAGGGATGATGAGGACAGGTCCTTTGTGAGGTCGTGGAATAGGCTGTCATAATTGGGTTGCAGGTGCTGGCCTTGGATTCCCAAGGATGAGTCGTGTTCGTGATGGGCTGGCATCAGCTGCCTATGGAGGGGGTGGCTTTGTCAGTCAAGTGCATGAGGTGAGGTAGGTAACCTGTGTAGAGTTGTCATCCCATTGCCGGAGGAATGACACCCAAATGGTGTCTTGGGAGACGTAGAGAAGATCGACATTCTGAGGCGTCTGTGCCGGCCTCCTTGGAGGTAGGTGAGTTATGCGAACATCCATATTGGCTGCTTTCTTCCCTTGTTTGGGAATGTTCAAAGCAAAAGTGTTTCTCCCGGGAGGGCATGACACCGCCAGCCAGTTTGGCATGCAGGCCGTTCGAACAGCCTGAGGTTTATCTGCAGCAGTCCGTGGGTGGGGCAGAGATGGGGGCACTGTTGCGATGCCAGGTGTTCTGTCGTGGACAGCCACTGTGCCCTTTCAAGTTTCCAGGTCCCCTCGTGTGGCAGAGGTCTTCCGTTGAAAGTCTGTCTGTGGTCCTCAGGAACAGTGCATTTGATCGCTGTGAGTTCCTCGGTAGTGTCTCTGTGGCAGTGGAGAATTGCCAGGATGCATGGGGTGGGGTGGGCATCATCAAAGCAGACAGGCTTGCGGTCTGTCTTCCCTGGTGTTCAGTGTCCCCGTGTTCGCATGATGTCTGTGGCTTCCAATAGTGTCGAGTCGCCCGGCATGCAGGAGGAGGGCACTTAGGAAGAGGCTGTGTATCATTTGAGCGTTTTCCCAGTTGTCAGGGCCACGAACCCTGCCAGTTGGAAACTTGCCGATACGTGGGCGAGATGGTGGCCTAAATTCTGCTCTGGTGTTCCAACCTGTGTCATGGCTGCTGAAGCCCAACACTTCCCATTGTGGGCATTCCCACGGGGTCACGGAAAGTGATTTGGTCTAGTTGGTGAGAAGACGCACTTTGTCTGCAGTTCCTTAGCCCCTTGAGAAGTGCCGTGCTGCATCTTTCCTGTAGGCAACTGCAGGTCGCTATCAGCCCGCCCCTGGGAGGTTCCCTTGCTTCCAAGAGTGCTGGGAGTGACCCCAAGGGCACATGAGATGTGCTGGTAGGTGGCAGGGTCTCCAGGTCCACATAGATGTGACAGCCACGGCCGGGAGGCAGGTCTCGTCCAGTCTTTGTGCTTTGGTCAGAAGGCGTGGCTGTGAGAGAGCGGGAGTCTGTGGACTATTTCAACAGTCCCTGGGGGTCAAAGTTCGCATGTGGCCTCTTGAAGCTGACAGGGGTCTTTCTCCTTTCAGTTGGGGGTCCAACCAGGATGGTGTGTATAAACTATGGCGTTTACTGTTGGAGGCGTCTGCAGAGGGCCACAGGGACACCCAGAGACCAAGACGCGTATTCAGCGGCACACACCGGAACCCACGAGTGCATCTTCGTGCGCAGTCACAGTCACACACGCCCACACGCGTGAATACACACATACAGCGTCTCACACCCTGGCCAACATACATGCCTAACTTTCTCCAGTCGTGCTGTGAGACACGCAATCAGTTTTCCGTAAGGGATAGTGGTACTTGGGAAGCAGGTTCTGGGCTCACACGCAGGTAAGTTTTCACAAGAATCATGTTCTCTGAGGACTCTGGTGCAATTCAGAAGCCTGCCTGATTTCTGTCCACTTCTCAGGTGCAGTTGCAGGGTAAGGCTGGCCGTCGGCAAAGACAAGAAGACCTTCGTGTTGTCTGATAACTGGATGTGCTAAGGGGAACTGGAAAAAGTGGAGCAGGCGCACGTTGCTGAGCGTGGCTGGGGATAACTCAGGACAGTAGCATTCACCCATACTAAGATGTGCCATTGGATATTAGGTTTTCCTCAGATGGGTCCAATGGCTGCAAGAGTGGATTGATTGTTGGTCTTGCTGAGTGGCTT
The DNA here is from genome assembly GCF_965194805.1 of Balaenoptera borealis. Classification (NCBI taxonomy): domain Eukaryota; kingdom Metazoa; phylum Chordata; class Mammalia; order Artiodactyla; family Balaenopteridae; genus Balaenoptera; species Balaenoptera borealis. Next base: position 127,626,997 of record NC_138866.1, read on the forward strand.
GAGGACTGTGGATTCCCCAGGCTGTTGGAGTACTTCTGGGTCATGGCTCCTCTGCAGAGCCCCACGGCCTGCCCGTTTGTGTTCTGCAGCGTCCCAGCATGTGCTTGGATCGATGATGACACCCTTGTATGCATTCCTTGGAAAATCTGAACAAAATGAGTGAGAAAGCTCTACGGTCTCCACATGGAAACTGAGGTCCAGCAGGTTTCCTCTCAGGGGTAGGGGACAGTTAGCAGTGAGGACCAACATCCCCTGCTGACATGCATGCAAATACCACTAAGGGCTCTCGCATTGGAGGGGCTCCTGTCTGAGGGTCGACTGTGTCTGCCCATAAGCTGGGTCATCTATGAATCCGTGGTCCCTGCTAAAAGGCTGTGAGGGAATGCAAGGGGGCAGGGTCTCCTGCTAGTCTTCAGAGTCAGAGTGTGTGCTGGTGTGGGCCCAGTGAGCTTTCAGCTTGGAGAAGTGTGTTTTGACCAGGATCATACTTTGTGCATGCCGCATCGGTGGTTGATTTTGGAAGCCAAAATGAGCAAGGTTCCCTGGTTGGAGCCTGCAGCCTCAGGCCAGGCCTGTGGCCCTCTCTGTTGTTGTGTTTGGTGCGGTGAGGTTCTTGAGTGCCAGGTGGGGCTGGAGCAGTGGGCGGGGGTTGGATGGAATTTGGTGATGGTGGAAGGGGGCTGATGGATTAGGCCTCGGTGCTGCCCCTGAAGCTGCCAGCACACTGTTGGCGCTATGTGGATCATCGTGGAGTGGGGTGACGATCGAGTGCTGCATTTAAGCCTGCGTAGTGGCTGCTGCCCTGGAGAGAAAGGTAAGGTATCATGAGGACAGGTCCTGTGTGATGTCGTGGGATGGGCTGTCATCATTGGGTTGCAGGCGCTGGCCTCGGCTTCCCAAGGATGTGTCTTGTTCGTGATGGCCTGGCATCAGCTGCCTATGGTGGGGATGGCTTTGGCAGTTCATGAGGATGCAGTGAGGTGGATTACCTGTGAAGAGTTGCAATCCCGTTTCCAGAGGAGTGACTCCCCACGGGTGTCTTGCGGGACATAGAGAAGATGGACATGCTGAGGCATCTGTGCCGGCCTTCTCTGGGGGAGGTGAGTTATGCAAACAAGCCCTTTGGTCGCTCTTTTCCCTCTTTTGGGAATGTGCAAAGCGATAGTGTTTCTGCCGGAGGGCATGACGCGGCCGGCCCGTGTGGCATGCAGGCCTTTCGAATAGCCAGAGCTTTATCCAGAGCAGTCCGTTGGCGGGGCAGAGAAGGGGGCACTGTTGCCATCCCTGGTGCGCTGCCAAGGCCAGCCACTGTTCCCTTTCAGGCTTCCAAGTCCCCTCACATGGCAGAGGTCTTCCGTTGCAAGTCTGTCTGTGGTCCTCGGGGACCATGCCTTTGATCACTGTGAGTTCCTCGGTGCTGCCACTGTGGCAGTGGAGAATTTCCAGGATGCCTCAGGTGGGATCAGCATCTTCAAAGCAGACAGGCTTGCGGTCTGTCTTCCCTGGTGTTCAGTGTTCCCGTGTTCGGAAGATGTCTGTGTCTTCCAGTAGGGACGCGTCGCCCTGCTGGCTGGAGTAGGGCATGGTGGACGAGGCTGTTGAGCGTTTGAGCGGTTCCTTAGGGGTCAGGGCCGCAAACCTTGCAGGATGGGAGCTGCCTGAGACATGGCCGGGAAGGTGGCCTAGTTTCCGCTGTGGGGTTCCAACATGGGTCATGGCTGCTGAAGCCCACTGCTTCCTGTGGTGGGCATTCCCACGGGTCCAAGGAAAGTGATTAGGCCTAGTTGGCGAGAAGTTGCACTTTGTTCGATGTTCTTTAGCCCCTTGAGTGGTTTCAGGCTGCATCTTGCCAGTAGAATGCTGTAGGTCGGTGTCGGCTCACCCATGGGAGTTCCCTTGCTTCCGAAAGTGCTGGGAGTGACCCCAAGTGCACATCAGATGTGCTGGTAGCTGGCAGGTTCTCGAGTTGCACGTAGATGTCACACCCACGGCCGGGAGGCAGGTCTCGTCCAGTCTTTGTGCTCTGGTCAGAAGGCGTGGCTGTGGGAGAGTGGGAGTCCGTGGAGTATTTCAACAGCCCCTGGGGGTTAAAGTTTGCATGCGGCCTCTGGAAGCTGACAGGGGGCTTTCTCCTTTCAGTTGGGGGTCTAGCCAGGGTGTTGTTATACACAACTATGGCGTTTACCGTTGGACGCCTCTTCACAGGGCTACAGGGACACACAGAGACCAAGACGCGTAGTCAGCGGCACACAGAGAAACCCACAAGAGCGTCTGCGTGCGCAGTGACAGTCACACACGCCCACACGCGTGAACACACAAATACAGCCTCTCACACACCGGCCAATGTATGTGCCTAACTTCCTGCAGTCGTACTATCAGACATGCAGTCAATTCTCGGTAAGGGATAGAGGTCCTTGGGAAGCAGTTTCAGAGCTCAAGCCCAGGTAAATGTTTGTATGGATCATGTCCTCTGAGGACACCAGTCCACTTCCCAGGTGCAGTTGCTGGGCAAGCCTCGCCGTCGGCAACACAAAGAATATCTTCGTGTGCTCTGATGACTGGAGGTGCTAAGAAGAACTGGAAAAATTGAGGCGGGGCCATGTTCCCGAGCATGGTCGCGGATAACTCAGGACGGTAGGTATTCAACCACCCCAAGATGTGCCATTAGATATTAGGTTTTCCTCAGATGGGCCCAATGGCTGCAAGAGTGGCTTGATTGTTCGTCTTGTTGAGTGGCCTGAGGGCTATGGATTCTCCAGGCTTTTGGGGTACCCCAGGCTCATGGCTCCCCTGCAGAGCCCCGCACACTGCCCGGTTGTGTTCTGCAGCATCCCAGCATGTGCTTGGATCGATGATGACACCCTTGTATGCATTCCTTGGAAACTCTGAACAGAATGGGTGAGAACACTCTACCGTCTCCATATCGAAACTGAGGTTCAGCACGTTTCCTCTCTCGGGTGTAGGGGACTGTTAGGAGTGAGGGCCCGTGTCCCCTGACGACATGCACGCAAACACCACCAAGGACTCCAGTATTGGAGGGGCTCCTGTCTGAGGGTCGACCGTGTCTGCACATAAGCTGGCTTATCTGTGTATCCCGGGTCCCTGCTGAAAGGCGGTTGAAGGAATGCGAGGGGGCAGGCTCTCTTGCTGGTCTTAAGAGTCGGGGTGTGTGCCGGTCTAGGCCCAGTGTGCTTGCCGTTGGATAGGTGTGTTTTGGCCAGGATCACGCTTCGTGCATGCTGTTTCGTGTGTTTATTTTGGAAGCCAAAATGAGCAAGCGTCCCTGGTTTGTGCCTGGAGCCTGAGGCCAGGCCTGTGGCCCTCCCTGTCCTAGTGTTTTGCACAGTGAGGTTTTTGAGTCCCTAGTGAGGCTGGAGAATTGGGCGGGGTTGGGCTCGGGTTGGGCGTCGGCGGAAAGGGGCTGATGGATTAGGCCACACTGCTGCCCTTGTCTGCTCCTCTACTTTAACACCCAGCACAGTGTTGGTGCAAAGTGGGGCATCGTGGAGTGGGGTGAGGATCGAGTGCTGCATTTAAACCTGCGTGGTCGCTGATGACCTGGACAGGAAGGTAAGGGATGATGAGGACAGGTCCTTTGTGAGGTCGTGGAATAGGCTGTCATAATTGGGTTGCAGGTGCTGGCCTTGGATTCCCAAGGATGAGTCGTGTTCGTGATGGGCTGGCATCAGCTGCCTATGGAGGGGGTGGCTTTGTCAGTCAAGTGCATGAGGTGAGGTAGGTAACCTGTGTAGAGTTGTCATCCCATTGCCGGAGGAATGACACCCAAATGGTGTCTTGGGAGACGTAGAGAAGATCGACATTCTGAGGCGTCTGTGCCGGCCTCCTTGGAGGTAGGTGAGTTATGCGAACATCCATATTGGCTGCTTTCTTCCCTTGTTTGGGAATGTTCAAAGCAAAAGTGTTTCTCCCGGGAGGGCATGACACCGCCAGCCAGTTTGGCATGCAGGCCGTTCGAACAGCCTGAGGTTTATCTGCAGCAGTCCGTGGGTGGGGCAGAGATGGGGGCACTGTTGTGATGCCAGGTGTGCTGTCGTGGACAGCCACTGTGCCCTTTCAAGCTTCCAGGTCCCCTCGTGTGGCAGAGGTCTTCCGTTGAAAGTCTGTCTGTGGTCCTCAGGAACAGTGCATTTGATTGCTGTGAGTTCCTCGGTAGTGTCTCTGTGGCAGTGGAGAATTGCCAGGATGCATGGGGTGGGGTGGGCATCATCAAAGCAGACAGGCTTGCGGTCTGTCTTCCCTGGTGTTCAGTGTCCCCGTGTTCGCATGATGTCTGTGGCTTCCAATAGTGTCGAGTCGCCCGGCATGCAGGAGGAGGGCACTTAGGAAGAGGCTGTGTATCATTTGAGCGTTTTCCCAGTTGTCAGGGCCACGAACCCTGCCAGTTGGAAACTTGCCGATACGTGGGCGAGGTGGTGGCCTAAATTCTGCTCTGGTGTTCCAACCTGTGTCATGGCTGCTGAAGCCCAACACTTCCCATTGTGGGCATTCCCACGGGGTCACGGAAAGTGATTTGGTCTAGTTGGTGAGAAGACGCACTTTGTCTGCAGTTCCTTAGCCCCTTGAGAAGTGCCGTGCTGCATCTTTCCTGTAGGCAACTGCAGGTCGCTATCAGCCCGCCCCTGGGAGGTTCCGTTGCTTCCGGGAGTGCTGAGAGTGACCACAAGGGCACATGAGATGTGCTGGTAGGTGGCAGGGTCTCCAGGTCCACATAGATGTGACAGCCACGGCCGGGAGGCAGGTCTCGTCCAGTCTTTGTGCTTTGGTCGGAAGGCGTGGCTGTGAGAGAGCGGGAGTCTGTGGACTATTTCAACAGTCCCTGGGGGTCAAAGTTCGCATGTGGCCTCTTGAAGCTGACAGGGGTCTTTCTCCTTTCAGTTGGGGGTCCAACCAGGATGGTGTGTATAAACTATGGCGTTTATTGTTGGAGGCGTCTGAAGAGGGGCACAGGGACACCCAGAGACCAAGACGCGTATTCAGCGGCACACACCGGAACCCACGAGTGCATCTTCTTGCTCAGTCACAGTCACAGACGCCCACACGCGTGAATACACACATACAGCGTCTCACACACCGGCCAACATACATGCCTAACTTCCTCCTATGAGACACGCAATCAGTTTTCGGTAAGGGATAGTGGTACTTGGGAAGCAGGTTCCGGGCTGACACGCAGGTAAATTTTCACAAGAATCATGTTCTCTGAGGAGTCTGGTGCATTTCAGAAGCCTGCATGATTTCTGTCCACTTCTCAGGTGCAGTTGCAGGGTAAGGCTGGCCGTCGGCAAAGACAAGAAGACCTTCGTGTTGTCTGATAACTGGATGTGCTAAGGGGAACTGGAAAAAGTGGAGCAGGCGCGCGTTGCTGAGCGTGGCTGTGGATAACTCAGGACAGTAGCATTCACCCATACTAAGATGTGCCATTGGATATTAGGTTTTCCTCAGATGGGTCCAATGGCTGCAAGAGTGGATTGATTGTTGGTCTTGCTGAGTGGCTTGAGGACTGTGGATTCCCCAGGCTGTTGGAGTACTTCTGGGTCATGGCTCCTCTGCAGAGCCCCACGGCCTGCCCGTTTGTGTTCTGCAGCGTCCCAGCATGTGCTTGGATCGATGATGACACCCTTGTATGCATTCCTTGGAAAATCTGAACAAAATGAGTGAGAAAGTTCTACGGTCTCCTCATCGAACCTGAGGTCCAGCAGGTTTCCTCTCGGGGGTAGGGGACAGTTAGGAGTGAGGGCCAACATCCCCTGCTGACATGCATGCAAACACCACTAAGGGCTCTAGCATTGGAGGGGCTCCTGTCTGAGGGTCGACCGTGTCTGCCCATAAGCTGGGTCATCTATGAATCCGTGGTCCCTGCTAAAAGGCCGTGAGGGAATGCAAGGGGGCAGGCTCTCCTGCTAGTCTTCAGAGTCAGAGGGTGTGCTGGTGTGGGCCCAGTGGTCTTTCAGCTTGGAGAAGTGTGTTTTGACCAGGATCATGCTTTGTGCATGCCGCTTCGGTGGTTGATTTTGGAAGCCAAAATGAGCAAGGTTCCCTGGTTGGAGCCTGCAGCCTCAGGCCAGGCCTGTGGCCCTCTCTGTTGTTGTGTTTGGTGCGGTGAGGTTCTTGAGTGCCAGGTGGGGCTGGAGCAGTGGGCGGGGGTTGGATGGAATTTGGTGATGGCGGAAGGGGGCTGATGGATTAGGCCTCGGTGCTGCCCCTGAAGCTGCCAGCACACTGTTGGCGCTATGTGGATCATCGTGGAGTGGGGTGACGATCGAGTGCTGCATTTAAGCCTGTGTAGTGGCTGCTGCCCTGGAGAAAAGGTAAGGTATCATGAGGACAGGTCCTGTGTGATGTCGTGGGATGGGCTGTCATCATTGGGTTGCAGGCGCTGGCCTCGGCTTCCCAAGGATGTGTCTTGTTCGTGATGGCCTGGCATCAGCTGCCTATGGTGGGGATGGCTTTGGCAGTTCATGAGGATGCAGTGAGGTGGATTACCTGTGAAGAGTTGCAATCCCGTTTCCAGAGGACTGACTCCCCACGGGTGTCTTGCGGGACATAGAGAAGATGGACATGCTGAGGCATCTGTGCCGGCCTTCTCTGGGGGAGGTGAGTTATGCAAACAAGCCCTTTGGTCGCTCTTTTCCCTCTTTTGGGAATGTGCAAAGCGATAGTGTTTCTGCCGGAGGGCATGACGCGGCCGGCCCGTGTGGCATGCAGGCCTTTCGAATAGCCAGAGCTTTATCCAGAGCAGTCCGTTGGCGGGGCAGAGAAGGGGGCACTGTTGCCATCCCTGGTGCGCTGCCAAGGCCAGCCACTGTTCCCTTTCAGGCTTCCAAGTCCCCTCACATGGCAGAGGTCTTCCGTTGCAAGTCTGTCTGTGGTCCTCGGGGACCATGCCTTTGATCACTGTGAGTTCCTCGGTGCTGCCACTGTGGCAGTGGAGAATTTCCAGGATGCCTCAGGTGGGATCAGCATCTTCAAAGCAGACAGGCTTGCGGTCTGTCTTCCCTGGTGTTCAGTGTTCCCGTGTTCGGAAGATGTCTGTGTCTTCCAGTAGGGACGCGTCGCCCTGCTGGCTGGAGTAGGGCCCGGTGGACGAGGCTGTTGAGCGTTTGAGCGGTTCCTTAGGGGTCAGGGCCGCAAACCTTGCAGGATGGGAGCTGCCTGAGACATGGCCGGGAAGGTGGCCTAGTTTCCGCTGTGGGGTTCCAACATGGGTCATGGCTGCTGAAGCCCACTGCTTCCTGTGGTGGGCATTCCCACGGGTCCAAGGAAAGTGATTAGGCCTAGTTGGCGAGAAGTTGCACTTTGGTCGATGTTCTTTAGCCCCTTGAGTGGTTTCAGGCTGCATCTTGCCAGTAGAATGCTGTAGGTCGGTGTCGGCTCACCCATGGGAGTTCCCTTGCTTCCGAAAGTGCTGGGAGTGACCCCAAGTGCACATCAGATGTGCTGGTAGCTGGCAGGCTCTCGAGTTGCACGTAGATGTCACACCCACGGCCGGGAGGCAGGTCTCGTCCAGTCTTTGTGCTCTGGTCAGAAGGCGTGGCTGTGGGAGAGTGGGAGTCCGTGGAGTATTTCAACAGCCCCTGGGGGTTAAAGTTTGCATGCGGCCTCTGGAAGCTGACAGGGGGCTTTCTCCTTTCAGTTGGGGGTCTAGCCAGGGTGTTGTTATACACAACTATGGCGTTTACCGTTGGACGCCTCTTCACAGGGCTACAGGGACACACAGAGACCAAGACGCGTAGTCAGCGGCACACAGAGAAACCCACAAGAGTGTCTGCGTGCGCAGTCACAGTCACACACGCCCACATGCGTGAACACACAAATACAGCCTCTCACACACCGGCCAATGTATGTGCCTAACTTCCTGCAGTCGTACTATCAGACATGCAGTCAATTCTCGGTAAGGGATAGAGGTCCTTGGGAAGCAGTTTCAGAGCTCAAGCCCAGGTAAATGTTTGTATGGATCATGTCCTCTGAGGACACCAGTCCACTTCCCAGGTGCAGTTGCTGGGCAAGCCTCGCCGTCGGCAAAAACAAGAAGATCTTCGTGTGCTCTGATGACTGGAGGTGCTAAGAAGAACTGGAAAAAGTGAGGCGGGGCCATGTTCCCGAGCATGGTCGCAGATAACTCAGGACGGTAGGTATTCAACCACCCCAAGATGTGCCATTAGATATTAGGTTTTCCTCAGATGGGCCCAATGGCTGCAAGAGTGGCTTGATTGTTCGTCTTGTTGAGTGGCCTGAGGGCTATGGATTCTCCAGGCTTTTGGGGTACCCCAGGCTCATGGCTCCCCTGCAGAGCCCCGCACACTGCCCGGTTGTGTTCTGCAGCATCCCAGCATGTGCTTGGATCGATGATGACACCCTTGTATGCATTCCTTGGAAACTCTGAACAGAATGGGTGAGAACACTCTACCGTCTCCATATCGAAACTGAGGTTCAGCACGTTTCCTCTCTCGGGTGTAGGGGACTGTTAGGAGTGAGGGCCCGTGTCCCCTGACAACATGCACGCAAACACCACCAAGGACTCCAGTATTGGAGGGGCTCCTGTCTGAGGGTCGACCGTGTCTGCACATAAGCTGGCTTATCTGTGTATCCCGGGTCCCTGCTGAAAGGCGGTTGAAGGAATGCGAGGGGGCAGGCTCTCTTGCTGGTCTTAAGAGTCGGGGTGTGTGCCGGTCTAGGCCCAGTGTGCTTGCCGTTGGATAGGTGTGTTTTGGCCAGGATCACGCTTCGTGCATGCTGTTTCGTGTGTTTATTTTGGAAGCCAAAATGAGCAAGCGTCCCTGGTTTGTGCCTGGAGCCTGAGGCCAGGCCTGTGGCCCTCCCTGTCCTAGCGTTTTGCACAGTGAGGTTTTTGAGTCCCTAGTGAGGCTGGAGAATTGGGCGGGGTTGGGCTCGGGTTGGGCGTCGGCGGAAAGGGGCTGATGGATTAGGCCACACTGCTGCCCTTGTCTGCTCCTCTACTTTAACACCCAGCACAGTGTTGGTGCCAAGTGGGGCATCGTGGAGTGGGGTGAGGATCGAGTGCTGCATTTAAACCTGCGTGGTCGCTGATGGCCTGGACAGGAAGGTAAGGGATGATGAGGACCGGTCCTTTGTGAGGTCGTGGAATAGGCTGTCATAATTGGGTTGCAGGTGCTGGCCTTGGCTTCCCAAGGATGAGTCGTGTTCGTGATGGGCTGGCATCAGCTGCCTATGGAGGGGGTGGCTTTGGCAGTTCAAGTGCATGAGGTGAGGTAGGTAACCTGTGTAGAGTTATCATCCCATTGCCGGAGGAATGACACCCACAGGGTGTCTTGGGGGACGTAGAGAAGATCGACATTGTGAGGCGTCTGTGCCGGCCTCCTTGGAGGTAGGTGAGTTATGCGATCAACCCTATTGGCTGCTTTCTTCCCTTGTTTGGGAATGTGCAAAGCAAAAGTGTTTCTCCCGGGGGGGCATGACACTGCCAGCCAGTTTGGCATGCAGGCCGTTCGAACAGCCTGAGGTTTATCTGCAGCAGTCCGTGGGTGGGGCAGAGATGGGGGCACTGTTGCGATGCCAGGTGTTCTGTCGTGGACAGCCACTGTGCCCTTTCAAGTTTCCAGGTCCCCTCGTGTGGCAGAGGTCTTCCGTTGAAAGTCTGTCTGTGGTCCTCAGGAACAGTGCATTTGATCGCTGTGAGTTCCTCGGTAGTGTCTCTGTGGCAGTGGAGAATTGCCAGTATGCATGGGGTGGGGTGGGCATCATCAAAGCAGACAGGCTTGCGGTCTGCCTTCCCTGGTGTTCAGTGTCCCCGTGTTCGCATGATGTCTGTGGCTTCCAATAGTGTCGAGTCGCCCGGCATGCAGGAGGAGGGCACTTAGGAAGAGGCTGTGTATCATTTGAGCGTTTTCCCAGTTGTCAGGGCCACGAACCCTGCCAGTTGGAAACTTGCCGATACGTGGGCGAGATGGTGGCCTAAATTCTGCTCTGGTGTTCCAACCTGTGTCATGGCTGCTGAAGCCCAACACTTCCCATTGTGGGCATTCCCACGGGGTCACGGAAAGTGATTTGGTCTAGTTGGTGAGAAGACGCACTTTGTCTGCAGTTCCTTAGCCCCTTGAGAAGTGCCGTGCTGCATCTTTCCTGTAGGCAACTGCAGGTCGCTATCAGCCCGCCCCTGGGAGGTTCCCTTGCTTCCAAGAGTGCTGGGAGTGACCCCAAGGGCACATGAGATGTGCTGGTAGGTGGCAGGGTCTCCAGGTCCACATAGATGTGACAGCCACGGCCGGGAGGCAGGTCTCGTCCAGTCTTTGTGCTTTGGTCAGAAGGCGTGGCTGTGAGAGAGCGGGAGTCTGTGGACTATTTCAACAGTCCCTGGGGGTCAAAGTTCGCATGTGGCCTCTTGAAGCTGACAGGGGTCTTTCTCCTTTCAGTTGGGGGTCCAACCAGGATGGTGTGTATAAACTATGGCGTTTACTGTTGGAGGCGTCTGCAGAGGGCCACAGGGACACCCAGAGACCAAGACGCGTATTCAGCGGCACACACCGGAACCCACGAGTGCATCTTCGTGCGCAGTCACAGTCACACACGCCCACACGCGTGAATACACACATACAGCGTCTCACACCCTGGCCAACATACATGCCTAACTTTCTCCAGTCGTGCTGTGAGACACGCAATCAGTTTTCCGTAAGGGATAGTGGTACTTGGGAAGCAGGTTCTGGGCTCACACGCAGGTAAGTTTTCACAAGAATCATGTTCTCTGAGGACTCTGGTGCAATTCAGAAGCCTGCCTGATTTCTGTCCACTTCTCAGGTGCAGTTGCAGGGTAAGGCTGGCCGTCGGCAAAGACAAGAAGACCTTCGTGTTGTCTGATAACTGGATGTGCTAAGGGGAACTGGAAAAAGTGGAGCAGGCGCACGTTGCTGAGCGTGGCTGGGGATAACTCAGGACAGTAGCATTCACCCATACTAAGATGTGCCATTGGATATTAGGTTTTCCTCAGATGGGTCCAATGGCTGCAAGAGTGGATTGATTGTTGGTCTTGCTGAGTGGCTTGAGGACTGTGGATTCCCCAGGCTGTTGGAGTACTTCTGGGTCATGGCTCCTCTGCAGAGCCCCACGGCCTGCCCGTTTGTGTTCTGCAGCGTCCCAGCATGTGCTTGGATCGATGATGACACCCTTGTATGCATTCCTTGGAAAATCTGAACAAAATGAGTGAGAAAGCTCTACGGTCTCCACATGGAAACTGAGGTCCAGCAGGTTTCCTCTCAGGGGTAGGGGACAGTTAGCAGTGAGGACCAACATCCCCTGCTGACATGCATGCAAATACCACTAAGGGCTCTCGCATTGGAGGGGCTCCTGTCTGAGGGTTGACTGTGTCTGCCCATAAGCTGGGTCATCTATGAATCCGTGGTCCCTGCTAAAAGGCTGTGAGGGAATGCAAGGGGGCAGGGTCTCCTGCTAGTCTTCAGAGTCAGAGTGTGTGCTGGTGTGGGCCCAGTGAGCTTTCAGCTTGGAGAAGTGTGTTTTGACCAGGATCATACTTTGTGCATGCCGCATCGGTGGTTGATTTTGGAAGCCAAAATGAGCAAGGTTCCCTGGTTGGAGCCTGCAGCCTCAGGCCAGGCCTGTGGCCCTCTCTGTTGTTGTGTTTGGTGCGGTGAGGTTCTTGAGTGCCAGGTGGGGCTGGAGCAGTGGGCGGGGGTTGGATGGAATTTGGTGATGGTGGAAGGGGGCTGATGGATTAGGCCTCGGTGCTGCCCCTGAAGCTGCCAGCACACTGTTGGCGCTATGTGGATCATCGTGGAGTGGGGTGACGATCGAGTGCTGCATTTAAGCCTGCGTAGTGGCTGCTGCCCTGGAGAGAAAGGTAAGGTATCATGAGGACAGGTCCTGTGTGATGTCGTGGGATGGGCTGTCATCATTGGGTTGCAGGCGCTGGCCTCGGCTTCCCAAGGATGTGTCTTGTTCGTGATGGCCTGGCATCAGCTGCCTATGGTGGGGATGGCTTTGGCAGTTCATGAGGATGCAGTGAGGTGGATTACCTGTGAAGAGTTGCAATCCCGTTTCCAGAGGAGTGACTCCCCACGGGTGTCTTGCGGGACATAGAGAAGATGGACATGCTGAGGCATCTGTGCCGGCCTTCTCTGGGGGAGGTGAGTTATGCAAACAAGCCCTTTGGTCGCTCTTTTCCCTCTTTTGGGAATGTGCAAAGCGATAGTGTTTCTGCCGGAGGGCATGACACGGCCGGCCCGTGTGGCATGCAGGCCTTTCGAATAGCCAGAGCTTTATCCAGAGCAGTCCGTTGGCGGGGCAGAGAAGGGGGCACTGTTGCCATCCCTGGTGCGCTGCCAAGGCCAGCCACTGTTCCCTTTCAGGCTTCCAAGTCCCCTCACATGGCAGAGGTCTTCCGTTGCAAGTCTGTCTGTGGTCCTCGGGGACCATGCCTTTGATCACTGTGAGTTCCTCGGTGCTGCCACTGTGGCAGTGGAGAATTTCCAGGATGCCTCAGGTGGGATCAGCATCTTCAAAGCAGACAGGCTTGCGGTCTGTCTTCCCTGGTGTTCAGTGTTCCCGTGTTCGGAAGATGTCTGTGTCTTCCAGTAGGGACGCGTCGCCCTGCTGGCTGGAGTAGGGCCCGGTGGACGAGGCTGTTGAGCGTTTGAGCGGTTCCTTAGGGGTCAGGGCCGCAAACCTTGCAGGATGGGAGCTGCCTGAGACATGGCCGGGAAGGTGGCCTAGTTTCCGCTGTGGGGTTCCAACATGGGTCATGGCTGCTGAAGCCCACTGCTTCCTGTGGTGGGCATTCCCACGGGTCCAAGGAAAGTGATTAGGCCTAGTTGGCGAGAAGTTGCACTTTGTTCGATGTTCTTTAGCCCCTTGAGTGGTTTCAGGCTGCATCTTGCCAGTAGAATGCTGTAGGTCGGTGTCGGCTCACCCATGGGAGTTCCCTTGCTTCCGAAAGTGCTGGGAGTGACCCCAAGTGCACATCAGATGTGCTGGTAGCTGGCAGGTTCTCGAGTTGCACGTAGATGTCACACCCACGGCCGGGAGGCAGGTCTCGTCCAGTCTTTGTGCTCTGGTCAGAAGGCGTGGCTGTGGGAGAGTGGGAGTCCGTGGAGTATTTCAACAGCCCCTGGGGGTTAAAGTTTGCATGCGGCCTCTGGAAGCTGACAGGGGGCTTTCTCCTTTCAGTTGGGGGTCTAGCCAGGGTGTTGTTATACACAACTATGGCGTTTACCGTTGGACGCCTCTTCACAGGGCTACAGGGACACACAGAGACCAAGACGCGTAGTCAGCGGCACACAGAGAAACCCACAAGAGCGTCTGCGTGCGCAGTCACAGTCACACACGCCCACACGCGTGAACACACAAATACAGCCTCTCACACACCGGCCAATGTATGTGCCTAACTTCCTGCAGTCGTACTATCAGACATGCAGTCAATTCTCGGTAAGGGATAGAGGTCCTTGGGAAGCAGTTTCAGAGCTCAAGCCCAGGTAAATGTTTGTATGGATCATGTCCTCTGAGGACACCAGTCCACTTCCCAGGTGCAGTTGCTGGGCAAGCCTCGCCGTCGGCAACACAAAGAATATCTTCGTGTGCTCTGATGACTGGAGGTGCTAAGAAGAACTGGAAAAATTGAGGCGGGGCCATGTTCCCGAGCATGGTCGCGGATAACTCAGGACGGTAGGTATTCAACCACCCCAAGATGTGCCATTAGATATTAGGTTTTCCTCAGATGGGCCCAATGGCTGCAAGAGTGGCTTGATTGTTCGTCTTGTTGAGTGGCCTGAGGGCTATGGATTCTCCAGGCTTTTGGGGTACCCCAGGCTCATGGCTCCCCTGCAGAGCCCCGCACACTGCCCGGTTGTGTTCTGCAGCATCCCAGCATGTGCTTGGATCGATGATGACACCCTTGTATGCATTCCTTGGAAACTCTGAACAGAATGGGTGAGAACACTCTACCGTCTCCATATCGAAACTGAGGTTCAGCACGTTTCCTCTCTCGGGTGTAGGGGACTGTTAGGAGTGAGGGCCCGTGTCCCCTGACGACATGCACGCAAACACCACCAAGGACTCCAGTATTGGAGGGGCTCCTGTCTGAGGGTCGACCGTGTCTGCACATAAGCTGGCTTATCTGTGTATCCCGGGTCCCTGCTGAAAGGCGGTTGAAGGAATGCGAGGGGGCAGGCTCTCTTGCTGGTCTTAAGAGTCGGGGTGTGTGCCGGTCTAGGCCCAGTGTGCTTGCCGTTGGATAGGTGTGTTTTGGCCAGGATCACGCTTCGTGCATGCTGTTTCGTGTGTTTATTTTGGAAGCCAAAATGAGCAAGCGTCCCTGGTTTGTGCCTGGAGCCTGAGGCCAGGCCTGTGGCCCTCCCTGTCCTAGTGTTTTGCACAGTGAGGTTTTTGAGTCCCTAGTGAGGCTGGAGAATTGGGCGGGGTTGGGCTCGGGTTGGGCGTCGGCGGAAAGGGGCTGATGGATTAGGCCACACTGCTGCCCTTGTCTGCTCCTCTACTTTAACACCCAGCACAGTGTTGGTGCAAAGTGGGGCATCGTGGAGTGGGGTGAGGATCGAGTGCTGCATTTAAACCTGCGTGGTCGCTGATGACCTGGACAGGAAGGTAAGGGATGATGAGGACAGGTCCTTTGTGAGGTCGTGGAATAGGCTGTCATAATTGGGTTGCAGGTGCTGGCCTTGGATTCCCAAGGATGAGTCGTGTTCGTGATGGGCTGGCATCAGCTGCCTATGGAGGGGGTGGCTTTGTCAGTCAAGTGCATGAGGTGAGGTAGGTAACCTGTGTAGAGTTGTCATCCCATTGCCGGAGGAATGACACCCAAATGGTGTCTTGGGAGACGTAGAGAAGATCGACATTCTGAGGCGTCTGTGCCGGCCTCCTTGGAGGTAGGTGAGTTATGCGAACATCCATATTGGCTGCTTTCTTCCCTTGTTTGGGAATGTGCAAAGCAAAAGTGTTTCTCCCGGGAGGGCATGACACCGCCAGCCAGTTTGGCATGCAGGCCGTTCGAACAGCCTGAGGTTTATCTGCAGCAGTCCGTGGGTGGGGCAGAGATGGGGGCACTGTTGTGATGCCAGGTGTGCTGTTGTGGACAGCCACTGTGCCCTTTCAAGCTTCCAGGTCCCCTCGTGTGGCAGAGGTCTTCCGTTGAAAGTCTGTCTGTGGTCCTCAGGAACAGTGCATTTGATTGCTGTGAGTTCCTCGGTAGTGTCTCTGTGGCAGTGGAGAATTGCCAGGATGCATGGGGTGGGGTGGGCATCATCAAAGCAGACAGGCTTGCGGTCTGTCTTCCCTGGTGTTCAGTGTCCCCGTGTTCGCATGATGTCTGTGGCTTCCAATAGTGTCGAGTCGCCCGGCATGCAGGAGGAGGGCACTTAGGAAGAGGCTGTGTATCATTTGAGCGTTTTCCCAGTTGTCAGGGCCACGAACCCTGCCAGTTGGAAACTTGCCGATACGTGGGCGAGGTGGTGGCCTAAATTCTGCTCTGGTGTTCCAACCTGTGTCATGGTTGCTGAAGCCCAACACTTCCCATTGTGGGCATTCCCACGGGGTCACGGAGAGTGATTTGGTCTAGTTGGTGAGAAGACGCACTTGGTCCGCAGTTCCTTAGCCCCTTGAGAAGTGCCGTGCTGCATCTTTCCTGTAGGCAACTGCAGGTCGCTATCAGCCCGCCCCTGGGAGGTTCCGTTGCTTCCGGGAGTGCTGAGAGTGACCACAAGGGCACATGAGATGTGCTGGTAGGTGGCAGGGTCTCCAGGTCCACATAGATGTGACAGCCACGGCCGGGAGGCAGGTCTCGTCCAGTCTTTGTGCTTTGGTCGGAAGGCGTGGCTGTGAGAGAGCGGGAGTCTGTGGACTATTTCAACAGTCCCTGGGGGTCAAAGTTCGCATGTGGCCTCTTGAAGCTGACAGGGGTCTTTCTCCTTTCAGTTGGGGGTCCAACCAGGATGGTGTGTATAAACTATGGCGTTTATTGTTGGAGGCGTCTGAAGAGGGGCACAGGGACACCCAGAGACCAAGACGCGTATTCAGCGGCACACACCGGAACCCACGAGTGCATCTTCTTGCTCAGTCACAGTCACAGACGCCCACACGCGTGAATACACACATACAGCGTCTCACACACCGGCCAACATACATGCCTAACTTCCTCCTATGAGACACGCAATCAGTTTTCGGTAAGGGATAGTGGTACTTGGGAAGCAGGTTCCGGGCTGACACGCAGGTAAATTTTCACAAGAATCATGTTCTCTGAGGAGTCTGGTGCATTTCAGAAGCCTGCATGATTTCTGTCCACTTCTCAGGTGCAGTTGCAGGGTAAGGCTGGCCGTCGGCAAAGACAAGAAGACCTTCGTGTTGTCTGATAACTGGATGTGCTAAGAGGAACTGGAAAAAGTGGAGCAGGCGCGCGTTGCTGAGCGTGGCTGTGGATAACTCAGGACAGTAGCATTCACCCATACTAAGATGTGCCATTGGATATTAGGTTTTCCTCAGATGGGTCCAATGGCTGCAAGAGTGGATTGATTGTTGGTCTTGCTGAGTGGCTTCAGGACTGTGGATTCCCCAGGCTGTTGGAGTACTTCTGGGTCATGGCTCCTCTGCAGAGCCCCACGGCCTGCCCGTTTGTGTTCTGCAGCGTCCCAGCATGTGCTTGGATCGATGATGACACCCTTGTATGCATTCCTTGGAAAATCTGAACAAAATGAGTGAGAAAGTTCTACGGTCTCCTCATCGAACCTGAGGTCCAGCAGGTTTCCTCTCGGGGGTAGGGGACAGTTAGGAGTGAGGGCCAACATCCCCTGCTGACATGCATGCAAACACCACTAAGGGCTCTAGCATTGGAGGGGCTCCTGTCTGAGGGTCGACCGTGTCTGCCCATAAGCTGGGTCATCTATGAATCCGTGGTCCCTGCTAAAAGGCCGTGAGGGAATGCAAGGGGGCAGGCTCTCCTGCTAGTCTTCAGAGTCAGAGGGTGTGCTGGTGTGGGCCCAGTGGTCTTTCAGCTTGGAGAAGTGTGTTTTGACCAGGATCATGCTTTGTGCATGCCGCTTCGGTGGTTGATTTTGGAAGCCAAAATGAGCAAGGTTCCCTGGTTGGAGCCTGCAGCCTCAGGCCAGGCCTGTGGCCCTCTCTGTTGTTGTGTTTGGTGCGGTGAGGTTCTTGAGTGCCAGGTGGGGCTGGAGCAGTGGGCGGGGGTTGGATGGAATTTGGTGATGGCGGAAGGGGGCTGATGGATTAGGCCTCGGTGCTGCCCCTGAAGCTGCCAGCACACTGTTGGCGCTATGTGGATCATCGTGGAGTGGGGTGACGATCGAGTGCTGCATTTAAGCCTGTGTAGTGGCTGCTGCCCTGGAGAAAAGGTAAGGTATCATGAGGACAGGTCCTGTGTGATGTCGTGGGATGGGCTGTCATCATTGGGTTGCAGGCGCTGGCCTCGGCTTCCCAAGGATGTGTCTTGTTCGTGATGGCCTGGCATCAGCTGCCTATGGTGGGGATGGCTTTGGCAGTTCATGAGGATGCAGTGAGGTGGATTACCTGTGAAGAGTTGCAATCCCGTTTCCAGAGGACTGACTCCCCACGGGTGTCTTGCGGGACATAGAGAAGATGGACATGCTGAGGCATCTGTGCCGGCCTTCTCTGGGGGAGGTGAGTTATGCAAACAAGCCCTTTGGTCGCTCTTTTCCCTCTTTTGGGAATGTGCAAAGCGATAGTGTTTCTGCCGGAGGGCATGACGCGGCCGGCCCGTGTGGCATGCAGGCCTTTCGAATAGCCAGAGCTTTATCCAGAGCAGTCCGTTGGCGGGGCAGAGAAGGGGGCACTGTTGCCATCCCTGGTGCGCTGCCAAGGCCAGCCACTGTTCCCTTTCAGGCTTCCAAGTCCCCTCACATGGCAGAGGTCTTCCGTTGCAAGTCTGTCTGTGGTCCTCGGGGACCATGCCTTTGATCACTGTGAGTTCCTCGGTGCTGCCACTGTGGCAGTGGAGAATTTCCAGGATGCCTCAGGTGGGATCAGCATCTTCAAAGCAGACAGGCTTGCGGTCTGTCTTCCCTGGTGTTCAGTGTTCCCGTGTTCGGAAGATGTCTGTGGCTTCCAGTAGGGACGCGTCGCCCTGCTGGCTGGAGTAGGGCCCGGTGGACGAGGCTGTTGAGCGTTTGAGCGGTTCCTTAGGGGTCAGGGCCGCAAACCTTGCAGGATGGGAGCTGCCTGAGACATGGCCGGGAAGGTGGCCTAGTTTCCGCTGTGGGGTTCCAACATGGGTCATGGCTGCTGAAGCCCACTGCTTCCTGTGGTGGGCATTCCCACGGGTCCAAGGAAAGTGATTAGGCCTAGTTGGCGAGAAGTTGCACTTTGGTCGATGTTCTTTAGCCCCTTGAGTGGTTTCAGGCTGCATCTTGCCAGTAGAATGCTGTAGGTCGGTGTCGGCTCACCCATGGGAGTTCCCTTGCTTCCGAAAGTGCTGGGAGTGACCCCAAGTGCACATCAGATGTGCTGGTAGCTGGCAGGCTCTCGAGTTGCACGTAGATGTCACACCCACGGCCGGGAGGCAGGTCTCGTCCAGTCTTTGTGCTCTGGTCAGAAGGCGTGGCTGTGGGAGAGTGGGAGTCCGTGGAGTATTTCAACAGCCCCTGGGGGTTAAAGTTTGCATGCGGCCTCTGGAAGCTGACAGGGGGCTTTCTCCTTTCAGTTGGGGGTCTAGCCAGGGTGTTGTTATACACAACTATGGCGTTTACCGTTGGACGCCTCTTCACAGGGCTACAGGGACACACAGAGACCAAGACGCGTAGTCAGCGGCACACAGAGAAACCCACAAGAGCGTCTGCGTGCGCAGTGACAGTCACACACGCCCACACGCGTGAACACACAAATACAGCCTCTCACACACCGGCCAATGTATGTGCCTAACTTCCTGCAGTCGTACTATCAGACATGCAGTCAATTCTCGGTAAGGGATAGAGGTCCTTGGGAAGCAGTTTCAGAGCTCAAGCCCAGGTAAATGTTTGTATGGATCATGTCCTCTGAGGACACCAGTCCACTTCCCAGGTGCAGTTGCTGGGCAAGCCTCGCCGTCGGCAAAAACAAGAAGATCTTCGTGTGCTCTGATGACTGGAGGTGCTAAGAAGAACTGGAAAAAGTGAGGCGGGGCCATGTTCCCGAGCATGGTCGCAGATAACTCAGGACGGTAGGTATTCAACCACCCCAAGATGTGCCATTAGATATTAGGTTTTCCTCAGATGGGCCCAATGGCTGCAAGAGTGGCTTGATTGTTCGTCTTGTTGAGTGGCCTGAGGGCTATGGATTCTCCAGGCTTTTGGGGTACCCCAGGCTCATGGCTCCCCTGCAGAGCCCCGCACACTGCCCGGTTGTGTTCTGCAGCATCCCAGCATGTGCTTGGATCGATGATGACACCCTTGTATGCATTCCTTGGAAACTCTGAACAGAATGGGTGAGAACACTCTACCGTCTCCATATCGAAACTGAGGTTCAGCACGTTTCCTCTCTCGGGTGTAGGGGACTGTTAGGAGTGAGGGCCCGTGTCCCCTGACAACATGCACGCAAACACCACCAAGGACTCCAGTATTGGAGGGGCTCCTGTCTGAGGGTCGACCGTGTCTGCACATAAGCTGGCTTATCTGTGTATCCCGGGTCCCTGCTGAAAGGCGGTTGAAGGAATGCGAGGGGGCAGGCTCTCTTGCTGGTCTTAAGAGTCGGGGTGTGTGCCGGTCTAGGCCCAGTGTGCTTGCCGTTGGATAGGTGTGTTTTGGCCAGGATCACGCTTCGTGCATGCTGTTTCGTGTGTTTATTTTGGAAGCCAAAATGAGCAAGCGTCCCTGGTTTGTGCCTGGAGCCTGAGGCCAGGCCTGTGGCCCTCCCTGTCCTAGCGTTTTGCACAGTGAGGTTTTTGAGTCCCTAGTGAGGCTGGAGAATTGGGCGGGGTTGGGCTCGGGTTGGGCGTCGGCGGAAAGGGGCTGATGGATTAGGCCACACTGCTGCCCTTGTCTGCTCCTCTACTTTAACACCCAGCACAGTGTTGGTGCCAAGTGGGGCATCGTGGAGTGGGGTGAGGATCGAGTGCTGCATTTAAACCTGCGTGGTCGCTGATGGCCTGGACAGGAAGGTAAGGGATGATGAGGACCGGTCCTTTGTGAGGTCGTGGAATAGGCTGTCATAATTGGGTTGCAGGTGCTGGCCTTGGCTTCCCAAGGATGAGTCGTGTTCGTGATGGGCTGGCATCAGCTGCCTATGGAGGGGGTGGCTTTGGCAGTTCAAGTGCATGAGGTGAGGTAGGTAACCTGTGTAGAGTTATCATCCCATTGCCGGAGGAATGACACCCACAGGGTGTCTTGGGGGACGTAGAGAAGATCGACATTGTGAGGCGTCTGTGCCGGCCTCCTTGGAGGTAGGTGAGTTATGCGATCAACCCTATTGGCTGCTTTCTTCCCTTGTTTGGGAATGTGCAAAGCAAAAGTGTTTCTCCCGGGGGGGCATGACACTGCCAGCCAGTTTGGCATGCAGGCCGTTCGAACAGCCTGAGGTTTATCTGCAGCAGTCCGTGGGTGGGGCAGAGATGGGGGCACTGTTGCGATGCCAGGTGTTCTGTCGTGGACAGCCACTGTGCCCTTTCAAGTTTCCAGGTCCCCTCGTGTGGCAGAGGTCTTCCGTTGAAAGTCTGTCTGTGGTCCTCAGGAACAGTGCATTTGATCGCTGTGAGTTCCTCGGTAGTGTCTCTGTGGCAGTGGAGAATTGCCAGGATGCATGGGGTGGGGTGGGCATCATCAAAGCAGACAGGCTTGCGGTCTGCCTTCCCTGGTGTTCAGTGTCCCCGTGTTCGCATGATGTCTGTGGCTTCCAATAGTGTCGAGTCGCCCGGCATGCAGGAGGAGGGCACTTAGGAAGAGGCTGTGTATCATTTGAGCGTTTTCCCAGTTGTCAGGGCCACGAACCCTGCCAGTTGGAAACTTGCCGATACGTGGGCGAGATGGTGGCCTAAATTCTGCTCTGGTGTTCCAACCTGTGTCATGGCTGCTGAAGCCCAACACTTCCCATTGTGGGCATTCCCACGGGGTCACGGAAAGTGATTTGGTCTAGTTGGTGAGAAGACGCACTTTGTCTGCAGTTCCTTAGCCCCTTGAGAAGTGCCGTGCTGCATCTTTCCTGTAGGCAACTGCAGGTCGCTATCAGCCCGCCCCTGGGAGGTTCCCTTGCTTCCAAGAGTGCTGGGAGTGACCCCAAGGGCACATGAGATGTGCTGGTAGGTGGCAGGGTCTCCAGGTCCACATAGATGTGACAGCCACGGCCGGGA
This sequence comes from Balaenoptera borealis, assembly GCF_965194805.1. Taxonomy (NCBI): domain Eukaryota; kingdom Metazoa; phylum Chordata; class Mammalia; order Artiodactyla; family Balaenopteridae; genus Balaenoptera; species Balaenoptera borealis. The sequence goes on from NC_138866.1 coordinate 127,648,298, forward strand.
GGCAGGTCTCGTCCAGTCTTTGTGCTTTGGTCAGAAGGCGTGGCTGTGAGAGAGCGGGAGTCTGTGGACTATTTCAACAGTCCCTGGGGGTCAAAGTTCGCATGTGGCCTCTTGAAGCTGACAGGGGTCTTTCTCCTTTCAGTTGGGGGTCCAACCAGGATGGTGTGTATAAACTATGGCGTTTACTGTTGGAGGCGTCTGCAGAGGGCCACAGGGACACCCAGAGACCAAGACGCGTATTCAGCGGCACACACCGGAACCCACGAGTGCATCTTCGTGCGCAGTCACAGTCACACACGCCCACACGCGTGAATACACACATACAGCGTCTCACACCCTGGCCAACATACATGCCTAACTTTCTCCAGTCGTGCTGTGAGACACGCAATCAGTTTTCCGTAAGGGATAGTGGTACTTGGGAAGCAGGTTCTGGGCTCACACGCAGGTAAGTTTTCACAAGAATCATGTTCTCTGAGGACTCTGGTGCAATTCAGAAGCCTGCCTGATTTCTGTCCACTTCTCAGGTGCAGTTGCAGGGTAAGGCTGGCCGTCGGCAAAGACAAGAAGACCTTCGTGTTGTCTGATAACTGGATGTGCTAAGGGGAACTGGAAAAAGTGGAGCAGGCGCACGTTGCTGAGCGTGGCTGGGGATAACTCAGGACAGTAGCATTCACCCATACTAAGATGTGCCATTGGATATTAGGTTTTCCTCAGATGGGTCCAATGGCTGCAAGAGTGGATTGATTGTTGGTCTTGCTGAGTGGCTTGAGGACTGTGGATTCCCCAGGCTGTTGGAGTACTTCTGGGTCATGGCTCCTCTGCAGAGCCCCACGGCCTGCCCGTTTGTGTTCTGCAGCGTCCCAGCATGTGCTTGGATCGATGATGACACCCTTGTATGCATTCCTTGGAAAATCTGAACAAAATGAGTGAGAAAGCTCTACGGTCTCCACATGGAAACTGAGGTCCAGCAGGTTTCCTCTCAGGGGTAGGGGACAGTTAGCAGTGAGGACCAACATCCCCTGCTGACATGCATGCAAATACCACTAAGGGCTCTCGCATTGGAGGGGCTCCTGTCTGAGGGTTGACTGTGTCTGCCCATAAGCTGGGTCATCTATGAATCCGTGGTCCCTGCTAAAAGGCTGTGAGGGAATGCAAGGGGGCAGGGTCTCCTGCTAGTCTTCAGAGTCAGAGTGTGTGCTGGTGTGGGCCCAGTGAGCTTTCAGCTTGGAGAAGTGTGTTTTGACCAGGATCATACTTTGTGCATGCCGCATCGGTGGTTGATTTTGGAAGCCAAAATGAGCAAGGTTCCCTGGTTGGAGCCTGCAGCCTCAGGCCAGGCCTGTGGCCCTCTCTGTTGTTGTGTTTGGTGCGGTGAGGTTCTTGAGTGCCAGGTGGGGCTGGAGCAGTGGGCGGGGGTTGGATGGAATTTGGTGATGGTGGAAGGGGGCTGATGGATTAGGCCTCGGTGCTGCCCCTGAAGCTGCCAGCACACTGTTGGCGCTATGTGGATCATCGTGGAGTGGGGTGACGATCGAGTGCTGCATTTAAGCCTGCGTAGTGGCTGCTGCCCTGGAGAGAAAGGTAAGGTATCATGAGGACAGGTCCTGTGTGATGTCGTGGGATGGGCTGTCATCATTGGGTTGCAGGCGCTGGCCTCGGCTTCCCAAGGATGTGTCTTGTTCGTGATGGCCTGGCATCAGCTGCCTATGGTGGGGATGGCTTTGGCAGTTCATGAGGATGCAGTGAGGTGGATTACCTGTGAAGAGTTGCAATCCCGTTTCCAGAGGAGTGACTCCCCACGGGTGTCTTGCGGGACATAGAGAAGATGGACATGCTGAGGCATCTGTGCCGGCCTTCTCTGGGGGAGGTGAGTTATGCAAACAAGCCCTTTGGTCGCTCTTTTCCCTCTTTTGGGAATGTGCAAAGCGATAGTGTTTCTGCCGGAGGGCATGACGCGGCCGGCCCGTGTGGCATGCAGGCCTTTCGAATAGCCAGAGCTTTATCCAGAGCAGTCCGTTGGCGGGGCAGAGAAGGGGGCACTGTTGCCATCCCTGGTGCGCTGCCAAGGCCAGCCACTGTTCCCTTTCAGGCTTCCAAGTCCCCTCACATGGCAGAGGTCTTCCGTTGCAAGTCTGTCTGTGGTCCTCGGGGACCATGCCTTTGATCACTGTGAGTTCCTCGGTGCTGCCACTGTGGCAGTGGAGAATTTCCAGGATGCCTCAGGTGGGATCAGCATCTTCAAAGCAGACAGGCTTGCGGTCTGTCTTCCCTGGTGTTCAGTGTTCCCGTGTTCGGAAGATGTCTGTGGCTTCCAGTAGGGACGCGTCGCCCTGCTGGCTGGAGTAGGGCCCGGTGGACGAGGCTGTTGAGCGTTTGAGCGGTTCCTTAGGGGTCAGGGCCGCAAACCTTGCAGGATGGGAGCTGCCTGAGACATGGCCGGGAAGGTGGCCTAGTTTCCGCTGTGGGGTTCCAACATGGGTCATGGCTGCTGAAGCCCACTGCTTCCTGTGGTGGGCATTCCCACGGGTCCAAGGAAAGTGATTAGGCCTAGTTGGCGAGAAGTTGCACTTTGTTCGATGTTCTTTAGCCCCTTGAGTGGTTTCAGGCTGCATCTTGCCAGTAGAATGCTGTAGGTCGGTGTCGGCTCACCCATGGGAGTTCCCTTGCTTCCGAAAGTGCTGGGAGTGACCCCAAGTGCACATCAGATGTGCTGGTAGCTGGCAGGTTCTCGAGTTGCACGTAGATGTCACACCCACGGCCGGGAGGCAGGTCTCGTCCAGTCTTTGTGCTCTGGTCAGAAGGCGTGGCTGTGGGAGAGTGGGAGTCCGTGGAGTATTTCAACAGCCCCTGGGGGTTAAAGTTTGCATGCGGCCTCTGGAAGCTGACAGGGGGCTTTCTCCTTTCAGTTGGGGGTCTAGCCAGGGTGTTGTTATACACAACTATGGCGTTTACCGTTGGACGCCTCTTCACAGGGCTACAGGGACACACAGAGACCAAGACGCGTAGTCAGCGGCACACAGAGAAACCCACAAGAGCGTCTGCGTGCGCAGTCACAGTCACACACGCCCACACGCGTGAACACACAAATACAGCCTCTCACACACCGGCCAATGTATGTGCCTAACTTCCTGCAGTCGTACTATCAGACATGCAGTCAATTCTCGGTAAGGGATAGAGGTCCTTGGGAAGCAGTTTCAGAGCTCAAGCCCAGGTAAATGTTTGTATGGATCATGTCCTCTGAGGACACCAGTCCACTTCCCAGGTGCAGTTGCTGGGCAAGCCTCGCCGTCGGCAACACAAAGAATATCTTCGTGTGCTCTGATGACTGGAGGTGCTAAGAAGAACTGGAAAAATTGAGGCGGGGCCATGTTCCCGAGCATGGTCGCGGATAACTCAGGACGGTAGGTATTCAACCACCCCAAGATGTGCCATTAGATATTAGGTTTTCCTCAGATGGGCCCAATGGCTGCAAGAGTGGCTTGATTGTTCGTCTTGTTGAGTGGCCTGAGGGCTATGGATTCTCCAGGCTTTTGGGGTACCCCAGGCTCATGGCTCCCCTGCAGAGCCCCGCACACTGCCCGGTTGTGTTCTGCAGCATCCCAGCATGTGCTTGGATCGATGATGACACCCTTGTATGCATTCCTTGGAAACTCTGAACAGAATGGGTGAGAACACTCTACTGTCTCCATATCGAAACTGAGGTTCAGCACGTTTCCTCTCTCGGGTGTAGGGGACTGTTAGGAGTGAGGGCCCGTGTCCCCTGACGACATGCACGCAAACACCACCAAGGACTCCAGTATTGGAGGGGCTCCTGTCTGAGGGTCGACCGTGTCTGCACATAAGCTGGCTTATCTGTGTATCCCGGGTCCCTGCTGAAAGGCGGTTGAAGGAATGCGAGGGGGCAGGCTCTCTTGCTGGTCTTAAGAGTCGGGGTGTGTGCCGGTCTAGGCCCAGTGTGCTTGCCGTTGGATAGGTGTGTTTTGGCCAGGATCACGCTTTGTGCATGCTGTTTCGTGTGTTTATTTTGGAAGCCAAAATGAGCAAGCGTCCCTGGTTTGTGCCTGGAGCCTGAGGCCAGGCCTGTGGCCCTCCCTGTCCTAGTGTTTTGCACAGTGAGGTTTTTGAGTCCCTAGTGAGGCTGGAGAATTGGGCGGGGTTGGGCTCGGGTTGGGCGTCGGCGGAAAGGGGCTGATGGATTAGGCCACACTGCTGCCCTTGTCTGCTCCTCTACTTTAACACCCAGCACAGTGTTGGTGCAAAGTGGGGCATCGTGGAGTGGGGTGAGGATCGAGTGCTGCATTTAAACCTGCGTGGTCGCTGATGACCTGGACAGGAAGGTAAGGGATGATGAGGACAGGTCCTTTGTGAGGTCGTGGAATAGGCTGTCATAATTGGGTTGCAGGTGCTGGCCTTGGATTCCCAAGGATGAGTCGTGTTCGTGATGGGCTGGCATCAGCTGCCTATGGAGGGGGTGGCTTTGTCAGTCAAGTGCATGAGGTGAGGTAGGTAACCTGTGTAGAGTTGTCATCCCATTGCCGGAGGAATGACACCCAAATGGTGTCTTGGGAGACGTAGAGAAGATCGACATTCTGAGGCGTCTGTGCCGGCCTCCTTGGAGGTAGGTGAGTTATGCGAACATCCATATTGGCTGCTTTCTTCCCTTGTTTGGGAATGTGCAAAGCAAAAGTGTTTCTCCCGGGAGGGCATGACACCGCCAGCCAGTTTGGCATGCAGGCCGTTCGAACAGCCTGAGGTTTATCTGCAGCAGTCCGTGGGTGGGGCAGAGATGGGGGCACTGTTGTGATGCCAGGTGTGCTGTCGTGGACAGCCACTGTGCCCTTTCAAGCTTCCAGGTCCCCTCGTGTGGCAGAGGTCTTCCGTTGAAAGTCTGTCTGTGGTCCTCAGGAACAGTGCATTTGATTGCTGTGAGTTCCTCGGTAGTGTCTCTGTGGCAGTGGAGAATTGCCAGGATGCATGGGGTGGGGTGGGCATCATCAAAGCAGACAGGCTTGCGGTCTGTCTTCCCTGGTGTTCAGTGTCCCCGTGTTCGCATGATGTCTGTGGCTTCCAATAGTGTCGAGTCGCCCGGCATGCAGGAGGAGGGCACTTAGGAAGAGGCTGTGTATCATTTGAGCGTTTTCCCAGTTGTCAGGGCCACGAACCCTGCCAGTTGGAAACTTGCCGATACGTGGGCGAGGTGGTGGCCTAAATTCTGCTCTGGTGTTCCAACCTGTGTCATGGTTGCTGAAGCCCAACACTTCCCATTGTGGGCATTCCCACGGGGTCACGGAGAGTGATTTGGTCTAGTTGGTGAGAAGACGCACTTGGTCCGCAGTTCCTTAGCCCCTTGAGAAGTGCCGTGCTGCATCTTTCCTGTAGGCAACTGCAGGTCGCTATCAGCCCGCCCCTGGGAGGTTCCGTTGCTTCCGGGAGTGCTGAGAGTGACCACAAGGGCACATGAGATGTGCTGGTAGGTGGCAGGGTCTCCAGGTCCACATAGATGTGACAGCCACGGCCGGGAGGCAGGTCTCGTCCAGTCTTTGTGCTTTGGTCGGAAGGCGTGGCTGTGAGAGAGCGGGAGTCTGTGGACTATTTCAACAGTCCCTGGGGGTCAAAGTTCGCATGTGGCCTCTTGAAGCTGACAGGGGTCTTTCTCCTTTCAGTTGGGGGTCCAACCAGGATGGTGTGTATAAACTATGGCGTTTATTGTTGGAGGCGTCTGAAGAGGGGCACAGGGACACCCAGAGACCAAGACGCGTATTCAGCGGCACACACCGGAACCCACGAGTGCATCTTCTTGCTCAGTCACAGTCACAGACGCCCACACGCGTGAATACACACATACAGCGTCTCACACACCGGCCAACATACATGCCTAACTTCCTCCTATGAGACACGCAATCAGTTTTCGGTAAGGGATAGTGGTACTTGGGAAGCAGGTTCCGGGCTGACACGCAGGTAAATTTTCACAAGAATCATGTTCTCTGAGGAGTCTGGTGCATTTCAGAAGCCTGCATGATTTCTGTCCACTTCTCAGGTGCAGTTGCAGGGTAAGGCTGGCCGTCGGCAAAGACAAGAAGACCTTCGTGTTGTCTGATAACTGGATGTGCTAAGAGGAACTGGAAAAAGTGGAGCAGGCGCGCGTTGCTGAGCGTGGCTGTGGATAACTCAGGACAGTAGCATTCACCCATACTAAGATGTGCCATTGGATATTAGGTTTTCCTCAGATGGGTCCAATGGCTGCAAGAGTGGATTGATTGTTGGTCTTGCTGAGTGGCTTGAGGACTGTGGATTCCCCAGGCTGTTGGAGTACTTCTGGGTCATGGCTCCTCTGCAGAGCCCCACGGCCTGCCCGTTTGTGTTCTGCAGCGTCCCAGCATGTGCTTGGATCGATGATGACACCCTTGTATGCATTCCTTGGAAAATCTGAACAAAATGAGTGAGAAAGTTCTACGGTCTCCTCATCGAACCTGAGGTCCAGCAGGTTTCCTCTCGGGGGTAGGGGACAGTTAGGAGTGAGGGCCAACATCCCCTGCTGACATGCATGCAAACACCACTAAGGGCTCTAGCATTGGAGGGGCTCCTGTCTGAGGGTCGACCGTGTCTGCCCATAAGCTGGGTCATCTATGAATCCGTGGTCCCTGCTAAAAGGCCGTGAGGGAATGCAAGGGGGCAGGCTCTCCTGCTAGTCTTCAGAGTCAGAGGGTGTGCTGGTGTGGGCCCAGTGGTCTTTCAGCTTGGAGAAGTGTGTTTTGACCAGGATCATGCTTTGTGCATGCCGCTTCGGTGGTTGATTTTGGAAGCCAAAATGAGCAAGGTTCCCTGGTTGGAGCCTGCAGCCTCAGGCCAGGCCTGTGGCCCTCTCTGTTGTTGTGTTTGGTGCGGTGAGGTTCTTGAGTGCCAGGTGGGGCTGGAGCAGTGGGCGGGGGTTGGATGGAATTTGGTGATGGCGGAAGGGGGCTGATGGATTAGGCCTCGGTGCTGCCCCTGAAGCTGCCAGCACACTGTTGGCGCTATGTGGATCATCGTGGAGTGGGGTGACGATCGAGTGCTGCATTTAAGCCTGTGTAGTGGCTGCTGCCCTGGAGAAAAGGTAAGGTATCATGAGGACAGGTCCTGTGTGATGTCGTGGGATGGGCTGTCATCATTGGGTTGCAGGCGCTGGCCTCGGCTTCCCAAGGATGTGTCTTGTTCGTGATGGCCTGGCATCAGCTGCCTATGGTGGGGATGGCTTTGGCAGTTCATGAGGATGCAGTGAGGTGGATTACCTGTGAAGAGTTGCAATCCCGTTTCCAGAGGAGTGACTCCCCACGGGTGTCTTGCGGGACATAGAGAAGATGGACATGCTGAGGCATCTGTGCCGGCCTTCTCTGGGGGAGGTGAGTTATGCAAACAAGCCCTTTGGTCGCTCTTTTCCCTCTTTTGGGAATGTGCAAAGCGATAGTGTTTCTGCCGGAGGGCATGACGCGGCCGGCCCGTGTGGCATGCAGGCCTTTCGAATAGCCAGAGCTTTATCCAGAGCAGTCCGTTGGCGGGGCAGAGAAGGGGGCACTGTTGCCATCCCTGGTGCGCTGCCAAGGCCAGCCACTGTTCCCTTTCAGGCTTCCAAGTCCCCTCACATGGCAGAGGTCTTCCGTTGCAAGTCTGTCTGTGGTCCTCGGGGACCATGCCTTTGATCACTGTGAGTTCCTCGGTGCTGCCACTGTGGCAGTGGAGAATTTCCAGGATGCCTCAGGTGGGATCAGCATCTTCAAAGCAGACAGGCTTGCGGTCTGTCTTCCCTGGTGTTCAGTGTTCCCGTGTTCGGAAGATGTCTGTGTCTTCCAGTAGGGACGCGTCGCCCTGCTGGCTGGAGTAGGGCCCGGTGGACGAGGCTGTTGAGCGTTTGAGCGGTTCCTTAGGGGTCAGGGCCGCAAACCTTGCAGGATGGGAGCTGCCTGAGACATGGCCGGGAAGGTGGCCTAGTTTCCGCTGTGGGGTTCCAACATGGGTCATGGCTGCTGAAGCCCACTGCTTCCTGTGGTGGGCATTCCCACGGGTCCAAGGAAAGTGATTAGGCCTAGTTGGCGAGAAGTTGCACTTTGGTCGATGTTCTTTAGCCCCTTGAGTGGTTTCAGGCTGCATCTTGCCAGTAGAATGCTGTAGGTCGGTGTCGGCTCACCCATGGGAGTTCCCTTGCTTCCGAAAGTGCTGGGAGTGACCCCAAGTGCACATCAGATGTGCTGGTAGCTGGCAGGCTCTCGAGTTGCACGTAGATGTCACACCCACGGCCGGGAGGCAGGTCTCGTCCAGTCTTTGTGCTCTGGTCAGAAGGCGTGGCTGTGGGAGAGTGGGAGTCCGTGGAGTATTTCAACAGCCCCTGGGGGTTAAAGTTTGCATGCGGCCTCTGGAAGCTGACAGGGGGCTTTCTCCTTTCAGTTGGGGGTCTAGCCAGGGTGTTGTTATACACAACTATGGCGTTTACCGTTGGACGCCTCTTCACAGGGCTACAGGGACACACAGAGACCAAGACGCGTAGTCAGCGGCACACAGAGAAACCCACAAGAGCGTCTGCGTGCGCAGTCACAGTCACACACGCCCACACGCGTGAACACACAAATACAGCCTCTCACACACCGGCCAATGTATGTGCCTAACTTCCTGCAGTCGTACTATCAGACATGCAGTCAATTCTCGGTAAGGGATAGAGGTCCTTGGGAAGCAGTTTCAGAGCTCAAGCCCAGGTAAATGTTTGTATGGATCATGTCCTCTGAGGACACCAGTCCACTTCCCAGGTGCAGTTGCTGGGCAAGCCTCGCCGTCGGCAACACAAAGAATATCTTCGTGTGCTCTGATGACTGGAGGTGCTAAGAAGAACTGGAAAAATTGAGGCGGGGCCATGTTCCCGAGCATGGTCGCGGATAACTCAGGACGGTAGGTATTCAACCACCCCAAGATGTGCCATTAGATATTAGGTTTTCCTCAGATGGGCCCAATGGCTGCAAGAGTGGCTTGATTGTTCGTCTTGTTGAGTGGCCTGAGGGCTATGGATTCTCCAGGCTTTTGGGGTACCCCAGGCTCATGGCTCCCCTGCAGAGCCCCGCACACTGCCCGGTTGTGTTCTGCAGCATCCCAGCATGTGCTTGGATCGATGATGACACCCTTGTATGCATTCCTTGGAAACTCTGAACAGAATGGGTGAGAACACTCTACCGTCTCCATATCGAAACTGAGGTTCAGCACGTTTCCTCTCTCGGGTGTAGGGGACTGTTAGGAGTGAGGGCCCGTGTCCCCTGACGACATGCACGCAAACACCACCAAGGACTCCAGTATTGGAGGGGCTCCTGTCTGAGGGTCGACCGTGTCTGCACATAAGCTGGCTTATCTGTGTATCCCGGGTCCCTGCTGAAAGGCGGTTGAAGGAATGCGAGGGGGCAGGCTCTCTTGCTGGTCTTAAGAGTCGGGGTGTGTGCCGGTCTAGGCCCAGTGTGCTTGCCGTTGGATAGGTGTGTTTTGGCCAGGATCACGCTTCGTGCATGCTGTTTCGTGTGTTTATTTTGGAAGCCAAAATGAGCAAGCGTCCCTGGTTTGTGCCTGGAGCCTGAGGCCAGGCCTGTGGCCCTCCCTGTCCTAGTGTTTTGCACAGTGAGGTTTTTGAGTCCCTAGTGAGGCTGGAGAATTGGGCGGGGTTGGGCTCGGGTTGGGCGTCGGCGGAAAGGGGCTGATGGATTAGGCCACACTGCTGCCCTTGTCTGCTCCTCTACTTTAACACCCAGCACAGTGTTGGTGCAAAGTGGGGCATCGTGGAGTGGGGTGAGGATCGAGTGCTGCATTTAAACCTGCGTGGTCGCTGATGACCTGGACAGGAAGGTAAGGGATGATGAGGACAGGTCCTTTGTGAGGTCGTGGAATAGGCTGTCATAATTGGGTTGCAGGTGCTGGCCTTGGATTCCCAAGGATGAGTCGTGTTCGTGATGGGCTGGCATCAGCTGCCTATGGAGGGGGTGGCTTTGTCAGTCAAGTGCATGAGGTGAGGTAGGTAACCTGTGTAGAGTTGTCATCCCATTGCCGGAGGAATGACACCCAAATGGTGTCTTGGGAGACGTAGAGAAGATCGACATTCTGAGGCGTCTGTGCCGGCCTCCTTGGAGGTAGGTGAGTTATGCGAACATCCATATTGGCTGCTTTCTTCCCTTGTTTGGGAATGTGCAAAGCAAAAGTGTTTCTCCCGGGAGGGCATGACACCGCCAGCCAGTTTGGCATGCAGGCCGTTCGAACAGCCTGAGGTTTATCTGCAGCAGTCCGTGGGTGGGGCAGAGATGGGGGCACTGTTGTGATGCCAGGTGTGCTGTCGTGGACAGCCACTGTGCCCTTTCAAGCTTCCAGGTCCCCTCGTGTGGCAGAGGTCTTCCGTTGAAAGTCTGTCTGTGGTCCTCAGGAACAGTGCATTTGATTGCTGTGAGTTCCTCGGTAGTGTCTCTGTGGCAGTGGAGAATTGCCAGGATGCATGGGGTGGGGTGGGCATCATCAAAGCAGACAGGCTTGCGGTCTGTCTTCCCTGGTGTTCAGTGTCCCCGTGTTCGCATGATGTCTGTGGCTTCCAATAGTGTCGAGTCGCCCGGCATGCAGGAGGAGGGCACTTAGGAAGAGGCTGTGTATCATTTGAGCGTTTTCCCAGTTGTCAGGGCCACGAACCCTGCCAGTTGGAAACTTGCCGATACGTGGGCGAGGTGGTGGCCTAAATTCTGCTCTGGTGTTCCAACCTGTGTCATGGTTGCTGAAGCCCAACACTTCCCATTGTGGGCATTCCCACGGGGTCACGGAGAGTGATTTGGTCTAGTTGGTGAGAAGACGCACTTGGTCCGCAGTTCCTTAGCCCCTTGAGAAGTGCCGTGCTGCATCTTTCCTGTAGGCAACTGCAGGTCGCTATCAGCCCGCCCCTGGGAGGTTCCGTTGCTTCCGGGAGTGCTGAGAGTGACCACAAGGGCACATGAGATGTGCTGGTAGGTGGCAGGGTCTCCAGGTCCACATAGATGTGACAGCCACGGCCGGGAGGCAGGTCTCGTCCAGTCTTTGTGCTTTGGTCGGAAGGCGTGGCTGGGAGAGAGCGGGAGTCTGTGGACTATTTCAACAGTCCCTGGGGGTCAAAGTTCGCATGTGGCCTCTTGAAGCTGACAGGGGTCTTTCTCCTTTCAGTTGGGGGTCCAACCAGGATGGTGTGTATAAACTATGGCGTTTATTGTTGGAGGCGTCTGAAGAGGGGCACAGGGACACCCAGAGACCAAGACGCGTATTCAGCGGCACACACCGGAACCCACGAGTGCATCTTCTTGCTCAGTCACAGTCACAGACGCCCACACGCGTGAATACACACATACAGCGTCTCACACACCGGCCAACATACATGCCTAACTTCCTCCTATGAGACACGCAATCAGTTTTCGGTAAGGGATAGTGGTACTTGGGAAGCAGGTTCCGGGCTGACACGCAGGTAAATTTTCACAAGAATCATGTTCTCTGAGGAGTCTGGTGCATTTCAGAAGCCTGCATGATTTCTGTCCACTTCTCAGGTGCAGTTGCAGGGTAAGGCTGGCCGTCGGCAAAGACAAGAAGACCTTCGTGTTGTCTGATAACTGGATGTGCTAAGAGGAACTGGAAAAAGTGGAGCAGGCGCGCGTTGCTGAGCGTGGCTGTGGATAACTCAGGACAGTAGCATTCACCCATACTAAGATGTGCCATTGGATATTAGGTTTTCCTCAGATGGGTCCAATGGCTGCAAGAGTGGATTGATTGTTGGTCTTGCTGAGTGGCTTGAGGACTGTGGATTCCCCAGGCTGTTGGAGTACTTCTGGGTCATGGCTCCTCTGCAGAGCCCCACGGCCTGCCCGTTTGTGTTCTGCAGCGTCCCAGCATGTGCTTGGATCGATGATGACACCCTTGTATGCATTCCTTGGAAAATCTGAACAAAATGAGTGAGAAAGTTCTACGGTCTCCTCATCGAACCTGAGGTCCAGCAGGTTTCCTCTCGGGGGTAGGGGACAGTTAGGAGTGAGGGCCAACATCCCCTGCTGACATGCATGCAAACACCACTAAGGGCTCTAGCATTGGAGGGGCTCCTGTCTGAGGGTCGACCGTGTCTGCCCATAAGCTGGGTCATCTATGAATCCGTGGTCCCTGCTAAAAGGCCGTGAGGGAATGCAAGGGGGCAGGCTCTCCTGCTAGTCTTCAGAGTCAGAGGGTGTGCTGGTGTGGGCCCAGTGGTCTTTCAGCTTGGAGAAGTGTGTTTTGACCAGGATCATGCTTTGTGCATGCCGCTTCGGTGGTTGATTTTGGAAGCCAAAATGAGCAAGGTTCCCTGGTTGGAGCCTGCAGCCTCAGGCCAGGCCTGTGGCCCTCTCTGTTGTTGTGTTTGGTGCGGTGAGGTTCTTGAGTGCCAGGTGGGGCTGGAGCAGTGGGCGGGGGTTGGATGGAATTTGGTGATGGCGGAAGGGGGCTGATGGATTAGGCCTCGGTGCTGCCCCTGAAGCTGCCAGCACACTGTTGGCGCTATGTGGATCATCGTGGAGTGGGGTGACGATCGAGTGCTGCATTTAAGCCTGTGTAGTGGCTGCTGCCCTGGAGAAAAGGTAAGGTATCATGAGGACAGGTCCTGTGTGATGTCGTGGGATGGGCTGTCATCATTGGGTTGCAGGCGCTGGCCTCGGCTTCCCAAGGATGTGTCTTGTTCGTGATGGCCTGGCATCAGCTGCCTATGGTGGGGATGGCTTTGGCAGTTCATGAGGATGCAGTGAGGTGGATTACCTGTGAAGAGTTGCAATCCCGTTTCCAGAGGAGTGACTCCCCACGGGTGTCTTGCGGGACATAGAGAAGATGGACATGCTGAGGCATCTGTGCCGGCCTTCTCTGGGGGAGGTGAGTTATGCAAACAAGCCCTTTGGTCGCTCTTTTCCCTCTTTTGGGAATGTGCAAAGCGATAGTGTTTCTGCCGGAGGGCATGACGCGGCCGGCCCGTGTGGCATGCAGGCCTTTCGAATAGCCAGAGCTTTATCCAGAGCAGTCCGTTGGCGGGGCAGAGAAGGGGGCACTGTTGCCATCCCTGGTGCGCTGCCAAGGCCAGCCACTGTTCCCTTTCAGGCTTCCAAGTCCCCTCACATGGCAGAGGTCTTCCGTTGCAAGTCTGTCTGTGGTCCTCGGGGACCATGCCTTTGATCACTGTGAGTTCCTCGGTGCTGCCACTGTGGCAGTGGAGAATTTCCAGGATGCCTCAGGTGGGATCAGCATCTTCAAAGCAGACAGGCTTGCGGTCTGTCTTCCCTGGTGTTCAGTGTTCCCGTGTTCGGAAGATGTCTGTGTCTTCCAGTAGGGACGCGTCGCCCTGCTGGCTGGAGTAGGGCCCGGTGGACGAGGCTGTTGAGCGTTTGAGCGGTTCCTTAGGGGTCAGGGCCGCAAACCTTGCAGGATGGGAGCTGCCTGAGACATGGCCGGGAAGGTGGCCTAGTTTCCGCTGTGGGGTTCCAACATGGGTCATGGCTGCTGAAGCCCACTGCTTCCTGTGGTGGGCATTCCCACGGGTCCAAGGAAAGTGATTAGGCCTAGTTGGCGAGAAGTTGCACTTTGGTCGATGTTCTTTAGCCCCTTGAGTGGTTTCAGGCTGCATCTTGCCAGTAGAATGCTGTAGGTCGGTGTCGGCTCACCCATGGGAGTTCCCTTGCTTCCGAAAGTGCTGGGAGTGACCCCAAGTGCACATCAGATGTGCTGGTAGCTGGCAGGCTCTCGAGTTGCACGTAGATGTCACACCCACGGCCGGGAGGCAGGTCTCGTCCAGTCTTTGTGCTCTGGTCAGAAGGCGTGGCTGTGGGAGAGTGGGAGTCCGTGGAGTATTTCAACAGCCCCTGGGGGTTAAAGTTTGCATGCGGCCTCTGGAAGCTGACAGGGGGCTTTCTCCTTTCAGTTGGGGGTCTAGCCAGGGTGTTGTTATACACAACTATGGCGTTTACCGTTGGACGCCTCTTCACAGGGCTACAGGGACACACAGAGACCAAGACGCGTAGTCAGCGGCACACAGAGAAACCCACAAGAGCGTCTGCGTGCGCAGTCACAGTCACACACGCCCACACGCGTGAACACACAAATACAGCCTCTCACACACCGGCCAATGTATGTGCCTAACTTCCTGCAGTCGTACTATCAGACATGCAGTCAATTCTCGGTAAGGGATAGAGGTCCTTGGGAAGCAGTTTCAGAGCTCAAGCCCAGGTAAATGTTTGTATGGATCATGTCCTCTGAGGACACCAGTCCACTTCCCAGGTGCAGTTGCTGGGCAAGCCTCGCCGTCGGCAACACAAAGAATATCTTCGTGTGCTCTGATGACTGGAGGTGCTAAGAAGAACTGGAAAAATTGAGGCGGGGCCATGTTCCCGAGCATGGTCGCGGATAACTCAGGACGGTAGGTATTCAACCACCCCAAGATGTGCCATTAGATATTAGGTTTTCCTCAGATGGGCCCAATGGCTGCAAGAGTGGCTTGATTGTTCGTCTTGTTGAGTGGCCTGAGGGCTATGGATTCTCCAGGCTTTTGGGGTACCCCAGGCTCATGGCTCCCCTGCAGAGCCCCGCACACTGCCCGGTTGTGTTCTGCAGCATCCCAGCATGTGCTTGGATCGATGATGACACCCTTGTATGCATTCCTTGGAAACTCTGAACAGAATGGGTGAGAACACTCTACCGTCTCCATATCGAAACTGAGGTTCAGCACGTTTCCTCTCTCGGGTGTAGGGGACTGTTAGGAGTGAGGGCCCGTGTCCCCTGACGACATGCACGCAAACACCACCAAGGACTCCAGTATTGGAGGGGCTCCTGTCTGAGGGTCGACCGTGTCTGCACATAAGCTGGCTTATCTGTGTATCCCGGGTCCCTGCTGAAAGGCGGTTGAAGGAATGCGAGGGGGCAGGCTCTCTTGCTGGTCTTAAGAGTCGGGGTGTGTGCCGGTCTAGGCCCAGTGTGCTTGCCGTTGGATAGGTGTGTTTTGGCCAGGATCACGCTTCGTGCATGCTGTTTCGTGTGTTTATTTTGGAAGCCAAAATGAGCAAGCGTCCCTGGTTTGTGCCTGGAGCCTGAGGCCAGGCCTGTGGCCCTCCCTGTCCTAGTGTTTTGCACAGTGAGGTTTTTGAGTCCCTAGTGAGGCTGGAGAATTGGGCGGGGTTGGGCTCGGGTTGGGCGTCGGCGGAAAGGGGCTGATGGATTAGGCCACACTGCTGCCCTTGTCTGCTCCTCTACTTTAACACCCAGCACAGTGTTGGTGCAAAGTGGGGCATCGTGGAGTGGGGTGAGGATCGAGTGCTGCATTTAAACCTGCGTGGTCGCTGATGACCTGGACAGGAAGGTAAGGGATGATGAGGACAGGTCCTTTGTGAGGTCGTGGAATAGGCTGTCATAATTGGGTTGCAGGTGCTGGCCTTGGATTCCCAAGGATGAGTCGTGTTCGTGATGGGCTGGCATCAGCTGCCTATGGAGGGGGTGGCTTTGTCAGTCAAGTGCATGAGGTGAGGTAGGTAACCTGTGTAGAGTTGTCATCCCATTGCCGGAGGAATGACACCCAAATGGTGTCTTGGGAGACGTAGAGAAGATCGACATTCTGAGGCGTCTGTGCCGGCCTCCTTGGAGGTAGGTGAGTTATGCGAACATCCATATTGGCTGCTTTCTTCCCTTGTTTGGGAATGTGCAAAGCAAAAGTGTTTCTCCCGGGAGGGCATGACACCGCCAGCCAGTTTGGCATGCAGGCCGTTCGAACAGCCTGAGGTTTATCTGCAGCAGTCCGTGGGTGGGGCAGAGATGGGGGCACTGTTGTGATGCCAGGTGTGCTGTCGTGGACAGCCACTGTGCCCTTTCAAGCTTCCAGGTCCCCTCGTGTGGCAGAGGTCTTCCGTTGAAAGTCTGTCTGTGGTCCTCAGGAACAGTGCATTTGATTGCTGTGAGTTCCTCGGTAGTGTCTCTGTGGCAGTGGAGAATTGCCAGGATGCATGGGGTGGGGTGGGCATCATCAAAGCAGACAGGCTTGCGGTCTGTCTTCCCTGGTGTTCAGTGTCCCCGTGTTCGCATGATGTCTGTGGCTTCCAATAGTGTCGAGTCGCCCGGCATGCAGGAGGAGGGCACTTAGGAAGAGGCTGTGTATCATTTGAGCGTTTTCCCAGTTGTCAGGGCCACGAACCCTGCCAGTTGGAAACTTGCCGATACGTGGGCGAGGTGGTGGCCTAAATTCTGCTCTGGTGTTCCAACCTGTGTCATGGTTGCTGAAGCCCAACACTTCCCATTGTGGGCATTCCCACGGGGTCACGGAGAGTGATTTGGTCTAGTTGGTGAGAAGACGCACTTGGTCCGCAGTTCCTTAGCCCCTTGAGAAGTGCCGTGCTGCATCTTTCCTGTAGGCAACTGCAGGTCGCTATCAGCCCGCCCCTGGGAGGTTCCGTTGCTTCCGGGAGTGCTGAGAGTGACCACAAGGGCACATGAGATGTGCTGGTAGGTGGCAGGGTCTCCAGGTCCACATAGATGTGACAGCCACGGCCGGGAGGCAGGTCTCGTCCAGTCTTTGTGCTTTGGTCGGAAGGCGTGGCTGGGAGAGAGCGGGAGTCTGTGGACTATTTCAACAGTCCCTGGGGGTCAAAGTTCGCATGTGGCCTCTTGAAGCTGACAGGGGTCTTTCTCCTTTCAGTTGGGGGTCCAACCAGGATGGTGTGTATAAACTATGGCGTTTATTGTTGGAGGCGTCTGAAGAGGGGCACAGGGACACCCAGAGACCAAGACGCGTATTCAGCGGCACACACCGGAACCCACGAGTGCATCTTCTTGCTCAGTCACAGTCACAGACGCCCACACGCGTGAATACACACATACAGCGTCTCACACACCGGCCAACATACATGCCTAACTTCCTCCTATGAGACACGCAATCAGTTTTCGGTAAGGGATAGTGGTACTTGGGAAGCAGGTTCCGGGCTGACACGCAGGTAAATTTTCACAAGAATCATGTTCTCTGAGGAGTCTGGTGCATTTCAGAAGCCTGCATGATTTCTGTCCACTTCTCAGGTGCAGTTGCAGGGTAAGGCTGGCCGTCGGCAAAGACAAGAAGACCTTCGTGTTGTCTGATAACTGGATGTGCTAAGAGGAACTGGAAAAAGTGGAGCAGGCGCGCGTTGCTGAGCGTGGCTGTGGATAACTCAGGACAGTAGCATTCACCCATACTAAGATGTGCCATTGGATATTAGGTTTTCCTCAGATGGGTCCAATGGCTGCAAGAGTGGATTGATTGTTGGTCTTGCTGAGTGGCTTCAGGACTGTGGATTCCCCAGGCTGTTGGAGTACTTCTGGGTCATGGCTCCTCTGCAGAGCCCCACGGCCTGCCCGTTTGTGTTCTGCAGCGTCCCAGCATGTGCTTGGATCGATGATGACACCCTTGTATGCATTCCTTGGAAAATCTGAACAAAATGAGTGAGAAAGTTCTACGGTCTCCTCATCGAACCTGAGGTCCAGCAGGTTTCCTCTCGGGGGTAGGGGACAGTTAGGAGTGAGGGCCAACATCCCCTGCTGACATGCATGCAAACACCACTAAGGGCTCTAGCATTGGAGGGGCTCCTGTCTGAGGGTCGACCGTGTCTGCCCATAAGCTGGGTCATCTATGAATCCGTGGTCCCTGCTAAAAGGCCGTGAGGGAATGCAAGGGGGCAGGCTCTCCTGCTAGTCTTCAGAGTCAGAGGGTGTGCTGGTGTGGGCCCAGTGGTCTTTCAGCTTGGAGAAGTGTGTTTTGACCAGGATCATGCTTTGTGCATGCCGCTTCGGTGGTTGATTTTGGAAGCCAAAATGAGCAAGGTTCCCTGGTTGGAGCCTGCAGCCTCAGGCCAGGCCTGTGGCCCTCTCTGTTGTTGTGTTTGGTGCGGTGAGGTTCTTGAGTGCCAGGTGGGGCTGGAGCAGTGGGCGGGGGTTGGATGGAATTTGGTGATGGCGGAAGGGGGCTGATGGATTAGGCCTCGGTGCTGCCCCTGAAGCTGCCAGCACACTGTTGGTGCTATGTGGATCATCGTGGAGTGGGGTGACGATCGAGTGCTGCATTTAAGCCTGTGTAGTGGCTGCTGCCCTGGAGAAAAGGTAAGGTATCATGAGGACAGGTCCTGTGTGATGTCGTGGGATGGGCTGTCATCATTGGGTTGCAGGCGCTGGCCTCGGCTTCCCAAGGATGTGTCTTGTTCGTGATGGCCTGGCATCAGCTGCCTATGGTGGGGATGGCTTTGGCAGTTCATGAGGATGCAGTGAGGTGGATTACCTGTGAAGAGTTGCAATCCCGTTTCCAGAGGACTGACTCCCCACGGGTGTCTTGCGGGACATAGAGAAGATGGACATGCTGAGGCATCTGTGCCGGCCTTCTCTGGGGGAGGTGAGTTATGCAAACAAGCCCTTTGGTCGCTCTTTTCCCTCTTTTGGGAATGTGCAAAGCGATAGTGTTTCTGCCGGAGGGCATGACGCGGCCGGCCCGTGTGGCATGCAGGCCTTTCGAATAGCCAGAGCTTTATCCAGAGCAGTCCGTTGGCGGGGCAGAGAAGGGGGCACTGTTGCCATCCCTGGTGCGCTGCCAAGGCCAGCCACTGTTCCCTTTCAGGCTTCCAAGTCCCCTCACATGGCAGAGGTCTTCCGTTGCAAGTCTGTCTGTGGTCCTCGGGAACCATGCCTTTGATCACTGTGAGTTCCTCGGTGCTGCCACTGTGGCAGTGGAGAATTTCCAGGATGCCTCAGGTGGGATCAGCATCTTCAAAGCAGACAGGCTTGCGGTCTGTCTTCCCTGGTGTTCAGTGTTCCCGTGTTCGGAAGATGTCTGTGGCTTCCAGTAGGGACGCGTCGCCCTGCTGGCTGGAGTAGGGCCCGGTGGACGAGGCTGTTGAGCGTTTGAGCGGTTCCTTAGGGGTCAGGGCCGCAAACCTTGCAGGATGGGAGCTGCCTGAGACATGGCCGGGAAGGTGGCCTAGTTTCCGCTGTGGGGTTCCAACATGGGTCATGGCTGCTGAAGCCCACTGCTTCCTGTGGTGGGCATTCCCACGGGTCCAAGGAAAGTGATTAGGCCTAGTTGGCGAGAAGTTGCACTTTGTTCGATGTTCTTTAGCCCCTTGAGTGGTTTCAGGCTGCATCTTGCCAGTAGAATGCTGTAGGTCGGTGTCGGCTCACCCATGGGAGTTCCCTTGCTTCCGAAAGTGCTGGGAGTGACCCCAAGTGCACATCAGATGTGCTGGTAGCTGGCAGGCTCTCGAGTTGCACGTAGATGTCACACCCACGGCCGGGAGGCAGGTCTCGTCCAGTCTTTGTGCTCTGGTCAGAAGGCGTGGCTGTGGGAGAGTGGGAGTCCGTGGAATATTTCAACAGCCCCTGGGGGTTAAAGTTTGCATGCGGCCTCTGGAAGCTGACAGGGGGCTTTCTCCTTTCAGTTGGGGGTCTAGCCAGGGTGTTGTTATACACAACTATGGCGTTTACCGTTGGACGCCTCTTCACAGGGCTACAGGGACACACAGAGACCAAGACGCGTAGTCAGCGGCACACAGAGAAACCCACAAGAGTGTCTGCGTGCGCAGTCACAGTCACACAAGCCCACACGCGTGAACACACAAATACAGCCTCTCACACACCGGCCAATGTATGTGCCTAACTTCCTGCAGTCGTACTATCAGACATGCAGTCAATTCTCGGTAAGGGATAGAGGTCCTTGGGAAGCAGTTTCAGAGCTCAAGCCCAGGTAAATGTTTGTATGGATCATGTCCTCTGAGGACACCAGTCCACTTCCCAGGTGCAGTTGCTGGGCAAGCCTCGCCGTCGGCAAAAACAAGAAGATCTTCGTGTGCTCTGATGACTGGAGGTGCTAAGAAGAACTGGAAAAAGTGAGGCGGGGCCATGTTCCCGAGCATGGTCGCAGATAACTCAGGACGGTAGGTATTCAACCACCCCAAGATGTGCCATTAGATATTAGGTTTTCCTCAGATGGGCCCAATGGCTGCAAGAGTGGCTTGATTGTTCGTCTTGTTGAGTGGCCTGAGGGCTATGGATTCTCCAGGCTTTTGGGGTACCCCAGGCTCATGGCTCCCCTGCAGAGCCCCGCACACTGCCCGGTTGTGTTCTGCAGCATCCCAGCATGTGCTTGGATCGATGATGACACCCTTGTATGCATTCCTTGGAAACTCTGAACAGAATGGGTGAGAACACTCTACCGTCTCCATATCGAAACTGAGGTTCAGCACGTTTCCTCTCTCGGGTGTAGGGGACTGTTAGGAGTGAGGGCCCGTGTCCCCTGACGACATGCACGCAAACACCACCAAGGACTCCAGTATTGGAGGGGCTCCTGTCTGAGGGTCGACCGTGTCTGCACATAAGCTGGCTTATCTGTGTATCCCGGGTCCCTGCTGAAAGGCGGTTGAAGGAATGCGAGGGGGCAGGCTCTCTTGCTGGTCTTAAGAGTCGGGGTGTGTGCCGGTCTAGGCCCAGTGTGCTTGCCGTTGGATAGGTGTGTTTTGGCCAGGATCACGCTTCGTGCATGCTGTTTCGTGTGTTTATTTTGGAAGCCAAAATGAGCAAGCGTCCCTGGTTTGTGCCTGGAGCCTGAGGCCAGGCCTGTGGCCCTCCCTGTCCTAGCGTTTTGCACAGTGAGGTTTTTGAGTCCCTAGTGAGGCTGGAGAATTGGGCGGGGTTGGGCTCGGGTTGGGCGTCGGCGGAAAGGGGCTGATGGATTAGGCCACACTGCTGCCCTTGTCTGCTCCTCTACTTTAACACCCAGCACAGTGTTGGTGCCAAGTGGGGCATCGTGGAGTGGGGTGAGGATCGAGTGCTGCATTTAAACCTGCGTGGTCGCTGATGGCCTGGACAGGAAGGTAAGGGATGATGAGGACCGGTCCTTTGTGAGGTCGTGGAATAGGCTGTCATAATTGGGTTGCAGGTGCTGGCCTTGGCTTCCCAAGGATGAGTCGTGTTCGTGATGGGCTGGCATCAGCTGCCTATGGAGGGGGTGGCTTTGGCAGTTCAAGTGCATGAGGTGAGGTAGGTAACCTGTGTAGAGTTATCATCCCATTGCCGGAGGAATGACACCCAAAGGGTGTCTTGGGGGACGTAGAGAAGATCGACATTGTGAGGCGTCTGTGCCGGCCTCCTTGGAGGTAGGTGAGTTATGCGATCAACCCTATTGGCTGCTTTCTTCCCTTGTTTGGGAATGTGCAAAGCAAAAGTGTTTCTCCCGGGGGGGCATGACACTGCCAGCCAGTTTGGCATGCAGGCCGTTCGAACAGCCTGAGGTTTATCTGCAGCAGTCCGTGGGTGGGGCAGAGATGGGGGCACTGTTGCGATGCCAGGTGTTCTGTCGTGGACAGCCACTGTGCCCTTTCAAGTTTCCAGGTCCCCTCGTGTGGCAGAGGTCTTCCGTTGAAAGTCTGTCTGTGGTCCTCAGGAACAGTGCATTTGATCGCTGTGAGTTCCTCGGTAGTGTCTCTGTGGCAGTGGAGAATTGCCAGGATGCATGGGGTGGGGTGGGCATCATCAAAGCAGACAGGCTTGCGGTCTGCCTTCCCTGGTGTTCAGTGTCCCCGTGTTCGCATGATGTCTGTGGCTTCCAATAGTGTCGAGTCGCCCGGCATGCAGGAGGAGGGCACTTAGGAAGAGGCTGTGTATCATTTGAGCGTTTTCCCAGTTGTCAGGGCCACGAACCCTGCCAGTTGGAAACTTGCCGATACGTGGGCGAGATGGTGGCCTAAATTCTGCTCTGGTGTTCCAACCTGTGTCATGGCTGCTGAAGCCCAACACTTCCCATTGTGGGCATTCCCACGGGGTCACGGAAAGTGATTTGGTCTAGTTGGTAAGAATACGCACTTTGTCTGCAGTTCCTTAGCCCCTTGAGAAGTGCCGTGCTGCATCTTTCCTGTAGGCAACTGCAGGTCGCTATCAGCCCGCCCCTGGGAGGTTCCCTTGCTTCCAAGAGTGCTGGGAGTGACCCCAAGGGCACATGAGATGTGCTGGTAGGTGGCAGGGTCTCCAGGTCCACATAGATGTGACAGCCACGGCCGGGAGGCAGGTCTCGTCCAGTCTTTGTGCTTTGGTCAGAAGGCGTGGCTGTGAGAGAGCGGGAGTCTGTGGACTATTTCAACAGTCCCTGGGGGTCAAAGTTCGCATGTGGCCTCTTGAAGCTGACAGGGGTCTTTCTCCTTTCAGTTGGGGGTCCAACCAGGATGGTGTGTATAAACTATGGCGTTTACTGTTGGAGGCGTCTGCAGAGGGCCACAGGGACACCCAGAGACCAAGACGCGTATTCAGCGGCACACACCGGAACCCACGAGTGCATCTTCGTGCGCAGTCACAGTCACACACGCCCACACGCGTGAATACACACATACAGCGTCTCACACCCTGGCCAACATACATGCCTAACTTTCTCCAGTCGTGCTGTGAGACACGCAATCAGTTTTCCGTAAGGGATAGTGGTACTTGGGAAGCAGGTTCTGGGCTCACACGCAGGTAAGTTTTCACAAGAATCATGTTCTCTGAGGACTCTGGTGCAATTCAGAAGCCTGCCTGATTTCTGTCCACTTCTCAGGTGCAGTTGCAGGGTAAGGCTGGCCGTCGGCAAAGACAAGAAGACCTTCGTGTTGTCTGATAACTGGATGTGCTAAGGGGAACTGGAAAAAGTGGAGCAGGCGCACGTTGCTGAGCGTGGCTGGGGATAACTCAGGACAGTAGCATTCACCCATACTAAGATGTGCCATTGGATATTAGGTTTTCCTCAGATGGGTCCAATGGCTGCAAGAGTGGATTGATTGTTGGTCTTGCTGAGTGGCTTGAGGACTGTGGATTCCCCAGGCTGTTGGAGTACTTCTGGGTCATGGCTCCTCTGCAGAGCCCCACGGCCTGCCCGTTTGTGTTCTGCAGCGTCCCAGCATGTGCTTGGATCGATGATGACACCCTTGTATGCATTCCTTGGAAAATCTGAACAAAATGAGTGAGAAAGCTCTACGGTCTCCACATGGAAACTGAGGTCCAGCAGGTTTCCTCTCAGGGGTAGGGGACAGTTAGCAGTGAGGACCAACATCCCCTGCTGACATGCATGCAAATACCACTAAGGGCTCTCGCATTGGAGGGGCTCCTGTCTGAGGGTTGACTGTGTCTGCCCATAAGCTGGGTCATCTATGAATCCGTGGTCCCTGCTAAAAGGCTGTGAGGGAATGCAAGGGGGCAGGGTCTCCTGCTAGTCTTCAGAGTCAGAGTGTGTGCTGGTGTGGGCCCAGTGAGCTTTCAGCTTGGAGAAGTGTGTTTTGACCAGGATCATACTTTGTGCATGCCGCATCGGTGGTTGATTTTGGAAGCCAAAATGAGCAAGGTTCCCTGGTTGGAGCCTGCAGCCTCAGGCCAGGCCTGTGGCCCTCTCTGTTGTTGTGTTTGGTGCGGTGAGGTTCTTGAGTGCCAGGTGGGGCTGGAGCAGTGGGCGGGGGTTGGATGGAATTTGGTGATGGCGGAAGGGGGCTGATGGATTAGGCCTCGGTGCTGCCCCTGAAGCTGCCAGCACACTGTTGGCGCTATGTGGATCATCGTGGAGTGGGGTGACGATCGAGTGCTGCATTTAAGCCTGCGTAGTGGCTGCTGCCCTGGAGAAAAGGTAAGGTATCATGAGGACAGGTCCTGTGTGATGTCGTGGGATGGGCTGTCATCATTGGGTTGCAGGCGCTGGCCTCGGCTTCCCAAGGATGTGTCTTGTTCGTGATGGCCTGGCATCAGCTGCCTATGGTGGGGATGGCTTTGGCAGTTCATGAGGATGCAGTGAGGTGGATTACCTGTGAAGAGTTGCAATCCCGTTTCCAGAGGAGTGACTCCCCACGGGTGTCTTGCGGGACATAGAGAAGATGGACATGCTGAGGCATCTGTGCCGGCCTTCTCTGGGGGAGGTGAGTTATGCAAACAAGCCCTTTGGTCGCTCTTTTCCCTCTTTTGGGAATGTGCAAAGCGATAGTGTTTCTGCCGGAGGGCATGACGCGGCCGGCCCGTGTGGCATGCAGGCCTTTCGAATAGCCAGAGCTTTATCCAGAGCAGTCCGTTGGCGGGGCAGAGAAGGGGGCACTGTTGCCATCCCTGGTGCGCTGCCAAGGCCAGCCACTGTTCCCTTTCAGGCTTCCAAGTCCCCTCACATGGCAGAGGTCTTCCGTTGCAAGTCTGTCTGTGGTCCTCGGGGACCATGCCTTTGATCACTGTGAGTTCCTCGGTGCTGCCACTGTGGCAGTGGAGAATTTCCAGGATGCCTCAGGTGGGATCAGCATCTTCAAAGCAGACAGGCTTGCGGTCTGTCTTCCCTGGTGTTCAGTGTTCCCGTGTTCGGAAGATGTCTGTGGCTTCCAGTAGGGACGCGTCGCCCTGCTGGCTGGAGTAGGGCCCGGTGGACGAGGCTGTTGAGCGTTTGAGCGGTTCCTTAGGGGTCAGGGCCGCAAACCTTGCAGGATGGGAGCTGCCTGAGACATGGCCGGGAAGGTGGCCTAGTTTCCGCTGTGGGGTTCCAACATGGGTCATGGCTGCTGAAGCCCACTGCTTCCTGTGGTGGGCATTCCCACGGGTCCAAGGAAAGTGATTAGGCCTAGTTGGCGAGAAGTTGCACTTTGTTCGATGTTCTTTAGCCCCTTGAGTGGTTTCAGGCTGCATCTTGCCAGTAGAATGCTGTAGGTCGGTGTCGGCTCACCCATGGGAGTTCCCTTGCTTCCGAAAGTGCTGGGAGTGACCCCAAGTGCACATCAGATGTGCTGGTAGCTGGCAGGTTCTCGAGTTGCACGTAGATGTCACACCCACGGCCGGGAGGCAGGTCTCGTCCAGTCTTTGTGCTCTGGTCAGAAGGCGTGGCTGTGGGAGAGTGGGAGTCCGTGGAGTATTTCAACAGCCCCTGGGGGTTAAAGTTTGCATGCGGCCTCTGGAAGCTGACAGGGGGCTTTCTCCTTTCAGTTGGGGGTCTAGCCAGGGTGTTGTTATACACAACTATGGCGTTTACCGTTGGACGCCTCTTCACAGGGCTACAGGGACACACAGAGACCAAGACGCGTAGTCAGCGGCACACAGAGAAACCCACAAGAGCGTCTGCGTGCGCAGTCACAGTCACACACGCCCACACGCGTGAACACACAAATACAGCCTCTCACACACCGGCCAATGTATGTGCCTAACTTCCTGCAGTCGTACTATCAGACATGCAGTCAATTCTCGGTAAGGGATAGAGGTCCTTGGGAAGCAGTTTCAGAGCTCAAGCCCAGGTAAATGTTTGTATGGATCATGTCCTCTGAGGACACCAGTCCACTTCCCAGGTGCAGTTGCTGGGCAAGCCTCGCCGTCGGCAACACAAAGAATATCTTCGTGTGCTCTGATGACTGGAGGTGCTAAGAAGAACTGGAAAAATTGAGGCGGGGCCATGTTCCCGAGCATGGTCGCGGATAACTCAGGACGGTAGGTATTCAACCACCCCAAGATGTGCCATTAGATATTAGGTTTTCCTCAGATGGGCCCAATGGCTGCAGGAGTGGCTTGATTGTTCGTCTTGTTGAGTGGCCTGAGGGCTATGGATTCTCCAGGCTTTTGGGGTACCCCAGGCTCATGGCTCCCCTGCAGAGCCCCGCACACTGCCCGGTTGTGTTCTGCAGCATCCCAGCATGTGCTTGGATCGATGATGACACCCTTGTATGCATTCCTTGGAAACTCTGAACAGAATGGGTGAGAACACTCTACCGTCTCCATATCGAAACTGAGGTTCAGCACGTTTCCTCTCTCGGGTGTAGGGGACTGTTAGGAGTGAGGGCCCGTGTCCCCTGACGACATGCACGCAAACACCACCAAGGACTCCAGTATTGGAGGGGCTCCTGTCTGAGGGTCGACCGTGTCTGCACATAAGCTGGCTTATCTGTGTATCCCGGGTCCCTGCTGAAAGGCGGTTGAAGGAATGCGAGGGGGCAGGCTCTCTTGCTGGTCTTAAGAGTCGGGGTGTGTGCCGGTCTAGGCCCAGTGTGCTTGCCGTTGGATAGGTGTGTTTTGGCCAGGATCACGCTTCGTGCATGCTGTTTCGTGTGTTTATTTTGGAAGCCAAAATGAGCAAGCGTCCCTGGTTTGTGCCTGGAGCCTGAGGCCAGGCCTGTGGCCCTCCCTGTCCTAGCGTTTTGCACAGTGAGGTTTTTGAGTCCCTAGTGAGGCTGGAGAATTGGGCGGGGTTGGGCTCGGGTTGGGCGTCGGCGGAAAGGGGCTGATGGATTAGGCCACACTGCTGCCCTTGTCTGCTCCTCTACTTTAACACCCAGCACAGTGTTGGTGCCAAGTGGGGCATCGTGGAGTGGGGTGAGGATCGAGTGCTGCATTTAAACCTGCGTGGTCGCTGATGGCCTGGACAGGAAGGTAAGGGATGATGAGGACCGGTCCTTTGTGAGGTCGTGGAATAGGCTGTCATAATTGGGTTGCAGGTGCTGGCCTTGGCTTCCCAAGGATGAGTCGTGTTCGTGATGGGCTGGCATCAGCTGCCTATGGAGGGGGTGGCTTTGGCAGTTCAAGTGCATGAGGTGAGGTAGGTAACCTGTGTAGAGTTATCATCCCATTGCCGGAGGAATGACACCCAAAGGGTGTCTTGGGGGACGTAGAGAAGATCGACATTGTGAGGCGTCTGTGCCGGCCTCCTTGGAGGTAGGTGAGTTATGCGATCAACCCTATTGGCTGCTTTCTTCCCTTGTTTGGGAATGTGCAAAGCAAAAGTGTTTCTCCCGGGGGGGCATGACACTGCCAGCCAGTTTGGCATGCAGGCCGTTCGAACAGCCTGAGGTTTATCTGCAGCAGTCCGTGGGTGGGGCAGAGATGGGGGCACTGTTGCGATGCCAGGTGTTCTGTCGTGGACAGCCACTGTGCCCTTTCAAGTTTCCAGGTCCCCTCGTGTGGCAGAGGTCTTCCGTTGAAAGTCTGTCTGTGGTCCTCAGGAACAATGCATTTGATCGCTGTGAGTTCCTCGGTAGTGTCTCTGTGGCAGTGGAGAATTGCCAGGATGCATGGGGTGGGGTGGGCATCATCAAAGCAGACAGGCTTGCGGTCTGCCTTCCCTGGTGTTCAGTGTCCCCGTGTTCGCATGATGTCTGTGGCTTCCAATAGTGTCGAGTCGCCCGGCATGCAGGAGGAGGGCACTTAGGAAGAGGCTGTGTATCATTTGAGCGTTTTCCCAGTTGTCAGGGCCACGAACCCTGCCAGTTGGAAACTTGCCGATACGTGGGCGAGATGGTGGCCTAAATTCTGCTCTGGTGTTCCAACCTGTGTCATGGCTGCTGAAGCCCAACACTTCCCATTGTGGGCATTCCCACGGGGTCACGGAAAGTGATTTGGTCTAGTTGGTGAGAAGACGCACTTGGTCTGCAGTTCCTTAGCCCCTTGAGAAGTGCCGTGCTGCATCTTTCCTGTAGGCAACTGCAGGTCGCTATCAGCCCGCCCCTGGGAGGTTCCCTTGCTTCCAAGAGTGCTGGGAGTGACCCCAGGGGCACATGAGATGTGCTGGTAGGTGGCAGGGTCTCCAGGTCCACATAGATGTGACAGCCACGGCCGGGAGGCAGGTCTCGTCCAGTCTTTGTGCTTTGGTCAGAAGGCGTGGCTGTGAGAGAGCGGGAGTCTGTGGACTATTTCAACAGTCCCTGGGGGTCAAAGTTCGCATGTGGCCTCTTGAAGCTGACAGGGGTCTTTCTCCTTTCAGTTGGGGGTCCAACCAGGATGGTGTGTATAAACTATGGCGTTTACTGTTGGAGGCGTCTGCAGAGGGCCACAGGGACACCCAGAGACCAAGACGCGTATTCAGCGGCACACACCGGAACCCACGAGTGCATCTTCGTGCGCAGTCACAGTCACACACGCCCACACGCGTGAATACACACATACAGCGTCTCACACCCTGGCCAACATACATGCCTAACTTTCTCCAGTCGTGCTGTGAGACACGCAATCAGTTTTCCGTAAGGGATAGTGGTACTTGGGAAGCAGGTTCTGGGCTCACACGCAGGTAAGTTTTCACAAGAATCATGTTCTCTGAGGACTCTGGTGCAATTCAGAAGCCTGCCTGATTTCTGTCCACTTCTCAGGTGCAGTTGCAGGGTAAGGCTGGCCGTCGGCAAAGACAAGAAGACCTTCGTGTTGTCTGATAACTGGATGTGCTAAGGGGAACTGGAAAAAGTGGAGCAGGCGCACGTTGCTGAGCGTGGCTGGGGATAACTCAGGACAGTAGCATTCACCCATACTAAGATGTGCCATTGGATATTAGGTTTTCCTCAGATGGGTCCAATGGCTGCAAGAGTGGATTGATTGTTGGTCTTGCTGAGTGGCTTGAGGACTGTGGATTCCCCAGGCTGTTGGAGTACTTCTGGGTCATGGCTCCTCTGCAGAGCCCCACGGCCTGCCCGTTTGTGTTCTGCAGCGTCCCAGCATGTGCTTGGATCGATGATGACACCCTTGTATGCATTCCTTGGAAAATCTGAACAAAATGAGTGAGAAAGCTCTACGGTCTCCACATGGAAACTGAGGTCCAGCAGGTTTCCTCTCGGGGGTAGGGGACAGTTAGCAGTGAGGACCAACATCCCCTGCTGACATGCATGCAAATACCACTAAGGGCTCTCGCATTGGAGGGGCTCCTGTCTGAGGGTCGACTGTGTCTGCCCATAAGCTGGGTCATCTATGAATCCGTGGTCCCTGCTAAAAGGCTGTGAGGGAATGCAAGGGGGCAGGGTCTCCTGCTAGTCTTCAGAGTCAGAGTGTGTGCTGGTGTGGGCCCAGTGAGCTTTCAGCTTGGAGAAGTGTGTTTTGACCAGGATCATACTTTGTGCATGCCGCATCGGTGGTTGATTTTGGAAGCCAAAATGAGCAAGGTTCCCTGGTTGGAGCCTGCAGCCTCAGGCCAGGCCTGTGGCCCTCTCTGTTGTTGTGTTTGGTGCGGTGAGGTTCTTGAGTGCCAGGTGGGGCTGGAGCAGTGGGCGGGGGTTGGATGGAATTTGGTGATGGTGGAAGGGGGCTGATGGATTAGGCCTCGGTGCTGCCCCTGAAGCTGCCAGCACACTGTTGGCGCTATGTGGATCATCGTGGAGTGGGGTGACGATCGAGTGCTGCATTTAAGCCTGCGTAGTGGCTGCTGCCCTGGAGAGAAAGGTAAGGTATCATGAGGACAGGTCCTGTGTGATGTCGTGGGATGGGCTGTCATCATTGGGTTGCAGGCGCTGGCCTCGGCTTCCCAAGGATGTGTCTTGTTCGTGATGGCCTGGCATCAGCTGCCTATGGTGGGGATGGCTTTGGCAGTTCATGAGGATGCAGTGAGGTGGGTTACCTGTGAAGAGTTGCAATCCCGTTTCCAGAGGAGTGACTCCCCACGGGTGTCTTGCGGGACATAGAGAAGATGGACATGCTGAGGCATCTGTGCCGGCCTTCTCTGGGGGAGGTGAGTTATGCAAACAAGCCCTTTGGTCGCTCTTTTCCCTCTTTTGGGAATGTGCAAAGCGATAGTGTTTCTGCCGGAGGGCATGACGCGGCCGGCCCGTGTGGCATGCAGGCCTTTCGAATAGCCAGAGCTTTATCCAGAGCAGTCCGTTGGCGGGGCAGAGAAGGGGGCACTGTTGCCATCCCTGGTGCACTGCCAAGGCCAGCCACTGTTCCCTTTCAGGCTTCCAAGTCCCCTCACATGGCAGAGGTCTTCCGTTGAAAGTATATCTGTGGTCCTCGGGGACCATGCCTTTGATCACTGTGAGTTCCTCGGTGGTGCCACTGTGGCAGTGGAGAATTTCCAGGATGCCTCAGGTGGGATCAGCATCTTCAAAGCAGACAGGCTTGCGGTCTGTCTTCCCTGGTGTTCAGTGTTCCCGTGTTCGGAAGATGTCTGTGTCTTCCAGTAGGGACGCGTCGCCCTGCTGGCTGGAGTAGGGCACGGTGGACGAGGCTGTTGAGCGTTTGAG
This sequence comes from Balaenoptera borealis, assembly GCF_965194805.1. Taxonomy (NCBI): domain Eukaryota; kingdom Metazoa; phylum Chordata; class Mammalia; order Artiodactyla; family Balaenopteridae; genus Balaenoptera; species Balaenoptera borealis. Next base: position 127,678,255 of record NC_138866.1, read on the forward strand.
CGGTTCCTTAGGGGTCAGGGCCGCAAACCTTGCAGGATGGAAGCTGCCTGAGACATGGCCGGGAAGGTGGCCTAGTTTCCGCTGTGGGGTTCCAACATGGGTCATGGCTGCTGAAGCCCACTGCTTCCTGTGGTGGGCATTCCCACGGGTCCAAGGAAAGTGATTAGGCTTAGTTGGCGAGAAGTTGCACTTTGGTCGATGTTCTTTAGCCCCTTGAGTGGTTTCAGGCTGCATCTTGCCAGTAGAATGCTGTAGGTCGGTGTCGGCTCACCCATGGGAGTTCCCTTGCTTCCGAAAGTGCTGGGAGTGACCCCAAGTGCACATCAGATGTGCTGGTAGCTGGCAGGTTCTCGAGTTGCACGTAGATGTCACACCCACGGCCGGGAGGCAGGTCTCGTCCAGTCTTTGTGCTCTGGTCAGAAGGCGTGGCTGTGGGAGAGTGGGAGTCCGTGGAGTATTTCAACAGCCCCTGGGGGTTAAAGTTTGCATGCGGTCTCTGGAAGCTGACAGGGGGCTTTCTCCTTTCAGTTGGGGGCCTAGCCAGGGTGTTGTTATACACAACTATGGCGTTTACCGTTGGACGCCTCTTCACAGGGCTACAGGGACACACAGAGACCAAGACGCGTAGTCAGCGGCACACAGAGAAACCCACAAGAGCGTCTGCGTGCGCAGTCACAGTCACACACGCCCACACGCGTGAACACACAAATACAGCCTCTCACACACCGGCCAATGTATGTGCCTAACTTCCAGCAGTCGTACTATCAGACATGCAGTCAATTCTCGGTAAGGGATAGAGGTCCTTGGGAAGCAGTTTCAGAGCTCAAGCCCAGGTAAATGTTTGTATGGATCATGTCCTCTGAGGACACCAGTCCACTTCCCAGGTGCAGTTGCTGGGCAAGCCTCGCCGTCGGCAACACAAAGAATATCTTCGTGTGCTCTGATGACTGGAGGTGCTAAGAAGAACTGGAAAAAGTGAGGCGGGGCCATGTTCCCGAGCATGGTCGCGGATAACTCAGGACGGTAGGTATTCAACCACCCCAAGATGTGCCATTAGATATTAGGTTTTCCTCAGATGGGCCCAATGGCTGCAAGAGTGGCTTGATTGTTCGTCTTGTTGAGTGGCCTGAGGGCTATGGATTCTCCAGGCTTTTGGGGTACCCCAGGCTCATGGCTCCCCTGCAGAGCCCCACGCACTGCCCGGTTGTGTTCTGCAGCATCTCAGCATGTGCTTGGATCGATGATGACACCCTTGTATGCATTCCTTGGAAACTCTGAACAGAATGGGTGAGAACACTCTACCGTCTCCATATCGAAACTGAGGTTCAGCACGTTTCCTCTCTCGGGTGTAGGGGACTGTTAGGAGTGAGGGCCAGTGTCCCCTGCCGACATGCACGCAAATACCACCAAGGACTCCAGTATTGGAGGGGCTCCTGTGTGAGGATCGACCGTGTCTGCACATAAGCTGGCTTATCTGTGTATCCCGGGTCCCTGCTGAAAGGCGGTTGAAGGAATGCGAAGGGGCAGGCTCTCTTGCTGGTCTTAAGAGTCGGGGTGTGTGCCGGTCTAGGCCCAGTGTGCTTGCCATTGGATAGGTGTGTTTTGGCCAGGATCATGCTTCGTGCATGCTGTTTCGTGTGTTTATTTTGGAAGCCAAAATGAGCAAGCGTCCCTGGTTTGTGCCTGGAGCCTGAGGCCAGGCCTGTGGCCCTCCCTGTCCTAGTGTTTTGCACAGTGAGGTTTTTGAGTCCCTAGTGAGGCTGGAGAATTGGGCGGGTTTGGGCTCGGGTTGGGCGTCAGCGGAAAGGGGCTGATGGATTAGGCCACACTGCTGCCCTTGTCTGCTCCTCTACTTTAACACCCAGCACAGTGTTGGTGCCAAGTGGGGCATCGTGGAGTGGGGTGAGGATCGAGTGCTGCATTTAAACCTGCGTGGTCGCTGATGGCCTGGACAGGAAGGTAAGGGATGATGAGGACAGGTCCTTTGTGAGGTCGTGGAATAGGCTGTCATAATTGGGTTGCAGGTGCTGGCCTTGGCTTCCCAAGGATGAGTCGTGTTCGTGATGGGCTGGCATCAGCTGCCTATGGAGGGGGTGGTTTTGGCAGTTCAAGTGCATGAGGTGAGATAGGTAACCTGTGTAGAGTTGTCATCTCATTGCTGGAGGAATGACACCCAAAGGGTGTCTTGGGGGACGTAGAGAAGATCGACATTGTGAGGCGTCTGTGCCGGCCTCCTTGGAGGTAGGTGAGTTATGCGATCAACCCTATTGGCTGCTTTCTTCCCTTGTTTGGGAATGTGCAAAGCAAAAGTGTTTCTCCCGGGGGGGCATGACACTGCCAGCCAGTTTGGCATGCAGGCCGTTCGAACAGCCTGAGGTTTATCTGCAGCAGTCCGTGGGTGGGGCAGAGATGGGGGCACTGTTGCGATGCCAGGTGTGCTGTCGTGGACAGCCACTGTGCCCTTTCAAGTTTCCAGGTCCCCTCGTGTGGCAGAGGTCTTCCGTTGAAAGTCTGTCTGTGGTCCTCAGGAACAGTGCATTTGATCGCTGTGAGTTCCTCGGTAGTGTCGCTGTGGCAGTGGAGAATTGCCAGGATGCATGGGGTGGTGTGGGCATCATCAAAGCAGACAGGCTTGCGGTCTGCCTTCCCTGGTGTTCAGTGTCCCCGTGTTCGCATGATGTCTGTGGCTTCCAATAGTGTCAAGTCGCCTTGCATGCAGGAGGAGGGCACTTAGGAAGAGGCTGTGTATCATTTGAGCGTTTTCCCAGTTGTCAGGGCCACGAACCCTGCCAGTTGGAAACTTGCCGATACGTGGGTGAGGAGGTGGCCTAAATTCTGCTCTGGTGTTCCAACCTGTGTCATGGTTGCTGAAGCCCAACACTTCCCATTGTGGGCATTCCCACGGGGTCACGGAAAGTGATTTGGTCTAGTTGGTGAGAAGACGCACTTTGTCTGCAGTTCCTTAGCCCCTTGAGAAGTGCCGTGCTGCATCTTTCCTGTAGGCAACTGCAGGTCGCTATCAGCCCGCCCCTGGGAGGTTCCCTTGCTTCCAAGAGTGCTGGGAGTGACCCCAAGGGCACATGAGATGTGCTGGTAGGTGGCAGGGTCTCCAGGTCCACATAGATGTGACAGCCACGGCCGGGAGGCAGGTCTCGTCCAGTCTTTGTGCTTTGGTCAGAAGGCGTGGCTGTGAGAGAGCGGGAGTCTGTGGACTATTTCAACAGTCCCTGGGGGTCAAAGTTCGCATGTGGCCTCTTGAAGCTGACAGGGGTCTTTCTCCTTTCAGTTGGGGGTCCAACCAGGATGGTGTGTATAAACTATGGCGTTTACTGTTGGAGGCGTCTGCAGAGGGCCACAGGGACACCCAGAGACCAAGACGCGTATTCAGCGGCACACACCGGAACCCACGAGTGCATCTTCGTGCGCAGTCACAGTCACACACGCCCACACGCGTGAATACACACATACAGCGTCTCACACCCTGGCCAACATACATGCCTAACTTTCTCCAGTCGTGCTGTGAGACACGCAATCAGTTTTCCGTAAGGGATAGTGGTACTTGGGAAGCAGGTTCTGGGCTCACACGCAGGTAAGTTTTCACAAGAATCATGTTCTCTGAGGACTCTGGTGCAATTCAGAAGCCTGCCTGATTTCTGTCCACTTCTCAGGTGCAGTTGCAGGGTAAGGCTGGCCGTCGGCAAAGACAAGAAGACCTTCGTGTTGTCTGATAACTGGATGTGCTAAGGGGAACTGGAAAAAGTGGAGCAGGCGCACGTTGCTGAGCGTGGCTGGGGATAACTCAGGACAGTAGCATTCACCCATACTAAGATGTGCCATTGGATATTAGGTTTTCCTCAGATGGGTCCAATGGCTGCAAGAGTGGATTGATTGTTGGTCTTGCTGAGTGGCTTGAGGACTGTGGATTCCCCAGGCTGTTGGAGTACTTCTGGGTCATGGCTCCTCTGCAGAGCCCCACGGCCTGCCCGTTTGTGTTCTGCAGCGTCCCAGCATGTGCTTGGATCGATGATGACACCCTTGTATGCATTCCTTGGAAAATCTGAACAAAATGAGTGAGAAAGCTCTACGGTCTCCACATGGAAACTGAGGTCCAGCAGGTTTCCTCTCGGGGGTAGGGGACAGTTAGCAGTGAGGACCAACATCCCCTGCTGACATGCATGCAAATACCACTAAGGGCTCTCGCATTGGAGGGGCTCCTGTCTGAGGGTCGACTGTGTCTGCCCATAAGCTGGGTCATCTATGAATCCGTGGTCCCTGCTAAAAGGCTGTGAGGGAATGCAAGGGGGCAGGGTCTCCTGCTAGTCTTCAGAGTCAGAGTGTGTGCTGGTGTGGGCCCAGTGAGCTTTCAGCTTGGAGAAGTGTGTTTTGACCAGGATCATACTTTGTGCATGCCGCATCGGTGGTTGATTTTGGAAGCCAAAATGAGCAAGGTTCCCTGGTTGGAGCCTGCAGCCTCAGGCCAGGCCTGTGGCCCTCTCTGTTGTTGTGTTTGGTGCGGTGAGGTTCTTGAGTGCCAGGTGGGGCTGGAGCAGTGGGCGGGGGTTGGATGGAATTTGGTGATGGTGGAAGGGGGCTGATGGATTAGGCCTCGGTGCTGCCCCTGAAGCTGCCAGCACACTGTTGGCGCTATGTGGATCATCGTGGAGTGGGGTGACGATCGAGTGCTGCATTTAAGCCTGCGTAGTGGCTGCTGCCCTGGAGAGAAAGGTAAGGTATCATGAGGACAGGTCCTGTGTGATGTCGTGGGATGGGCTGTCATCATTGGGTTGCAGGCGCTGGCCTCGGCTTCCCAAGGATGTGTCTTGTTCGTGATGGCCTGGCATCAGCTGCCTATGGTGGGGATGGCTTTGGCAGTTCATGAGGATGCAGTGAGGTGGATTACCTGTGAAGAGTTGCAATCCCGTTTCCAGAGGACTGACTCCCCACGGGTGTCTTGCGGGACATAGAGAAGATGGACATGCTGAGGCATCTGTGCCGGCCTTCTCTGGGGGAGGTGAGTTATGCAAACAAGCCCTTTGGTCGCTCTTTTCCCTCTTTTGGGAATGTGCAAAGCGATAGTGTTTCTGCCGGAGGGCATGACGCGGCCGGCCCGTGTGGCATGCAGGCCTTTCGAATAGCCAGAGCTTTATCCAGAGCAGTCCGTTGGCGGGGCAGAGAAGGGGGCACTGTTGCCATCCCTGGTGCGCTGCCAAGGCCAGCCACTGTTCCCTTTCAGGCTTCCAAGTCCCCTCACATGGCAGAGGTCTTCCGTTGCAAGTCTGTCTGTGGTCCTCGGGGACCATGCCTTTGATCACTGTGAGTTCCTCGGTGCTGCCACTGTGGCAGTGGAGAATTTCCAGGATGCCTCAGGTGGGATCAGCATCTTCAAAGCAGACAGGCTTGCGGTCTGTCTTCCCTGGTGTTCAGTGTTCCCGTGTTCGGAAGATGTCTGTGGCTTCCAGTAGGGACGCGTCGCCCTGCTGGCTGGAGTAGGGCACGGTGGACGAGGCTGTTGAGCGTTTGAGCGGTTCCTTAGGGGTCAGGGCCGCAAACCTTGCAGGATGGGAGCTGCCTGAGACATGGCCGGGAAGGTGGCCTAGTTTCCGCTGTGGGGTTCCAACATGGGTCATGGCTGCTGAAGCCCACTGCTTCCTGTGGTGGGCATTCCCACGGGTCCAAGGAAAGTGATTAGGCCTAGTTGGCGAGAAGTTGCACTTTGTTCGATGTTCTTTAGCCCCTTGAGTGGTTTCAGGCTGCATCTTGCCAGTAGAATGCTGTAGGTCGGTGTCGGCTCACCCATGGGAGTTCCCTTGCTTCCGAAAGTGCTGGGAGTGACCCCAAGTGCACATCAGATGTGCTGGTAGCTGGCAGGTTCTCGAGTTGCACGTAGATGTCACACCCACGGCCGGGAGGCAGGTCTCGTCCAGTCTTTGTGCTCTGGTCAGAAGGCGTGGCTGTGGGAGAGTGGGAGTCCGTGGAGTATTTCAACAGCCCCTGGGGGTTAAAGTTTGCATGCGGCCTCTGGAAGCTGACAGGGGGCTTTCTCCTTTCAGTTGGGGGTCTAGCCAGGGTGTTGTTATACACAACTATGGCGTTTACCGTTGGACGCCTCTTCACAGGGCTACAGGGACACACAGAGACCAAGACGCGTAGTCAGCGGCACACAGAGAAACCCACAAGAGCGTCTGCGTGCGCAGTCACAGTCACACACGCCCACACGCGTGAACACACAAATACAGCCTCTCACACACCGGCCAATGTATGTGCCTAACTTCCTGCAGTCGTACTATCAGACATGCAGTCAATTCTCGGTAAGGGATAGAGGTCCTTGGGAAGCAGTTTCAGAGCTCAAGCCCAGGTAAATGTTTGTATGGATCATGTCCTCTGAGGACACCAGTCCACTTCCCAGGTGCAGTTGCTGGGCAAGCCTCGCCGTCGGCAACACAAAGAATATCTTCGTGTGCTCTGATGACTGGAGGTGCTAAGAAGAACTGGAAAAAGTGAGGCGGGGCCATGTTCCCGAGCATGGTCGCGGATAACTCAGGACGGTAGGTATTCAACCACCCCAAGATGTGCCATTAGATATTAGGTTTTCCTCAGATGGGCCCAATGGCTGCAAGAGTGGCTTGATTGTTCGTCTTGTTGAGTGGCCTGAGGGCTATGGATTCTCCAGGCTTTTGGGGTACCCCAGGCTCATGGCTCCCCTGCAGAGCCCCGCACACTGCCCGGTTGTGTTCTGCAGCATCCCAGCATGTGCTTGGATCGATGATGACACCCTTGTATGCATTCCTTGGAAACTCTGAACAGAATGGGTGAGAACACTCTACCGTCTCCATATCGAAACTGAGGTTCAGCACGTTTCCTCTCTCGGGTGTAGGGGACTGTTAGGAGTGAGGGCCCGTGTCCCCTGACGACATGCACGCAAACACCACCAAGGACTCCAGTATTGGAGGGGCTCCTGTCTGAGGGTCGACCGTGTCTGCACATAAGCTGGCTTATCTGTGTATCCCGGGTCCCTGCTGAAAGGCGGTTGAAGGAATGCGAGGGGGCAGGCTCTCTTGCTGGTCTTAAGAGTCGGGGTGTGTGCCGGTCTAGGCCCAGTGTGCTTGCCGTTGGATAGGTGTGTTTTGGCCAGGATCACGCTTCGTGCATGCTGTTTCGTGTGTTTATTTTGGAAGCCAAAATGAGCAAGCGTCCCTGGTTTGTGCCTGGAGCCTGAGGCCAGGCCTGTGGCCCTCCCTGTCCTAGCGTTTTGCACAGTGAGGTTTTTGAGTCCCTAGTGAGGCTGGAGAATTGGGCGGGGTTGGGCTCGGGTTGGGCGTCGGCGGAAAGGGGCTGATGGATTAGGCCACACTGCTGCCCTTGTCTGCTCCTCTACTTTAACACCCAGCACAGTGTTGGTGCCAAGTGGGGCATCGTGGAGTGGGGTGAGGATCGAGTGCTGCATTTAAACCTGCGTGGTCGCTGATGGCCTGGACAGGAAGGTAAGGGATGATGAGGACCGGTCCTTTGTGAGGTCGTGGAATAGGCTGTCATAATTGGGTTGCAGGTGCTGGCCTTGGCTTCCCAAGGATGAGTCGTGTTCGTGATGGGCTGGCATCAGCTGCCTATGGAGGGGGTGGCTTTGGCAGTTCAAGTGCATGAGGTGAGGTAGGTAACCTGTGTAGAGTTATCATCCCATTGCCGGAGGAATGACACCCAAAGGGTGTCTTGGGGGACGTAGAGAAGATCGACATTGTGAGGTGTCTGTGCCGGCCTCCTTGGAGGTAGGTGAGTTATGCGATCAACCCTATTGGCTGCTTTCTTCCCTTGTTTGGGAATGTGCAAAGCAAAAGTGTTTCTCCCGGGGGGGCATGACACTGCCAGCCAGTTTGGCATGCAGGCCGTTCGAACAGCCTGAGGTTTATCTGCAGCAGTCCGTGGGTGGGGCAGAGATGGGGGCACTGTTGCGATGCCAGGTGTTCTGTCGTGGACAGCCACTGTGCCCTTTCAAGTTTCCAGGTCCCCTCGTGTGGCAGAGGTCTTCCGTTGAAAGTCTGTCTGTGGTCCTCAGGAACAGTGCATTTGATCGCTGTGAGTTCCTCGGTAGTGTCTCTGTGGCAGTGGAGAATTGCCAGGATGCATGGGGTGGGGTGGGCATCATCAAAGCAGACAGGCTTGCGGTCTGCCTTCCCTGGTGTTCAGTGTCCCCGTGCTCGCATGATGTCTGTGGCTTCCAATAGTGTCGAGTCGCCCGGCATGCAGGAGGAGGGCACTTAGGAAGAGGCTGTGTATCATTTGAGCGTTTTCCCAGTTGTCAGGGCCACGAACCCTGCCAGTTGGAAACTTGCCGATACGTGGGCGAGATGGTGGCCTAAATTCTGCTCTGGTGTTCCAACCTGTGTCATGGCTGCTGAAGCCCAACACTTCCCATTGTGGGCATTCCCACGGGGTCACGGAAAGTGATTTGGTCTAGTTGGTGAGAAGACGCACTTGGTCTGCAGTTCCTTAGCCCCTTGAGAAGTGCCGTGCTGCATCTTTCCTGTAGGCAACTGCAGGTCGCTATCAGCCCGCCCCTGGGAGGTTCCCTTGCTTCCAAGAGTGCTGGGAGTGACCCCAAGGGCACATGAGATGTGCTGGTAGGTGGCAGGGTCTCCAGGTCCACATAAATGTGATAGCCACGGCCGGGAGGCAGGTCTCGTCCAGTCTTTGTGCTTTGGTCAGAAGGCGTGGCTGTGAGAGAGCGGGAGTCTGTGGACTATTTCAACAGTCCCTGGGGGTCAAAGTTCGCATGTGGCCTCTTGAAGCTGACAGGGGTCTTTCTCCTTTCAGTTGGGGGTCCAACCAGGATGGTGTGTATAAACTATGGCGTTTACTGTTGGAGGCGTCTGCAGAGGGCCACAGGGACACCCAGAGACCAAGACGCGTATTCAGCGGCACACACCGGAACCCACGAGTGCATCTTCGTGCGCAGTCACAGTCACACACGCCCACACGCGTGAATACACACATACAGCGTCTCACACCCTGGCCAACATACATGCCTAACTTTCTCCAGTCGTGCTGTGAGACACGCAATCAGTTTTCCGTAAGGGATAGTGGTACTTGGGAAGCAGGTTCTGGGCTCACACGCAGGTAAGTTTTCACAAGAATCATGTTCTCTGAGGACTCTGGTGCAATTCAGAAGCCTGCCTGATTTCTGTCCACTTCTCAGGTGCAGTTGCAGGGTAAGGCTGGCCGTCGGCAAAGACAAGAAGACCTTCGTGTTGTCTGATAACTGGATGTGCTAAGGGGAACTGGAAAAAGTGGAGCAGGCGCACGTTGCTGAGCGTGGCTGGGGATAACTCAGGACAGTAGCATTCACCCATACTAAGATGTGCCATTGGATATTAGGTTTTCCTCAGATGGGTCCAATGGCTGCAAGAGTGGATTGATTGTTGGTCTTGCTGAGTGGCTTGAGGACTGTGGATTCCCCAGGCTGTTGGAGTACTTCTGGGTCATGGCTCCTCTGCAGAGCCCCACGGCCTGCCCGTTTGTGTTCTGCAGCGTCCCAGCATGTGCTTGGATCGATGATGACACCCTTGTATGCATTCCTTGGAAAATCTGAACAAAATGAGTGAGAAAGCTCTACGGTCTCCACATGGAAACTGAGGTCCAGCAGGTTTCCTCTCGGGGGTAGGGGACAGTTAGCAGTGAGGACCAACATCCCCTGCTGACATGCATGCAAATACCACTAAGGGCTCTCGCATTGGAGGGGCTCCTGTCTGAGGGTCGACTGTGTCTGCCCATAAGCTGGGTCATCTATGAATCCGTGGTCCCTGCTAAAAGGCTGTGAGGGAATGCAAGGGGGCAGGGTCTCCTGCTAGTCTTCAGAGTCAGAGTGTGTGCTGGTGTGGGCCCAGTGAGCTTTCAGCTTGGAGAAGTGTGTTTTGACCAGGATCATACTTTGTGCATGCCGCATCGGTGGTTGATTTTGGAAGCCAAAATGAGCAAGGTTCCCTGGTTGGAGCCTGCAGCCTCAGGCCAGGCCTGTGGCCCTCTCTGTTGTTGTGTTTGGTGCGGTGAGGTTCTTGAGTGCCAGGTGGGGCTGGAGCAGTGGGCGGGGGTTGGATGGAATTTGGTGATGGTGGAAGGGGGCTGATGGATTAGGCCTCGGTGCTGCCCCTGAAGCTGCCAGCACACTGTTGGCGCTATGTGGATCATCGTGGAGTGGGGTGACGATCGAGTGCTGCATTTAAGCCTGCGTAGTGGCTGCTGCCCTGGAGAGAAAGGTAAGGTATCATGAGGACAGGTCCTGTGTGATGTCGTGGGATGGGCTGTCATCATTGGGTTGCAGGCGCTGGCCTCGGCTTCCCAAGGATGTGTCTTGTTCGTGATGGCCTGGCATCAGCTGCCTATGGTGGGGATGGCTTTGGCAGTTCATGAGGATGCAGTGAGGTGGGTTACCTGTGAAGAGTTGCAATCCCGTTTCCAGAGGAGTGACTCCCCACGGGTGTCTTGCGGGACATAGAGAAGATGGACATGCTGAGGCATCTGTGCCGGCCTTCTCTGGGGGAGGTGAGTTATGCAAACAAGCCCTTTGGTCGCTCTTTTCCCTCTTTTGGGAATGTGCAAAGCGATAGTGTTTCTGCCGGAGGGCATGACGCGGCTGGCCCGTGTGGCATGCAGGCCTTTCGAATAGCCAGAGCTTTATCCAGAGCAGTCCGTTGGCGGGGCAGAGAAGGGGGCACTGTTGCCATCCCTGGTGCACTGCCAAGGCCAGCCACTGTTCCCTTTCAGGCTTCCAAGTCCCCTCACATGGCAGAGGTCTTCCGTTGAAAGTATATCTGTGGTCCTCGGGGACCATGCCTTTGATCACTGTGAGTTCCTCGGTGGTGCCACTGTGGCAGTGGAGAATTTCCAGGATGCCTCAGGTGGGATCAGCATCTTCAAAGCAGACAGGCTTGCGGTCTGTCTTCCCTGGTGTTCAGTGTTCCCGTGTTCGGAAGATGTCTGTGTCTTCCAGTAGGGACGCGTCGCCCTGCTGGCTGGAGTAGGGCACGGTGGACGAGGCTGTTGAGCGTTTGAGCGGTTCCTTAGGGGTCAGGGCCGCAAACCTTGCAGGATGGAAGCTGCCTGAGACATGGCCGGGAAGGTGGCCTAGTTTCCGCTGTGGGGTTCCAACATGGGTCATGGCTGCTGAAGCCCACTGCTTCCTGTGGTGGGCATTCCCACGGGTCCAAGGAAAGTGATTAGGCTTAGTTGGCGAGAAGTTGCACTTTGGTCGATGTTCTTTAGCCCCTTGAGTGGTTTCAGGCTGCATCTTGCCAGTAGAATGCTGTAGGTCGGTGTCGGCTCACCCATGGGAGTTCCCTTGCTTCCGAAAGTGCTGGGAGTGACCCCAAGTGCACATCAGATGTGCTGGTAGCTGGCAGGTTCTCGAGTTGCACGTAGATGTCACACCCACGGCCGGGAGGCAGGTCTCGTCCAGTCTTTGTGCTCTGGTCAGAAGGCGTGGCTGTGGGAGAGTGGGAGTCCGTGGAGTATTTCAACAGCCCCTGGGGGTTAAAGTTTGCATGCGGTCTCTGGAAGCTGACAGGGGGCTTTCTCCTTTCAGTTGGGGGCCTAGCCAGGGTGTTGTTATACACAACTATGGCGTTTACCGTTGGACGCCTCTTCACAGGGCTACAGGGACACACAGAGACCAAGACGCGTAGTCAGCGGCACACAGAGAAACCCACAAGAGCGTCTGCGTGCGCAGTCACAGTCACACACGCCCACACGCGTGAACACACAAATACAGCCTCTCACACACCGGCCAATGTATGTGCCTAACTTCCAGCAGTCGTACTATCAGACATGCAGTCAATTCTCGGTAAGGGATAGAGGTCCTTGGGAAGCAGTTTCAGAGCTCAAGCCCAGGTAAATGTTTGTATGGATCATGTCCTCTGAGGACACCAGTCCACTTCCCAGGTGCAGTTGCTGGGCAAGCCTCGCCGTCGGCAACACAAAGAATATCTTCGTGTGCTCTGATGACTGGAGGTGCTAAGAAGAACTGGAAAAAGTGAGGCGGGGCCATGTTCCCGAGCATGGTCGCGGATAACTCAGGACGGTAGGTATTCAACCACCCCAAGATGTGCCATTAGATATTAGGTTTTCCTCAGATGGGCCCAATGGCTGCAAGAGTGGCTTGATTGTTCGTCTTGTTGAGTGGCCTGAGGGCTATGGATTCTCCAGGCTTTTGGGGTACCCCAGGCTCATGGCTCCCCTGCAGAGCCCCACGCACTGCCCGGTTGTGTTCTGCAGCATCTCAGCATGTGCTTGGATCGATGATGACACCCTTGTATGCATTCCTTGGAAACTCTGAACAGAATGGGTGAGAACACTCTACCGTCTCCATATCGAAACTGAGGTTCAGCACGTTTCCTCTCTCGGGTGTAGGGGACTGTTAGGAGTGAGGGCCAGTGTCCCCTGCCGACATGCACGCAAATACCACCAAGGACTCCAGTATTGGAGGGGCTCCTGTGTGAGGATCGACCGTGTCTGCACATAAGCTGGCTTATCTGTGTATCCCGGGTCCCTGCTGAAAGGCGGTTGAAGGAATGCGAAGGGGCAGGCTCTCTTGCTGGTCTTAAGAGTCGGGGTGTGTGCCGGTCTAGGCCCAGTGTGCTTGCCATTGGATAGGTGTGTTTTGGCCAGGATCATGCTTCGTGCATGCTGTTTCGTGTGTTTATTTTGGAAGCCAAAATGAGCAAGCGTCCCTGGTTTGTGCCTGGAGCCTGAGGCCAGGCCTGTGGCCCTCCCTGTCCTAGTGTTTTGCACAGTGAGGTTTTTGAGTCCCTAGTGAGGCTGGAGAATTGGGCGGGTTTGGGCTCGGGTTGGGCGTCAGCGGAAAGGGGCTGATGGATTAGGCCACACTGCTGCCCTTGTCTGCTCCTCTACTTTAACACCCAGCACAGTGTTGGTGCCAAGTGGGGCATCGTGGAGTGGGGTGAGGATCGAGTGCTGCATTTAAACCTGCGTGGTCGCTGATGGCCTGGACAGGAAGGTAAGGGATGATGAGGACAGGTCCTTTGTGAGGTCGTGGAATAGGCTGTCATAATTGGGTTGCAGGTGCTGGCCTTGGCTTCCCAAGGATGAGTCGTGTTCGTGATGGGCTGGCATCAGCTGCCTATGGAGGGGGTGGTTTTGGCAGTTCAAGTGCATGAGGTGAGATAGGTAACCTGTGTAGAGTTGTCATCTCATTGCTGGAGGAATGACACCCAAAGGGTGTCTTGGGGGACGTAGAGAAGATCGACATTGTGAGGCGTCTGTGCCGGCCTCCTTGGAGGTAGGTGAGTTATGCGATCAACCCTATTGGCTGCTTTCTTCCCTTGTTTGGGAATGTGCAAAGCAAAAGTGTTTCTCCCGGGGGGGCATGACACTGCCAGCCAGTTTGGCATGCAGGCCGTTCGAACAGCCTGAGGTTTATCTGCAGCAGTCCGTGGGTGGGGCAGAGATGGGGGCACTGTTGCGATGCCAGGTGTGCTGTCGTGGACAGCCACTGTGCCCTTTCAAGTTTCCAGGTCCCCTCGTGTGGCAGAGGTCTTCCGTTGAAAGTCTGTCTGTGGTCCTCAGGAACAGTGCATTTGATCGCTGTGAGTTCCTCGGTAGTGTCGCTGTGGCAGTGGAGAATTGCCAGGATGCATGGGGTGGTGTGGGCATCATCAAAGCAGACAGGCTTGCGGTCTGCCTTCCCTGGTGTTCAGTGTCCCCGTGTTCGCATGATGTCTGTGGCTTCCAATAGTGTCAAGTCGCCTTGCATGCAGGAGGAGGGCACTTAGGAAGAGGCTGTGTATCATTTGAGCGTTTTCCCAGTTGTCAGGGCCACGAACCCTGCCAGTTGGAAACTTGCCGATACGTGGGTGAGGAGGTGGCCTAAATTCTGCTCTGGTGTTCCAACCTGTGTCATGGTTGCTGAAGCCCAACACTTCCCATTGTGGGCATTCCCACGGGGTCACGGAAAGTGATTTGGTCTAGTTGGTGAGAAGACGCACTTTGTCTGCAGTTCCTTAGCCCCTTGAGAAGTGCCGTGCTGCATCTTTCCTGTAGGCAACTGCAGGTCGCTATCAGCCCGCCCCTGGGAGGTTCCCTTGCTTCCAAGAGTGCTGGGAGTGACCCCAAGGGCACATGAGATGTGCTGGTAGGTGGCAGGGTCTCCAGGTCCACATAGATGTGACAGCCACGGCCGGGAGGCAGGTCTCGTCCAGTCTTTGTGCTTTGGTCAGAAGGCGTGGCTGTGAGAGAGCGGGAGTCTGTGGACTATTTCAACAGTCCCTGGGGGTCAAAGTTCGCATGTGGCCTCTTGAAGCTGACAGGGGTCTTTCTCCTTTCAGTTGGGGGTCCAACCAGGATGGTGTGTATAAACTATGGCGTTTACTGTTGGAGGCGTCTGCAGAGGGCCACAGGGACACCCAGAGACCAAGACGCGTATTCAGCGGCACACACCGGAACCCACGAGTGCATCTTCGTGCGCAGTCACAGTCACACACGCCCACACGCGTGAATACACACATACAGCGTCTCACACCCTGGCCAACATACATGCCTAACTTTCTCCAGTCGTGCTGTGAGACACGCAATCAGTTTTCCGTAAGGGATAGTGGTACTTGGGAAGCAGGTTCTGGGCTCACACGCAGGTAAGTTTTCACAAGAATCATGTTCTCTGAGGACTCTGGTGCAATTCAGAAGCCTGCCTGATTTCTGTCCACTTCTCAGGTGCAGTTGCAGGGTAAGGCTGGCCGTCGGCAAAGACAAGAAGACCTTCGTGTTGTCTGATAACTGGATGTGCTAAGGGGAACTGGAAAAAGTGGAGCAGGCGCACGTTGCTGAGCGTGGCTGGGGATAACTCAGGACAGTAGCATTCACCCATACTAAGATGTGCCATTGGATATTAGGTTTTCCTCAGATGGGTCCAATGGCTGCAAGAGTGGATTGATTGTTGGTCTTGCTGAGTGGCTTGAGGACTGTGGATTCCCCAGGCTGTTGGAGTACTTCTGGGTCATGGCTCCTCTGCAGAGCCCCACGGCCTGCCCGTTTGTGTTCTGCAGCGTCCCAGCATGTGCTTGGATCGATGATGACACCCTTGTATGCATTCCTTGGAAAATCTGAACAAAATGAGTGAGAAAGCTCTACGGTCTCCACATGGAAACTGAGGTCCAGCAGGTTTCCTCTCGGGGGTAGGGGACAGTTAGCAGTGAGGACCAACATCCCCTGCTGACATGCATGCAAATACCACTAAGGGCTCTCGCATTGGAGGGGCTCCTGTCTGAGGGTCGACTGTGTCTGCCCATAAGCTGGGTCATCTATGAATCCGTGGTCCCTGCTAAAAGGCTGTGAGGGAATGCAAGGGGGCAGGGTCTCCTGCTAGTCTTCAGAGTCAGAGTGTGTGCTGGTGTGGGCCCAGTGAGCTTTCAGCTTGGAGAAGTGTGTTTTGACCAGGATCATACTTTGTGCATGCCGCATCGGTGGTTGATTTTGGAAGCCAAAATGAGCAAGGTTCCCTGGTTGGAGCCTGCAGCCTCAGGCCAGGCCTGTGGCCCTCTCTGTTGTTGTGTTTGGTGCGGTGAGGTTCTTGAGTGCCAGGTGGGGCTGGAGCAGTGGGCGGGGGTTGGATGGAATTTGGTGATGGTGGAAGGGGGCTGATGGATTAGGCCTCGGTGCTGCCCCTGAAGCTGCCAGCACACTGTTGGCGCTATGTGGATCATCGTGGAGTGGGGTGACGATCGAGTGCTGCATTTAAGCCTGCGTAGTGGCTGCTGCCCTGGAGAGAAAGGTAAGGTATCATGAGGACAGGTCCTGTGTGATGTCGTGGGATGGGCTGTCATCATTGGGTTGCAGGCGCTGGCCTCGGCTTCCCAAGGATGTGTCTTGTTCGTGATGGCCTGGCATCAGCTGCCTATGGTGGGGATGGCTTTGGCAGTTCATGAGGATGCAGTGAGGTGGATTACCTGTGAAGAGTTGCAATCCCGTTTCCAGAGGACTGACTCCCCACGGGTGTCTTGCGGGACATAGAGAAGATGGACATGCTGAGGCATCTGTGCCGGCCTTCTCTGGGGGAGGTGAGTTATGCAAACAAGCCCTTTGGTCGCTCTTTTCCCTCTTTTGGGAATGTGCAAAGCGATAGTGTTTCTGCCGGAGGGCATGACGCGGCCGGCCCGTGTGGCATGCAGGCCTTTCGAATAGCCAGAGCTTTATCCAGAGCAGTCCGTTGGCGGGGCAGAGAAGGGGGCACTGTTGCCATCCCTGGTGCGCTGCCAAGGCCAGCCACTGTTCCCTTTCAGGCTTCCAAGTCCCCTCACATGGCAGAGGTCTTCCGTTGCAAGTCTGTCTGTGGTCCTCGGGGACCATGCCTTTGATCACTGTGAGTTCCTCGGTGCTGCCACTGTGGCAGTGGAGAATTTCCAGGATGCCTCAGGTGGGATCAGCATCTTCAAAGCAGACAGGCTTGCGGTCTGTCTTCCCTGGTGTTCAGTGTTCCCGTGTTCGGAAGATGTCTGTGGCTTCCAGTAGGGACGCGTCGCCCTGCTGGCTGGAGTAGGGCACGGTGGACGAGGCTGTTGAGCGTTTGAGCGGTTCCTTAGGGGTCAGGGCCGCAAACCTTGCAGGATGGGAGCTGCCTGAGACATGGCCGGGAAGGTGGCCTAGTTTCCGCTGTGGGGTTCCAACATGGGTCATGGCTGCTGAAGCCCACTGCTTCCTGTGGTGGGCATTCCCACGGGTCCAAGGAAAGTGATTAGGCCTAGTTGGCGAGAAGTTGCACTTTGTTCGATGTTCTTTAGCCCCTTGAGTGGTTTCAGGCTGCATCTTGCCAGTAGAATGCTGTAGGTCGGTGTCGGCTCACCCATGGGAGTTCCCTTGCTTCCGAAAGTGCTGGGAGTGACCCCAAGTGCACATCAGATGTGCTGGTAGCTGGCAGGTTCTCGAGTTGCACGTAGATGTCACACCCACGGCCGGGAGGCAGGTCTCGTCCAGTCTTTGTGCTCTGGTCAGAAGGCGTGGCTGTGGGAGAGTGGGAGTCCGTGGAGTATTTCAACAGCCCCTGGGGGTTAAAGTTTGCATGCGGCCTCTGGAAGCTGACAGGGGGCTTTCTCCTTTCAGTTGGGGGTCTAGCCAGGGTGTTGTTATACACAACTATGGCGTTTACCGTTGGACGCCTCTTCACAGGGCTACAGGGACACACAGAGACCAAGACGCGTAGTCAGCGGCACACAGAGAAACCCACAAGAGCGTCTGCGTGCGCAGTCACAGTCACACACGCCCACACGCGTGAACACACAAATACAGCCTCTCACACACCGGCCAATGTATGTGCCTAACTTCCTGCAGTCGTACTATCAGACATGCAGTCAATTCTCGGTAAGGGATAGAGGTCCTTGGGAAGCAGTTTCAGAGCTCAAGCCCAGGTAAATGTTTGTATGGATCATGTCCTCTGAGGACACCAGTCCACTTCCCAGGTGCAGTTGCTGGGCAAGCCTCGCCGTCGGCAACACAAAGAATATCTTCGTGTGCTCTGATGACTGGAGGTGCTAAGAAGAACTGGAAAAAGTGAGGCGGGGCCATGTTCCCGAGCATGGTCGCGGATAACTCAGGACGGTAGGTATTCAACCACCCCAAGATGTGCCATTAGATATTAGGTTTTCCTCAGATGGGCCCAATGGCTGCAAGAGTGGCTTGATTGTTCGTCTTGTTGAGTGGCCTGAGGGCTATGGATTCTCCAGGCTTTTGGGGTACCCCAGGCTCATGGCTCCCCTGCAGAGCCCCGCACACTGCCCGGTTGTGTTCTGCAGCATCCCAGCATGTGCTTGGATCGATGATGACACCCTTGTATGCATTCCTTGGAAACTCTGAACAGAATGGGTGAGAACACTCTACCGTCTCCATATCGAAACTGAGGTTCAGCACGTTTCCTCTCTCGGGTGTAGGGGACTGTTAGGAGTGAGGGCCCGTGTCCCCTGACGACATGCACGCAAACACCACCAAGGACTCCAGTATTGGAGGGGCTCCTGTCTGAGGGTCGACCGTGTCTGCACATAAGCTGGCTTATCTGTGTATCCCGGGTCCCTGCTGAAAGGCGGTTGAAGGAATGCGAGGGGGCAGGCTCTCTTGCTGGTCTTAAGAGTCGGGGTGTGTGCCGGTCTAGGCCCAGTGTGCTTGCCGTTGGATAGGTGTGTTTTGGCCAGGATCACGCTTCGTGCATGCTGTTTCGTGTGTTTATTTTGGAAGCCAAAATGAGCAAGCGTCCCTGGTTTGTGCCTGGAGCCTGAGGCCAGGCCTGTGGCCCTCCCTGTCCTAGCGTTTTGCACAGTGAGGTTTTTGAGTCCCTAGTGAGGCTGGAGAATTGGGCGGGGTTGGGCTCGGGTTGGGCGTCGGCGGAAAGGGGCTGATGGATTAGGCCACACTGCTGCCCTTGTCTGCTCCTCTACTTTAACACCCAGCACAGTGTTGGTGCCAAGTGGGGCATCGTGGAGTGGGGTGAGGATCGAGTGCTGCATTTAAACCTGCGTGGTCGCTGATGGCCTGGACAGGAAGGTAAGGGATGATGAGGACCGGTCCTTTGTGAGGTCGTGGAATAGGCTGTCATAATTGGGTTGCAGGTGCTGGCCTTGGCTTCCCAAGGATGAGTCGTGTTCGTGATGGGCTGGCATCAGCTGCCTATGGAGGGGGTGGCTTTGGCAGTTCAAGTGCATGAGGTGAGGTAGGTAACCTGTGTAGAGTTATCATCCCATTGCCGGAGGAATGACACCCAAAGGGTGTCTTGGGGGACGTAGAGAAGATCGACATTGTGAGGCGTCTGTGCCGGCCTCCTTGGAGGTAGGTGAGTTATGCGATCAACCCTATTGGCTGCTTTCTTCCCTTGTTTGGGAATGTGCAAAGCAAAAGTGTTTCTCCCGGGGGGGCATGACACTGCCAGCCAGTTTGGCATGCAGGCCGTTCGAACAGCCTGAGGTTTATCTGCAGCAGTCCGTGGGTGGGGCAGAGATGGGGGCACTGTTGCGATGCCAGGTGTTCTGTCGTGGACAGCCACTGTGCCCTTTCAAGTTTCCAGGTCCCCTCGTGTGGCAGAGGTCTTCCGTTGAAAGTCTGTCTGTGGTCCTCAGGAACAGTGCATTTGATCGCTGTGAGTTCCTCGGTAGTGTCTCTGTGGCAGTGGAGAATTGCCAGGATGCATGGGGTGGGGTGGGCATCATCAAAGCAGACAGGCTTGCGGTCTGCCTTCCCTGGTGTTCAGTGTCCCCGTGCTCGCATGATGTCTGTGGCTTCCAATAGTGTCGAGTCGCCCGGCATGCAGGAGGAGGGCACTTAGGAAGAGGCTGTGTATCATTTGAGCGTTTTCCCAGTTGTCAGGGCCACGAACCCTGCCAGTTGGAAACTTGCCGATACGTGGGCGAGATGGTGGCCTAAATTCTGCTCTGGTGTTCCAACCTGTGTCATGGCTGCTGAAGCCCAACACTTCCCATTGTGGGCATTCCCACGGGGTCACGGAAAGTGATTTGGTCTAGTTGGTGAGAAGACGCACTTGGTCTGCAGTTCCTTAGCCCCTTGAGAAGTGCCGTGCTGCATCTTTCCTGTAGGCAACTGCAGGTCGCTATCAGCCCGCCCCTGGGAGGTTCCCTTGCTTCCAAGAGTGCTGGGAGTGACCCCAAGGGCACATGAGATGTGCTGGTAGGTGGCAGGGTCTCCAGGTCCACATAAATGTGATAGCCACGGCCGGGAGGCAGGTCTCGTCCAGTCTTTGTGCTTTGGTCAGAAGGCGTGGCTGTGAGAGAGCGGGAGTCTGTGGACTATTTCAACAGTCCCTGGGGGTCAAAGTTCGCATGTGGCCTCTTGAAGCTGACAGGGGTCTTTCTCCTTTCAGTTGGGGGTCCAACCAGGATGGTGTGTATAAACTATGGCGTTTACTGTTGGAGGCGTCTGCAGAGGGCCACAGGGACACCCAGAGACCAAGACGCGTATTCAGCGGCACACACCGGAACCCACGAGTGCATCTTCGTGCGCAGTCACAGTCACACACGCCCACACGCGTGAATACACACATACAGCGTCTCACACCCTGGCCAACATACATGCCTAACTTTCTCCAGTCGTGCTGTGAGACACGCAATCAGTTTTCCGTAAGGGATAGTGGTACTTGGGAAGCAGGTTCTGGGCTCACACGCAGGTAAGTTTTCACAAGAATCATGTTCTCTGAGGACTCTGGTGCAATTCAGAAGCCTGCCTGATTTCTGTCCACTTCTCAGGTGCAGTTGCAGGGTAAGGCTGGCCGTCGGCAAAGACAAGAAGACCTTCGTGTTGTCTGATAACTGGATGTGCTAAGGGGAACTGGAAAAAGTGGAGCAGGCGCACGTTGCTGAGCGTGGCTGGGGATAACTCAGGACAGTAGCATTCACCCATACTAAGATGTGCCATTGGATATTAGGTTTTCCTCAGATGGGTCCAATGGCTGCAAGAGTGGATTGATTGTTGGTCTTGCTGAGTGGCTTGAGGACTGTGGATTCCCCAGGCTGTTGGAGTACTTCTGGGTCATGGCTCCTCTGCAGAGCCCCACGGCCTGCCCGTTTGTGTTCTGCAGCGTCCCAGCATGTGCTTGGATCGATGATGACACCCTTGTATGCATTCCTTGGAAAATCTGAACAAAATGAGTGAGAAAGCTCTACGGTCTCCACATGGAAACTGAGGTCCAGCAGGTTTCCTCTCGGGGGTAGGGGACAGTTAGCAGTGAGGACCAACATCCCCTGCTGACATGCATGCAAATACCACTAAGGGCTCTCGCATTGGAGGGGCTCCTGTCTGAGGGTCGACTGTGTCTGCCCATAAGCTGGGTCATCTATGAATCCGTGGTCCCTGCTAAAAGGCTGTGAGGGAATGCAAGGGGGCAGGGTCTCCTGCTAGTCTTCAGAGTCAGAGTGTGTGCTGGTGTGGGCCCAGTGAGCTTTCAGCTTGGAGAAGTGTGTTTTGACCAGGATCATACTTTGTGCATGCCGCATCGGTGGTTGATTTTGGAAGCCAAAATGAGCAAGGTTCCCTGGTTGGAGCCTGCAGCCTCAGGCCAGGCCTGTGGCCCTCTCTGTTGTTGTGTTTGGTGCGGTGAGGTTCTTGAGTGCCAGGTGGGGCTGGAGCAGTGGGCGGGGGTTGGATGGAATTTGGTGATGGTGGAAGGGGGCTGATGGATTAGGCCTCGGTGCTGCCCCTGAAGCTGCCAGCACACTGTTGGCGCTATGTGGATCATCGTGGAGTGGGGTGACGATCGAGTGCTGCATTTAAGCCTGCGTAGTGGCTGCTGCCCTGGAGAGAAAGGTAAGGTATCATGAGGACAGGTCCTGTGTGATGTCGTGGGATGGGCTGTCATCATTGGGTTGCAGGCGCTGGCCTCGGCTTCCCAAGGATGTGTATTGTTCGTGATGGCCTGGCATCAGCTGCCTATGGTGGGGATGGCTTTGGCAGTTCATGAGGATGCAGTGAGGTGGGTTACCTGTGAAGAGTTGCAATCCCGTTTCCAGAGGAGTGACTCCCCACGGGTGTCTTGCGGGACATAGAGAAGATGGACATGCTGAGGCATCTGTGCCGGCCTTCTCTGGGGGAGGTGAGTTATGCAAACAAGCCCTTTGGTCGCTCTTTTCCCTCTTTTGGGAATGTGCAAAGCGATAGTGTTTCTGCCGGAGGGCATGACGCGGCTGGCCCGTGTGGCATGCAGGCCTTTCGAATAGCCAGAGCTTTATCCAGAGCAGTCCGTTGGCGGGGCAGAGAAGGGGGCACTGTTGCCATCCCTGGTGCACTGCCAAGGCCAGCCACTGTTCCCTTTCAGGCTTCCAAGTCCCCTCACATGGCAGAGGTCTTCCGTTGAAAGTATATCTGTGGTCCTCGGGGACCATGCCTTTGATCACTGTGAGTTCCTCGGTGGTGCCACTGTGGCAGTGGAGAATTTCCAGGATGCCTCAGGTGGGATCAGCATCTTCAAAGCAGACAGGCTTGCGGTCTGTCTTCCCTGGTGTTCAGTGTTCCCGTGTTCGGAAGATGTCTGTGTCTTCCAGTAGGGACGCGTCGCCCTGCTGGCTGGAGTAGGGCACGGTGGACGAGGCTGTTGAGCGTTTGAGCGGTTCCTTAGGGGTCAGGGCCGCAAACCTTGCAGGATGGGAGCTGCCTGAGACATGGCCGGGAAGGTGGCCTAGTTTCCGCTGTGGGGTTCCAACATGGGTCATGGCTGCTGAAGCCCACTGCTTCCTGTGGTGGGCATTCCCATGGGTCCAAGGAAAGTGATTAGGCCTAGTTGGCGAGAAGTTGCACTTTGTTCGATGTTCTTTAGCCCCTTGAGTGGTTTCAGGCTGCATCTTGCCAGTAGAATGCTGTAGGTCGGTGTCGGCTCACCCATGGGAGTTCCCTTGCTTCCGAAAGTGCTGGGAGTGACCCCAAGTGCACATCAGATGTGCTGGTAGCTGGCAGGTTCTCGAGTTGCACGTAGATGTCACACCCACGGCCGGGAGGCAGGTCTCGTCCAGTCTTTGTGCTCTGGTCAGAAGGCGTGGCTGTGGGAGAGTGGGAGTCCGTGGAGTATTTCAACAGCCCCTGGGGGTTAAAGTTTGCATGCGGCCTCTGGAAGCTGACAGGGGGCTTTCTCCTTTCAGTTGGGGGTCTAGCCAGGGTGTTGTTATACACAACTATGGCGTTTACCGTTGGACGCCTCTTCACAGGGCTACAGGGACACACAGAGACCAAGACGCGTAGTCAGCGGCACACAGAGAAACCCACAAGAGCGTCTGCGTGCGCAGTCACAGTCACACACGCCCACACGCGTGAACACACAAATACAGCCTCTCACACACCGGCCAATGTATGTGCCTAACTTCCTGCAGTTGTACTATCAGACATGCAGTCAATACTCGGTAAGGGATAGAGGTCCTTGGGAAGCAGTTTCAGAGCTCAAGCCCAGGTAAATGTTTGTATGGATCATGTCCTCTGAGGACACCAGTCCACTTCCCAGGTGCAGTTGCTGGGCAAGCCTCGCCGTCGGCAACACAAAGAATATCTTCGTGTGCTCTGATGACTGGAGGTGCTAAGAAGAACTGGAAAAAGTGAGGCGGGGCCATGTTCCCGAGCATGGTCGCAGATAACTCAGGACGGTAGGTATTCAACCACCCCAAGATGTGCCATTAGATATTAGGTTTTCCTCAGATGGGCCCAATGGCTGCAAGAGTGGCTTGATTGTTCGTCTTGTTGAGTGGCCTGAGGGCTATGGATTCTCCAGGCTTTTGGGGTACCCCAGGCTCATGGCTCCCCTGCAGAGCCCCGCACACTGCCCGGTTGTGTTCTGCAGCATCCCAGCATGTGCTTGGATCGATGATGACACCCTTGTATGCATTCCTTGGAAACTCTGAACAGAATGGGTGAGAACACTCTACCGTCTCCTTATCGAAACTGAGGTTCAGCACGTTTCCTCTCTCGGGTGTAGGGGACTGTTAGGAGTGAGGGCCAGTGTCCCCTGCCGACATGCACGCAAATACCACCAAGGACTCCAGTATTGGAGGGGCTCCTGTCTGAGGATCGACCGTGTCTGCACATAAGCTGGCTTATCTGTGTATCCCGGGTCCCTGCTGAAAGGCGATTGAAGGAATGCGAGGGGGCAGGCTCTCTTGCTGGTCTTAAGAGTTGGGGTGTGTGCCGGTCTAGGCCCAGTGTGCTTGCCATTGGATAGGTGTGTTTTGGCCAGGATCACGCTTCGTGCATGCTGTTTCGTGTGTTTATTTTGGAAGCCAAAAGGACCAAGCGTCCCTGGTTTGTGCCTGGAGCCTGAGGCCAGGCCTGTGGCCCTCCCTGTCCTAGCGTTTTGCACAGTGAGGTTTTTGAGTCCCTAGTGAGGCTGGAGAATTGGGCGGGGTTGGGCTCGGGTTGGGCGTCGGTGGAAAGGGGCTGATGGATTAGGCCACACTGCTGCCCTTGTCTGCTCCTCTACTTTAACACCCAGCACAGTGTTGGTGCCAAGTGGGGCATCGTGGAGTGGGGTGAGGATCGAGTGCTGCATTTAAACCTGCGTGGTCGCTGATGGCCTGGACAGGAAGGTAAGGGATGATGAGGACAGGTCCTTTGTGAGGTCGTGGAATAGGCTGTCATAATTGGGTTGCAGGTGCTGGCCTTGGCTTCCCAAGGATGAGTCGTGTTCGTGATGGTCTGGCATCAGCTGCCTATGGAGGGGGTGGCTTTCTCAGTCAAGTGCATGAGGTGAGGTAGGTAACCTGTGTAGAGTTATCATCCCATTGCCGGAGGAATGACACCCACAGGGTGTCTTGGGGGACGTAGAGAAGATCGACATTGTGAGGCGTCTGTGCCGGCCTCCTTGGAGGTAGGTGAGTTATGCGATCAACCCTATTGGCTGCTTTCTTCCCTTGTTTGGGAATGTGCAAAGCAAAAGTGTTTCTCCCGGGGGGGCATGACACTGCCAGCCAGTTTGGCATGCAGGCCGTTCGAACAGCCTGAGGTTTATCTGCAGCAGTCCGTGGGTGGGGCAGAGATGGGGGCACTGTTGCGATGCCAGGTGTTCTGTCGTGGACAGCCACTGTGCCCTTTCAAGTTTCCAGGTCCCCTCGTGTGGCAGAGGTCTTCCGTTGAAAGTCTGTCTGTGGTCCTCAGGAACAGTGCATTTGATCGCTGTGAGTTCCTCGGTAGTGTCTCTGTGGCAGTGGAGAATTGCCAGGATGCATGGTGTGGGGTGGGCATCATCAAAGCAGACAGGCTTGCGGTCTGTCTTCCCTGGTGTTCAGTGTCCCCGTGTTCGCATGATGTCTGTGGCTTCCAATAGTATCGAGTCGCCCGGCATGCAGGAGGAGGGCACTTAGGAAGAGGCTGTGTATCATTTGAGCGTTTTCCCAGTTGTCAGGGCCACGAACCCTGCCAGTTGGAAACTTGCCGATACGTGGGCGAGATGGTGGCCTAAATTCTGCTCTGGTGTTCCAACCTGTGTCATGGCTGCTGAAGCCCAACACTTCCCATTGTGGGCATTCCCACGGGGTCACGGAAAGTGATTTGGTCTAGTTGGTGAGAAGACGCACTTGGTCTGCAGTTCCTTAGCCCCTTGAGAAGTGCCGTGCTGCATCTTTCCTGTAGGCAACTGCAGGTCGCTATCAGCCCGCCCCTGGGAGGTTCCCTTGCTTCCAGGAGTGCTGGGAGTGACCCCAAGGGCACATGAGATGTGCTGGTAGGTGGCAGGGTCTCCAGGTCCACATAGATGTGACAGCCACGGCCGGGAGGCAGGTCTCGTCCAGTCTTTGTGCTTTGGTCAGAAGGCGTGGCTGTGAGAGAGCGGGAGTCTGTGGACTATTTCAACAGTCCCTGGGGGTCAAAGTTCGCATGTGGCCTCTTGAAGCTGACAGGGGTCTTTCTCCTTTCAGTTGGGGGTCCAACCAGGATGGTGTGTATAAACTATGGCGTTTACTGTTGGAGGCGTCTGCAGAGGGCCACAGGGACACCCAGAGACCAAGACGCGTATTCAGTGGCACACACCGGAACCCACGAGTGCATCTTCGTGCGCAGTCACAGTCACACACGCCCACACGCGTGAATACACACATACAGCGTCTCACACACTGGCCAACATACATGCCTAACTTTCTCCAGTCGTGCTGTGAGACACGCAATCAGTTTTCCGTAAGGGATAGTGGTACTTGGGAAGCAGGTTCTGGGCTCACACGCAGGTAAGTTTTCACAAGAATCATGTTCTCTGAGGACTCTTGTGCAATTCAGAAGCCTGCATGATTTCTGTCCACTTCTCAGGTGCAGTTGCAGGGTAAGGCTGGCCGTCGGCAAAGACAAGAAGACCTTCGTGTTGTCTGATAACTGGATGTGCTAAGGGGAACTGGAAAAAGTGGAGCAGGCGCACGTTGCTGAGCGTGGCTGGGGATAACTCAGGACAGTAGCATTCACCCATACTAAGATGTGCCATTGGATATTAGGTTTTCCTCAGACGGGTCCAATGGCTGCAAGAGTGGATTGATTGTTGGTCTTGCTGAGTGGCTTGAGGACTGTGGATTCCCCAGGCTGTTGGAGTACTTCTGGGTCATGGCTCCTCTGCAGAGCCCCACGGCCTGCCCGTTTGTGTTCTGCAGCGTCCCAGCATGTGCTTGGATCGATGATGACACCCTTGTATGCATTCCTTGGAAAATCTGAACAAAATGAGTGAGAAAGCTCTACGGTCTCCACATGGAAACTGAGGTCCAGCAGGTTTCCTCTCGGGGGTAGGGGACAGTTAGCAGTGAGGACCAACATCCCCTGCTGACATGCATGCAAATACCACTAAGGGCTCTCGCATTGGAGGGGCTCCTGTCTGAGGGTCGACTGTGTCTGCCCATAAGCTGGGTCATCTATGAATCCGTGGTCCCTGCTAAAAGGCTGTGAGGGAATGCAAGGGGGCAGGGTCTCCTGCTAGTCTTCAGAGTCAGAGTGTGTGCTGGTGTGGGCCCAGTGAGCTTTCAGCTTGGAGAAGTGTGTTTTGACCAGGATCATACTTTGTGCATGCCGCATCGGTGGTTGATTTTGGAAGCCAAAATGAGCAAGGTTCCCTGGTTGGAGCCTGCAGCCTCAGGCCAGGCCTGTGGCCCTCTCTGTTGTTGTGTTTGGTGCGGTGAGGTTCTTGAGTGCCAGGTGGGGCTGGAGCAGTGGGCGGGGGTTGGATGGAATTTGGTGATGGTGGAAGGGGGCTGATGGATTAGGCCTCGGTGCTGCCCCTGAAGCTGCCAGCACACTGTTGGCGCTATGTGGATCATCGTGGAGTGGGGTGACGATCGAGTGCTGCATTTAAGCCTGCGTAGTGGCTGCTGCCCTGGAGAGAAAGGTAAGGTATCATGAGGACAGGTCCTGTGTGATGTCGTGGGATGGGCTGTCATCATTGGGTTGCAGGCGCTGGCCTCGGCTTCCCAAGGATGTGTATTGTTCGTGATGGCCTGGCATCAGCTGCCTATGGTGGGGATGGCTTTGGCAGTTCATGAGGATGCAGTGAGGTGGGTTACCTGTGAAGAGTTGCAATCCCGTTTCCAGAGGAGTGACTCCCCACGGGTGTCTTGCGGGACATAGAGAAGATGGACATGCTGAGGCATCTGTGCCGGCCTTCTCTGGGGGAGGTGAGTTATGCAAACAAGCCCTTTGGTCGCTCTTTTCCCTCTTTTGGGAATGTGCAAAGCGATAGTGTTTCTGCCGGAGGGCATGACGCGGCTGGCCCGTGTGGCATGCAGGCCTTTCGAATAGCCAGAGCTTTATCCAGAGCAGTCCGTTGGCGGGGCAGAGAAGGGGGCACTATTGCCATCCCTGGTGCACTGCCAAGGCCAGCCACTGTTCCCTTTCAGGCTTCCAAGTCCCCTCACATGGCAGAGGTCTTCCGTTGAAAGTATATCTGTGGTCCTCGGGGACCATGCCTTTGATCACTGTGAGTTCCTCGGTGCTGCCACTGTGGCAGTGGAGAATTTCCAGGATGCCTCAGGTGGGATCAGCATCTTCAAAGCAGACAGGCTTGCGGTCTGTCTTCCCTGGTGTTCAGTGTTCCCGTGTTCGGAAGATGTCTGTGTCTTCCAGTAGGGACGCGTCGCCCTGCTGGCTGGAGTAGGGCACGGTGGACGAGGCTGTTGAGCGTTTGAGCGGTTCCTTAGGGGTCAGGGCCGCAAACCTTGCAGGATGGGAGCTGCCTGAGACATGGCCGGGAAGGTGGCCTAGTTTCCGCTGTGGGGTTCCAACATGGGTCATGGCTGCTGAAGCCCACTGCTTCCTGTGGTGGGCATTCCCACGGGTCCAAGGAAAGTGATTAGGCCTAGTTGG
Organism: Balaenoptera borealis; assembly: GCF_965194805.1. Classification (NCBI taxonomy): domain Eukaryota; kingdom Metazoa; phylum Chordata; class Mammalia; order Artiodactyla; family Balaenopteridae; genus Balaenoptera; species Balaenoptera borealis. The sequence continues at coordinate 127,706,041 of NC_138866.1, forward strand.
CGAGAAGTTGCACTTTGGTCGATGTTCTTTAGCCCCTTGAGTGGTTTCAGGCTGCATCTTGCCAGTAGAATGCTGTAGGTCGGTGTCGGCTCACCCATGGGAGTTCCCTTGCTTCCGAAAGTGCTGGGAGTGACCCCAAGTGCACATCAGATGTGCTGGTAGCTGGCAGGTTCTCGAGTTGCACGTAGATGTCACACCCACGGCCGGGAGGCAGGTCTCGTCCAGTCTTTGTGCTCTGGTCAGAAGGCGTGGCTGTGGGAGAGTGGGAGTCCGTGGAGTATTTCAACAGCCCCTGGGGGTTAAAGTTTGCATGCGGCCTCTGGAAGCTGACAGGGGGCTTTCTCCTTTCAGTTGGGGGTCTAGCCAGGGTGTTGTTAAACACAACTATGGCGTTTACCGTTGGACGCCTCTTCACAGGGCTACAGGGACACACAGAGACCAAGACGCGTAGTCAGCGGCACACAGAGAAACCCACAAGAGCGTCTGCGTGCGCAGTCACAGTCACACACGCCCACACGCGTGAACACACAAATACAGCCTCTCACACACCGGCCAATGTATGTGCCTAACTTCCTGCAGTCGTACTATCAGACATGCAGTCAATACTCGGTAAGGGATAGAGGTCCTTGGGAAGCAGTTTCAGAGCTCAAGCCCAGGTAAATGTTTGTATGGATCATGTCCTCTGAGGACACCAGTCCACTTCCCAGGTGCAGTTGCTGGGCAAGCCTCGCCGTCGGCAACAACAAGAAGATCTTCGTGTGCTCTGATGACTGGAGGTGCTAAGAAGAACTGGAAAAAGTGAGGCGGGGCCATGTTCCCGAGCATGGTCGCAGATAACTCAGGACGGTAGGTATTCAACCACCCCAAGATGTGCCATTAGATATTAGGTTTTCCTCAGATGGGCCCAATGGCTGCAAGAGTGGCTTGATTGTTCGTCTTGTTGAGTGGCCTGAGGGCTATGGATTCTCCAGGCTTTTGGGGTACCCCAGGCTCATGGCTCCCCTGCAGAGCCCCGCACACTGCCCGGTTGTGTTCTGCAGCATCCCAGCATGTGCTTGGATCGATGATGACACCCTTGTATGCATTCCTTGGAAACTCTGAACAGAATGGGTGAGAACACTCTACCGTCTCCATATCGAAACTGAGGTTCAGCACGTTTCCTCTCTCGGGTGTAGGGGACTGTTAGGAGTGAGGGCCCGTGTCCCCTGACGACATGCACGCAAACACCACCAAGGACTCCAGTATTGGAGGGGCTCCTGTCTGAGGGTCGACCGTGTCTGCACATAAGCTGGCTTATCTGTGTATCCCGGGTCCCTGCTGAAAGGCGGTTGAAGGAATGCGAGGGGGCAGGCTCTCTTGCTGGTCTTAAGAGTTGGGGTGTGTGCCGGTCTAGGCCCAGTGTGCTTGCCATTGGATAGGTGTGTTTTGGCCAGGATCACGCTTCGTGCATGCTGTTTCGTGTGTTTATTTTGGAAGCCAAAATGAGCAAGCGTCCCTGGTTTGTGCCTGGAGCCTGAGGCCAGGCCTGTGGCCCTCCCTGTCCTAGTGTTTTGCACAGTGAGGTTTTTGAGTCCCTAGTGAGGCTGGAGAATTGGGCGGGGTTGGGCTCGGGTTGGGCGTCGGCGGAAAGGGGCTGATGGATTAGGCCACACTGCTGCCCTTGTCTGCTCCTCTACTTTAACACCCAGCACAGTGTTGGTGCCAAGTGGGGCATCGTGGAGTGGGGTGAGGATCGAGTGCTGCATTTAAACCTGCGTGGTCGCTGATGGCCTGGACAGGAAGGTAAGGGATGATGAGGACCGGTCCTTTGTGAGGTCGTGGAATAGGCTGTCATAATTGGGTTGCAGGTGCTGGCCTTGGCTTCCCAAGGATGAGTCGTGTTCGTGATGGGCTGGCATCAGCTGCCTATGGAGGGGGTGGCTTTGGCAGTTCAAGTGCATGAGGTGAGGTAGGTAACCTGTGTAGAGTTATCATCCCATTGCCGGAGGAATGACACCCACAGGGTGTCTTGGGGGACGTAGAGAAGATCGACATTGTGAGGCGTCTGTGCCGGCCTCCTTGGAGGTAGGTGAGTTATGCGATCAACCCTATTGGCTGCTTTCTTCCCTTGTTTGGGAATGTGCAAAGCAAAAGTGTTTCTCCCGGGGGGGCATGACACTGCCAGCCAGTTTGGCATGCAGGCCGTTCGAACAGCCTGAGGTTTATCTGCAGCAGTCCGTGGGTGGGGCAGAGATGGGGGCACTGTTGCGATGCCAGGTGTTCTGTCGTGGACAGCCACTGTGCCCTTTCAAGTTTCCAGGTCCCCTCGTGTGGCAGAGGTCTTCCGTTGAAAGTCTGTCTGTGGTCCTCAGGAACAGTGCATTTGATCGCTGTGAGTTCCTCGGTAGTGTCGCTGTGGCAGTGGAGAATTGCCAGGATGCATGGGGTGGTGTGGGCATCATCAAAGCAGACAGGCTTGCGGTCTGCCTTCCCTGGTGTTCAGTGTCCCCGTGTTCGCATGATGTCTGTGGCTTCCAATAGTGTCAAGTCGCCTTGCATGCAGGAGGAGGGCACTTAGGAAGAGGCTGTGTATCATTTGAGCGTTTTCCCAGTTGTCAGGGCCACGAACCCTGCCAGTTGGAAACTTGCCGATACGTGGGTGAGGAGGTGGCCTAAATTCTGCTCTGGTGTTCCAACCTGTGTCATGGTTGCTGAAGCCCAACACTTCCCATTGTGGGCATTCCCATGGGGTCACGGAAAGTGATTTGGTCTAGTTGGTGAGAAGACGCACTTGGTCCGCAGTTCCTTAGCCCCTTGAGAAGTGCCGTGCTGCATCTTTCCTGTAGGCAACTGCAGGTCGCTATCAGCCCGCCCCTGGGAGGTTCCCTTGCTTCCAGGAGTGCTGGGAGTGACCCCAAGGGCACATGAGATGTGCTGGTAGGTGGCAGGGTCTCCAGGTCCACATAGATGTGACAGCCACGGCCGGGAGGCAGGTCTCGTCCAGTCTTTGTGCTTTGGTCAGAAGGCGTGGCTGTGAGAGAGCGGGAGTCTGTGGACTATTTCAACAGTCCCTGGGGGTCAAAGTTCGCATGTGGCCTCTTGAAGCTGACAGGGGTCTTTCTCCTTTCAGTTGGGGGTCCAACCAGGATGGTGTGTATAAACTATGGCGTTTACTGTTGGAGGCGTCTGCAGAGGGCCACAGGGACACCCAGAGACCAAGACGCGTATTCAGTGGCACACACCGGAACCCACGAGTGCATCTTCGTGCGCAGTCACAGTCACACACGCCCACACGCGTGAATACACACATACAGCGTCTCACACACTGGCCAACATACATGCCTAACTTTCTCCAGTCGTGCTGTGAGACACGCAATCAGTTTTCCGTAAGGGATAGTGGTACTTGGGAAGCAGGTTCTGGGCTCACACGCAGGTAAGTTTTCACAAGAATCATGTTCTCTGAGGACTCTGGTGCAATTCAGAAGCCTGCATGATTTCTGTCCACTTCTCAGGTGCAGTTGCAGGGTAAGGCTGGCCGTCGGCAAAGACAAGAAGACCTTCGTGTTGTCTGATAACTGGATGTGCTAAGGGGAACTGGAAAAAGTGGAGCAGGCGCACGTTGCTGAGCGTGGCTGGGGATAACTCAGGACAGTAGCATTCACCCATACTAAGATGTGCCATTGGATATTAGGTTTTCCTCAGACGGGTCCAATGGCTGCAAGAGTGGATTGATTGTTGGTCTTGCTGAGTGGCTTGAGGACTGTGGATTCCCCAGGCTGTTGGAGTACTTCTGGGTCATGGCTCCTCTGCAGAGCCCCACGGCCTGCCCGTTTGTGTTCTGCAGCGTCCCAGCATGTGCTTGGATCGATGATGACACCCTTGTATGCATTCCTTGGAAAATCTGAACAAAATGAGTGAGAAAGCTCTACGGTCTCCACATGGAAACTGAGGTCCAGCAGGTTTCCTCTCGGGGGTAGGGGACAGTTAGCAGTGAGGACCAACATCCCCTGCTGACATGCATGCAAATACCACTAAGGGCTCTCGCATTGGAGGGGCTCCTGTCTGAGGGTCGACTGTGTCTGCCCATAAGCTGGGTCATCTATGAATCCGTGGTCCCTGCTAAAAGGCTGTGAGGGAATGCAAGGGGGCAGGGTCTCCTGGTAGTCTTCAGAGTCAGAGTGTGTGCTGGTGTGGGCCCAGTGAGCTTTCAGCTTGGAGAAGTGTGTTTTGACCAGGATCATACTTTGTGCATGCCGCATCGGTGGTTGATTTTGGAAGCCAAAATGAGCAAGGTTCCCTGGTTGGAGCCTGCAGCCTCAGGCCAGGCCTGTGGCCCTCTCTGTTGTTGTGTTTGGTGCGGTGAGGTTCTTGAGTGCCAGGTGGGGCTGGAGCAGTGGGCGGGGGTTGGATGGAATTTGGTGATGGTGGAAGGGGGCTGATGGATTAGGCCTCGGTGCTGCCCCTGAAGCTGCCAGCACACTGTTGGCGCTATGTGGATCATCGTGGAGTGGGGTGACGATCGAGTGCTGCATTTAAGCCTGCGTAGTGGCTGCTGCCCTGGAGAGAAAGGTAAGGTATCATGAGGACAGGTCCTGTGTGATGTCGTGGGATGGGCTGTCATCATTGGGTTGCAGGCGCTGGCCTCGGCTTCCCAAGGATGTGTATTGTTCGTGATGGCCTGGCATCAGCTGCCTATGGTGGGGATGGCTTTGGCAGTTCATGAGGATGCAGTGAGGTGGGTTACCTGTGAAGAGTTGCAATCCCGTTTCCAGAGGAGTGACTCCCCACGGGTGTCTTGCGGGACATAGAGAAGATGGACATGCTGAGGCATCTGTGCCGGCCTTCTCTGGGGGAGGTGAGTTATGCAAACAAGCCCTTTGGTCGCTCTTTTCCCTCTTTTGGGAATGTGCAAAGCGATAGTGTTTCTGCCGGAGGGCATGACGCGGCTGGCCCGTGTGGCATGCAGGCCTTTCGAATAGCCAGAGCTTTATCCAGAGCAGTCCGTTGGCGGGGCAGAGAAGGGGGCACTATTGCCATCCCTGGTGCACTGCCAAGGCCAGCCACTGTTCCCTTTCAGGCTTCCAAGTCCCCTCACATGGCAGAGGTCTTCCGTTGAAAGTATATCTGTGGTCCTCGGGGACCATGCCTTTGATCACTGTGAGTTCCTCGGTGCTGCCACTGTGGCAGTGGAGAATTTCCAGGATGCCTCAGGTGGGATCAGCATCTTCAAAGCAGACAGGCTTGCGGTCTGTCTTCCCTGGTGTTCAGTGTTCCCGTGTTCGGAAGATGTCTGTGTCTTCCAGTAGGGACGCGTCGCCCTGCTGGCTGGAGTAGGGCACGGTGGACGAGGCTGTTGAGCGTTTGAGCGGTTCCTTAGGGGTCAGGGCCGCAAACCTTGCAGGATGGGAGCTGCCTGAGACATGGCCGGGAAGGTGGCCTAGTTTCCGCTGTGGGGTTCCAACATGGGTCATGGCTGCTGAAGCCCACTGCTTCCTGTGGTGGGCATTCCCACGGGTCCAAGGAAAGTGATTAGGCCTAGTTGGCGAGAAGTTGCACTTTGGTCGATGTTCTTTAGCCCCTTGAGTGGTTTCAGGCTGCATCTTGCCAGTAGAATGCTGTAGGTCGGTGTCGGCTCACCCATGGGAGTTCCCTTGCTTCCGAAAGTGCTGGGAGTGACCCCAAGTGCACATCAGATGTGCTGGTAGCTGGCAGGTTCTCGAGTTGCACGTAGATGTCACACCCACGGCCGGGAGGCAGGTCTCGTCCAGTCTTTGTGCTCTGGTCAGAAGGCGTGGCTGTGGGAGAGTGGGAGTCCGTGGAGTATTTCAACAGCCCCTGGGGGTTAAAGTTTGCATGCGGCCTCTGGAAGCTGACAGGGGGCTTTCTCCTTTCAGTTGGGGGTCTAGCCAGGGTGTTGTTAAACACAACTATGGCGTTTACCGTTGGACGCCTCTTCACAGGGCTACAGGGACACACAGAGACCAAGACGCGTAGTCAGCGGCACACAGAGAAACCCACAAGAGCGTCTGCGTGCGCAGTCACAGTCACACACGCCCACACGCGTGAACACACAAATACAGCCTCTCACACACCGGCCAATGTATGTGCCTAACTTCCTGCAGTCGTACTATCAGACATGCAGTCAATACTCGGTAAGGGATAGAGGTCCTTGGGAAGCAGTTTCAGAGCTCAAGCCCAGGTAAATGTTTGTATGGATCATGTCCTCTGAGGACACCAGTCCACTTCCCAGGTGCAGTTGCTGGGCAAGCCTCGCCGTCGGCAACAACAAGAAGATCTTCGTGTGCTCTGATGACTGGAGGTGCTAAGAAGAACTGGAAAAAGTGAGGCGGGGCCATGTTCCCGAGCATGGTCGCAGATAACTCAGGACGGTAGGTATTCAACCACCCCAAGATGTGCCATTAGATATTAGGTTTTCCTCAGATGGGCCCAATGGCTGCAAGAGTGGCTTGATTGTTCGTCTTGTTGAGTGGCCTGAGGGCTATGGATTCTCCAGGCTTTTGGGGTACCCCAGGCTCATGGCTCCCCTGCAGAGCCCCGCACACTGCCCGGTTGTGTTCTGCAGCATCCCAGCATGTGCTTGGATCGATGATGACACCCTTGTATGCATTCCTTGGAAACTCTGAACAGAATGGGTGAGAACACTCTACCGTCTCCATATCGAAACTGAGGTTCAGCACGTTTCCTCTCTCGGGTGTAGGGGACTGTTAGGAGTGAGGGCCCGTGTCCCCTGACGACATGCACGCAAACACCACCAAGGACTCCAGTATTGGAGGGGCTCCTGTCTGAGGGTCGACCGTGTCTGCACATAAGCTGGCTTATCTGTGTATCCCGGGTCCCTGCTGAAAGGCGGTTGAAGGAATGCGAGGGGGCAGGCTCTCTTGCTGGTCTTAAGAGTTGGGGTGTGTGCCGGTCTAGGCCCAGTGTGCTTGCCATTGGATAGGTGTGTTTTGGCCAGGATCACGCTTCGTGCATGCTGTTTCGTGTGTTTATTTTGGAAGCCAAAATGAGCAAGCGTCCCTGGTTTGTGCCTGGAGCCTGAGGCCAGGCCTGTGGCCCTCCCTGTCCTAGTGTTTTGCACAGTGAGGTTTTTGAGTCCCTAGTGAGGCTGGAGAATTGGGCGGGGTTGGGCTCGGGTTGGGCGTCGGCGGAAAGGGGCTGATGGATTAGGCCACACTGCTGCCCTTGTCTGCTCCTCTACTTTAACACCCAGCACAGTGTTGGTGCCAAGTGGGGCATCGTGGAGTGGGGTGAGGATCGAGTGCTGCATTTAAACCTGCGTGGTCGCTGATGGCCTGGACAGGAAGGTAAGGGATGATGAGGACCGGTCCTTTGTGAGGTCGTGGAATAGGCTGTCATAATTGGGTTGCAGGTGCTGGCCTTGGCTTCCCAAGGATGAGTCGTGTTCGTGATGGGCTGGCATCAGCTGCCTATGGAGGGGGTGGCTTTGGCAGTTCAAGTGCATGAGGTGAGGTAGGTAACCTGTGTAGAGTTATCATCCCATTGCCGGAGGAATGACACCCACAGGGTGTCTTGGGGGACGTAGAGAAGATCGACATTGTGAGGCGTCTGTGCCGGCCTCCTTGGAGGTAGGTGAGTTATGCGATCAACCCTATTGGCTGCTTTCTTCCCTTGTTTGGGAATGTGCAAAGCAAAAGTGTTTCTCCCGGGGGGGCATGACACTGCCAGCCAGTTTGGCATGCAGGCCGTTCGAACAGCCTGAGGTTTATCTGCAGCAGTCCGTGGGTGGGGCAGAGATGGGGGCACTGTTGCGATGCCAGGTGTTCTGTCGTGGACAGCCACTGTGCCCTTTCAAGTTTCCAGGTCCCCTCGTGTGGCAGAGGTCTTCCGTTGAAAGTCTGTCTGTGGTCCTCAGGAACAGTGCATTTGATCGCTGTGAGTTCCTCGGTAGTGTCGCTGTGGCAGTGGAGAATTGCCAGGATGCATGGGGTGGTGTGGGCATCATCAAAGCAGACAGGCTTGCGGTCTGCCTTCCCTGGTGTTCAGTGTCCCCGTGTTCGCATGATGTCTGTGGCTTCCAATAGTGTCAAGTCGCCTTGCATGCAGGAGGAGGGCACTTAGGAAGAGGCTGTGTATCATTTGAGCGTTTTCCCAGTTGTCAGGGCCACGAACCCTGCCAGTTGGAAACTTGCCGATACGTGGGTGAGGAGGTGGCCTAAATTCTGCTCTGGTGTTCCAACCTGTGTCATGGTTGCTGAAGCCCAACACTTCCCATTGTGGGCATTCCCATGGGGTCACGGAAAGTGATTTGGTCTAGTTGGTGAGAAGACGCACTTGGTCCGCAGTTCCTTAGCCCCTTGAGAAGTGCCGTGCTGCATCTTTCCTGTAGGCAACTGCAGGTCGCTATCAGCCCGCCCCTGGGAGGTTCCCTTGCTTCCAGGAGTGCTGGGAGTGACCCCAAGGGCACATGAGATGTGCTGGTAGGTGGCAGGGTCTCCAGGTCCACATAGATGTGACAGCCACGGCCGGGAGGCAGGTCTCGTCCAGTCTTTGTGCTTTGGTCAGAAGGCGTGGCTGTGAGAGAGCGGGAGTCTGTGGACTATTTCAACAGTCCCTGGGGGTCAAAGTTCGCATGTGGCCTCTTGAAGCTGACAGGGGTCTTTCTCCTTTCAGTTGGGGGTCCAACCAGGATGGTGTGTATAAACTATGGCGTTTACTGTTGGAGGCGTCTGCAGAGGGCCACAGGGACACCCAGAGACCAAGACGCGTATTCAGTGGCACACACCGGAACCCACGAGTGCATCTTCGTGCGCAGTCACAGTCACACACGCCCACACGCGTGAATACACACATACAGCGTCTCACACACTGGCCAACATACATGCCTAACTTTCTCCAGTCGTGCTGTGAGACACGCAATCAGTTTTCCGTAAGGGATAGTGGTACTTGGGAAGCAGGTTCTGGGCTCACACGCAGGTAAGTTTTCACAAGAATCATGTTCTCTGAGGACTCTGGTGCAATTCAGAAGCCTGCATGATTTCTGTCCACTTCTCAGGTGCAGTTGCAGGGTAAGGCTGGCCGTCGGCAAAGACAAGAAGACCTTCGTGTTGTCTGATAACTGGATGTGCTAAGGGGAACTGGAAAAAGTGGAGCAGGCGCACGTTGCTGAGCGTGGCTGGGGATAACTCAGGACAGTAGCATTCACCCATACTAAGATGTGCCATTGGATATTAGGTTTTCCTCAGACGGGTCCAATGGCTGCAAGAGTGGATTGATTGTTGGTCTTGCTGAGTGGCTTGAGGACTGTGGATTCCCCAGGCTGTTGGAGTACTTCTGGGTCATGGCTCCTCTGCAGAGCCCCACGGCCTGCCCGTTTGTGTTCTGCAGCGTCCCAGCATGTGCTTGGATCGATGATGACACCCTTGTATGCATTCCTTGGAAAATCTGAACAAAATGAGTGAGAAAGCTCTACGGTCTCCACATGGAAACTGAGGTCCAGCAGGTTTCCTCTCGGGGGTAGGGGACAGTTAGCAGTGAGGACCAACATCCCCTGCTGACATGCATGCAAATACCACTAAGGGCTCTCGCATTGGAGGGGCTCCTGTCTGAGGGTCGACTGTGTCTGCCCATAAGCTGGGTCATCTATGAATCCGTGGTCCCTGCTAAAAGGCTGTGAGGGAATGCAAGGGGGCAGGGTCTCCTGGTAGTCTTCAGAGTCAGAGTGTGTGCTGGTGTGGGCCCAGTGAGCTTTCAGCTTGGAGAAGTGTGTTTTGACCAGGATCATACTTTGTGCATGCCGCATCGGTGGTTGATTTTGGAAGCCAAAATGAGCAAGGTTCCCTGGTTGGAGCCTGCAGCCTCAGGCCAGGCCTGTGGCCCTCTCTGTTGTTGTGTTTGGTGCGGTGAGGTTCTTGAGTGCCAGGTGGGGCTGGAGCAGTGGGCGGGGGTTGGATGGAATTTGGTGATGGTGGAAGGGGGCTGATGGATTAGGCCTCGGTGCTGCCCCTGAAGCTGCCAGCACACTGTTGGCGCTATGTGGATCATCGTGGAGTGGGGTGACGATCGAGTGCTGCATTTAAGCCTGCGTAGTGGCTGCTGCCCTGGAGAGAAAGGTAAGGTATCATGAGGACAGGTCCTGTGTGATGTCGTGGGATGGGCTGTCATCATTGGGTTGCAGGCGCTGGCCTCGGCTTCCCAAGGATGTGTATTGTTCGTGATGGCCTGGCATCAGCTGCCTATGGTGGGGATGGCTTTGGCAGTTCATGAGGATGCAGTGAGGTGGGTTACCTGTGAAGAGTTGCAATCCCGTTTCCAGAGGAGTGACTCCCCACGGGTGTCTTGCGGGACATAGAGAAGATGGACATGCTGAGGCATCTGTGCCGGCCTTCTCTGGGGGAGGTGAGTTATGCAAACAAGCCCTTTGGTCGCTCTTTTCCCTCTTTTGGGAATGTGCAAAGCGATAGTGTTTCTGCCGGAGGGCATGACGCGGCTGGCCCGTGTGGCATGCAGGCCTTTCGAATAGCCAGAGCTTTATCCAGAGCAGTCCGTTTGCGGGGCAGAGAAGGGGGCACTATTGCCATCCCTGGTGCACTGCCAAGGCCAGCCACTGTTCCCTTTCAGGCTTCCAAGTCCCCTCACATGGCAGAGGTCTTCCGTTGAAAGTATATCTGTGGTCCTCGGGGACCATGCCTTTGATCACTGTGAGTTCCTCGGTGGTGCCACTGTGGCAGTGGAGAATTTCCAGGATGCCTCAGGTGGGATCAGCATCTTCAAAGCAGACAGGCTTGCGGTCTGTCTTCCCTGGTGTTCAGTGTTCCCGTGTTCGGAAGATGTCTGTGTCTTCCAGTAGGGACGCGTCGCCCTGCTGGCTGGAGTAGGGCACGGTGGACGAGGCTGTTGAGCGTTTGAGCGGTTCCTTAGGGGTCAGGGCCGCAAACCTTGCAGGATGGGAGCTGCCTGAGACATGGCCGGGAAGGTGGCCTAGTTTCCGCTGTGGGGTTCCAACATGGGTCATGGCTGCTGAAGCCCACTGCTTCCTGTGGTGGGCATTCCCACGGGTCCAAGGAAAGTGATTAGGCCTAGTTGGCGAGAAGTTGCACTTTGGTCGATGTTCTTTAGCCCCTTGAGTGGTTTCAGGCTGCATCTTGCCAGTAGAATGCTGTAGGTCGGTGTCGGCTCACCCATGGGAGTTCCCTTGCTTCCGAAAGTGCTGGGAGTGACCCCAAGTGCACATCAGATGTGCTGGTAGCTGGCAGGTTCTCGAGTTGCACGTAGATGTCACACCCACGGCCGGGAGGCAGGTCTCGTCCAGTCTTTGTGCTCTGGTCAGAAGGCGTGGCTGTGGGAGAGTGGGAGTCCGTGGAGTATTTCAACAGCCCCTGGGGGTTAAAGTTTGCATGCGGCCTCTGGAAGCTGACAGGGGGCTTTCTCCTTTCAGTTGGGGGTCTAGCCAGGGTGTTGTTATACACAACTATGGCGTATACCGTTGGACGCCTCTTCACAGGGCTACAGGGACACACAGAGACCAAGACGCGTAGTCAGCGGCACACAGAGAAACCCACAAGAGCGTCTGCGTGCGCAGTCACAGTCACACACGCCCACACGCGTGAACACACAAATACAGCCTCTCACACACCGGCCAATGTATGTGCCTAACTTCCTGCAGTTGTACTATCAGACATGCAGTCAATACTCGGTAAGGGATAGAGGTCCTTGGGAAGCAGTTTCAGAGCTCAAGCCCAGGTAAATGTTTGTATGGATCATGTCCTCTGAGGACACCAGTCCACTTCCCAGGTGCAGTTGCTGGGCAAGCCTCGCCGTCGGCAACACAAAGAATATCTTCGTGTGCTCTGATGACTGGAGGTGCTAAGAAGAACTGGAAAAAGTGAGGCGGGGCCATGTTCCCGAGCATGGTCGCAGATAACTCAGGACGGTAGGTATTCAACCACCCCAAGATGTGCCATTAGATATTAGGTTTTCCTCAGATGGGCCCAATGGCTGCAAGAGTGGCTTGATTGTTCGTCTTGTTGAGTGGCCTGAGGGCTATGGATTCTCCAGGCTTTTGGGGTACCCCAGGCTCATGGCTCCCCTGCAGAGCCCCGCACACTGCCCGGTTGTGTTCTGCAGCATCCCAGCATGTGCTTGGATCGATGATGACACCCTTGTATGCATTCCTTGGAAACTCTGAACAGAATGGGTGAGAACACTCTACCGTCTCCTTATCGAAACTGAGGTTCAGCACGTTTCCTCTCTCGGGTGTAGGGGACTGTTAGGAGTGAGGGCCAGTGTCCCCTGCCGACATGCACGCAAATACCACCAAGGACTCCAGTATTGGAGGGGCTCCTGTCTGAGGATCGACCGTGTCTGCACATAAGCTGGCTTATCTGTGTATCCCGGGTCCCTGCTGAAAGGCGATTGAAGGAATGCGAGGGGGCAGGCTCTCTTGCTGGTCTTAAGAGTTGGGGTGTGTGCCGGTCTAGGCCCAGTGTGCTTGCCATTGGATAGGTGTGTTTTGGCCAGGATCACGCTTCGTGCATGCTGTTTCGTGTGTTTATTTTGGAAGCCAAAAGGACCAAGCGTCCCTGGTTTGTGCCTGGAGCCTGAGGCCAGGCCTGTGGCCCTCCCTGTCCTAGCGTTTTGCACAGTGAGGTTTTTGAGTCCCTAGTGAGGCTGGAGAATTGGGCGGGGTTGGGCTCGGGTTGGGCGTCGGTGGAAAGGGGCTGATGGATTAGGCCACACTGCTGCCCTTGTCTGCTCCTCTACTTTAACACCCAGCACAGTGTTGGTGCCAAGTGGGGCATCGTGGAGTGGGGTGAGGATCGAGTGCTGCATTTAAACCTGCGTGGTCGCTGATGGCCTGGACAGGAAGGTAAGGGATGATGAGGACAGGTCCTTTGTGAGGTCGTGGAATAGGCTGTCATAATTGGGTTGCAGGTGCTGGCCTTGGCTTCCCAAGGATGAGTCGTGTTCGTGATGGTCTGGCATCAGCTGCCTATGGAGGGGGTGGCTTTCTCAGTCAAGTGCATGAGGTGAGGTAGGTAACCTGTGTAGAGTTATCATCCCATTGCCGGAGGAATGACACCCACAGGGTGTCTTGGGGGACGTAGAGAAGATCGACATTGTGAGGCGTCTGTGCCGGCCTCCTTGGAGGTAGGTGAGTTATGCGATCAACCCTATTGGCTGCTTTCTTCCCTTGTTTGGGAATGTGCAAAGCAAAAGTGTTTCTCCCGGGGGGGCATGACACTGCCAGCCAGTTTGGCATGCAGGCCGTTCGAACAGCCTGAGGTTTATCTGCAGCAGTCCGTGGGTGGGGCAGAGATGGGGGCACTGTTGCGATGCCAGGTGTTCTGTCGTGGACAGCCACTGTGCCCTTTCAAGTTTCCAGGTCCCCTCGTGTGGCAGAGGTCTTCCGTTGAAAGTCTGTCTGTGGTCCTCAGGAACAGTGCATTTGATCGCTGTGCGTTCCTCGGTAGTGTCTCTGTGGCAGTGGAGAATTGCCAGGATGCATGGGGTGGGGTGGGCATCATCAAAGCAGACAGGCTTGCGGTCTGTCTTCCCTGGTGTTCAGTGTCCCCGTGTTCGCATGATGTCTGTGGCTTCCAATAGTATCGAGTCGCCCGGCATGCAGGAGGAGGGCACTTAGGAAGAGGCTGTGTATCATTTGAGCGTTTTCCCAGTTGTCAGGGCCACGAACCCTGCCAGTTGGAAACTTGCCGATATGTGGGCGAGATGGTGGCCTAAATTCTGCTCTGGTGTTCCAACCTGTGTCATGGCTGCTGAAGCCCAACACTTCCCATTGTGGGCATTCCCACGGGGTCACGGAAAGTGATTTGGTCTAGTTGGTGAGAAGACGCACTTGGTCTGCAGTTCCTTAGCCCCTTGAGAAGTGCCGTGCTGCATCTTTCCTGTAGGCAACTGCAGGTCGCTATCAGCCCGCCCCTGGGAGGTTCCCTTGCTTCCAAGAGTGCTGGGAGTGACCCCAAGGGCACATGAGATGTGCTGGTAGGTGGCAGGGTCTCCAGGTCCACATAGATGTGACAGCCACGGCCGGGAGGCAGGTCTCGTCCAGTCTTTGTGCTTTGGTCAGAAGGCGTGGCTGTGAGAGAGCGGGAGTCTGTGGACTATTTCAACAGTCCCTGGGGGTCAAAGTTCGCATGTGGCCTCTTGAAGCTGACAGGGGTCTTTCTCCTTTCAGTTGGGGGTCCAACCAGGATGGTGTGTATAAACTATGGCGTTTACTGTTGGAGGCGTCTGCAGAGGGCCACAGGGACACCCAGAGACCAAGACGCGTATTCAGCGGCACACACCGGAACCCACGAGTGCATCTTCGTGCGCAGTCACAGTCACACACGCCCACACGCGTGAATACACACATACAGCGTCTCACACCCTGGCCAACATACATGCCTAACTTTCTCCAGTCGTGCTGTGAGACACGCAATCAGTTTTCCATAAGGGATAGTGGTACTTGGGAAGCAGGTTCTGGGCTCACACGCAGGTAAGTTTTCACAAGAATCATGTTCTCTGAGGACTCTGGTGCAATTCAGAAGCCTGCCTGATTTCTGTCCACTTCTCAGGTGCAGTTGCAGGGTAAGGCTGGCCGTCGGCAAAGACAAGAAGACCTTCGTGTTGTCTGATAACTGGATGTGCTAAGAGGAACTGGAAAAAGTGGAGCAGGCGCACGTTGCTGAGCGTGGCTGGGGATAACTCAGGACAGTAGCATTCACCCATACTAAGATGTGCCATTGGATATTAGGTTTTCCTCAGATGGGTCCAATGGCTGCAAGAGTGGATTGATTGTTGGTCTTGCTGAGTGGCTTGAGGACTGTGGATTCCCCAGGCTGTTGGAGTACTTCTGGGTCATGGCTCCTCTGCAGAGCCCCACGGCCTGCCCGTTTGTGTTCTGCAGCGTCCCAGCATGTGCTTGGATCGATGATGACACCCTTGTATGCATTCCTTGGAAAATCTGAACAAAATGAGTGAGAAAGCTCTACGGTCTCCACATGGAAACTGAGGTCCAGCAGGTTTCCTCTCGGGGGTAGGGGACAGTTAGCAGTGAGGACCAACATCCCCTGCTGACATGCATGCAAATACCACTAAGGGCTCTCGCATTGGAGGGGCTCCTGTCTGAGGGTCGACTGTGTCTGCCCATAAGCTGGGTCATCTATGAATCCGTGGTCCCTGCTAAAAGGCTGTGAGGGAATGCAAGGGGGCAGGGTCTCCTGGTAGTCTTCAGAGTCAGAGTGTGTGCTGGTGTGGGCCCAGTGAGCTTTCAGCTTGGAGAAGTGTGTTTTGACCAGGATCATACTTTGTGCATGCCGCATCGGTGGTTGATTTTGGAAGCCAAAATGAGCAAGGTTCCCTGGTTGGAGCCTGCAGCCTCAGGCCAGGCCTGTGGCCCTCTCTGTTGTTGTGTTTGGTGCGGTGAGGTTCTTGAGTGCCAGGTGGGGCTGGAGCAGTGGGCGGGGGTTGGATGGAATTTGGTGATGGTGGAAGGGGGCTGATGGATTAGGCCTCGGTGCTGCCCCTGAAGCTGCCAGCACACTGTTGGCGCTATGTGGATCATCGTGGAGTGGGGTGACGATCGAGTGCTGCATTTAAGCCTGCGTAGTGGCTGCTGCCCTGGAGAGAAAGGTAAGGTATCATGAGGACAGGTCCTGTGTGATGTCGTGGGATGGGCTGTCATCATTGGGTTGCAGGCGCTGGCCTCGGCTTCCCAAGGATGTGTCTTGTTCGTGATGGCCTGGCATCAGCTGCCTATGGTGGGGATGGCTTTGGCAGTTCATGAGGATGCAGTGAGGTGGGTTACCTGTGAAGAGTTGCAATCCCGTTTCCAGAGGAGTGACTCCCCACGGGTGTCTTGCGGGACATAGAGAAGATGGACATGCTGAGGCATCTGTGCCGGCCTTCTCTGGGGGAGGTGAGTTATGCAAACAAGCCCTTTGGTCGCTCTTTTCCCTCTTTTGGGAATGTGCAAAGCGATAGTGTTTCTGCCGGAGGGCATGACGCGGCCGGCCCGTGTGGCATGCAGGCCTTTCGAATAGCCAGAGCTTTATCCAGAACAGTCCGTTGGCAGGGCAGAGAAGGGGGCACTATTGCCATCCCTGGTGCACTGCCAAGGCCAGCCACTGTTCCCTTTCAGGCTTCCAAGTCCCCTCACATGGCAGAGGTCTTCCGTTGAAAGTATATCTGTGGTCCTCGGGGACCATGCCTTTGATCACTGTGAGTTCCTCGGTGGTGCCACTGTGGCAGTGGAGAATTTCCAGGATGCCTCAGGTGGGATCAGCATCTTCAAAGCAGACAGGCTTGCGGTCTGTCTTCCCTGGTGTTCAGTGTTCCCGTGTTCGGAAGATGTCTGTGTCTTCCAGTAGGGACGCGTCGCCCTGCTGGCTGGAGTAGGGCACGGTGGACGAGGCTGTTGAGCGTTTGAGCGGTTCCTTAGGGGTCAGGGCCGCAAACCTTGCAGGATGGGAGCTGCCTGAGACATGGCCGGGAAGGTGGCCTAGTTTCCGCTGTGGGGTTCCAACATGGGTCATGGCTGCTGAAGCCCACTGCTTCCTGTGGTGGGCATTCCCACGGGTCCAAGGAAAGTGATTAGGCCTAGTTGGCGAGAAGTTGCACTTTGGTCGATGTTCTTTAGCCCCTTGAGTGGTTTCAGGCTGCATCTTGCCAGTAGAATGCTGTAGGTCGGTGTCGGCTCACCCATGGGAGTTCCCTTGCTTCCGAAAGTGCTGGGAGTGACCCCAAGTGCACATCAGATGTGCTGGTAGCTGGCAGGTTCTCGAGTTGCACGTAGATGTCACACCCACGGCCGGGAGGCAGGTCTCGTCCAGTCTTTGTGCTCTGGTCAGAAGGCGTGGCTGTGGGAGAGTGGGAGTCCGTGGAGTATTTCAACAGCCCCTGGGGGTTAAAGTTTGCATGCGGCCTCTGGAAGCTGACAGGGGGCTTTCTCCTTTCAGTTGGGGGTCTAGCCAGGGTGTTGTTATACACAACTATGGCGTTTACCGTTGGACGCCTCTTCACAGGGCTACAGGGACACACAGAGACCAAGACGCGTAGTCAGCGGCACACAGAGAAACCCACAAGAGCGTCTGCATGCGCAGTCACAGTCACACACGCCCACACGCGTGAACACACAAATACAGCCTCTCACACACCGGCCAATGTATGTGCCTAACTTCCTGCAGTCGTACTATCAGACATGCAGTCAATACTCGGTAAGGGATAGAGGTCCTTGGGAAGCAGTTTCAGAGCTCAAGCCCAGGTAAATGTTTGTATGGATCATGTCCTCTGAGGACACCAGTCCACTTCCCAGGTGCAGTTGCTGGGCAAGCCTCGCCGTCGGCAACAACAAGAAGATCTTCGTGTGCTCTGATGACTGGAGGTGCTAAGAAGAACTGGAAAAAGTGAGGCGGGGCCATGTTCCCGAGCATGGTCGCAGATAACTCAGGACGGTAGGTATTCAACCACCCCAAGATGTGCCATTAGATATTAGGTTTTCCTCAGATGGGCCCAATGGCTGCAAGAGTGGCTTGATTGTTCGTCTTGTTGAGTGGCCTGAGGGCTATGGATTCTCCAGGCTTTTGGGGTACCCCAGGCTCATGGCTCCCCTGCAGAGCCCCGCACACTGCCCGGTTGTGTTCTGCAGCATCCCAGCATGTGCTTGGATCGATGATGACACCCTTGTATGCATTCCTTGGAAACTCTGAACAGAATGGGTGAGAACACTCTACCGTCTCCATATCGAAACTGAGGTTCAGCACGTTTCCTCTCTCGGGTGTAGGGGACTGTTAGGAGTGAGGGCCCGTGTCCCCTGACGACATGCACGCAAACACCACCAAGGACTCCAGTATTGGAGGGGCTCCTGTCTGAGGGTCGACCGTGTCTGCACATAAGCTGGCTTATCTGTGTATCCCGGGTCCCTGCTGAAAGGCGGTTGAAGGAATGCGAGGGGGCAGGCTCTCTTGCTGGTCTTAAGAGTTGGGGTGTGTGCCGGTCTAGGCCCAGTGTGCTTGCCATTGGATAGGTGTGTTTTGGCCAGGATCACGCTTCGTGCATGCTGTTTCGTGTGTTTATTTTGGAAGCCAAAATGAGCAAGCGTCCCTGGTTTGTGCCTGGAGCCTGAGGCCAGGCCTGTGGCCCTCCCTGTCCTAGTGTTTTGCACAGTGAGGTTTTTGAGTCCCTAGTGAGGCTGGAGAATTGGGCGGGGTTGGGCTCGGGTTGGGCGTCGGCGGAAAGGGGCTGATGGATTAGGCCACACTGCTGCCCTTGTCTGCTCCTCTACTTTAACACCCAGCACAGTGTTGGTGCCAAGTGGGGCATCGTGGAGTGGGGTGAGGATCGAGTGCTGCATTTAAACCTGCGTGGTCGCTGATGGCCTGGACAGGAAGGTAAGGGATGATGAGGACCGGTCCTTTGTGAGGTCGTGGAATAGGCTGTCATAATTGGGTTGCAGGTGCTGGCCTTGGCTTCCCAAGGATGAGTCGTGTTCGTGATGGGCTGGCATCAGCTGCCTATGGAGGGGGTGGCTTTGGCAGTTCAAGTGCATGAGGTGAGGTAGGTAACCTGTGTAGAGTTATCATCCCATTGCCGGAGGAATGACACCCAAAGGGTGTCTTGGGGGATGTAGAGAAGATCGACATTGTGAGGCGTCTGTGCCGGCCTCCTTGGAGGTAGGTGAGTTATGCGATCAACCCTATTGGCTGCTTTCTTCCCTTGTTTGGGAATGTGCAAAGCAAAAGTGTTTCTCCCGGGGGGGCATGACACTGCCAGCCAGTTTGGCATGCAGGCCGTTCGAACAGCCTGAGGTTTATCTGCAGCAGTCCGTGGGTGGGGCAGAGATGGGGGCACTGTTGCGATGCCAGGTGTGCTGTCGTGGACAGCCACTGTGCCCTTTCAAGTTTCCAGGTCCCCTCGTGTGGCAGAGGTCTTCCGTTGAAAGTCTGTCTGTGGTCCTCAGGAACAGTGCATTTGATCGCTGTGAGTTCCTCGGTAGTGTCGCTGTGGCAGTGGAGAATTGCCAGGATGCATGGGGTGGGGTGGGCATCATCAAAGCAGACAGGCTTGCGGTCTGCCTTCCCTGGTGTTCAGTGTCCCCGTGTTCGCATGATGTCTGTGGCTTCCAATAGTGTCAAGTCGCCTTGCATGCAGGAGGAGGGCACTTAGGAAGAGGCTGTGTATCATTTGAGCGTTTTCCCAGTTGTCAGGGCCACGAACCCTGCCAGTTGGAAACTTGCCGATACGTGGGTGAGGAGGTGGCCTAAATTCTGCTCTGGTGTTCCAACCTGTGTCATGGTTGCTGAAGCCCAACACTTCCCATTGTGGGCATTCCCATGGGGTCACGGAAAGTGATTTGGTCTAGTTGGTGAGAAGACGCACTTGGTCCGCAGTTCCTTAGCCCCTTGAGAAGTGCCGTGCTGCATCTTTCCTGTAGGCAACTGCAGGTCGCTATCAGCCCGCCCCTGGGAGGTTCCCTTGCTTCCAGGAGTGCTGGGAGTGACCCCAAGGGCACATGAGATGTGCTGGTAGGTGGCAGGGTCTCCAGGTCCACATAGATGTGACAGCCACGGCCGGGAGGCAGGTCTCGTCCAGTCTTTGTGCTTTGGTCAGAAGGCGTGGCTGTGAGAGAGCGGGAGTCTGTGGACTATTTCAACAGTCCCTGGGGGTCAAAGTTCGCATGTGGCCTCTTGAAGCTGACAGGGGTCTTTCTCCTTTCAGTTGGGGGTCCAACCAGGATGGTGTGTATAAACTATGGCGTTTACTGTTGGAGGCGTCTGCAGAGGGCCACAGGGACACCCAGAGACCAAGACGCGTATTCAGCGGCACACACCGGAACCCACGAGTGCATCTTCGTGCGCAGTCACAGTCACACACGCCCACACGCGTGAATACACACATACAGCGTCTCACACACTGGCCAACATACATGCCTAACTTTCTCCAGTCGTGCTGTGAGACACGCAATCAGTTTTCCGTAAGGGATAGTGGTACTTGGGAAGCAGGTTCTGGGCTCACACGCAGGTAAGTTTTCACAAGAATCATGTTCTCTGAGGACTCTGGTGCAATTCAGAAGCCTGCCTGATTTCTGTCCACTTCTCAGGTGCAGTTGCAGGGTAAGGCTGGCCGTCGGCAAAGACAAGAAGACCTTCGTGTTGTCTGATAACTGGATGTGCTAAGGGGAACTGGAAAAAGTGGAGCAGGCGCACGTTGCTGAGCGTGGCTGGGGATAACTCAGGACAGTAGCATTCACCCATACTAAGATGTGCCATTGGATATTAGGTTTTCCTCAGACGGGTCCAATGGCTGCAAGAGTGGATTGATTGTTGGTCTTGCTGAGTGGCTTGAGGACTGTGGATTCCCCAGGCTGTTGGAGTACTTCTGGGTCATGGCTCCTCTGCAGAGCCCCACGGCCTGCCCGTTTGTGTTCTGCAGCGTCCCAGCATGTGCTTGGATCGATGATGACACCCTTGTATGCATTCCTTGGAAAATCTGAACAAAATGAGTGAGAAAGCTCTACGGTCTCCACATGGAAACTGAGGTCCAGCAGGTTTCCTCTCGGGGGTAGGGGACAGTTAGCAGTGAGGACCAACATCCCCTGCTGACATGCATGCAAATACCACTAAGGACTCTCGCATTGGAGGGGCTCCTGTCTGAGGGTCGACTGTGTCTGCCCATAAGCTGGGTCATCTATGAATCCGTGGTCCCTGCTAAAAGGCTGTGAGGTAATGCAAGGGGGCAGGGTCTCCTGCTAGTCTTCAGAGTCAGAGTGTGTGCTGGTGTGGGCCCAGTGAGCTTTCAGCTTGGAGAAGTGTGTTTTGACCAGGATCATACTTTGTGCATGCCGCATCGGTGGTTGATTTTGGAAGCCAAAATGAGCAAGGTTCCCTGGTTGGAGCCTGCAGCCTCAGGCCAGGCCTGTGGCCCTCTCTGTTGTTGTGTTTGGTGCGGTGAGGTTCTTGAGTGCCAGGTGGGGCTGGAGCAGTGGGCGGGGGTTGGATGGAATTTGGTGATGGTGGAAGGGGGCTGATGGATTAGGCCTCGGTGCTGCCCCTGAAGCTGCCAGCACACTGTTGGCGCTATGTGGATCATCGTGGAGTGGGGTGACGATCGAGTGCTGCATTTAAGCCTGCGTAGTGGCTGCTGCCCTGGAGAGAAAGGTAAGGTATCATGAGGACAGGTCCTGTGTGATGTCGTGGGATGGGCTGTCATCATTGGGTTGCAGGCGCTGGCCTCGGCTTCCCAAGGATGTGTCTTGTTCGTGATGGCCTGGCATCAGCTGCCTATGGTGGGGATGGCTTTGGCAGTTCATGAGGATGCAGTGAGGTGGGTTACCTGTGAAGAGTTGCAATCCCGTTTCCAGAGGAGTGACTCCCCACGGGTGTCTTGCGGGACATAGAGAAGATGGACATGCTGAGGCATCTGTGCCGGCCTTCTCTGGGGGAGGTGAGTTATGCAAACAAGCCCTTTGGTCGCTCTTTTCCCTCTTTTGGGAATGTGCAAAGCGATAGTGTTTCTGCCGGAGGGCATGACGCGGCCGGCCCGTGTGGCATGCAGGCCTTTCGAATAGCCAGAGCTTTATCCAGAGCAGTCCGTTGGCGGGGCAGAGAAGGGGGCACTGTTGCCATCCCTGGTGCACTGCCAAGGCCAGCCACTGTTCCCTTTCAGGCTTCCAAGTCCCCTCACATGGCAGAGGTCTTCCATTGAAAGTATATCTGTGGTCCTCGGGGACCATGCCTTTGATCACTGTGAGTTCCTCGGTGCTGCCACTGTGGCAGTGGAGAATTTCCAGGATGCCTCAGGTGGGATCAGCATCTTCAAAGCAGACAGGCTTGCGGTCTGTCTTCCCTGGTGTTCAGTGTTCCCGTGTTCGGAAGATGTCTGTGTCTTCCAGTAGGGACCGCGTCGCCCTGCTGGCTGGAGTAGGGCCCGGTGGACGAGGCTGTTGAGCGTTTGAGCGGTTCCTTAGGGGTCAGGGCCGCAAACCTTGCAGGATGGGAGCTGCCTGAGACATGGCCGGGAAGGTGGCCTAGTTTCCGCTGTGGGGTTCCAACATGGGTCATGGCTGCTGAAGCCCACTGCTTCCTGTGGTGGGCATTCCCACGGGTCCAAGGAAAGTGATTAGGCCTAGTTGGCGAGAAGTTGCACTTTGGTCGATGTTCTTTAGCCCCTTGAGTGGTTTCAGGCTGCATCTTGCCAGTAGAATGCTGTAGGTCGGTGTCGGCTCACCCATGGGAGTTCCCTTGCTTCCGAAAGTGCTGGGAGTGACCCCAAGTGCACATCAGATGTGCTGGTAGCTGGCAGGTTCTCGAGTTGCACGTAGATGTCACACCCACGGCCGGGAGGCAGGTCTCGTCCAGTCTTTGTGCTCTGGTCAGAAGGCGTGGCTGTGGGAGAGTGGGAGTCCGTGGAGTATTTCAACAGCCCCTGGGGGTTAAAGTTTGCATGCGGCCTCTGGAAGCTGACAGGGGGCTTTCTCCTTTCAGTTGGGGGCCTAGCCAGGGTGTTGTGTATAAACTATGGCGTTTACCGTTGGACGCCTCTTCACAGGGCTACAGGGACACACAGAGACCAAGACGCGTAGTCAGCGGCACACAGAGAAACCCACAAGAGCGTCTGCGTGCGCAGTCACAGTCACACACGCCCACACGCGTGAACACACAAATACAGCCTCTCACACACCGGCCAATGTATGTGCCTAACTTCCTGCAGTCGTACTATCAGACATGCAGTCAATTCTCGGTAAGGGATAGAGGTCCTTGGGAAGCAGTTTCAGAGCTCAAGCCCAGGTAAATGTTTGTATGGATCATGTCCTCTGAGGACACCAGTCCACTTCCCAGGTGCAGTTGCTGGGCAAGCCTCGCCGTCGGCAACAACAAGAAGATCTTCGTGTGCTCTGATGACTGGAGGTGCTAAGAAGAACTGGAAAAAGTGAGGCGGGGCCATGTTCCCGAGCATGGTCGCGGATAACTCAGGACGGTAGGTATTCAACCACCCCAAGATGTGCCATTAGATATTAGGTTTTCCTCAGATGGGCCCAATGGCTGCAAGAGTGGCTTGATTGTTCGTCTTGTTGAGTGGCCTGAGGGCTATGGATTCTCCAGGCTTTTGGGGTACCCCAGGCTCATGGCTCCCCTGCAGAGCCCCGCGCACTGCCCGGTTGTGTTCTGCAGCATCCCAGCATGTGCTTGGATCGATGATGACACCCTTGTATGCATTCCTTGGAAACTCTGAACAGAATGGGTGAGAACACTCTACCGTCTCCTTATCGAAACTGAGGTTCAGCACGTTTCCTCTCTCGGGTGTAGGGGACTGTTAGGAGTGAGGGCCAGTGTCCCCTGCCGACATGCACGCAAATACCACCAAGGACTCCAGTATTGGAGGGGCTCCTGTCTGAGGATCGACCGTGTCTGCACATAAGCTGGCTTATCTGTGTATCCCGGGTCCCTGCTGAAAGGCGATTGAAGGAATGCGAGGGGGCAGGCTCTCTTGCTGGTCTTAAGAGTTGGGGTGTGTGCCGGTCTAGGCCCAGTGTGCTTGCCATTGGATAGGTGTGTTTTGGCCAGGATCACGCTTCGTGCATGCTGTTTCGTGTGTTTATTTTGGAAGCCAAAAGGACCAAGCGTCCCTGGTTTGTGCCTGGAGCCTGAGGCCAGGCCTGTGGCCCTCCCTGTCCTAGCGTTTTGCACAGTGAGGTTTTTGAGTCCCTAGTGAGGCTGGAGAATTGGGCGGGGTTGGGCTCGGGTTGGGCGTCGGCGGAAAGGGGCTGATG
The DNA here is from genome assembly GCF_965194805.1 of Balaenoptera borealis. NCBI lineage: Eukaryota > Metazoa > Chordata > Mammalia > Artiodactyla > Balaenopteridae > Balaenoptera > Balaenoptera borealis. The sequence goes on from NC_138866.1 coordinate 127,729,766, forward strand.
GATTAGGCCACACTGCTGCCCTTGTCTGCTCCTCTACTTTAACACCCAGCACAGTGTTGGTGCCAAGTGGGGCATCGTGGAGTGGGGTGAGGATCGAGTGCTGCATTTAAACCTGCGTGGTCGCTGATGGCCTGGACAGGAAGGTAAGGGATGATGAGGACAGGTCCTTTGTGAGGTCGTGGAATAGGCTGTCATAATTGGGTTGCAGGTGCTGGCCTTGGATTCCCAAGGATGAGTCGTGTTCGTGATGGGCTGGCATCAGCTGCCTATGGAGGGGGTGGCTTTGTCAGTCAAGTGCATGAGGTGAGGTAGGTAACCTGTGTAGAGTTATCATCCCATTGCCGGAGGAATGACACCCACAGGGTGTCTTGGGGGACGTAGAGAAGATCGACATTGTGAGGCGTCTGTGCCGGCCTCCTTGGAGGTAGGTGAGTTATGCGATCAACCCTATTGGCTGCTTTCTTCCCTTGTTTGGGAATGTGCAAAGCAAAAGTGTTTCTCCCGGGGGGGCATGACACTGCCAGCCAGTTTGGCATGCAGGCCGTTCGAACAGCCTGAGGTTTATCTGCAGCAGTCCGTGGGTGGGGCAGAGATGGGGGCACTGTTGCGATGCCAGGTGTTCTGTCGTGGACAGCCACTGTGCCCTTTCAAGTTTCCAGGTCCCCTCGTGTGGCAGAGGTCTTCCGTTGAAAGTCTGTCTGTGGTCCTCAGGAACAGTGCATTTGATCGCTGTGCGTTCCTCGGTAGTGTCTCTGTGGCAGTGGAGAATTGCCAGGATGCATGGGGTGGGGTGGGCATCATCAAAGCAGACAGGCTTGCGGTCTGTCTTCCCTGGTGTTCAGTGTCCCCGTGTTCGCATGATGTCTGTGGCTTCCAATAGTGTCGAGTCGCCCGGCATGCAGGAGGAGGGCACTTAAGAAGAGGCTGTGTATCATTTGAGCGTTTTCCCAGTTGTCAGGGCCACGAACCCTGCCAGTTGGAAACTTGCCGATACGTGGGCGAGGTGGTGGCCGAAATTCTGCTCTGGTGTTCCAACCTGTGTCATGGCTGCTGAAGCCGAACACTTCCCATTGTGGGCATTCCCACGGGGTCACGGAAAGTGATTTGGTCTAGTTGGTGAGAAGACGCACTTGGTCTGCAGTTCCTTAGCCCCTTGAGAAGTGCCGTGCTGCATCTTTCCTGTAGGCAACTGCAGGTCGCTATCAGCCCGCCCCTTGGAGGTTTCCTTGCTTCCGGGAGTGCTGGGAGTGACCCCAAGGGCACATCAGATGTGCTGGTATGTGGCAGGGTCTCCAGGTCCCCATAGATGTGACAGCCACGGCCGGGAGGCAGGTCTCGTCCAGTCTTTGTGCTTTGGTCAGAAGGCGTGGCTGTGAGAGAGCGGGAGTCTGTGGACTATTTCAACAGTCCCTGGGGGTCAAAGTTCGCATGTGGCCTCTTGAAGCTGACAGGGGTCTTTCTCCTTTCAGTTGGGGGTCCAACCAGGATGGTGTGTATAAACTATGGCGTTTACTGTTGGAGGTGTCTGAAGAGGGGCACAGGGACACCCAGAGACCAAGACGCGTATTCAGCGGCACACACCGGAACCCACGAGTGCATCTTCTTGCTCAGTCACAGTCACAGACGCCCACACGCGTGAATACACACATACAGCGTCTCACACACCGGCCAACATACATGCCTAACTTTCTCCAGTCGTGCTGTGAGACACGCAATCAGTTTTCGGTAGGGGATAGTGGTACTTGGGAAGCAGGTTCCGGGCTGACACGCAGGTAAATTTTCACAAGAATCATGTTCTCTGAGGAGTCTGGTGCAATTCAGAAGCCTGCATGATTTCTGTCCACTTCTCAGGTGCAGTTGCAGGGTAAGGCTGGCCGTCGGCAAAGACAAGAAGACCTTCGTGTTGTCTGATAACTGGATGTGCTAAGAGGAACTGGAAAAAGTGGAGCAGGCGCACGTTGCTGAGCGTGGCTGGGGATAACTCAGGACAGTAGCATTCACCCATACTAAGATGTGCCATTGGATATTAGGTTTTCCTCAGATGGGTCCAATGGCTGCAAGAGTGGATTGATTGTTGGTCTTGCTGAGTGGCTTGAGGACTGTGGATTCCCCAGGCTGTTGGAGTACTTCTGGGTCATGGCTCCTCTGCAGAGCCCCACGGCCTGCCCGTTTGTGTTCTGCAGCGTCCCAGCATGTGCTTGGATCGATGATGACACCCTTGTATGCATTCCTTGGAAAATCTGAACAAAATGAGTGAGAAAGCTCTACGGTCTCCACATGGAAACTGAGGTCCAGCAGGTTTCCTCTCGGGGGTAGGGGACAGTTAGCAGTGAGGACCAACATCCCCTGCTGACATGCATGCAAATACCACTAAGGGCTCTCGCATTGGAGGGGCTCCTGTCTGAGGGTCGACTGTGTCTGCCCATAAGCTGGGTCATCTATGAATCCGTGGTCCCTGCTAAAAGGCTGTGAGGGAATGCAAGGGGGCAGGGTCTCCTGGTAGTCTTCAGAGTCAGAGTGTGTGCTGGTGTGGGCCCAGTGAGCTTTCAGCTTGGAGAAGTGTGTTTTGACCAGGATCATACTTTGTGCATGCCGCATCGGTGGTTGATTTTGGAAGCCAAAATGAGCAAGGTTCCCTGGTTGGAGCCTGCAGCCTCAGGCCAGGCCTGTGGCCCTCTCTGTTGTTGTGTTTGGTGCGGTGAGGTTCTTGAGTGCCAGGTGGGGCTGGAGCAGTGGGCGGGGGTTGGATGGAATTTGGTGATGGTGGAAGGGGGCTGATGGATTAGGCCTCGGTGCTGCCCCTGAAGCTGCCAGCACACTGTTGGCGCTATGTGGATCATCGTGGAGTGGGGTGACGATCGAGTGCTGCATTTAAGCCTGCGTAGTGGCTGCTGCCCTGGAGAGAAAGGTAAGGTATCATGAGGACAGGTCCTGTGTGATGTCGTGGGATGGGCTGTCATCATTGGGTTGCAGGCGCTGGCCTCGGCTTCCCAAGGATGTGTCTTGTTCGTGATGGCCTGGCATCAGCTGCCTATGGTGGGGATGGCTTTGGCAGTTCATGAGGATGCAGTGAGGTGGGTTACCTGTGAAGAGTTGCAATCCCGTTTCCAGAGGAGTGACTCCCCACGGGTGTCTTGCGGGACATAGAGAAGATGGACATGCTGAGGCATCTGTGCCGGCCTTCTCTGGGGGAGGTGAGTTATGCAAACAAGCCCTTTGGTCGCTCTTTTCCCTCTTTTGGGAATGTGCAAAGCGATAGTGTTTCTGCCGGAGGGCATGACGCGGCCGGCCCGTGTGGCATGCAGGCCTTTCGAATAGCCAGAGCTTTATCCAGAGCAGTCCGTTGGCGGGGCAGAGAAGGGGGCACTGTTGCCATCCCTGGTGCACTGCCAAGGCCAGCCACTGTTCCCTTTCAGGCTTCCAAGTCCCCTCACATGGCAGAGGTCTTCCATTGAAAGTATATCTGTGGTCCTCGGGGACCATGCCTTTGATCACTGTGAGTTCCTCGGTGCTGCCACTGTGGCAGTGGAGAATTTCCAGGATGCCTCAGGTGGGATCAGCATCTTCAAAGCAGACAGGCTTGCGGTCTGTCTTCCCCGGTGTTCAGTGTTCCCGTGTTCGGAAGATGTCTGTGGCTTCCAGTAGGGACGCGTCGCCCTGCTGGCTGGAGTAGGGCCCGGTGGACGAGGCTGTTGAGCATTTGAGCGGTTCCTTAGGGGTCAGGGCCGCAAACCTTGCAGGATGGGAGCTGCCTGAGACATGGCCGGGAAGGTGGCCTAGTTTCCGCTGTGGGGTTCCAACATGGGTCATGGCTGCTGAAGCCCACTGCTTCCTGTGGTGGGCATTCCCACGGGTCCAAGGAAAGTGATTAGGCCTAGTTGGCGAGAAGTTGCACTTTGGTCGATGTTCTTTAGCCCCTTGAGTGGTTTCAGGCTGCATTTTGCCAGTAGAATGCTGTAGGTCGGTGTCGGCTCACCCATGGGAGTTCCCTTGCTTCCGAAAGTGCTGGGAGTGACCCCAAGTGCACATCAGATGTGCTGGTAGCTGGCAGGTTCTCGAGTTGCATGTAGATGTCACACCCACGGCCGGGAGGCAGGTCTCGTCCAGTCTTTGTGCTCTGGTCAGAAGGCGTGGCTGTGGGAGAGTGGGAGTCCGTGGAGTATTTCAACAGCCCCTGGGGGTTAAAGTTTGCATGCGGCCTCTGGAAGCTGACAGGGGGCTTTCTCCTTTCAGTTGGGGGCCTAGCCAGGGTGTTGTGTATAAACTATGGCGTTTACCGTTGGACGCCTCTTCACAGGGCTACAGGGACACACAGAGACCAAGACGCGTAGTCAGCGGCACACAGAGAAACCCACAAGAGCGTCTGCGTGCGCAGTCACAGTCACACACGCCCACACGCGTGAACACACAAATACAGCCTCTCACACACCGGCCAATGTATGTGCCTAACTTCCTGCAGTCGTACTATCAGACATGCAGTCAATTCTCGGTAAGGGATAGAGGTCCTTGGGAAGCAGTTTCAGAGCTCAAGCCCAGGTAAATGTTTGTATGGATCATGTCCTCTGAGGACACCAGTCCACTTCCCAGGTGCAGTTGCTGGGCAAGCCTCGCCGTCGGCAACAACAAGAAGATCTTCGTGTGCTCTGATGACTGGAGGTGCTAAGAAGAACTGGAAAAAGTGAGGCGGGGCCATGTTCCCGAGCATGGTCGCGGATAACTCAGGACGGTAGGTATTCAACCACCCCAAGATGTGCCATTAGATATTAGGTTTTCCTCAGATGGGCCCAATGGCTGCAAGAGTGGCTTGATTGTTCGTCTTGTTGAGTGGCCTGAGGGCTATGGATTCTCCAGGCTTTAGGGGTACCCCAGGCTCATGGCTCCCCTGCAGAGCCCCGCGCACTGCCCGGTTGTGTTCTGCAGCATCCCAGCATGTGCTTGGATCGATGATGACACCCTTGTATGCATTCCTTGGAAACTCTGAACAGAATGGGTGAGAACACTCTACCGTCTCCTTATCGAAACTGAGGTTCAGCACGTTTCCTCTCTCGGGTGTAGGGGACTGTTAGGAGTGAGGGCCAGTGTCCCCTGCCGACATGCACGCAAATACCACCAAGGACTCCAGTATTGGAGGGGCTCCTGTCTGAGGATCGACCGTGTCTGCACATAAGCTGGCTTATCTGTGTATCCCGGGTCCCTGCTGAAAGGCGATTGAAGGAATGCGAGGGGGCAGGCTCTCTTGCTGGTCTTAAGAGTCGGGGTGTGTGCCGGTCTAGGCCCAGTGTGCTTGCCATTGGATAGGTGTGTTTTGGCCAGGATCACGCTTCGTGCATGCTGTTTCGTGTGTTTATTTTGGAAGCCAAAAGGACCAAGCGTCCCTGGTTTGTGCCTGGAGCCTGAGGCCAGGCCTGTGGCCCTCCCTGTCCTAGCGTTTTGCACAGTGAGGTTTTTGAGTCCCTAGTGAGGCTGGAGAATTGGGCGGGGTTGGGCTCGGGTTGGGCGTCGGCGGAAAGGGGCTGATGGATTAGGCCACACTGCTGCCCTTGTCTGCTCCTCTACTTTAACACCCAGCACAGTGTTGGTGCCAAGTGGGGCATCGTGGAGTGGGGTGAGGATCGAGTGCTGCATTTAAACCTGCGTGGTCGCTGATGGCCTGGACAGGAAGGTAAGGGATGATGAGGACAGGTCCTTTGTGAGGTCGTGGAATAGGCTGTCATAATTGGGTTGCAGGTGCTGGCCTTGGATTCCCAAGGATGAGTCGTGTTCGTGATGGGCTGGCATCAGCTGCCTATGGAGGGGGTGGCTTTGTCAGTCAAGTGCATGAGGTGAGGTAGGTAACCTGTGTAGAGTTATCATCCCATTGCCGGAGGAATGACACCCACAGGGTGTCTTGGGGGACGTAGAGAAGATCGACATTGTGAGGCGTCTGTGCCGGCCTCCTTGGAGGTAGGTGAGTTATGCGATCAACCCTATTGGCTGCTTTCTTCCCTTGTTTGGGAATGTGCAAAGCAAAAGTGTTTCTCCCGGGGGGGCATGACACTGCCAGCCAGTTTGGCATGCAGGCCGTTCGAACAGCCTGAGGTTTATCTGCAGCAGTCCGTGGGTGGGGCAGAGATGGGGGCACTGTTGCGATGCCAGGTGTGCTGTCGTGGACAGCCACTGTGCCCTTTCAAGTTTCCAGGTCCCCTCGTGTGGCAGAGGTCTTCCGTTGAAAGTCTGTCTGTGGTCCTCAGGAACAGTGCATTTGATCGCTGTGCGTTCCTCGGTAGTGTCTCTGTGGCAGTGGAGAATTGCCAGGATGCATGGGGTGGGGTGGGCATCATCAAAGCAGACAGGCTTGCGGTCTGTCTTCCCTGGTGTTCAGTGTCCCCGTGTTCGCATGATGTCTGTGGCTTCCAATAGTGTCAAGTCGCCTTGCATGCAGGAGGAGGGCACTTAGGAAGAGGCTGTGTATCATTTGAGCGTTTTCCCAGTTGTCAGGGCCACGAACCCTGCCAGTTGGAAACTTGCCGATACGTGGGTGAGGAGGTGGCCTAAATTCTGCTCTGGTGTTCCAACCTGTGTCATGGTTGCTGAAGCCCAACACTTCCCATTGTGGGCATTCCCATGGGGTCACGGAAAGTGATTTGGTCTAGTTGGTGAGAAGACGCACTTGGTCCGCAGTTCCTTAGCCCCTTGAGAAGTGCCGTGCTGCATCTTTCCTGTAGGCAACTGCAGGTCGCTATCAGCCCGCCCCTGGGAGGTTCCCTTGCTTCCAGGAGTGCTGGGAGTGACCCCAAGGGCACATGAGATGTGCTTGTAGGTGGCAGGGTCTCCAGGTCCACATAGATGTGACAGCCACGGCCGGGAGGCAGGTCTCGTCCAGTCTTTGTGCTTTGGTCAGAAGGCGTGGCTGTGAGAGAGCGGGAGTCTGTGGACTATTTCAACAGTCCCTGGGGGTCAAAGTTCGCATGTGGCCTCTTGAAGCTGACAGGGGTCTTTCTCCTTTCAGTTGGGGGTCCAACCAGGATGGTGTGTATAAACTATGGCGTTTACTGTTGGAGGCGTCTGCAGAGGGCCACAGGGACACCCAGAGACCAAGACGCGTATTCAGCGGCACACACCGGAACCCACGAGTGCATCTTCGTGCGCAGTCACAGTCACACACGCCCACACGCGTGAATACACACATACAGCGTCTCACACACTGGCCAACATACATGCCTAACTTTCTCCAGTCGTGCTGTGAGACACGCAATCAGTTTTCCGTAAGGGATAGTGGTACTTGGGAAGCAGGTTCTGGGCTCACACGCAGGTAAGTTTTCACAAGAATCATGTTCTCTGAGGACTCTGGTGCAATTCAGAAGCCTGCCTGATTTCTGTCCACTTCTCAGGTGCAGTTGCAGGGTAAGGCTGGCCGTCGGCAAAGACAAGAAGACCTTCGTGTTGTCTGATAACTGGATGTGCTAAGGGGAACTGGAAAAAGTGGAGCAGGCGCACGTTGCTGAGCGTGGCTGGGGATAACTCAGGACAGTAGCATTCACCCATACTAAGATGTGCCATTGGATATTAGGTTTTCCTCAGACGGGTCCAATGGCTGCAAGAGTGGATTGATTGTTGGTCTTGCTGAGTGGCTTGAGGACTGTGGATTCCCCAGGCTGTTGGAGTACTTCTGGGTCATGGCTCCTCTGCAGAGCCCCACGGCCTGCCCGTTTGTGTTCTGCAGCGTCCCAGCATGTGCTTGGATCGATGATGACACCCTTGTATGCATTCCTTGGAAAATCTGAACAAAATGAGTGAGAAAGCTCTACGGTCTCCACATGGAAACTGAGGTCCAGCAGGTTTCCTCTCGGGGGTAGGGGACAGTTAGCAGTGAGGACCAACATCCCCTGCTGACATGCATGCAAATACCACTAAGGACTCTCGCATTGGAGGGGCTCCTGTCTGAGGGTCGACTGTGTCTGCCCATAAGCTGGGTCATCTATGAATCCGTGGTCCCTGCTAAAAGGCTGTGAGGTAATGCAAGGGGGCAGGGTCTCCTGCTAGTCTTCAGAGTCAGAGTGTGTGCTGGTGTGGGCCCAGTGAGCTTTCAGCTTGGAGAAGTGTGTTTTGACCAGGATCATACTTTGTGCATGCCGCATTGGTGGTTGATTTTGGAAGCCAAAATGAGCAAGGTTCCCTGGTTGGAGCCTGCAGCCTCAGGCCAGGCCTGTGGCCCTCTCTGTTGTTGTGTTTGGTGCGGTGAGGTTCTTGAGTGCCAGGTGGGGCTGGAGCAGTGGGCGGGGGTTGGATGGAATTTGGTGATGGTGGAAGGGGGCTGATGGATTAGGCCTCGGTGCTGCCCCTGAAGCTGCCAGCACACTGTTGGCGCTATGTGGATCATCGTGGAGTGGGGTGACGATCGAGTGCTGCATTTAAGCCTGCGTAGTGGCTGCTGCCCTGGAGAGAAAGGTAAGGTATCATGAGGACAGGTCCTGTGTGATGTCGTGGGATGGGCTGTCATCATTGGGTTGCAGGCGCTGGCCTCGGCTTCCCAAGGATGTGTCTTGTTCGTGATGGCCTGGCATCAGCTGCCTATGGTGGGGATGGCTTTGGCAGTTCATGAGGATGCAGTGAGGTGGGTTACCTGTGAAGAGTTGCAATCCCGTTTCCAGAGGAGTGACTCCCCACGGGTGTCTTGCGGGACATAGAGAAGATGGACATGCTGAGGCATCTGTGCCGGCCTTCTCTGGGGGAGGTGAGTTATGCAAACAAGCCCTTTGGTCGCTCTTTTCCCTCTTTTGGGAATGTGCAAAGCGATAGTGTTTCTGCCGGAGGGCATGACGCGGCTGGCCCGTGTGGCATGCAGGCCTTTCGAATAGCCAGAGCTTTATCCAGAGCAGTCCATTGGCGGGGCAGAGAAGGGGGCACTGTTGCCATCCCTGGTGCGCTGCCAAGGCCAGCCACTGTTCCCTTTCAGGCTTCCAAGTCCCCTCACATGGCAGAGGTCTTCCATTGAAAGTATATCTGTGGTCCTCGGGGACCATGCCTTTGATCACTGTGAGTTCCTCGGTGCTGCCACTGTGGCAGTGGAGAATTTCCAGGATGCCTCAGGTGGGATCAGCATCTTCAAAGCAGACAGGCTTGCGGTCTGTCTTCCCTGGTGTTCAGTGTTCCCGTGTTCGGAAGATGTCTGTGTCTTCCAGTAGGGACGCGTCGCCCTGCTGGCTGGAGTAGGGCCCGGTGGACGAGGCTGTTGAGCGTTTGAGCGGTTCCTTAGGGGTCAGGGCCGCAAACCTTGCAGGATGGGAGCTGCCTGAGACATGGCCGGGAAGGTGGCCTAGTTTCCGCTGTGGGGTTCCAACATGGGTCATGGCTGCTGAAGCCCACTGCTTCCTGTGGTGGGCATTCCCACGGGTCCAAGGAAAGTGATTAGGCCTAGTTGGCGAGAAGTTGCACTTTGGTCGATGTTCTTTAGCCCCTTGAGTGGTTTCAGGCTGCATCTTGCCAGTAGAATGCTGTAGGTCGGTGTCGGCTCACCCATGGGAGTTCCCTTGCTTCCGAAAGTGCTGGGAGTGACCCCAAGTGCACATCAGATGTGCTGGTAGCTGGCAGGTTCTCGAGTTGCACGTAGATGTCACACCCACGGCCGGGAGGCAGGTCTCGTCCAGTCTTTGTGCTCTGGTCAGAAGGCGTGGCTGTGGGAGAGTGGGAGTCCGTGGAGTATTTCAACAGCCCCTGGGGGTTAAAGTTTGCATGCGGCCTCTGGAAGCTGACAGGGGGCTTTCTCCTTTCAGTTGGGGGCCTAGCCAGGGTGTTGTGTATAAACTATGGCGTTTACCGTTGGACGCCTCTTCACAGGGCTACAGGGACACACAGAGACCAAGACGCGTAGTCAGCGGCACACAGAGAAACCCACAAGAGCGTCTGCGTGCGCAGTCACAGTCACACACGCCCACACGCGTGAACACACAAATACAGCCTCTCACACACCGGCCAATGTATGTGCCTAACTTCCTGCAGTCGTACTATCAGACATGCAGTCAATTCTCGGTAAGGGATAGAGGTCCTTGGGAAGCAGTTTCAGAGCTCAAGCCCAGGTAAATGTTTGTATGGATCATGTCCTCTGAGGACACCAGTCCACTTCCCAGGTGCAGTTGCTGGGCAAGCCTCGCCGTCGGCAACAACAAGAAGATCTTCGTGTGCTCTGATGACTGGAGGTGCTAAGAAGAACTGGAAAAAGTGAGGCGGGGCCATGTTCCCGAGCATGGTCGCGGATAACTCAGGACGGTAGGTATTCAACCACCCCAAGATGTGCCATTAGATATTAGGTTTTCCTCAGATGGGCCCAATGGCTGCAAGAGTGGCTTGATTGTTCGTCTTGTTGAGTGGCCTGAGGGCTATGGATTCTCCAGGCTTTTGGGGTACCCCAGGCTCATGGCTCCCCTGCAGAGCCCCACGCACTGCCCGGTTGTGTTCTACAGCATCCCAGCATGTGCTTGGATCGATGATGACACCCTTGTATGCATTCCTTGGAAACTCTGAACAGAATGGGTGAGAACACTCTACCGTCTCCTTATCGAAACTGAGGTTCAGCACGTTTCCTCTCTCGGGTGTAGGGGACTGTTAGGAGTGAGGGCCAGTGTCCCCTGCCGACATGCACGCAAATACCACCAAGGACTCCAGTATTGGAGGGGCTCCTGTCTGAGGATCGACCGTGTCTGCACATAAGCTGGCTTATCTGTGTATCCCGGGTCCCTGCTGAAAGGCGATTGAAGGAATGCGAGGGGGCAGGCTCTCTTGCTGGTCTTAAGAGTTGGGGTGTGTGCCGGTCTAGGCCCAGTGTGCTTGCCATTGGATAGGTGTGTTTTGGCCAGGATCACGCTTCGTGCATGCTGTTTCGTGTGTTTATTTTGGAAGCCAAAATGACCAAGCGTCCCTGGTTTGTGCCTGGAGCCTGAGGCCAGGCCTGTGGCCCTCCCTGTCCTAGCGTTTTGCACAGTGAGGTTTTTGAGTCCCTAGTGAGGCTGGAGAATTGGGCGGGGTTGGGCTCGGGTTGGGCGTCGGCGGAAAGGGGCTGATGGATTAGGCCACACTGCTGCCCTTGTCTGCTCCTCTACTTTAACACCCAGCACAGTGTTGGTGCCAAGTGGGGCATCGTGGAGTGGGGTGAGGATCGAGTGCTGCATTTAAACCTGCGTGGTCGCTGATGGCCTGGACAGGAAGGTAAGGGATGATGAGGACAGGTCCTTTGTGAGGTCGTGGAATAGGCTGTCATAATTGGGTTGCAGGTGCTGGCCTTGGCTTCCCAAGGATGAGTCGTGTTCGTGATGGGCTGGCATCAGCTGCCTATGGAGGGGGTGGCTTTGTCAGTCAAGTGCATGAGGTGAGGTAGGTAACCTGTGTAGAGTTATCATCCCATTGCCGGAGGAATGACACCCACAGGGTGTCTTGGGGGACGTAGAGAAGATCGACATTGTGAGGCGTCTGTGCCGGCCTCCTTGGAGGTAGGTGAGTTATGCGATCAACCCTATTGGCTGCTTTCTTCCCTTGTTTGGGAATGTGCAAAGCAAAAGTGTTTCTCCCGGGGGGGCATGACACTGCCAGCCAGTTTGGCATGCAGGCCGTTCGAACAGCCTGAGGTTTATCTGCAGCAGTCCGTGGGTGGGGCAGAGATGGGGGCACTGTTGCGATGCCAGGTGTTCTGTCGTGGACAGCCACTGTGCCCTTTCAAGTTTCCAGGTCCCCTCGTGTGGCAGAGGTCTTCCGTTGAAAGTCTGTCTGTGGTCCTCAGGAACAGTGCATTTGATCGCTGTGAGTTCCTCGGTAGTGTCTCTGTGGCAGTGGAGAATTGCCAGGATGCATGGGGTGGGGTGGGCATCATCAAAGCAGACAGGCTTGCGGTCTGTCTTCCCTGGTGTTCAGTGTCCCCGTGTTCGCATGATGTCTGTGGCTTCCAATAGTGTCGAGTCGCCCGGCATGCAGGAGGAGGGCACTTAAGAAGAGGCTGTGTATCATTTGAGCGTTTTCCCAGTTGTCAGGGCCACGAACCCTGCCAGTTGGAAACTTGCCGATACGTGGGCGAGGTGGTGGCCGAAATTCTGCTCTGGTGTTCCAACCTGTGTCATGGCTGCTGAAGCCGAACACTTCCCATTGTGGGCATTCCCACGGGGTCACGGAAAGTGATTTGGTCTAGTTGGTGAGAAGACGCACTTGGTCTGCAGTTCCTTAGCCCCTTGAGAAGTGCCGTGCTGCATCTTTCCTGTAGGCAACTGCAGGTCGCTATCAGCCCGCCCCTTGGAGGTTTCCTTGCTTCCGGGAGTGCTGGGAGTGACCCCAAGGGCACATCAGATGTGCTGGTATGTGTCAGGGTCTCCAGGTCCCCATAGATGTGACAGCCACGGCCGGGAGGCAGGTCTCGTCCAGTCTTTGTGCTTTGGTCAGAAGGCGTGGCTGTGAGAGAGCGGGAGTCTGTGGACTATTTCAACAGTCCCTGGGGGTCAAAGTTCGCATGTGGCCTCTTGAAGCTGACAGGGGTCTTTCTCCTTTCAGTTGGGGGTCCAACCAGGATGGTGTGTATAAACTATGGCGTTTACTGTTGGAGGTGTCTGAAGAGGGGCACAGGGACACCCAGAGACCAAGACGCGTATTCAGCGGCACACACCGGAACCCACGAGTGCATCTTCTTGCTCAGTCACAGTCACAGACGCCCACACGCGTGAATACACACATACAGCGTCTCACACACCGGCCAACATACATGCCTAACTTTCTCCAGTCGTGCTGTGAGACACGCAATCAGTTTTCGGTAAGGGATAGTGGTACTTGGGAAGCAGGTTCCGGGCTGACACGCAGGTAAATTTTCACAAGAATCATGTTCTCTGAGGAGTCTGGTGCAATTCAGAAGCCTGCATGATTTCTGTCCACTTCTCAGGTGCAGTTGCAGGGTAAGGCTGGCCGTCGGCAAAGACAAGAAGACCTTCGTGTTGTCTGATAACTGGATGTGCTAAGGGGAACTGGAAAAAGTGGAGCAGGCGCACGTTGCTGAGCGTGGCTGGGGATAACTCAGGACAGTAGCATTCACCCATACTAAGATGTGCCATTGGATATTAGGTTTTCCTCAGATGGGTCCAATGGCTGCAAGAGTGGATTGATTGTTGGTCTTGCTGAGTTGCTTGAGGACTGTGGATTCCCCAGGCTGTTGGAATACTTCTGGGTCATGGCTCCTCTGCAGAGCCCCACGGCCTGCCCGTTTGTGTTCTGCAGCGTCCCAGCATGTGCTTGGATCGATGATGACACCCTTGTATGCATTCCTTGGAAAATCTGAACAAAATGAGTGAGAAAGCTCTACGGTCTCCTCATCGAAACTGAGGTCCAGCAGGTTTCCTCTCGGGGGTAGGGGACAGTTAGGAGTGAGGGCCAACATCCCCTGCTGACATGCATGCAAACACCACTAAGGGCTCTAGCATTGGAGGGGCTCCTGTCTGAGGGTCGACCGTGTCTGCCCATAAGCTGGGTCATCTATGAATCCGTGGTCCCTGCTAAAAGGCCGTGAGGGAATGCAAGGGGGCAGGGTCTCCTGGTAGTCTTCAGAGTCAGAGTGTGTGCTGGTGTGGGCCCAGTGAGCTTTCAGCTTGGAGAAGTGTGTTTTGACCAGGATCATGCTTTGTGCATGCCGCTTCGGTGGTTGATTTTGGAAGCCAAAATGAGCAAGGTTCCCTGGTTGGAGCCTGCAGCCTCAGGCCAGGCCTGTGGCCCTCTCTGTTGTTGTGTTTGGTGCGGTGAGGTTCTTGAGTGCCAGGTGGGGCTGGAGCAGTGGGCGGGGGTTGGATGGAGTTTGGTGATGGCGGAAGGGGGCTGATGGATTAGGCCTCGGTGCTGCCCCTGAAGCTGCCAGCACACTGTTGGCGCTATGTGGATCATCGTGGAGTGGGGTGACGATCGAGTGCTGCATTTAAGCCTGCGTAGTGGCTGCTGCCCTGGAGAAAAGGTAAGGTATCATGAGGACAGGTCCTGTGTGATGTCGTGGGATGGGCTGTCATCATTGGGTTGCAGGCGCTGGCCTCGGCTTCCCAAGGATGTGTCTTGTTCGTGATGGCCTGGCATCAGCTGTCTATGGTGGGGATGGCTTTGGCAGTTCATGAGGATGCAGTGAGGTGGATTACCTGTGAAGAGTTGCAATCCCGTTTCCAGAGGACTGACTCCCCACGGGTGTCTTGCGGGACTTAGAGAAGATGGACATGCTGAGGCATCTGTGCCGGCCTTCTCTGGGGGAGGTGAGTTATGCAAACAAGCCCTTTGGTCGCTCTTTTCCCTCTTTTGGGAATGTGCAAAGCGATAGTGTTTCTGCCGGAGGGCATGACGCGGCCGGCCCGTGTGGCATGCAGGGCTTTCGAATAGCCAGAGCTTTATCCAGAGCAGTCCGTTGGCGGGGCAGAGAAGGGGGCACTGTTGCCATCCCTGGTGCGCTGCCAAGGCCAGCCACTGTTCCCTTTCAGGCTTCCAAGTCCCCTCACATGGCAGAGGTCTTCCGTTGCAATCTGTCTGTGGTCCTCGGGGACCATGCCTTTGATCACTGTGAGTTCCTTGGTGCTGCCACTGTGGCAGTGGAGAATTTCCAGGATGCCTCAGGTGGGATCAGCATCTTCAAAGCAGACAGGCTTGCGGTCTGTCTTCCCTGGTGTTCAGTGTTCCCGTGTTCGGAAGATGTCTGTGGCTTCCAGTAGGGACGCGTCGCCCTGCTGGCTGGAGTAGGGCCCGGTGGACGAGGCTGTTGAGCGTTTGAGCGGTTCCTTAGGGGTCAGGGCCGCAAACCTTGCAGGATGGGAGCTGCCTGAGACATGGCCGGGAAGGTGGCCTAGTTTCCGCTGTGGGGTTCCAACATGGGTCATGGCTGCTGAAGCCCACTGCTTCCTGTGGTGGGCATTCCCACGGGTCCAAGGAAAGTGATTAGGCCTAGTTGGCGAGAAGTTGCACTTTGGTCGATGTTCTTTAGCCCCTTGAGTGGTTTCAGGCTGCATCTTGCCAGTAGAATGCTGTAGGTCGGTGTCGGCTCACCCATGGGAGTTCCCTTGCTTCCGAAAGTGCTGGGAGTGACCCCAAGTGCACATCAGATGTGCTGGTAGCTGGCAGGTTCTCGAGTTGCACGTAGATGTCACACCCACGGCCGGGAGGCAGGTCTCGTCCAGTCTTTGTGCTCTGGTCAGAAGGCGTGGCTGTGGGAGAGTGGGAGTCCGTGGAGTATTTCAACAGCCCCTGGGGGTTAAAGTTTGCATGCGGCCTCTGGAAGCTGACAGGGGGCTTTCTCCTTTCAGTTGGGGGCCTAGCCAGGGTGTTGTGTATAAACTATGGCGTTTACCGTTGGACGCCTCTTCACAGGGCTACAGGGACACACAGAGACCAAGACGCGTAGTCAGCGGCACACAGAGAAACCCACAAGAGCGTCTGCGTGCGCAGTCACAGTCACACACGCCCACACGCGTGAACACACAAATACAGCCTCTCACACACCGGCCAATGTATGTGCCTAACTTCCTGCAGTCGTACTATCAGACATGCAGTCAATTCTCGGTAAGGGATAGAGGTCCTTGGGAAGCAGTTTCAGAGCTCAAGCCCAGGTAAATGTTTGTATGGATCATGTCCTCTGAGGACACCAGTCCACTTCCCAGGTGCAGTTGCTGGGCAAGCCTCGCCGTCGGCAACAACAAGAAGATCTTCGTGTGCTCTGATGACTGGAGGTGCTAAGAAGAACTGGAAAAAGTGAGGCGGGGCCATGTTCCCGAGCATGGTCGCGGATAACTCAGGACGGTAGGTATTCAACCACCCCAAGATGTGCCATTAGATATTAGGTTTTCCTCAGATGGGCCCAATGGCTGCAAGAGTGGCTTGATTGTTCGTCTTGTTGAGTGGCCTGAGGGCTATGGATTCTCCAGGCTTTTGGGGTACCCCAGGCTCATGGCTCCCCTGCAGAGCCCCACGCACTGCCCGGTTGTGTTCTACAGCATCCCAGCATGTGCTTGGATCGATGATGACACCCTTGTATGCATTCCTTGGAAACTCTGAACAGAATGGGTGAGAACACTCTACCGTCTCCTTATCGAAACTGAGGTTCAGCACGTTTCCTCTCTCGGGTGTAGGGGACTGTTAGGAGTGAGGGCCAGTGTCCCCTGCCGACATGCACGCAAACACCACCAAGGACTCCAGTATTGGAGGGGCTCCTGTCTGAGGGTCGACCGTGTCTGCACATAAGCTGGCTTATCTGTGTATCCCGGGTCCCTGCTGAAAGGCGGTTGAAGGAATGCGAGGGGGCAGGCTCTCTTGCTGGTCTTAAGAGTCGGGGTGTGTGCCGGTCTAGGCCCAGTGTGCTTGCCATTGGATAGGTGTGTTTTGGCCAGGATCATGCTTCGTGCATGCTGTTTCGTGTGTTTATTTTGGAAGCCAAAATGAGCAAGCGTCCCTGGTTTGTGCCTGGAGCCTGAGGCCAGGCCTGTGGCCCTCCCTGTCCTAGTGTTTTGCACAGTGAGGTTTTTGAGTCCCTAGTGAGGCTGGAGAATTGGGCGGGGTTGGGCTCGGGTTGGGCGTCGGCGGAAAGGGGCTGATGGATTAGGCCACACTGCTGCCCTTGTCTGCTCCTCTACTTTAACACCCAGCACAGTGTTGGTGCCAAGTGGGGCATCGTGGAGTGGGGTGAGGATCGAGTGCTGCATTTAAACCTGCGTGGTCGCTGATGGCCTGGACAGGAAGGTAAGGGATGATGAGGACCGGTCCTTTGTGAGGTCGTGGAATAGGCTGTCATAATTGGGTTGCAGGTGCTGGCCTTGGCTTCCCAAGGATGAGTCGTGTTCGTGATGGGCTGGCATCAGCTGCCTATGGAGGGGGTGGCTTTGGCAGTTCAAGTGCATGAGGTGAGATAGGTAACCTGTGTAGAGTTGTCATCCCATTGCTGGAGGAATGACACCCAAAGGGTGTCTTGGGGGACGTAGAGAAGATCGACATTGTGAGGCGTCTGTGCCGGCCTCCTTGGAGGTAGGTGAGTTATGCGAACATCCCTATTGGCTGCTTTCTTCCCTTGTTTGGGAATGTGCAAAGCAAAAGTGTTTCTCCCGGGGGGGCATGACACTGCCAGCCAGTTTGGCATGCAGGCCGTTCGAACAGCCTGAGGTTTATCTGTAGCAGTCCGTGGGTGGGGCAGAGATGGGGACACTGTTGTGATGGCAGGTGTGCTGTCGTGGACAGCCACTGTGCCCTTTCAAGCTTCCAGGTCCCCTCGTGTGGCAGAGGTCTTCCGTTGAAAGTCTGTCTGTGGTCCTCAGGAACAGTGCATTTGATCGCTGTGCGTTCCTCGGTAGTATCTCTATGGCAGTGGAGAATTGCCAGGATGCATGGGGTGGGGTGGGCATCATCAAAGCAGACAGGCTTGCCGTCTGTCTTCCCTGGTGTTCAGTGTCCCCGTGTTCGCATGATGTCTGTGGCTTCCAATAGTGTCGAGTCGCCCTGCATGCAGGAGGAGGGTACTTAGGAAGAGGCTGTGTATCATTTGAGCGTTTTCCCAGTTGTCAGGGCCACGAACCCTGCCAGTTGGAAACTTGCCGATACGTGGGCGAGGTGGTGGCCTAAATTCTGCTCTGGTGTTCCAACCTGTGTCATGGTTGCTGAAGCCGAACACTTCCCATTGTGGGCATTCCCACGGGGTCACGGAAAGTGATTTGGTCTAGTTGGTGAGAAGACGCACTTGGTCCGCAGTTCCTTAGCCCCTTGAGAAGTGCCGTGCTGCATCTTTCCTGTAGGCAACTGCAGGTCGCTATCAGCCCGCCCCTGGGAGGTTCCCTTGCTTCCGGAAGTGCTGGGAGTGACCCCAAGGGCACATGAGATGTGCTGGTAGGTGGCAGGGTCTCCAGGTCCACATAGATGTGACAGCCACGGCCGGGAGGCAGGTCTCGTCCAGTCTTTGTGCTTTGGTCAGAAGGCGTGGCTGTGAGAGAGCGGGAGTCTGTGGACTATTTCAACAGTCCCTGGGGGTCAAAGTTCGCATGTGGCCTCTTGAAGCTGAAAAGGGGTCTTTCTCCTTTCAGTTGGGGGTCCAACCAGGATGGTGTGTATAAACTATGGCGTTTACTGTTGGAGGTGTCTGAAGAGGGGCACAGGGACACCCAGAGACCAAGACGCGTATTCAGCGGCACACACCGGAACCCACGAGTGCATCTTCTTGCTCAGTCACAGTCACAGACGCCCACACGCGTGAATACACACATACAGCGTCTCACACACCGGCCAACATACATGCCTAACTTCCTCCAGTCGTGCTATGAGACACGCAATCAGTTTTCGGTAAGGGATAGTGGTACTTGGGAAGCAGGTTCCGGGCTGACACGCAGGTAAATTTTCACAAGAATCATGTTCTCTGAGGAGTCTGGTGCAATTCAGAAGCCTGCATGATTTCTGTCCACTTCTCAGGTGCAGTTGCAGGGTAAGGCTGACCGTCGGCAAAGACAAGAAGACCTTCGTGTTGTCTGATAACTGGATGTGCTAAGAGGAACTGGAAAAAGTGGAGCAGGCGCACGTTGCTGAGCGTGGCTGGGGATAACTCAGGACAGTAGCATTCACCCATACTAAGATGTGCCATTGGCTATTAGGTTTTCCTCAGATGGGTCCAATGGCTGCAAGAGTGGATTGATTGTTGGTCTTGCTGAGTGGCTTGAGGGCTGTGGATTCCCCAGGCTGTTGGAGTACTTCTGGGTCATGGCTCCTCTGCAGAGCCCCACGGCCTGCCCGTTTGTGTTCTGCAGCGTCCCAGCATGTGCTTGGATCGATGATGACACCCTTGTATGCATTCCTTGGAAAATCTGAACAAAATGAGTGAGAAAGCTCTACGGTCTCCTCATCGAAACTGAGGTCCAGCAGGTTTCCTCTCGGGGGTAGGGGACAGTTAGGAGTGAGGGCCAACATCCCCTGCTGACATGCATGCAAACACCACTAAGGGATCTAGCATTGGAGGGGCTCCTGTCTGAGGGTCGACCGTGTCTGCCCATAAGCTGGGTCATCTATGAATACGTGGTCCCTGCTAAAAGGCTGTGAGGGAATGCAAGGGGGCAGGCTCTCCTGCTAGTCTTCAGAGTCAGAGTGTGTGCTGGTGTGGGCCCAGTGAGCTTTCAGCTTGGAGAAGTGTGTTTTGACCAGGATCATGCTTTGTGCATGCCGCTTCGGTGGTTGATTTTGGAAGCCAAAATGAGCAAGGTTCCCTGGTTGGAGCCTGCAGCCTCAGGCCAGGCCTGTGGCCCTCTCTGTTGTTGTGTTTGGTGCGGTGAGGTTCTTGAGTGCCAGGTGGGGCTGGAGCAGTGGGCGGGGGTTGGATGGAGTTTGGTGATGGCGGAAGGGGGCTGATGGATTAGGCCTCGGTGCTGCCCCTGAAGCTGCCAGCACACTGTTGGCGCTATGTGGATCATCGTGGAGTGGGGTGACGATCGAGTGCTGCATTTAAGCCTGCGTAGTGGCTGCTGCCCTGGAGAGAAAGGTAAGGTATCATGAGGACAGGTCCTGTGTGATGTCGTGGGATGGGCTGTCATCATTGGGTTGCAGGCGCTGGCCTCGGCTTCCCAAGGATGTGTCTTGTTCGTGATGGCCTGGCATCAGCTGCCTATGGTGGGGATGGCTTTGGCAGTTCATGAGGATGCAGTGAGGTGGGTTACCTGTGAAGAGTTGCAATCCCGTTTCCAGAGGACTGACTCCCCACGGGTGTCTTGCGGGACATAGAGAAGATGGACATGCTGAGGCATCTGTGCCGGCCTTCTCTGGGGGAGGTGAGTTATGCAAACAAGCCCTTTGGTCGCTCTTTTCCCTCTTTTGGGAATGTGCAAAGCGATAGTGTTTCTGCCGGAGGGCATGACGCGGCCGGCCCGTGTAGCATGCAGGCCTTTCAAATAGCCAGAGCTTTATCCAGAGCAGTCCGTTGGCGGGGCAGAGAAGGGGGCACTGTTGCCATCCCTGGTGCGCTGCCAAGGCCAGCCACTCTTCCCTTTCAGGTTTCCAAGTCCCCTCACATGGCAGAGGTCTTCCGTTGCAAGTCTGTCTGTGGTCCTCGGGGACCATGCCTTTGATCACTGTGAGTTCCTCGGTGCTGCCACTGTGGCAGTGGAGAATTTCCAGGATGCCTCAGGTGGGATCAGCATCTTCAAAGCAGACAGGCTTGCGGTCTGTCTTCCCTGGTGTTCAGTGTTCCCGTGTTCGGAAGATGTCTGTGTCTTCCAGTAGGGACGCGTCGCCCTGCTGGCTGGAGTAGGGCATGGTGGACGAGGCTGTTGAGCGTTTGAGCGGTTCCTTAGGGGTCAGGGCCGCAAACCTTGCAGGATGGGAGCTGCCTGAGACATGGCCGGGAAGGTGGCCTAGTTTCCGCTGTGGGGTTCCAACATGGGTCATGGCTGCTGAAGCCCACTGCTTCCTGTGGTGGGCATTCCCACGGGTCCAAGGAAAGTGATTAGGCCTAGTTGGCGAGAAGTTGCACTTTGTTCGATGTTCTTTAGCCCCTTGAGTGGTTTCAGGCTGCATCTTGCCAGTAGAATGCTGTAGGTCGGTGTCGGCTCACCCATGGGAGTTCCCTTGCTTCCGAAAGTGCTGGGAGTGACCCCAAGTGCACATCAGATGTGCTGGTAGCTGGCAGGTTCTCGAGTTGCACGTAGATGTCACACCCACGGCCGGGAGGCAGGTCTCGTCCAGTCTTTGTGCTCTGGTCAGAAGGCGTGGCTGTGGGAGAGTGGGAGTCCGTGGAGTATTTCAACAGCCCCTGGGGGTTAAAGTTTGCATGCGGCCTCTGGAAGCTGACAGGGGGCTTTCTCCTTTCAGTTGGGGGTCTAGCCAGGGTGTTGTTATACACAACTATGGCGTTTACCGTTGGACGCCTCTTCACAGGGCTACAGGGACACACAGAGACCAAGACGCGTAGTCAGCGGCACACAGAGAAACCCACAAGAGCGTCTGCGTGCGCAGTCACAGTCACACACGCCCACACGCGTGAACACACAAATACAGCCTCTCACACACCGGCCAATGTATGTGCCTAACTTCCTGCAGTCGTACTATCAGACATGCAGTCAATTCTCGGTAAGGGATAGAGGTCCTTGGGAAGCAGTTTCAGAGCTCAAGCCCAGGTAAATGTTTGTATGGATCATGTCCTCTGAGGACACCAGTCCACTTCCCAGGTGCAGTTGCTGGGCAAGCCTCGCCGTCGGCAACAACAAGAAGATCTTCGTGTGCTCTGATGACTGGAGGTGCTAAGAAGAACTGGAAAAAGTGAGGCGGGGCCATGTTCCCGAGGATGGTCGCGGATAACTCAGGACGGTAGGTATTCAACCACCCCAAGATGTGCCATTAGATATTAGGTTTTCCTCAGATGGGCCCAATGGCTGCAAGAGTGGCTTGATTGTTCGTCTTGTTGAGTGGCCTGAGGGCTATGGATTCTCCAGGCTTTTGGGGTACCCCAGGCTCATGGCTCCCCTGCAGAGCCCCGTGCACTGCCTGGTTGTGTTCTGCAGCATCCCAGCATGTGCTTGGATCGATGATGACACCCTTGTATGCATTCTTTGGAAACTCTGAACAGAATGGGTGAGAACACTCTACCGTCTCCTTATCGAAACTGAGGTTCAGCACGTTTCCTCTCTCGGGTGTAGGGGACTGTTAGGAGTGAGGGCCAGTGTCCCCTGCCGACATGCACGCAAATACCACCAAGGACTCCAGTATTGGAGGGGCTCCTGTCTGAGGATCGACCGTGTCTGCACATAAGCTGGCTTATCTGTGTATCCCGGGTCCCTGCTGAAAGGCGATTGAAGGAATGCGAGGGGGCAGGCTCTCTTGCTGGTCTTAAGAGTCGGGGTGTGTGCCGGTCTAGGCCCAGTGTGCTTGCCATTGGATAGGTGTGTTTTGGCCAGGATCACGCTTCGTGCATGCTGTTTCGTGTGTTTATTTTGGAAGCCAAAAGGACCAAGCGTCCCTGGTTTGTGCCTGGAGCCTGAGGCCAGGCCTGTGGCCCTCCCTGTCCTAGCGTTTTGCACAGTGAGGTTTTTGAGTCCCTAGTGAGGCTGGAGAATTGGGCGGGTTTGGGCTCGGGTTGGGCGTCGGCGGAAAGGGGCTGATGGATTAGGCCACACTGCTGCCCTTGTCTGCTCCTCTACTTTAACACCCAGCACAGTGTTGGTGCCAAGTGGGGCATCGTGGAGTGGGGTGAGGATCGAGTGCTGCATTTAAACCTGCGTGGTCGCTGATGGCCTGGACAGGAAGGTAAGGGATGATGAGGACAGGTCCTTTGTGAGGTCGTGGAATAGGCTGTCATAATTGGGTTGCAGGTGCTGGCCTTGGCTTCCCAAGGATGAGTCGTGTTCGTGATGGGCTGGCATCAGCTGCCTATGGAGGGGGTGGCTTTGTCAGTCAAGTGCATGAGGTGAGGTAGGTAACCTGTGTAGAGTTATCATCCCATTGCCGGAGGAATGACACCCACAGGGTGTCTTGGGGGACGTAGAGAAGATCGACATTGTGAGGCGTCTGTGCCGGCCTCCTTGGAGGTAGGTGAGTTATGCGATCAACCCTATTGGCTGCTTTCTTCCCTTGTTTGGGAATGTGCAAAGCAAAAGTGTTTCTCCCGGGGGGGCATGACACTGCCAGCCAGTTTGGCATGCAGGCCGTTCGAACAGCCTGAGGTTTATCTGCAGCAGTCCGTGGGTGGGGCAGAGATGGGGTCACTGTTGCGATGCCAGGTGTTCTGTCGTGGACAGCCACTGTGCCCTTTCAAGTTTCCAGGTCCCCTCGTGTGGCAGAGGTCTTCCGTTGAAAGTCTGTCTGTGGTCCTCAGGAACAGTGCATTTGATCGCTGTGCGTTCCTCGGTAGTGTCTCTGTGGCAGTGGAGAATTGCCAGGATGCATGGGGTGGGGTGGGCATCATCAAAGCAGACAGGCTTGCGGTCTGTCTTCCCTGGTGTTCAGTGTCCCCGTGTTCGCATGATGTCTGTGGCTTCCAATAGTGTCGAGTCGCCCGGCATGCAGGAGGAGGGCACTTAAGAAGAGGCTGTGTATCATTTGAGCGTTTTCCCAGTTGTCAGGGCCACGAACCCTGCCAGTTGGAAACTTGCCGATACGTGGGCGAGGTGGTGGCCGAAATTCTGCTCTGGTGTTCCAACCTGTGTCATGGCTGCTGAAGCCCAACACTTCCCATTGTGGGCATTCCCACGGGGTCACGGAAAGTGATTTGGTCTAGTTGGTGAGAAGACGCACTTGGTCTGCAGTTCCTTAGCCCCTTGAGAAGTGCCGTGCTGCATCTTTCCTGTAGGCAACTGCAGGTCTCTATCAGCCCGCCCCTGGGAGGTTTCCTTGCTTCCGGGAGTGCTGGGAGTGACCCCAAGGGCACATCAGATGTGCTGGTATGTGGCAGGGTCTCCAGGTCCCCATAGATGTGACAGCCACGGCCGGGAGGCAGGTCTCGTCCAGTCTTTGTGCTTTGGTCAGAAGGCGTGGCTGTGAGAGAGCGGGAGTCTGTGGACTATTTCAACAGTCCCTGGGGGTCAAAGTTCGCATGTGGCCTCTTGAAGCTGACAGGGGTCTTTCTCCTTTCAGTTGGGGGTCCAACCAGGATGGTGTGTATAAACTATGGCGTTTACTGTTGGAGGTGTCTGAAGAGGGGCACAGGGACACCCAGAGACCAAGACGCGTATTCAGCGGCACACACCGGAACCCACGAGTGCATCTTCTTGCTCAGTCACAGTCACAGACGCCCACACGCGTGAATACACACATACAGCGTCTCACACACCGGCCAACATACATGCCTAACTTTCTCCAGTCGTGCTGTGAGACACGCAATCAGTTTTCGGTAAGGGATAGTGGTACTTGGGAAGCAGGTTCCGGGCTGACACGCAGGTAAATTTTCACAAGAATCATGTTCTCTGAGGAGTCTGGTGCAATTCAGAAGCCTGCATGATTTCTGTCCACTTCTCAGGTGCAGTTGCAGGGTAAGGCTGGCCGTCGGCAAAGACAAGAAGACCTTCGTGTTGTCTGATAACTTGATGTGCTAAGAGGAACTGGAAAAAGTGGAGCAGGCGCACGTTGCTGAGCGTGGCTGGGGATAACTCAGGACAGTAGCATTCACCCATACTAAGATGTGCCATTGGATATTAGGTTTTCCTCAGATGGGTCCAATGGCTGCAAGAGTGGATTGATTGTTGGTCTTGCTGAGTTGCTTGAGGACTGTGGATTCCCCAGGCTGTTGGAGTACTTCTGGGTCATGGCTCCTCTGCAGAGCCCCACGGCCTGCCCGTTTGTGTTCTGCAGCGTCCCAGCATGTGCTTGGATCGATGATGACACCCTTGTATGCATTCCTTGGAAAATCTGAACAAAATGAGTGAGAAAGCTCTACGGTCTCCTCATCGAAACTGAGGTCCAGCAGGTTTCCTCTCGGGGGTAGGGGACAGTTAGGAGTGAGGGCCAACATCCCCTGCTGACATGCATGCAAACACCACTAAGGGCTCTAGCATTGGAGGGGCTCCTGTCTGAGGGTCGACCGTGTCTGCCCATAAGCTGGGTCATCTATGAATCCGTGGTCCCTGCTAAAAGGCCGTGAGGGAATGCAAGGGGGCAGGCTCTCCTGCTAGTCTTCAGAGTCAGAGTGTGTGCTGGTGTGGGCCCAGTGAGCTTTCAGCTTGGAGAAGTGTGTTTTGACCAGGATCATGCTTTGTGCATGCCGCTTCGGTGGTTGATTTTGGAAGCCAAAATGAGCAAGGTTCCCTGGTTGGAGCCTGCAGCCTCAGGCCAGGCCTGTGGCCCTCTCTGTTGTTGTGTTTGGTGCGGTGAGGTTCTTGAGTGCCAGGTGGGGCTGGAGCAGTGGGCGGGGGTTGGATGGAGTTTGGTGATGGCGGAAGGGGGCTGATGGATTAGGCCTCGGTGCTGCCCCTGAAGCTGCCAGCACACTGTTGGCGCTATGTGGATCATCGTGGAGTGGGGTGACGATCGAGTGCTGCATTTAAGCCTGTGTAGTGGCTGCTGCCCTGGAGAAAAGGTAAGGTATCATGAGGACAGGTCCTGTGTGATGTCGTGGGATGGGCTGTCATCATTGGGTTGCAGGCGCTGGCCTCGGCTTCCCAAGGATGTGTCTTGTTCGTGATGGCCTGGCATCAGCTGTCTATGGTGGGGATGGCTTTGGCAGTTCATGAGGATGCAGTGAGGTGGATTACCTGTGAAGAGTTGCAATCCCGTTTCCAGAGGACTGACTCCCCACGGGTGTCTTGCGGGACTTAGAGAAGATGGACATGCTGAGGCATCTGTGCCGGCCTTCTCTGGGGGAGGTGAGTTATGCAAACAAGCCCTTTGGTCGCTCTTTTCCCTCTTTTGGGAATGTGCAAAGCGATAGTGTTTCTGCCGGAGGGCATGACGCGGCCGGCCCGTGTGGCATGCAGGCCTTTCGAATAGCCAAAGCTTTATCCAGAGCAGTCCGTTGGCGGGGCAGAGAAGGGGGCACAGTTGCCATCCCTGGTGTGCTGCCAAGGCCAGCCACTGTTCCCTTTCAGGCTTCCAAGTCCCCTCACATGGCAGAGGTCTTCCGTTGCAATCTGTCTGTGGTCCTCGGGGACCATGCCTTTGATCACTGTGAGTTCCTTGGTGCTGCCACTGTGGCAGTGGAGAATTTCCAGGATGCCTCAGGTGGGATCAGCATCTTCAAAGCAGACAGGCTTGCGGTCTGTCTTCCCTGGTGTTCAGTGTTCCCGTGTTCGGAAGATGTCTGTGGCTTCCAGTAGGGACGCGTCGCCCTGCTGGCTGGAGTAGGGCACGGTGGACGAGGCTGTTGAGCATTTGAGCGGTTCCTTAGGGGTCAGGGCCGCAAACCTTGCAGGATGGGAGCTGCCTGAGACATGGCCGGGAAGGTGGCCTAGTTTCCGCTGTGGGGTTCCAACATGGGTCATGGCTGCTGAAGCCCACTGCTTCCTGTGGTGGGCATTCCCACGGGTCCAAGGAAAGTGATTAGGCCTAGTTGGCGAGAAGTTGCACTTTGTTCGATGTTCTTTAGCCCCTTGAGTGGTTTCAGGCTGCATCTTGCCAGTAGAATGCTGTAGGTCGGTGTCGGCTCACCCATGGGAGTTCCCTTGCTTCCGAAAGTGCTGGGAGTGACCCCAAGTGCACATCAGATGTGCTGGTAGCTGGCAGGTTCTCGAGTTGCACGTAGATGTCACACCCACGGCCGGGAGGCAGGTCTCGTCCAGTCTTTGTGCTCTGGTCAGAAGGCGTGGCTGTGGGAGAGTGGGAGTCCGTGGAGTATTTCAACAGCCCCTGGGGGTTAAAGTTTGCATGCGGCCTCTGGAAGCTGACAGGGGGCTTTCTCCTTTCAGTTGGGGGTCTAGCCAGGGTGTTGTTATACACAACTATGGCGTTTACCGTTGGACGCCTCTTCACAGGGCTACAGGGACACACAGAGACCAAGACGCGTAGTCAGCGGCACACAGAGAAACCCACAAGAGCGTCTGCGTGCGCAGTCACAGTCACACACGCCCACACGCGTGAACACACAAATACAGCCTCTCACACACCGGCCAATGTATGTGCCTAACTTCCTGCAGTCGTACTATCAGACATGCAGTCAATTCTCGGTAAGGGATAGAGGTCCTTGGGAAGCAGTTTCAGAGCTCAAGCCCAGGTAAATGTTTGTATGGATCATGTCCTCTGAGGACACCAGTCCACTTCCCAGGTGCAGTTGCTGGGCAAGCCTCGCCGTCGGCAACAACAAGAAGATCTTCGTGTGCTCTGATGACTGGAGGTGCTAAGAAGAACTGGAAAAAGTGAGGCGGGGCCATGTTCCCGAGCATGGTCGCGGATAACTCAGGACGGTAGGTATTCAACCACCCCAAGATGTGCCATTAGATATTAGGTTTTCCTCAGATGGGCCCAATGGCTGCAAGAGTGGCTTGATTGTTCGTCTTGTTGAGTGGCCTGAGGGCTATGGATTCTCCAGACTTTTAGGGTACCCCAGGCTCATGGCTCCCCTGCAGAGCCCCACGCACTGCCCGGTTGTGTTCTGCAGCATCCCAGCATGTGCTTGGAACGATGATGACACCCTTGTATGCATTCCTTGGAAACTCTGAACAGAATGGGTGAGAACACTCTACCGTCTCCTTATCGAAACTGAGGTTCAGCACGTTTCCTCTCTCGGGTGTAGGGGACTGTTAGGAGTGAGGGCCAGTGTCCCCTGCCGACATGCACGCAAACACCACCAAGGACTCCAGTATTGGAGGGGCTCCTGTCTGAGGGTCGACCGTGTCTGCACATAAGCTGGCTTATCTGTGTATCCCGGGTCCCTGCTGAAAGGCGGTTGAAGGAATGCGAGGGGGCAGGCTCTCTTGCTGGTCTTAAGAGTCGGGGTGTGTGCCGGTCTAGGCCCAGTGTGCTTGCCATTGGATAGGTGTGTTTTGGCCAGGATAACGCTTCGTGCATGCTGTTTCGTGTGTTTATTTTGGAAGCCAAAATGAGCAAGCGTCCCTGGTTTGTGCCTGGAGCCTGAGGCCAGGCCTGTGGCCCTCCCTGTCCTAGTGTTTTGCACAGTGAGGTTTTTGAGTCCCTAGTGAGGCTGGAGAATTGGGCGGGGTTGGGCTCGGGTTGGGCGTCGGCGGAAAGGGGCTGATGGATTAGGCCACACTGCTGCCCTTGTCTGCTCCTCTACTTTAACACCCAGCACAGTGTTGGTGCCAAGTGGGGCATCGTGGAGTGGGGTGAGGATCGAGTGCTGCATTTAAACCTGCGTGGTCGCTGATGGCCTGGACAGGAAGGTAAGGGATGATGAGGACCGGTCCTTTGTGAGGTCGTGGAATAGGCTGTCATAATTGGGTTGCAGGTGCTGGCCTTGGCTTCCCAAGGATGAGTCGTGTTCGTGATGGGCTGGCATCAGCTGCCTATGGAGGGGGTGGCTTTGGCAGTTCAAGTGCATGAGGTGAGATAGGTAACCTGTGTAGAGTTGTCATCCCATTGCTGGAGGAATGACACCCAAAGGGTGTCTTGGGGGACGTAGAGAAGATCGACATTGTGAGGCGTCTGTGCCGGCCTCCTTGGAGGTAGGTGAGTTATGCGAACATCCCTATTGGCTGCTTTCTTCCCTTGTTTGGGAATGTGCAAAGCAAAAGTGTTTCTCCCGGGGGGGCATGACACTGCCAGCCAGTTTGGCATGCAGGCCGTTCGAACAGCCTGAGGTTTATCTGCAGCAGTCCGTGGGTGGGGCAGAGATGGGGACACTGTTGTGATGGCAGGTGTGCCTTCGTGGACAGCCACTGTGCCCTTTCAAGCTTCCAGGTCCCCTCGTGTGGCAGAGGTCTTCCGTTGAAAGTCTGTCTGTGGTCCTCAGGAACAGTGCATTTGATCGCTGTGCGTTCCTCGGTAGTATCTCTATGGCAGTGGAGAATTGCCAGGATGCATGGGGTGGGGTGGGCATCATCAAAGCAGACAGGCTTGCCGTCTGTCTTCCCTGGTGTTCAGTGTCCCCGTGTTCGCATGATGTCTGTGGCTTCCAATAGTTTCGAGTCGCCCTGCATGCAGGAGGAGGGTACTTAGGAAGAGGCTGTGTATCATTTGAGCGTTTTCCCAGTTGTCAGGGCCACGAACCCTGCCAGTTGGAAACTTGCCGATACGTGGGCGAGGTGGTGGCCTAAATTCTGCTCTGGTGTTCCAACCTGTGTCATGGTTGCTGAAGCCCAACACTTCCCATTGTGGGCATTCCCACGGGGTCACGGAAAGTGATTTGGTCTAGTTGGTGAGAAGACGCACTTGGTCCGCAGTTCCTTAGCCCCTTGAGAAGTGCCGTGCTGCATCTTTCCTGTAGGCAACTGCAGGTCGCTATCAGCCCGCCCCTGGGAGGTTCCCTTGCTTCCGGAAGTGCTGGGAGTGACCCCAAGGGCACATCAGATGTGCTGGTAGGTGGCAGGGTCTCCAGGTCCACATAGATGTGACAGCCACGGCCGGGAGGCAGGTCTCGTCCAGTCTTTGTGCTTTGGTCAGAAGGCGTGGCTGTGAGAGAGCGGGAGTCTGTGGACTATTTCAACAGTCCCTGGGGGTCAAAGTTCGCATGTGGCCTCTTGAAGCTGAAAAGGGGTCTTTCTCCTTTCAGTTGGGGGTCCAACCAGGATGGTGTGTATAAACTATGGCGTTTACTGTTGGAGGTGTCTGAAGAGGGGCACAGGGACACCCAGAGACCAAGACGCGTATTCAGCGGCACACACCGGAACCCACTAGTGCATCTTCTTGCTCAGTCACAGTCACAGACGCCCACACGCGTGAATACACACATACAGCGTCTCACACACCGGCCAACATACATGCCTAACTTCCTCCAGTCGTGCTATGAGACACGCAATCAGTTTTCGGTAAGGGATAGTGGTACTTGGGAAGCAGGTTCCGGGCTGACACGCAGGTAAATTTTCACAAGAATCATGTTCTCTGAGGAGTCTGGTGCAATTCAGAAGCCTGCATGATTTCTGTCCACTTCTCAGGTGCAGTTGCAGGGTAAGGCTGACCGTCGGCAAAGACAAGAAGACCTTCGTGTTGTCTGATAACTGGATGTGCTAAGAGGAACTGGAAAAAGTGGAGCAGGCGCACGTTGCTGAGCGTGGCTGGGGATAACTCAGGACAGTAGCATTCACCCATACTAAGATGTGCCATTGGATATTAGGTTTTCCTCAGATGGGTCCAATGGCTGCAAGAGTGGATTGATTGTTGGTCTTGCTGAGTGGCTTGAGGACTGTGGATTCCCCAGTCTGTTGGAGTACTTCTGGGTCATGGCTCCTCTGCAGAGCCCCACGGCCTGCCCGTTTGTGTTCTGCAGCGTCCCAGCATGTGCTTGGATCGATGATGACACCCTTGTATGCATTCCTTGGAAAATCTGAACAAAATGAGTGAGAAAGCTCTACGGTCTCCTCATCGAAACTGAGGTCCAGCAGGTTTCCTCTCGGGGGTAGGGGACAGTTAGGAGTGAGGGCCAACATCCCCTGCTGACATGCATGCAAACACCACTAAGGGATCTAGCATTGGAGGGGCTCCTGTCTGAGGGTCGACCGTGTCTGCCCATAAGCTGGGTCATCTATGAATACGTGGTCCCTGCTAAAAGGCTGTGAGGGAATGCAAGGGGGCAGGCTCTCCTGCTAGTCTTCAGAGTCAGAGTGTGTGCTGGTGTGGGCCCAGTGAGCTTTCAGCTTGGAGAAGTGTGTTTTGACCAGGATCATGCTTTGTGCATGCCGCTTCGGTGGTTGATTTTGGAAGCCAAAATGAGCAAGGTTCCCTGGTTGGAGCCTGCAGCCTCAGGCCAGGCCTGTGGCCCTCTCTGTTGTTGTGTTTGGTGCGGTGAGGTTCTTGAGTGCCAGGTGGGGCTGGAGCAGTGGGCGGGGGTTGGATGGAGTTTGGTGATGGCGGAAGGGGGCTGATGGATTAGGCCTCGGTGCTGCCCCTGAATCTGCCAGCACACTGTTGGCGCTATGTGGATCATCGTGGAGTGGGGTGACGATCGAGTGCTGCATTTAAGCCTGCGTAGTGGCTGCTGCCCTGGAGAAAAGGTAAGGTATCATGAGGACAGGTCCTGTGTGATGTTGTGGGATGGGCTGTCATCATTGGGTTGCAGGCGCTGGCCTCGGCTTCCCAAGGATGTGTCTTGTTCGTGATGGCCTGGCATCAGCTGCCTATGGTGGGGATGGCTTTGGCAGTTCATGAGGATGCAGTGAGGTGGGTTACCTGTGAAGAGTTGCAATCCCGTTTCCAGAGGACTGACTCCCCACGGGTGTCTTGCGGGACATAGAGAAGATGGACATGCTGAGGCATCTGTGCCGGCCTTCTCTGGGGGAGGTGAGTTATGCAAACAAGCCCTTTGGTCGCTCTTTTCCCTCTTTTGGGAATGTGCAAAGCGATAGTGTTTCTGCCGGAGGGCATGACGCGGCCGGCCCGTGTAGCATGCAGGCCTTTCAAATAGCCAGAGCTTTATCCAGAGCAGTCCGTTGGCGGGGCAGAGAAGGGGGCACTGTTGCCATCCCTGGTGCGCTGCCAAGGCCAGCCACTCTTCCCTTTCAGGTTTCCAAGTCCCCTCACAT
Source organism: Balaenoptera borealis (assembly GCF_965194805.1). NCBI lineage: Eukaryota > Metazoa > Chordata > Mammalia > Artiodactyla > Balaenopteridae > Balaenoptera > Balaenoptera borealis. The sequence continues at coordinate 127,760,800 of NC_138866.1, forward strand.
GGCAGAGGTCTTCCGTTGCAAGTCTGTCTGTGGTCCTCGGGGACCATGCCTTTGATCACTGTGAGTTCCTCGGTGCTGCCACTGTGGCAGTGGAGAATTTCCAGGATGCCTCAGGTGGGATCAGCATCTTCAAAGCAGACAGGCTTGCGGTCTGTCTTCCCTGGTGTTCAGTGTTCCCGTGTTCGGAAGATGTCTGTGTCTTCCAGTAGGGACGCGTCGCCCTGCTGGCTGGAGTAGGGCATGGTGGACGAGGCTGTTGAGCGTTTGAGCGGTTCCTTAGGGGTCAGGGCCGCAAACCTTGCAGGATGGGAGCTGCCTGAGACATGGCCGGGAAGGTGGCCTAGTTTCCGCTGTGGGGTTCCAACATGGGTCATGGCTGCTGAAGCCCACTGCTTCCTGTGGTGGGCATTCCCACGGGTCCAAGGAAAGTGATTAGGCCTAGTTGGCGAGAAGTTGCACTTTGTTCGATGTTCTTTAGCCCCTTGAGTGGTTTCAGGCTGCATCTTGCCAGTAGAATGCTGTAGGTCGGTGTCGGCTCACCCATGGGAGTTCCCTTGCTTCCGAAAGTGCTGGGAGTGACCCCAAGTGCACATCAGATGTGCTGGTAGCTGGCAGGTTCTCGAGTTGCACGTAGATGTCACACCCACGGCCGGGAGGCAGGTCTCGTCCAGTCTTTGTGCTCTGGTCAGAAGGCGTGGCTGTGGGAGAGTGGGAGTCCGTGGAGTATTTCAACAGCCCCTGGGGGTTAAAGTTTGCATGCGGCCTCTGGAAGCTGACAGGGGGCTTTCTCCTTTCAGTTGGGGGCCTAGCCAGGGTGTTGTGTATAAACTATGGCGTTTACCGTTGGACGCCTCTTCACAGGGCTACAGGGACACACAGAGACCAAGACGCGTAGTCAGCGAAACACAGAGAAACCCACAAGAGCCTCTGCGTGCGCAGTCACAGTCACACACACCCACACGCGTGAACACACAAATACAGCCTCTCACACACCGGCCAATGTATGTGCCTAACTTCCTGCAGTCGTACTATCAGACATGCAGTCAATTCTCGGTAAGGGATAGAGGTCCTTGGGAAGCAGTTTCAGAGCTCAAGCCCAGGTAAATGTTTGTATGGATCATGTCCTCTGAGGACACCAGTCCACTTCCCAGGTGCAATTGCTGGGCAAGCCTCGCCGTCGGCAACAACAAGAAGATCTTCGTGTGCTCTGATGACTGGAGGTGCTAAGAAGAACTGGAAAAAGTGAGGCGGGGCCATGTTCCCGAGCATGGTCGCGGATAACTCAGGACGGTAGGTATTCAACCACCCCAAGATGTGCCATTAGATATTAGGTTTTCCTCAGATGGGCCCAATGGCTGCAAGAGTGGCTTGATTGTTCGTCTTGTTGAGTGGCCTGAGGGCTATGGATTCTCCAGGCTTTTGGGGTACCCCAGGCTCATGCCTCCACTGCAGAGCCCCGCACACTGCCCGGTTGTGTTCTGCAGCATCCCAGCATGTGCTTGGATCGATGATGACACCCTTGTATGCATTCCTTGGAAACTCTGAACAGAATGGGTGAGAACACTCTACCATCTCCTTATCGAAACTGAGGTTCAGCACGTTTCCTCTCTCGGGTGTAGGGGACTGTTAGGAGTGAGGGCCAGTGTCCCCTGCCGACATGCACACAAACACCACCAAGGGCTCCAGTATTGGAGGGGCTCCTGTCTGAGGGTCGACCGTGTCTGCACATAAGCTGGCTTATCTGTGTATCCCGGGTCCCTGCTGAAAGGCGGTTGAAGGAATGCGAGGGGGCAGGCTCTCTTGCTGGTCTTAAGAGTCGGGGTGTGTGCCGGTCTAGGCCCAGTGTGCTTGCCGTTGGATAGGTGTGTTTTGGCCAGGATCACGCTTCGTGCATGCTGTTTCGTGTGTTTATTTTGGAAGCCAAAATGAGCAAGCGTCCCTGGTTTGTGCCTGGAGCCTGAGGCCAGGCCTGTGGCCCTCCCTGTCCTAGTGTTTTGCACAGTGAGGTTTTTGAGTCCCTAGTGAGGCTGGAGAATTGGGCGGGGTTGGGCTCGGTTTGGGCGTCAGCGGAAAGGGGCTGATGGATTAGGCCACACTGCTGCCCTTGTCTGCTCCTCTACTTTAACACCCAGCACAGTGTTGGTGCCAAGTGGGGCATCGTGGAGTGGGGTGAGGATCGAGTGCTGCATTTAAACCTGCGTGGTCGCTGATGTCCTGGACAGGAAGGTAAGGGATGATGAGGACCGGTCCATTGTGAGGTCGTGGAATAGCCTGTCATAATTGGGTTGCAGGTGCTGGCGTTGGCTTCCCAAGGATGAGTCGTGTTCGTGATGGGCTGGCATCAGCTGCCTATGAAGGGGGTGGCTTTGGCAGTTCAAGTGCATGAGGTGAGGTAGTTAACCTGTGTAGAGTTATCATCCCATTGCCGGAGGAATGACATCCAAAGGGTGTCTTGGGGGACGTAGAGAAGATCGATATTGTGAGGCGTCTGTGCCGGCATCCTTGGAGGTAGGTGAGTTATGCGAACATCCCTATTGGCTGCTTTCTTCCCTTGTTTGGGAATGTGCAAAGCAAAAGTGTTTCTCCCGGGGGGGCATGACACCGCCAGGCAGTTTGACATGCAGGCCGTTCGAACAGACTGAGGTTTATCTGCAGCAGTCCGTGGGTGGGGCAGAAATGGGGGCACTGTTGCGATGCCAGGTGTGCTGTCGTGGACAGCCACTGTGCCATTTCAAGCTTCCAGGTCCCCTCGTGTGGCAGAGGTCTTCCGTTGAAAGTCTGTCTGTGGTCCTCAGGAACAGTGCATTTGATCGCTGTGAGTTCTTCGGTAGTGTTGCTGTGGAAGTGGAGAATTGCCAGGATGCATGGGGTGGTGTGGGCATCATCAAAGCAGACAGGCTTGCGGTCTGTCTTCCCTGGTGTTCAGTGTCCCCGTGTTCGCATGATGTCTGTGGCTTCCAATAGTGTCGATTCGCCCTGCATGCAGGAGGAGGGCACTTAGGAAGAGGCTGTGTATCATTTGAGCGTTTTTCCAGTTGTCAGGGCCACGAACACTGCCAGTTGGAAACTTGCCGATACGTGGGTGAGGAGGTGGCCTAAATTCTGCTCTGGTGTTCCAACCTGTGTCATGGTTGCTGAAGCCCAACACTTCCCATTGTGGGCATTCCCACGGGGTCACGGAGAGTGATTTGGTCTAGTTGGTGAGAAGACGCACTTGGTCCGCAGTTCCTTAGCCCCTTGAGAAGTGCCGTGCTGCATCTTTCCTGTAGGCAACTGCAGGTCGCTATCAGCCCGCCCCTGGGATGCTCCCTTGCTTCCAGGAGTGCTGGGAGTGACCCCAAGGGCACATGAGATGTGCTGGTAGGTGGCAGGGTCTCCAGGTCCACATAGATGAGACAGTCACGGCCGGGAGGCAGGTCTCGTCCAGTCTTTGTGCTTTGGTCAGAAGGCGTGGCTGTGAGAGAGCGGGAGTCTGTGGACTATTTCAACAGTCCCTGGGGGTCAAAGTTCGCATGTAGCCTCTTGAAGCTGACAGGGGTCTTTCTCCTTTCAGTTGGGGGTCCAACCAGGATGGTGTGTATAAACTATGGCGTTTACTGTTGGAGGCGTCTGCAGAGGGCCACAGGGACACCCAGAGACCAAGACGCGTATTCAGCGGCACACACCGGAACCCACGAGTGCATCTTCGTGCGCAGTCACAGTCACACACGCCGACACGCGTGAATACACACATACAGCCTCTCACACACCGGCCAACATACATGCCTAACTTCCTCCAGTCGTGCTGTGAGACACGCAATCAGTTTTCGGTAAGGGATAGTGGTACTTGGGTAGCAGGTTCCAGGCGGACACGTAGGTAAGTTTTCACAAGAATCATGTTCTCTGAGGACTCTGGTGCAATTCAGAAGCCTGCCTGATTTCTGTCCACTTCTCAGGTTCAGTTGCAGGGTAAGGCTGGCCGTCGGCAAAGACAAGAAGACCTTCGTGTTGTCTGATAACTTGATGTGCTAAGGGGAACTGGAAAAAGTGGAGCAGGCGCACGTTGCTGAGCGTGGCTGGGGATAACTCAGGACAGTAGCACTCACCCATACTAAGATGTGCCATTGGATATTAGGTTTTCCTCAGATGGGTCCAATGGCTGCAAGAGTGGATTGATTGTTGGTCTTGCTGAGTGGCTTGAGGACTGTGGATTCCCCAGGCTGTTGGAGTACTTCTGGGTCATGGCTCCTCTGCAGAGCCCCACGGCCTGCCCGTTTGTGTTCTGCAGCGTCCCAGCATGTGCTTGGATCGATGATGACACCCTTGTATGCATTCCTTGGAAAATCTGAACAAAATGAGTGAGAAAGCTCTACGGTCTCCTCATCGAAACTGAGGTCCAGCAGGTTTCCTCTCGGGGGTAGGGGACAGTTAGGAGTGAGGGCCAACATCCCCTGCTGACATGCATGCAAACACCACTAAGGGCTCTAGCATTGGAGGGGCTCCTGTCTGAGGGTCGACCGTGTCTGCCCATAAGCTAGGTCATCTATGAATCCGTGGTCCCTGCTAAAAGGCCGTGAGGGAATGCAAGGGGGCAGGCTCTCCTGCTAGTCTTCAGAGTCAGAGTGTGTGCTGGTGTGGGCCCAGTGAGCTTTCAGCTTGGAGAAGTGTGTTTTGACCAGGATCATGCTTTGTGCATGCCGCTTCGGTGGTTGATTTTGGAAGCCAAAATGAGCAAGGTTCCCTGGTTGGAGCCTGGAGCTTCAAGCCAGGCCTGTGGCCCTCTCTGTTGTTGTGTTTGGTGCGGTGAGGTTCTTGAGTGCCAGGTGGGGCTGGAGCAGTGGGCGGGGGTTGGATGGAGTTTGGTGATGGCGGAAGGGGGCTGATGGATTAGGCCTCGGTGCTGCCCTTGAAGCTGCCAGCACACTGTTGGCGCTAAGTGGATCATCGTGGAGTGGGGTGACGATCGAGTGCTGCATTTAAGCCTGCATAGTGGCTGCTGCCCTGGAGAGAAAGGTAAGGTATCATGAGGACAGGTCCTGTGTGATGGCGTGGGATGGGCTGTCATCATTGGGTTGCAGGCGCTGGCCTCGGCTTCCCAAGGATGTGTCTTGTTCGTGATGGCCTGGCATCAGCTGCCTATGGTGGGGATGGCTTTGGCAGTTCATGAGGATGCAGTGAGGTAGGTTACCTGTGAAGAGTTGCAATCCCGTTTCCAGAGGAGTGACTCCCCACGGGTGTCTTGCGGGACATAGAGAAGATGGACATGCTGAGGCATCTGTGCCGGACTTCTTGGGGGGAGGTGAGTTATGCAAACAAGCCCTTTGGTCACTCTTTTCCCTCTTTTGGGAATGTGCAAAGCGATAGTGTTTCTGCCGGAGGGCATGACGCGGGCGGCCCGTGTGGCATGCAGGGCTTTCGAATAGCCAGAGCTTTATCCAGAGCAGTCCGTTGGCGGGGCAGAGAAGGGGGCACTGTTGCCATCCCTGGTGCGCTGCCAAGGCCAGCCACTGTGCCCTTTCAGGCTTCCAAGTCCCCTCACATGGCAGAGGTCTTCCATTGCAAGTCTGTCTGTGGTCCTCGGGGACCATGCCTTTGATCACTGTGAGTTCCTCGGTGCTGCCACTGTGGCAGTGGAGAATTTCCAGGACGCATCAGGTGGGATCAGCATCTTCAAAGCAGACAGGCTTGCGGTCTGTCTTCCCTGGTGTTCAGTGTTCCCGTGTTCGGAAGATGTCTGTGGCTTCCAGTAGGGGCGCGTCGCCCTGCTGGCTGGAGTAGGGCACGGTGGACGAGGCTGTTGAGCGTTTGAGCGGTTCCTTAGGGGTCAGGGCCGCAAACCTTGCAGGATGGGTGCTGCCTGAGACATGGCCGGGAAGGAGGCCTAGTTTCTTCTCTGGGGTTCCAACATGGTTCATGGCTTCTGAAGCCCACTGCTTCCTGTGGTGGGCATTCCCACGGGTCCAAGGAAAGTGATTAGGCCTAGTTGGTGAGAAGTTGCACTTTGTTCGATGTTCTTTAGCTCCTTGAGTGGTTTCAGGCTGCATCTTGCCAGTAGAATGCTGTAGGTCGGTGTCGGCTCACCCATGGGAGTTCCCTTGCTTCCGAAAGTACTGGGAGTGATCCCAAGTGCGCATCAGATATGCTGGTAGTTGGCAGGTTCTCGAGTTGCACGTAGATGTCACACCCTCGGCCGGGAGGCAGGTCTCGTCCTGTCTTTGTGCTCTGGTCAGAAGGAATGGCTGTGAGAGAGCGGGAGTCTGTGGAGTATTTCAACAGCCCCTGGAGGTGAAAGTTTGCATGCGGCCTCTGGAAGCTGACAGGGGGCTTGCTCCTTTCAGTTGAGGGTCTAGCCAGGGTGTTGTGTATAAACTATGGCGTTTACTGTTGGACGCCTCTTCACAGGCCTACAGGGACACACAGAGACCAAGATGTGTAGTCAGCGGCACACAGAGAAACCCACAGGATCGTCTGGATGCGCAGTCACAGTCACACACGCCCACACGCGTGGACACACAAATACAGCCTCTCACACACCGGCCAATGTATGTGCCTAACTTCCTGCAGTCGTACTATCAGACATTCAGTCAATTCTCAGTAAGGGATAGAGGTCCTTGGGAAGCAGTTTCAGAGCTCAAGCCCAGGTAAATATTTGTATAGATCATGTACTCTGAGGACAGCAGTCCACTTCCCAGGTGCAGTTGCTGGGCAAGCCTCGCCGTCGGCAAAAACAAGAAGATCTTCGTGTGCTCTGATGACTGGAGGTGCTAAGAAGAACTGGAAAACGTGTGGCGGGGTCATGTTCCGGAGCATGGTCACGGATAACTCAGAACGGGAGGTATTCAACCACCGTAAGATGTGCTATTAGATATTAGGCTTTCCTCAGATGGGCCCAATGGCTGCAAGAGTGGCTTGATTGTTCGTCTTGTTGAGTGGCCTGAGGGCTATGGATTCTCCAGGCTTTTGGGGTACCCCAGGCTCATGCCTCCACTGCAGAGCCCCGCGCACTTCCCGGTTGTGTTCTGCAGCATCCCAGCATGTGCTTGGATCGATGATGACACCCTTGTATGCATTCCTTGGAAACTCTGAACAGAATGGGTGAGAACACTCTACCGTCTCCTTATCGAAACTGAGGTTCAGCACGTTTCCTCTCTCGGGTGTATGGGACTGTTAGGAGTGAGGGCCAGTGTCCCCTGTCGACATGCACGCAAACACCACCAAGGACTCCAGTATTGGAGGGGCTCCTGTCTGAGGGTCGACCGTGTCTGCACATAAGCTGGCTTATCTGTGTATCCCGGGTCCCTGCTGAAAGGCGGTTGAAGGAATGCGAGGGGGCAGGCTCTCTTGCTGGTCTTAAGAGTCGGGGTGTGTGCCGGTCTAGGCCCAGTGTGCTTGCCATTGGATAGGTGTGTTTTGGCCAGGATCACGCTTCGTGCATGCTGTTTCGTGTGTATATTTTGGAAGCCAAAATGAGCAAGCGTCCCTGGTTTGTGCCTGGAGCCTGAGGCCAGGCCTGTGGCCCTCCCTGTCCTAGTGTTTTGCACAGTGAGGTTTTTGAGTCCCTAGTGAGGCTGGAGAATTGGGCGGGGTTGGGCTCGGGTTGGGCGTCGGCGGAAAGGGGCTGATGGATTAGGCCACACTGCTGCCCTTGTCTGCTCCTCTACTTTAACACCCAGCACAGTGTTGGTGCCAAGTGGGGCATCGTGGAGTGGGGTGAGGATCGAGTGCTGCATTTAACCCTGCGTGGTCGCTGATGGCCTGGACAGGAAGGTAATGGATGATGAGGACAGGTCCTTTGTGAGGTCGTGGAATAGGCTGTCATAATTGGGTTGCAGGTGCTGGCCTTGGCTTCCCAAGGATGAGTGGTGTTCGTGATGGGCTGGCATCAGCTGCCTATGGAGGGGGTGGCTTTGGCAGTTCAAGTGCATGAGGTGAGGTAGGTAACCTGTGTAGAGTTGTCATCCCATTGCTGGAGGAATGACACCCAAAGGGTGTCTTGGGGGACGTAGAGAAGATCGACATTGTGAGGCATCTGTGCCGGCCTCCTTGGAGGTAGTTGAGTTATGCGAACATCCCTATTGGCTGCTTTCTTCCCTTGTTTGGGAATGTGCAAAGCAAAAGTGTTTCTCCCGGGGGGGCATGACACCGCCAGCCAGTTTGGCATGCAGGCCGTTCGAACAGCCTTAGGTTTATCTGCAGCAGTCCGTGGGTGGGGCAGAGATGGGGACACTGTTGCGATGACAGGTGTGCTGTCGTGGACAGCCACTGTGCCCTTTCAAGCTTCCAGGTCCCCTCGTTTGACAGAGGTCTTCCATTGAAAGTCTGTCTGTGGTCCTCAGGAACAGTGCATTTGATCGCTGTGAGTTCCTCAGTAGTGTCGCTGTGGCATTGGAGAATTGCCAGGATGCATGGGGTGGTGTGGGCATCATCAAAGCAGACAGGCTTGCGGTCTGTCTTCCCTGGTGTTCAGTGTCCCCATGTTCGCATGATGTCTGTGGCTTCCAATAGGGTCGAGTCGCCCTGCATGCAGGAGGAGGGCACTTAGGAAGAGGCTGTGTATCGTTTGAGCGTTTTCTCAGTGGTCAGGGCCACGAACCCTGCCAGTTGGAAACTTGCCGATACGTGGGCCAGGAGGTGGCCTAAATTCTGCTCTGGTGTTCCAACCTGTGTCATGGTTGCTGAAGCCCAACACTTCCCATTGTGGGCATTCCCACGGGGTCACGGAAAGTGATTTGGTCTAGTTGGTGAGAAGACGCACTTGGTCCTCAGTTCCTTTACCCCTTGAGAAGTGCCGGGCTGCATCTTGCCTGTAGGCAACTGCAGGTCACTCTCAGACCGCCCATGGGAGGTTCCCTTGCTTTCGGGAGTGCTGGGAGTGACCCCAAGGGCACATCAGGTGTGCTGGTAGGTGGCAGGGTCTCCAGGTCCCCATAGATGTGACAGCTACGGCCGGGAGGCAGGTCTCGTCCAGTCTTTGTGCTTTGGTCAGAAGGCGTGGCTGTGAGAGAGCGGGAGTCTGTGGACTATTTCAACAGTCCCTGGGGGTCAAAGTTCGCATGTGGCCTCTTGAAGCTGTCAGGGGTCTTTCTCCTTTCAGTTGGGGATCCAACCAGGATGGTGTGTATAAACTATGGCATTTAGTTTTGGAGGCGTCTGCAGAGGGCCGCAGGGACACGGAGAGACCAAGACTCGTATTCAGCGGCACACACCGGAATCCACGAGCGCATCTTCGTGCGCAGTCACAGTCACACACGCCCACACGCGTGAATACACACATACAGCGTCTCACACACTGGCCAACATACATGCCTACCTTCCTCCAGTCGTTCTGTGAGACACGCAATCGGTTTTCGGTAAGGGATAGTGGTACTTGGGAAGCAGGTTCCGGGCTCACACGCAGGTAAGTTTTCACAAGAATCATGTTCTCTGAGGACTCTGGTGCAATTCAGAAGCTTGCCTGATTTCTGTCCACTTCTCAGGTGCAGTTGCAGGGTAAGTCTGGCCGTCGGCAAAGACAAGAGGACCTTCGTGTTGTCTGATGACTGGATGTGCTAAGGGGAACTGGAAAAAGTGGAGCAGGCGCACGTTGCTGAGCGTGGCTGGGGATAACTCAGGACAGTAGCATTCACCCATACTAAGATGTGCCATTGGATATTAGGTTTTCCTCAGATGGGTCCAATGGCTGCAAGAGTGGATTGATTGTTGGTCTTGCTGAGTGGCCTGAGGACTGAGGATTCCCCAGGCTGTTGGAGTACTTCTGGGTCTTGGCTCCACTGCAGAGCCCCACGGCCTGCCCATTTGTGTTCTGCAGCGTCCCAGCATGTGCTTGGATCGATGATGACACCCTTGTATGCATTCCTTGGAAAATCTGAACAAAATGAGTGAGAAAGCTCTACGGTCTCCTCATCGAAACTGAGGTCTAGCATGTTTCCTCTCGGGGGTAGGGGACAGTTAGGAGTGAGAGCCAACATCCCCTGCTGACATGCATTCAAACACCACTAAGGGCTCTAGCATTGGAGGGGCTCCTGTCTGAGGGTTGACCGTGTCTTCCCATAAGCTGGGTCATCTATGAATCCGCGGTCCCTGCTAAAAGGCCATGAGGGAATGCAAGGGGGCAGGCTTTCCTGCTAGTCTTCAGAGTCGGAGTGTGTGCTGGTGTGGGCCCAGTGAGCTTGCAGCTTGGATCGGTGTGTTTTGGCCAGGACCACGCTTTTTGCATGCCACTTTGGAGGTTGATTCTGGAAGCCAAAATAAGCAAGTTTCCCTGGTTGGAGCCTGGAGCCTCAGGCCTGGACTGTGGCCCTCTCTGATGTTGTGTGTGGCGTGGTGAGGTTTTGAGTGCCCGGTGGGGCTGGAGCAGTGAGCGCAGGTTGGCTGGAGTTGGGCGACAGCACAAGGGGGCTGATGGACTAGGCCTCTGTGCTGCCTCTGTCAGCTTCTCTGCTGAAGCTCCCAGCACACTGTTGGCACTAAGTGGATAATCGTGGAGTGGGTTGAGGTTTGAATGCTGCATTTAAGCCTCTGTGGTGGCTGCTGGCCTGGAGAGAAATGTAAGGTATCATGAGGACACTTCCTATGTGATGTCGTGGGAATGGCTGTTATCATTGGGTTGCAGGCACTGGCCTCGGCTTCCCAAAGATGTGTCCTGTTCGTGAAGGACTGGCATCAGCTGCCTATGGAGGGGATGGCTTTGGCAGTTCATGAGGATGTAGTGAAGTAGGTAACCTGTGTAGAGTTGCAATCCCATTTCCGGAGGAGTGACTCCACACTGGTGTATTCCGGGATGGAGAGAAGATAGACATGCTGAGGCATCTGTGCCGGCCTACTTGGAGGTAGGTGAGTTATGCGAACAAGACCTTTGGTCACTCTTTTCCGTCTTTTGTGAATGTGCAAACAATAGTGTTTCTCCTGGAGAGCATGATGCGGCTGGCCCGAGAGGCATGCAGGCCGTTCAAACAACCAGAGCTTTATCCGGAGCAATCCATTGGCTGGGAAGTGATGGGGGCACTCATACCATGCCCCGTGCCCGGCCTTGGCCAGCCACTGTTCTCTTTCAGGCTTCCAAGTCCCCTCGCATGGCAGAGTTCTTCTGTTAAAAGTCTGTTTGGGGTCCTCGGGGACAGGGCCTTTGTTCACTGTGAGTTACTTGGTAGTGTCGCTGTGGCAGTGGAGAATTGCCAGGATGCATGGGGTGGTGTGGGCATCATCAAAGCAGACATACTTTTGGTCTGTCTTCCCTGGTAGTATTCAGTGTCCCCGTGTTCGCATGATATCTGTGGCTTCAAGTAGACTGGAGTCGCCCTTCAGGCAGGAGGCGGGCACTTAGGAGTAGGCTATGTATCGTTTCAGCATTTCCTCCGTGGTCAAGGCCGTGAACCCTGCCGGTTGGAAGCTTGCCGATACGTGGCCGGGAAGGTGGCCTAATTTCCGCTCTGGGGTTCCAACCTGTGTCATGGTTGCTGAAGCCCAACACTTCCCATTGTGGGCATTCCCACGGGGTTATGGAAACTGATTTGGTCTAGTTTGCAAGAAGAGGCACTTGGGCCGAATTTTTTTAGCCCTTTGAGAAGTGCTGGGCTGCATCTTGCCTGTAGGCAACTGCAGATCTGTGTCAGCTCGCCCATGGGAGGTTCCCTTGTTTCCGGGAACGCTGGCAGTGACCCCAAGGGCACATCAGATGTGGTGGTAGGAGGCAGGTTCTCCAGGTGCACATAGATGTGACACCCATGGCCGGGAAGCAGGACTCGTCCAGTATTTGTGCTTTGCTCCAAATGCGTGGCTGTGGGTGAGCGGGAGTCTGTGGCCTATTTCAGCAGCCCTTGGGGGTCAAAGTTCGCATGCGGCCTTTTGAAGATGACAGGGGTTTTTCTCCATTCAGTTGGGGGTCCACCAAAGTGCTGTGTATAAACTATGACGTTTACAGTTGGAGGCGTCTGCAGAGGGCCACAGGGACACCCAGAGACAAAGACGTGTATTCAGCGGCACACACAGGAACCCACAAGTGCATCCTTGTGCGCAGTCACAGTCACACACGGCCACACGTGTGAATACACACATACAGCGTCTCACATACCGACCAACGTACGTGCCTAACTTCCTCCAGTCATGCTGTGAGACAAGCAATCAGTTTTCGGTAAGGGATAGTGGTACTTGGGAAGCAGGTTCAGGGCTCACGGCCAGGTAAGTGTTCACAAGAATCGTGTGCACTGAGGACCGTGGTCCAATTCAGAAGCCTGCTTGATTTCTGTCCACTTCTCAGGTGCAGTCGCCGGGTAAGGCTGGCCGTCGGCAAAGACAAGAAGATCTTCGTGTTGTCTGATGACTGGATGTGCTAAGGAGAACTGGAAAAAGTGGGGTGGGCGCACGTTGCCAAGCATGTCCGTGGATAACTCCGGACAGTAGGTATTCACCCACACTAAAATGTACCATTGGATATTAGGTTTTCATCAGATGGGCCCAGTTGCTGCAAGAGTTGGTTGATTGTTGGTCTTGCTGAGTGGCCTGAGGACTGTGGATTACCCAGGCTGTTGGAGGACTTCCGGGTCATGGCTCCTCTGCAGAGCCACACGGCCTTGCCTTTTGTGTTCTATAGCATTCCAGCATGTGCTTGGATCGATGATGACACCCTTGTATGCATTCCTTGGAAAATCTGAACAAAATGAGTGAGAACGCTCTACCGTCTCCTCATCCAAACTAAGGTCCACCACGTTTCCTCTCTCGGGGGTACGGGACAGTTAGGAGTGAGGGCCAACGTCCCCTGCTGACAGGCATGCAAACACCACTAAGGGCTCCAGCACTGGAGGGGCTCCTGTCTGAGGGTCGATCGTGTCTGCCCAGAAGCAGGGTCAACTATGAATCCACGGTCCCTGCTAAAAGATCGTTGAGGGAATACAAGGGGCAGGTTCTCCTGCTAGTCTTCAGAGTTGGAGTGTATGCTGGTGTAGGCCCAGTGAGCTTGCAGCTTGGATCGGTGTGCTTTGGCCAGGACTACGCTTTGTGCATGCTGCTTCGGAGGTTGATTCTGGAAGCCAAAATGAGCAAGCTTCTCTGACTGGAGCCTGGAGCCTCAGGCCAGGCCTGTGGCCCTCTCTGTTGTTGTGTTTCGTGCAGTGAGGTTCTTGACTGCCCCGTGTGGCTGGAGCAGTGGGCGGGCGTGGGCTGGAGTTGGGCGATGGCGGAATTGGGCTGATGGTTTAGGCCTCAGTGCTACCCCTGTCAGGTCCTCTGCTGAACCTCCCAGGACACTGTTGGCGCTAAGTGGATCATCGTGGAGTGAGTTGAGAAGCGTGTCCTGCATTTAAGCCTCTGTGATGGCTGCTGGCTTGGAGAGAGAGGTAAGGTATCATGAGGAAACGTCCTGTGTGATATCATGGGATGGGCTGTCATCATTGGGTTGCAGGCGTTGGCCTCGGCTTTCCAAAGATGTGTCTTGTTCGTGAAGGGCAGGCATTAGCTGCCTATGGAGGGGATAGCTTTGGCAGTTCATGAGGATGTAGAGAGGTAGGTAACCTGTGTAGAGTTGTAATCCCATTTCCGGAGGTGTGAATCCATAGGGGTGTCTTGCGGGACAAAGAGAAGATCGACATGCTGAGGCATCTGTGCCGGCCTCCTTTGGAGTAGGTGAGTTAGGCAAACAAGCCTTTTGTTCGCTCTTTTCCCTATTTTAGGAATGTGCAAAGCAATATTGTTTCTCCCGGAGGGCATTACGCGGCCGGGCCTTGTAGCATGCAGGCCGTTCGAACAGCCAGAGGTTTATCTGGAGCAGTCCATTGGTGGGGCAGAAATGGGGCCCTATTGCCATGCCTGCCACTGTTCCCTTTCAGGCTTCCAAGTCCCCTCGCATGGCAGAGGTCTTCCGTTAAAAGTCTGTTTGTGGTCCTCGGGGACCATGCCTTTGATCACTGTGAGTTACTCGGTAGTGTCACTGTGGCAGTGGAGAATTTCCAGGATGCATGGGGTGGGATCAGCATCAACGAAGGAGACAGGCTTGCGGTCTGTCTTCCCTGGTGTTCAGTGTTCCCGTGTTCTGAAGATGTTTGTGTTTTCCAGTAGGGTCTTGTCGCCCTGTGGGCTGGAGGAGGGCACGTAGGACGAGGCTTTCAAGGGTTTGAGCGTTTCCTTAGGGGTCAGGGCCGCGAACATTCAAGATGGGAGCTGCCTGAGACGTGGCTGTGAATGTGGACTAGTTTCCGCCGTGGGGATCCGACATGGGTCATGGTGGCTGAAGCCCACCACTTCATTTGGTGGGCATTCCCACGGGTCAATGGACAGTGATTAGGCCTAGTTGGCGAGAAGTGGCACGTGGGCCCACGTTTGTTAGCCCCTTGAGTGTTTTCAGACTGCATCTTGGCAGCAGACAGCTGCCGGTTGGTGTCGGCCCGACCATGGGAGTTCCCTTGCTTCCGGAAGTGCTGCGAGTGACCCCAAATGCCCATCAGATATACTGGTAGCTGAGAGAGTCTCGAGGTGCATGTAGATGTCACAGCCAAGGCCCAGAGGCAGGTCTCGTCGAGGCTTTGTGTTTTGGTCAGAAGGCGTGGCTGTAGGAGAGCGGGAGTCCGTGGACTATTTCAACAGCCCCTGAGGGTCAAAGTGTGCCTGCGGCCTCTTAAAGCTGACAGGGTTCTTTCTCCTTTCAGTTAGGGGTCTAACCAGGGTGCTGTGTATAAACTATTTCTTTTATTGTTGGACTCCTCTTCACAGGGCCATAGGGACACACAGAGACCAAGACGCGTATGCAGCGGCACACAGAGAAACCCACAAGCACGTCCACATGCGCAGTCACAGTCACACACGCCCACACGCGTGAACACACACATACAGCCTCTCAGACACCGGCCAACATATGTGCCTAACTTCCTGCAGTCGTACTATCAGACATGCAGTCAATTCTCGGTAAGGGTTAGAGGTCCTTGGGAAGCAAATTCAGAGCTCAAGGCCAGGTAAATGTTTTTATGGATCATGTCCTGTGAGGACACCGGTCCACTTATGAAGCCTCGGTGATTTCTGTCCACTTCTCAGGTGCAGTTGCTGGGAAAGGCTGGCCGTCGGCGCAAACAAGAAGACCTTCGTGTGCTCTGATGACTGGAGGTGCTAAGAAGAACTGGAAAAAGTGAGGCGGGCCCATGTCCCCGAGCGTGGTCGTGGATAACTCAGGATGGTAGGTATTCAAGCACCCCAAGATGTGCCGTTAGATATTAGGTTTTCCTCAGACGGGCCCAATGGATGCAAGAGTGGATTGATTGTTCCCCTTGCTGAGTGGCCTGAGGGCTGTGGATTCTCCAGGCTTTTGGGGTAGCCCAGGCTCATGGCTCCTGTACAGAGTCCCGCGCAGACTCCGGTTGTGTTCTGCAGCGTCCTAGCATGTGCTTGGATTGATGATGACACCCTTGCATGCATTCCTTGGAAAATCTGAGCCAAATGAGTGAGAACACTCTACCGTCTCGTCATCGAAACTGAGGTTCAGCACGTTTCCTCTCTCAGGGGGAGAGGACAGTTAGGAATGAGGGCCAGCGTCTTCCACTGACATGCATGCAAACACCACCAAGGACTCCAGTACTGGAGGGGCTCCTGTCTGAGGGTTGACTGTGTCTGCACATAAGCTGTGTTATCTGTGAATCCCGGGTCCCTGCTGAATGGCTGTTGAGGGAATGCGAGGGGGCAGGCTCTCCTGCTGGTCTTAAGAGTCAGAGTGTGTGCTGGTCTAGGCCCAGTTAGCTTGCAGTTGGGAGGTGAGTTTTGGCCAGGATCGCGCTTCGTGCATGCCATTTTGGGGGTTGATTCTGGAAGCCAAAATGAGCAAGCGTCCCTGGTTGGTGCCTGGAACCTCAGGCCAGGCCTGTGGCCCTCCCTGTTCTTGCGTTTTTCACGGTGAGCTTCTTGAGTGCCTAGTGAGGCTGGAGCAATGGGCGGGGGTGAGCTCGGATGGGCATCGGCGGAAAGGGGCTGATGGATTAGGCCTCGCTGCTGTCCTTGTTTGCTTCTCTACTTTAACTCCCGGCACAGTGTTGATGCCAAGTGGGTCATCGTGGAGTGGGGAGAGGAATGAGTGCTGAATTTAAACCTGCGTGGATCACTGATGGCCCGTACAGGAAGGGAAGGGAAGATGAGGACATGTCCTTTGTGATGTCGTGGAATAGGCTATCATAATTGGGTTGCAGGTGCTGGCCTCGGCTTCCCAAGGATGTGTCATGTTCGTGATGGGCTGGCATCAGCTGCCTATGGACGGGATGGCTTTGGCAGTTCAAGTGGATGAGGTGAGGTAGGTAACCTGTGTAGAGTTGGAATCCCATTGCCAGAGGAAAGACACCCCAAAGGGTGTCTTGAGAGACGTAAAGAAGATTGACATGGTGACGCGTCTCTGCTGGCCTCCTTGGAGGATGTTTAGTTATGCGAACATCCCCTTTGGCCGCTTTGTTCCATTGTTTGGGAATGTGCAAAGCGAAAGTGCTTCTCCCGGGGGGGCATGACTCGGCTTGCGAACAGCCAGAGGTTTACCTGGAGCAGTCCGTTGGGGGGACAGAGGTGGGGGCACTGTTGCGACGCCAGGCGCACTGTCGTGGAGAGCCACTGTGCCCTTTCAAGTTTCCAGGTCCCCTCGTGTGGCAAAGGTTTTCCGTTGAACGTCTGTCTGTGGTTGTCGGGGACAGTGCATTTGATCACTGTGAGTGCCTAGGTAGTGTCGCCGTGGCAGTGGAGAATTGCCAGGATGCATGGGGTGGGGTGGGCATCATCAAAGCAGACAGGCTTGCGGTGTGTCTTCCCTGCTGTTCAGTGTTTCTGTGTTCACATGATGTCTGTGGCTTCAAGTAGAGTCGAGTCGCCCTGCAGGCAGGAGGAGGGCACTTAGGACGAGGCTGTGTAGCGTTTGAGCGTTTCCTCAGTGGTCAGGGCCGCAAAGCCTACCAGTTGGAAGCTTGCCTATACGTGTCCGGGAAGGTGGCCTAATTTCCGCTGTGGGGTTCCAACCTGTGTCATGGTTGCTGAAGCCCAACACTTCCCATTGAGGGCATTCCCACGGGGTCATGGAAAGTGATTTGGTCTAGTTGGCGAGATGAGGCACTTGGGCCGAAGTCCGTTAACCCCTTGAGAAGTGCCAGGCTGCATCTTGCTTTTCGGCAACTGCAGGTCGGTGTCAGCCTGCCCATGGCAGGTTACTTGCTTCCGGGAGCACTGGGAGTGACCCCAATGGCACATCAGATGCGATGGTAGGTTGCAGGATCTCCAGGTCCACATAGGTGTGACACCCACGGCCGGGAGGGAGGTCTCGTCCAGTCTTTGTGCTTTGGTCAGAAGGCGTGGCTGTGGGAGAGCGGGAGTCTGTGGCCTATTTTGACAGCCTGGGGTTCAAAGTTCGCATGCGGCCTCATGAAGCTGACAGGGGTCTTTCTCCTTTCAGTTGGGGATCCAACCAGGGTGCTGTGTATAAACTATGACGTTTACTATTAGAAGCGTCTGCACAGGGCCACAGGGACACCCAGAGACCAAGACGCGTATTTAGCGGCACACACAGGTATCCACAAACGCATCCTCGTGCACAGTCACAGTCACACACGCCCACACGTGTGAATACACACATACAGCGTCTCACACACCGAGCAATGTACGTGCGTAACTTCCTTCAGTCGTGCTGTGAGACACACAATCAGTTTTCGGTAAGGGACAGTGGTACTTGGGAAGCAGGTTCCAGGCTCACGCCCAGGTTAAGTGTTCACAAAAATCATGTTCTCTGAGGACCCTTGTGCAATTCAGAAACCTGCCTGATTTCTGTCCACTTCTCAGGTGCAGTTGCAGAGTAAGGCTGGCTGTCGGCAAAGAGAAGAAGACCTTCGCGTTGTCTGATGACTGGATGTGCTAAGGAGAACTGGACAAAGTGGGGCGGGTGCACGTTGCCGAGCAAGGCTGTGGATATCTCAGGACGGTAGGCATTCACCCATACTAAGATGTGCCATTGGATATTAGGATTTCCACAGATGGGCCCAATGGTTGCAAGAGTGGATTGATTGTTGGTCTTGCTGAGTGGCCTGAGGACTGTGGATTCCCCAGGCAGTTGGAGTACTTCCAGGTCATGGCTCCTCTGCAGAGACCCACGGCCTTCCCTTTTGTGTTCTGCAGTGTCCCAGCATGTGCTTGGATCGATGATGACACCCTTGTATGCATTCCTTGGAAAATCTGAACAAAATGAGTGAGAACGCTCTACCGTCTCCTCATCGAAAGTGAGGTCCAGCACGTTTCCTGTCTCGGGAGTATGGGACAGTTAGGAGTGAGGGCCAACGTCCCCTGCTGACAGGCATGCAAACCCCACTAAGGGCTCCAGCATTGGAGGGGCTCCTGTCTGAGGGTCGACCATGTCTGCCCATAAGCTGGGTCATCTATGAATCCCCGGTCCCTGCTAAAAGGCCATTGAGGGAATGCAAGAGGGCAGGCTTTCCTGCTAGTCTTCAGGGTCGGAGTGTGTTCTGGTATAGACCCAGTAAGCTTGCAGCTTGGAGAGGTGATTTTTGGACAGGATCACACTTTGTGCATGCCGCTTCCGAGGTTGATTATGGAAGCCAACATGATCAAGCTTCCCTGGTTGGAGCCTGGAGCCTCAGGCCAGGCCTGTGGCCCTCTCTGTTGTTGTGTTTCGTGCAGTGAGGTTCTTGACTGCCCCGCGTGGCTGGAGCCGTGGGCGGGCATGGGCTGGTGTTGGGCGATGGTGGAAGGGGGCTGATGGTTTAGGCCTCAGTGCTGCCCCTGTCAGCTCCTCTGCTGAAGTTGCCGGCACACTGTTGGCGCTAAGTGGATCTTCGTGGAGTGGGGTGTGGATCGAGTGAAGCATTTCAGCCTGGGTGGTGGCTGCTGGCCTGGAGAGAAAGGTAAGGTATCATGAGGAAAGGTCCTGTGTGATGTCGTGGGATGGGTTGTCATCATTGGGTTGCAGGTGCTGGCCTCGGCTTCCCAAGAATGTGTCTTGTTCGTGATGGGCTGGCATAAGCTGCCTATGGAGCAGATGGCTTTGGCAGTTCAAGTGGGTGAGTTGAGGTAGGTAAGCTGTGTAGAGTTGCGATCCCGTTGCCCGAGGAATGACACCCAAAGGGTGTCTTGCGGGAAGTAGAGAAGATCGACATGGTGAGGCGTCTGTGCCGGCCTCCTTGCAGGTAGTTGTGTTATGCGAACATCCCCTTTGGCCGCTTTGTTCCCTTGTTTGGCAATGTGTAAAGCGAAAGTGTTTCTCCCGTGGGGGAATGACGCGACCGGCCGGTGTAGCACGCAGGCCTTTCGAACAGCCAGAGGTTTATCTGGAGCCGTCCATTGGTGGGGCAGAAATGGGGGCCCCATTGCCATGCCTGCTGTGCCGCCGTGGCCAGCCACTGTTCCCTTTCAGGCTTCCAAGTTCCCTCGCATGGCAGAGGTCTTCCATTGAAAGTCTGTCTGTGGTCCTCGGGGACCATGCTTTGATCACTGTGAGTTACTCGGTAGTGTCACTGTGGCAGTGGAGAATTTCCAGGATGCATGGTGTGGGATCAGCATCCACGAAGGAGACAGGCTTGCGGTCTGTCTTCCCTGGTGTTCAGTGTTCCCGTGTTCTGAAGATGTTTGTGGTTTCCAGTAGGGTCGTGTCGCCCTGTGGGCTGGAGGAGGGCATGTAGGACGAGGCTTTCAAGGGTTTGAGCGTTTCCTTAGGGGTCAGGGCCGCGAACATTCAAGATGGGAGCTGCCTGAGACGTGGCTGGGAATGTGGACTACTTTCCGCCGTGGGGATGCGACATGGGTCATGGTGGCTGAAGCCCACCACTTCCTGTGGTGGGCATTCCCACGGGTCAATGAAAAGTGATTAGGCCTAGTTGGCGAGAAGTGGCACGTGGGCCCACGTTCGTTAGCCCCTTGAGTGATTTCAGACTGCATCTTGGCAGCAGACAGCTGCCGGTCGGTGTCGGCCCGACCATGGGAGTTCCCTTGCTTCCGGAAGTGCTGCGAGTGACCCCAAATGCCCATCAGATATACTGGTAGCTGACAGAGTCTCGAGGTGCATGTAGATGTCACAGCCAAGGCCCGGAGGCAGGTCTCGTCGACGCTTTGCGTTTTGGTCAGAAGGCGTGGCTGTAGGAGAGCGGGAGACCGTGGACTATTTCAACAGCCCCTGGGGGTCAAAGTGTGCCTGCGGCCTCTTAAAGCTGACAGGGTTCTTTCTCCTTTCAGTTAGGGGTCTAACCAGGGTGCTGTGTAAAAACTATTTCTTTTATTGTAGGACTGCTCTTCACAGGGCCATAGGGACACACAGAGTCCAAGACGCGTACGCAGCGGCACACAGAGAATCCCACAAGCACGTCTGCATGCGCAGTCACAGTCACACACGCCCACACGTGTGAACACACACATACAGCCTCTCAGACACCGGCCAACATATGTGCCTAACTTCCTGCAGTCGTACTATCAAAGATGCAGTCAATTCTCGGTAAGAATTAGAGGTCCTTGGGAAGCAGTTTCAGAGCTAAAGGCCAGGTAAATGTTTTTATGGATCATGTCCTGTGAGGACACCGGTCCACTTATGAAGCCTCGGTGATTTCTGTCCACTTCTCAGGTGCAGTTGCTGGGAAAGGCTGGCCGTCGGCGCAAACAAGAAGACCTTCGTGTGCTCTGATGACTGGAGGTGCTAAGAAGAACTGGAAAAAGTGAGGCGGGCCCATGTCCCCGAGCGTGGTCGTGGATAACTCATGATGGTAGGTATTCAAGCACCCCAAGATGTGCCGTTAGATATTAGGTTTTCCTCAGACGGGCCCAATGGCTGCAAGAGTGGATTGATTGTTCCCCTTGCTGAGTGGCCTGAGGGCTGTGGATTCTCCAGGCTTTTGGGGTAGCCCAGGCTCATGGCTCCTGTACAGAGTCCCGCGCAGACTCCGGTTGTGTTCTGCAGCGTCCCAGCATGTGCTTGGATTGATGATGACACCCTTGCATGCATTCCTTGGAAAATCTGAGCCAAATGAGTGAGAACACTCTACCGTCTCGTCATCGAAACTGAGGTTCAGCACGTTTCCTCTCTCAGGGGGAGAGGACAGTTAGGAATGAGGGCCAGCGTCTTCCGCTTACATGCATGCAAACACCACCAAGGACTCCAGTATTGGAGGGGCTCCTGTCTGAGGGTTGACCGTTTCTGCACATAAGCTGTGTTATCTGTGAATCCCGGGTCCCTGCTGAATGGCTGTTGAGGGAATGCGAGGGGGCAGGCTCTCCTGCTGGTCTTAAGAGTCAGAGTGTGTGCTGGTCTAGGCCCAGTTAGCTTGCAGTTGGGAGGTGAGTTTTGGCCAGGATCACGCTTCGTGCATGCCATTTTGGGGGTTGATTCTGGAAGCCAAAATGAGCAAGCGTCCCTGGTTGGTGCCTGGAACCTCAGGCCAGGCCTGTGGCCCTCCCTGTTCTTGCGTTTTTCACGGTGAGCTTCTTGAGTGCCTAGTGAGGCTGGAGCAATGGGCGGGGGTGAACTCGGTTGGGCATCGGCGGAAAGGAGCTGATGGATTAGGCCTCGCTGCTGCCCTTGTTTGCTTCTCTACTTTAACTCCCGGCACAGTGTTGATGCCAAGTGGGTCATCGTGGAGTGGGGAGAGGAATGAGTGCTGAATTTAAACCTGCGTGGATCACTGATGGCCCGTACAGGAAGGGAAGGGAAGATGAGGACATGTCCTTTCTGATGTCGTGGAATAGGTTATCATAATTGGGTTGCAGGTGCTGGCCTCGGCTTCCCAAGGATGTGTCATGTTCGTGATGGGCTGGCATCAGCTGCCTATGGACGGGATGGCTTTGGCAGTTCAAGTGGATGAGGTGAGGTAGGTAACCTGTGTAGAGTTGGAATCCCATTGCCATGGGAAAGACACCCAAAGGGTGTCTTGCGAGACGTAAAGAGGATTGACATGGTGACGCGTCTCTGCTGGCCTCCTTGGAGGATGTTTAGTTATGCGAACATCCCCTTTGGCCTAATCGTTCCGTTGTTTGGGAATGTGCAAAGCGAAAGTGCTTCTCCCGGGGGTGCATGACTCGGCTTGCAAACAGCGAGAGGTTTACCTGGAGCAGTCCGTTGGGGGGACAGAGGTGGGGGCACTGTTGTGACGCCAGGCGCACTGTCGTGGAGAGCCACTGTGCCCTTTCAAGTTTCCAGGTCCCCTCGTGTGGCAAAGGTTTTCCGTTGAAAGTCTGTCTGTGGTCCTCGGGGACAGTGCCTTTGATCACTGTGAGTGCCTCGGTAGTGTCGCCGTGGCAGTGGAGGAATTGCCAGGATGCGTGGGGTGGGGTGGGCATCATCAAAGCAGACAGGCTTGCGGTGTGTCTTCCCTGCTGTTCAGTGTCTCCGTGTTCACATGATGTCTGTGGCTTCAAGTAGAGTCGAGTCGCCCTGCAGGCAGGAGGAGGGCACTTAGGACGAGGCTGTGTAGCGTTTGAGCGTTTCCTCAGTGGTCAGGGCCGCAAAGCCTACCAGTTGGAAGCTTGCCTATACGTGGCCAGGAAGGTGGCCTAATTTCCGCTGTGGGGTTCCAACCTGTGTCATGGTTGCTGAAGCCCAACACTTCCCATTGAGGGCATTCCCACGGGGTCATGGAAAGTGATTTGGTCTAGTTGGCGAGATGAGGCACTTGGGCCGAAGTCCGTTAACCCCTTGAGAAGTGCCAGGCTGCATCTTGCCTGTCGGCAACTGCAGGTCGGTGTCAGCCTGCCTATGGGAGGTTACCTTGCTTCCGGGAGCACTGGGAGTGACCCCAAGGGCACATCAGATGTGGTGGTAGGTGGCAGGATCTCCAGGTCCACATAGGTGTGACACCCACGGCCGGGAGGGAGGTCTCGTCCAGTCTTTGTGCTTTGGTCAGAAGGCGTGGCTGTGGGAGAGCGGGAGTCTGTGGCCTATTTTGACAGCCTGGGGTTCAAAGTTCGCATGCGGCCTCATGAAGCTGACAGGGGTCTTTCTCCTTTCAGTTGGGGGTCCAACCAGGGTGCTGTGTATAAACTATGACGTTTACTGTTAGAGGCGTCTGCAGAGGGCCACAGGGACACCCAGAGACCAAGACGCGTGTTTAGCGGCACACATAGGTATCCACAAACGCATCCTCGTGCACAGTCACAGTCACACTCGCCCACACGTGTGAATACACATATACAGCGTCTCACACACCGAGCAATGTACGTGCGTAACTTCCTTCAGTCGTGCTGTGAGACACACAGTCAGTTTTCGGTAAGGGATAGTGGTACTTGGGAAGCAGGTTCCAGGCTCACGCCCAGGTTAAGTGTTCACAAAAATCATGTTCTCTGAGGACCCTTGTGCAATTCAGAAACCTGCCTGACTTCTGTCCACTTCTCAGGTGCAGTTGCAGAGTAAGGCTGGCTGTCGGCAAAGAGAAGAAGACCTTCGCGTTGTCTGATGACTGGATGTGCTAAGGAGAACTGGACAAAGTGGGGCGGGTGCACGTTGCCGAGCAAGGCTGTGGATATCTCAGGACGGTAGGCATTCACCCATACTAAGATGTGCCATTGGATATTAGGATTTCCACAGATGGGCCCAATGGTTGCAAGAGTGGATTGATTGTTGGTCTTGCTGAGTGGCCTGAGGACTGTGGATTCCCCAGGCAGTTGGAGTACTTCCAGGTCATGGCTCCTCTGCAGAGACCCACGGCCTTCCCTTTTGTGTTCTGCAGCGTCCCAGCATGTGCTTGGATCGATGATGACACCCTTGTATGCATTCCTTGGAAAATCTGAACAAAATGAGTGAGAACGCTCTACCGTCTCCTCATCGAAAGTGAGGTCCAGCACGTTTCCTGTCTCGGGAGTATGGGACAGTTAGGAGTGAGGGCCAACGTCCCCTGCTGACAGGCATGCAAACCCCACTAAGGGCTCCAGCATTGGAGGGGCTCCTGTCTGAGGGTCGACCATGTCTGCCCATAAGCTGGGTCATCTATGAATCCCCGGTCCCTGCTAAAAGGCCGTTGAGGGAATGCAAGAGGGCAGGCTTTCCTGCTAGTCTTCAGGGTCGGAGTGTGTTCTGGTATAGACCCAGTAAGCTTGCAGCTTGGAGAGGTGATTTTTGGACAGGATCACACTTTGTGCATGCCGCTTCCGAGGTTGATTATGGAAGCCAACATGAGCAAGCTTCCCTGGTTGGAGCCTGGAGCCTCAGGCCAGGCCTGTGGCCCTCTCTGTTGTTGTGTTTCGTGCAGTGAGGTTCTTGACTGCCCCGCGTGGCTGGAGCCGTGGGCGGGCATGGGCTGGTGTTGGGCGAT
Organism: Balaenoptera borealis; assembly: GCF_965194805.1. Taxonomy (NCBI): domain Eukaryota; kingdom Metazoa; phylum Chordata; class Mammalia; order Artiodactyla; family Balaenopteridae; genus Balaenoptera; species Balaenoptera borealis. The sequence goes on from NC_138866.1 coordinate 127,785,015, forward strand.
GGTGGAAGGGGGCTGATGGTTTAGGCCTCAGTGCTGCCCCTGTCAGCTCCTCTGCTGAAGTTGCCGGCACACTGTTGGCGCTAAGTGGATCTTCGTGGAGTGGGGTGTGGATCGAGTGAAGCATTTCAGCCTGGGTGGTGGCTGCTGGCCTGGAGAGAAAGGTAAGGTATCATGAGGAAAGGTCCTGTGTGATGTCGTGGGATGGGTTGTCATCATTGGGTTGCAGGTGCTGGCCTCGGCTTCCCAAGAATGTGTCTTGTTCGTGATGGGCTGGCATAAGCTGCCTATGGAGCAGATGGCTTTGGCAGTTCAAGTGGGTGAGTTGAGGTAGGTAAGCTGTGTAGAGTTGCAATCCCGTTGCCCGAGGAATGACACCCAAAGGGTGTCTTGCGGGAAGTAGAGAAGATCGACATGGTGAGGCGTCTGTGCCGGCCTCCTTGCAGGTAGTTGTGTTATGCGAACATCCCCTTTGGCCGCTTTGTTCCCTTGTTTGGCAATGTGTAAAGCGAAAGTGTTTCTCCCGTGGGGGAATGACGCGACCGGCCGGTGTAGCACGCAGGCCTTTCGAACAGCCAGAGGTTTATCTGGAGCCGTCCATTGGTGGGGCAGAAATGGGGGCCCCATTGCCATGCCTGCTGTGCCGCCGTGGCCAGCCACTGTTCCCTTTCAGGCTTCCAAGTTCCCTCGCATGGCAGAGGTCTTCCATTGAAAGTCTGTCTGTGGTCCTCGGGGACCATGCTTTGATCACTGTGAGTTACTCGGTAGTGTCACTGTGGCAGTGGAGAATTTCCAGGATGCATGGTGTGGGATCAGCATCCACGAAGGAGACAGGCTTGCGGTCTGTCTTCCCTGGTGTTCAGTGTTCCCGTGTTCTGAAGATGTTTGTGGTTTCCAGTAGGGTCGTGTCGCCCTGTGGGCTGGAGGAGGGCATGTAGGACGAGGCTTTCAAGGGTTTGAGCGTTTCCTTAGGGGTCAGGGCCGCGAACATTCAAGATGGGAGCTGCCTGAGACGTGGCTGGGAATGTGGACTACTTTCCGCCGTGGGGATGCGACATGGGTCATGGTGGCTGAAGCCCACCACTTCCTGTGGTGGGCATTCCCACGGGTCAATGAAAAGTGATTAGGCCTAGTTGGCGAGAAGTGGCACGTGGGCCCACGTTCGTTAGCCCCTTGAGTGATTTCAGACTGCATCTTGGCAGCAGACAGCTGCCGGTCGGTGTCGGCCCGACCATGGGAGTTCCCTTGCTTCCGGAAGTGCTGCGAGTGACCCCAAATGCCCATCAGATATACTGGTAGCTGACAGAGTCTCGAGGTGCATGTAGATGTCACAGCCAAGGCCCGGAGGCAGGTCTCGTCGACGCTTTGCGTTTTGGTCAGAAGGCGTGGCTGTAGGAGAGCGGGAGACCGTGGACTATTTCAACAGCCCCTGGGGGTCAAAGTGTGCCTGCGGCCTCTTAAAGCTGACAGGGTTCTTTCTCCTTTCAGTTAGGGGTCTAACCAGGGTGCTGTGTAAAAACTATTTCTTTTATTGTAGGACTGCTCTTCACAGGGCCATAGGGACACACAGAGTCCAAGACGCGTACGCAGCGGCACACAGAGAATCCCACAAGCACGTCTGCATGCGCAGTCACAGTCACACACGCCCACACGTGTGAACACACACATACAGCCTCTCAGACACCGGCCAACATATGTGCCTAACTTCCTGCAGTCGTACTATCAAAGATGCAGTCAATTCTCGGTAAGAATTAGAGGTCCTTGGGAAGCAGTTTCAGAGCTAAAGGCCAGGTAAATGTTTTTATGGATCATGTCCTGTGAGGACACCGGTCCACTTATGAAGCCTCGGTGATTTCTGTCCACTTCTCAGGTGCAGTTGCTGGGAAAGGCTGGCCGTCGGCGCAAACAAGAAGACCTTCGTGTGCTCTGATGACTGGAGGTGCTAAGAAGAACTGGAAAAAGTGAGGCGGGCCCATGTCCCCGAGCGTGGTCGTGGATAACTCATGATGGTAGGTATTCAAGCACCCCAAGATGTGCCGTTAGATATTAGGTTTTCCTCAGACGGGCCCAATGGCTGCAAGAGTGGATTGATTGTTCCCCTTGCTGAGTGGCCTGAGGGCTGTGGATTCTCCAGGCTTTTGGGGTAGCCCAGGCTCATGGCTCCTGTACAGAGTCCCGCGCAGACTCCGGTTGTGTTCTGCAGCGTCCCAGCATGTGCTTGGATTGATGATGACACCCTTGCATGCATTCCTTGGAAAATCTGAGCCAAATGAGTGAGAACACTCTACCGTCTCGTCATCGAAACTGAGGTTCAGCACGTTTCCTCTCTCAGGGGGAGAGGACAGTTAGGAATGAGGGCCAGCGTCTTCCGCTTACATGCATGCAAACACCACCAAGGACTCCAGTATTGGAGGGGCTCCTGTCTGAGGGTTGACCGTTTCTGCACATAAGCTGTGTTATCTGTGAATCCCGGGTCCCTGCTGAATGGCTGTTGAGGGAATGCGAGGGGGCAGGCTCTCCTGCTGGTCTTAAGAGTCAGAGTGTGTGCTGGTCTAGGCCCAGTTAGCTTGCAGTTGGGAGGTGAGTTTTGGCCAGGATCACGCTTCGTGCATGCCATTTTGGGGGTTGATTCTGGAAGCCAAAATGAGCAAGCGTCCCTGGTTGGTGCCTGGAACCTCAGGCCAGGCCTGTGGCCCTCCCTGTTCTTGCGTTTTTCACGGTGAGCTTCTTGAGTGCCTAGTGAGGCTGGAGCAATGGGCGGGGGTGAACTCGGTTGGGCATCGGCGGAAAGGAGCTGATGGATTAGGCCTCGCTGCTGCCCTTGTTTGCTTCTCTACTTTAACTCCCGGCACAGTGTTGATGCCAAGTGGGTCATCGTGGAGTGGGGAGAGGAATGAGTGCTGAATTTAAACCTGCGTGGATCACTGATGGCCCGTACAGGAAGGGAAGGGAAGATGAGGACATGTCCTTTCTGATGTCGTGGAATAGGTTATCATAATTGGGTTGCAGGTGCTGGCCTCGGCTTCCCAAGGATGTGTCATGTTCGTGATGGGCTGGCATCAGCTGCCTATGGACGGGATGGCTTTGGCAGTTCAAGTGGATGAGGTGAGGTAGGTAACCTGTGTAGAGTTGGAATCCCATTGCCATGGGAAAGACACCCAAAGGGTGTCTTGCGAGACGTAAAGAGGATTGACATGGTGACGCGTCTCTGCTGGCCTCCTTGGAGGATGTTTAGTTATGCGAACATCCCCTTTGGCCTAATCGTTCCGTTGTTTGGGAATGTGCAAAGCGAAAGTGCTTCTCCCGGGGGTGCATGACTCGGCTTGCAAACAGCGAGAGGTTTACCTGGAGCAGTCCGTTGGGGGGACAGAGGTGGGGGCACTGTTGTGACGCCAGGCGCACTGTCGTGGAGAGCCACTGTGCCCTTTCAAGTTTCCAGGTCCCCTCGTGTGGCAAAGGTTTTCCGTTGAAAGTCTGTCTGTGGTCCTCGGGGACAGTGCCTTTGATCACTGTGAGTGCCTCGGTAGTGTCGCCGTGGCAGTGGAGGAATTGCCAGGATGCGTGGGGTGGGGTGGGCATCATCAAAGCAGACAGGCTTGCGGTGTGTCTTCCCTGCTGTTCAGTGTCTCCGTGTTCACATGATGTCTGTGGCTTCAAGTAGAGTCGAGTCGCCCTGCAGGCAGGAGGAGGGCACTTAGGACGAGGCTGTGTAGCGTTTGAGCGTTTCCTCAGTGGTCAGGGCCGCAAAGCCTACCAGTTGGAAGCTTGCCTATACGTGGCCAGGAAGGTGGCCTAATTTCCGCTGTGGGGTTCCAACCTGTGTCATGGTTGCTGAAGCCCAACACTTCCCATTGAGGGCATTCCCACGGGGTCATGGAAAGTGATTTGGTCTAGTTGGCGAGATGAGGCACTTGGGCCGAAGTCCGTTAACCCCTTGAGAAGTGCCAGGCTGCATCTTGCCTGTCGGCAACTGCAGGTCGGTGTCAGCCTGCCTATGGGAGGTTACCTTGCTTCCGGGAGCACTGGGAGTGACCCCAAGGGCACATCAGATGTGGTGGTAGGTGGCAGGATCTCCAGGTCCACATAGGTGTGACACCCACGGCCGGGAGGGAGGTCTCGTCCAGTCTTTGTGCTTTGGTCAGAAGGCGTGGCTGTGGGAGAGCGGGAGTCTGTGGCCTATTTTGACAGCCTGGGGTTCAAAGTTCGCATGCGGCCTCATGAAGCTGACAGGGGTCTTTCTCCTTTCAGTTGGGGGTCCAACCAGGGTGCTGTGTATAAACTATGACGTTTACTGTTAGAGGCGTCTGCAGAGGGCCACAGGGACACCCAGAGACCAAGACGCGTGTTTAGCGGCACACATAGGTATCCACAAACGCATCCTCGTGCACAGTCACAGTCACACTCGCCCACACGTGTGAATACACATATACAGCGTCTCACACACCGAGCAATGTACGTGCGTAACTTCCTTCAGTCGTGCTGTGAGACACACAGTCAGTTTTCGGTAAGGGATAGTGGTACTTGGGAAGCAGGTTCCAGGCTCACGCCCAGGTTAAGTGTTCACAAAAATCATGTTCTCTGAGGACCCTTGTGCAATTCAGAAACCTGCCTGACTTCTGTCCACTTCTCAGGTGCAGTTGCAGAGTAAGGCTGGCTGTCGGCAAAGAGAAGAAGACCTTCGCGTTGTCTGATGACTGGATGTGCTAAGGAGAACTGGACAAAGTGGGGCGGGTGCACGTTGCCGAGCAAGGCTGTGGATATCTCAGGACGGTAGGCATTCACCCATACTAAGATGTGCCATTGGATATTAGGATTTCCACAGATGGGCCCAATGGTTGCAAGAGTGGATTGATTGTTGGTCTTGCTGAGTGGCCTGAGGACTGTGGATTCCCCAGGCAGTTGGAGTACTTCCAGGTCATGGCTCCTCTGCAGAGACCCACGGCCTTCCCTTTTGTGTTCTGCAGCGTCCCAGCATGTGCTTGGATCGATGATGACACCCTTGTATGCATTCCTTGGAAAATCTGAACAAAATGAGTGAGAACGCTCTACCGTCTCCTCATCGAAAGTGAGGTCCAGCACGTTTCCTGTCTCGGGAGTATGGGACAGTTAGGAGTGAGGGCCAACGTCCCCTGCTGACAGGCATGCAAACCCCACTAAGGGCTCCAGCATTGGAGGGGCTCCTGTCTGAGGGTCGACCATGTCTGCCCATAAGCTGGGTCATCTATGAATCCCCGGTCCCTGCTAAAAGGCCGTTGAGGGAATGCAAGAGGGCAGGCTTTCCTGCTAGTCTTCAGGGTCGGAGTGTGTTCTGGTATAGACCCAGTAAGCTTGCAGCTTGGAGAGGTGATTTTTGGACAGGATCACACTTTGTGCATGCCGCTTCCGAGGTTGATTATGGAAGCCAACATGAGCAAGCTTCCCTGGTTGGAGCCTGGAGCCTCAGGCCAGGCCTGTGGCCCTCTCTGTTGTTGTGTTTCGTGCAGTGAGGTTCTTGACTGCCCCGCGTGGCTGGAGCCGTGGGCGGGCATGGGCTGGTGTTGGGCGATGGTGGAAGGGGGCTGATGGTTTAGGCCTCAGTGCTGCCCCTGTCAGCTCCTCTGCTGAAGTTGCCGGCACACTGTTGGCGCTAAGTGGATCTTCGTGGAGTGGGGTGTGGATCGAGTGAAGCATTTCAGCCTGGGTGGTGGCTGCTGGCCTGGAGAGAAAGGTAAGGTATCATGAGGAAAGGTCCTGTGTGATGTCGTGGGATGGGTTGTCATCATTGGGTTGCAGGTGCTGGCCTCGGCTTCCCAAGAATGTGTCTTGTTCGTGATGGGCTGGCATAAGCTGCCTATGGAGCAGATGGCTTTGGCAGTTCAAGTGGGTGAGTTGAGGTAGGTAAGCTGTGTAGAGTTGCGATCCCGTTGCCCGAGGAATGACACCCAAAGGGTGTCTTGCGGGAAGTAGAGAAGATCGACATGGTGAGGCGTCTGTGCCGGCCTCCTTGCAGGTAGTTGTGTTATGCGAACATCCCCTTTGGCCGCTTTGTTCCCTTGTTTGGCAATGTGTAAAGCGAAAGTGTTTCTCCCGTGGGGGAATGACGCGACCGGCCGGTGTAGCACGCAGGCCTTTCGAACAGCCAGAGGTTTATCTGGAGCCGTCCATTGGTGGGGCAGAAATGGGGGCCCCATTGCCATGCCTGCTGTGCCGCCGTGGCCAGCCACTGTTCCCTTTCAGGCTTCCAAGTTCCCTCGCATGGCAGAGGTCTTCCATTGAAAGTCTGTCTGTGGTCCTCGGGGACCATGCTTTGATCACTGTGAGTTACTCGGTAGTGTCACTGTGGCAGTGGAGAATTTCCAGGATGCATGGTGTGGGATCAGCATCCACGAAGGAGACAGGCTTGCGGTCTGTCTTCCCTGGTGTTCAGTGTTCCCGTGTTCTGAAGATGTTTGTGGTTTCCAGTAGGGTCGTGTCGCCCTGTGGGCTGGAGGAGGGCATGTAGGACGAGGCTTTCAAGGGTTTGAGCGTTTCCTTAGGGGTCAGGGCCGCGAACATTCAAGATGGGAGCTGCCTGAGACGTGGCTGGGAATGTGGACTACTTTCCGCCGTGGGGATGCGACATGGGTCATGGTGGCTGAAGCCCACCACTTCCTGTGGTGGGCATTCCCACGGGTCAATGAAAAGTGATTAGGCCTAGTTGGCGAGAAGTGGCACGTGGGCCCACGTTCGTTAGCCCCTTGAGTGATTTCAGACTGCATCTTGGCAGCAGACAGCTGCCGGTCGGTGTCGGCCCGACCATGGGAGTTCCCTTGCTTCCGGAAGTGCTGCGAGTGACCCCAAATGCCCATCAGATATACTGGTAGCTGACAGAGTCTCGAGGTGCATGTAGATGTCACAGCCAAGGCCCGGAGGCAGGTCTCGTCGACGCTTTGCGTTTTGGTCAGAAGGCGTGGCTGTAGGAGAGCGGGAGACCGTGGACTATTTCAACAGCCCCTGGGGGTCAAAGTGTGCCTGCGGCCTCTTAAAGCTGACAGGGTTCTTTCTCCTTTCAGTTAGGGGTCTAACCAGGGTGCTGTGTAAAAACTATTTCTTTTATTGTAGGACTGCTCTTCACAGGGCCATAGGGACACACAGAGTCCAAGACGCGTACGCAGCGGCACACAGAGAATCCCACAAGCACGTCTGCATGCGCAGTCACAGTCACACACGCCCACACGTGTGAACACACACATACAGCCTCTCAGACACCGGCCAACATATGTGCCTAACTTCCTGCAGTCGTACTATCAAAGATGCAGTCAATTCTCGGTAAGAATTAGAGGTCCTTGGGAAGCAGTTTCAGAGCTAAAGGCCAGGTAAATGTTTTTATGGATCATGTCCTGTGAGGACACCGGTCCACTTATGAAGCCTCGGTGATTTCTGTCCACTTCTCAGGTGCAGTTGCTGGGAAAGGCTGGCCGTCGGCGCAAACAAGAAGACCTTCGTGTGCTCTGATGACTGGAGGTGCTAAGAAGAACTGGAAAAAGTGAGGCGGGCCCATGTCCCCGAGCGTGGTCGTGGATAACTCATGATGGTAGGTATTCAAGCACCCCAAGATGTGCCGTTAGATATTAGGTTTTCCTCAGACGGGCCCAATGGCTGCAAGAGTGGATTGATTGTTCCCCTTGCTGAGTGGCCTGAGGGCTGTGGATTCTCCAGGCTTTTGGGGTAGCCCAGGCTCATGGCTCCTGTACAGAGTCCCGCGCAGACTCCGGTTGTGTTCTGCAGCGTCCTAGCATGTGCTTGGATTGATGATGACACCCTTGCATGCATTCCTTGGAAAATCTGAGCCAAATGAGTGAGAACACTCTACCGTCTCGTCATCGAAACTGAGGTTCAGCACGTTTCCTCTCTCAGGGGGAGAGGACAGTTAGGAATGAGGGCCAGCGTCTTCCGCTTACATGCATGCAAACACCACCAAGGACTCCAGTATTGGAGGGGCTCCTGTCTGAGGGTTGACCGTTTCTGCACATAAGCTGTGTTATCTGTGAATCCCGGGTCCCTGCTGAATGGCTGTTGAGGGAATGCGAGGGGGCAGGCTCTCCTGCTGGTCTTAAGAGTCAGAGTGTGTGCTGGTCTAGGCCCAGTTAGCTTGCAGTTGGGAGGTGAGTTTTGGCCAGGATCACGCTTCGTGCATGCCATTTTGGGGGTTGATTCTGGAAGCCAAAATGAGCAAGCGTCCCTGGTTGGTGCCTGGAACCTCAGGCCAGGCCTGTGGCCCTCCCTGTTCTTGCGTTTTTCACGGTGAGCTTCTTGAGTGCCTAGTGAGGCTGGAGCAATGGGCGGGGGTGAACTCAGTTGGGCATCGGCGGAAAGGAGCTGATGGATTAGGCCTCGCTGCTGCCCTTGTTTGCTTCTCTACTTTAACTCCCGGCACAGTGTTGATGCCAAGTGGGTCATCGTGGAGTGGGGAGAGGAATGAGTGCTGAATTTAAACCTGCGTGGATCACTGATGGCCCGTACAGGAAGGGAAGGGAAGATGAGGACATGTCCTTTCTGATGTCGTGGAATAGGTTATCATAATTGGGTTGCAGGTGCTGGCCTCGGCTTCCCAAGGATGTGTCATGTTCGTGATGGGCTGGCATCAGCTGCCTATGGACGGGATGGCTTTGGCAGTTCAAGTGGATGAGGTGAGGTAGGTAACCTGTGTAGAGTTGGAATCCCATTGCCATGGGAAAGACACCCAAAGGGTGTCTTGCGAGACGTAAAGAGGATTGACATGGTGACGCGTCTCTGCTGGCCTCCTTGGAGGATGTTTAGTTATGCGAACATCCCCTTTGGCCTAATCGTTCCGTTGTTTGGGAATGTGCAAAGCGAAAGTGCTTCTCCCGGGGGTGCATGACTCGGCTTGCAAACAGCGAGAGGTTTACCTGGAGCAGTCCGTTGGGGGGACAGAGGTGGGGGCACTGTTGTGACGCCAGGCGCACTGTCGTGGAGAGCCACTGTGCCCTTTCAAGTTTCCAGGTCCCCTCGTGTGGCAAAGGTTTTCCGTTGAAAGTCTGTCTGTGGTCCTCGGGGACAGTGCCTTTGATCACTGTGAGTGCCTCGGTAGTGTCGCCGTGGCAGTGGAGGAATTGCCAGGATGCGTGGGGTGGGGTGGGCATCATCAAAGCAGACAGGCTTGCGGTGTGTCTTCCCTGCTGTTCAGTGTCTCCGTGTTCACATGATGTCTGTGGCTTCAAGTAGAGTCGAGTCGCCCTGCAGGCAGGAGGAGGGCACTTAGGACGAGGCTGTGTAGCGTTTGAGCGTTTCCTCAGTGGTCAGGGCCGCAAAGCCTACCAGTTGGAAGCTTGCCTATACGTGGCCAGGAAGGTGGCCTAATTTCCGCTGTGGGGTTCCAACCTGTGTCATGGTTGCTGAAGCCCAACACTTCCCATTGAGGGCATTCCCACGGGGTCATGGAAAGTGATTTGGTCTAGTTGGCGAGATGAGGCACTTGGGCCGAAGTCCGTTAACCCCTTGAGAAGTGCCAGGCTGCATCTTGCCTGTCGGCAACTGCAGGTCGGTGTCAGCCTGCCTATGGGAGGTTACCTTGCTTCCGGGAGCACTGGGAGTGACCCCAAGGGCACATCAGATGTGGTGGTAGGTGGCAGGATCTCCAGGTCCACATAGGTGTGACACCCACGGCCGGGAGGGAGGTCTCGTCCAGTCTTTGTGCTTTGGTCAGAAGGCGTGGCTGTGGGAGAGCGGGAGTCTGTGGCCTATTTTGACAGCCTGGGGTTCAAAGTTCGCATGCGGCCTCATGAAGCTGACAGGGGTCTTTCTCCTTTCAGTTGGGGGTCCAACCAGGGTGCTGTGTATAAACTATGACGTTTACTGTTAGAGGCGTCTGCAGAGGGCCACAGGGACACCCAGAGACCAAGACGCGTGTTTAGCGGCACACATAGGTATCCACAAACGCATCCTCGTGCACAGTCACAGTCACACTCGCCCACACGTGTGAATACACATATACAGCGTCTCACACACCGAGCAATGTACGTGCGTAACTTCCTTCAGTCGTGCTGTGAGACACACAGTCAGTTTTCGGTAAGGGATAGTGGTACTTGGGAAGCAGGTTCCAGGCTCACGCCCAGGTTAAGTGTTCACAAAAATCATGTTCTCTGAGGACCCTTGTGCAATTCAGAAACCTGCCTGACTTCTGTCCACTTCTCAGGTGCAGTTGCAGAGTAAGGCTGGCTGTCGGCAAAGAGAAGAAGACCTTCGCGTTGTCTGATGACTGGATGTGCTAAGGAGAACTGGACAAAGTGGGGCGGGTGCACGTTGCCGAGCAAGGCTGTGGATATCTCAGGACGGTAGGCATTCACCCATACTAAGATGTGCCATTGGATATTAGGATTTCCACAGATGGGCCCAATGGTTGCAAGAGTGGATTGATTGTTGGTCTTGCTGAGTGGCCTGAGGACTGTGGATTCCCCAGGCAGTTGGAGTACTTCCAGGTCATGGCTCCTCTGCAGAGACCCACGGCCTTCCCTTTTGTGTTCTGCAGCATCCCAGCATGTGCTTGGATCGATGATGACACCCTTGTATGCATTCCTTGGAAAATCTGAACAAAATGAGTGAGAACGCTCTACCGTCTCCTCATCGAAAGTGAGGTCCAGCACGTTTCCTGTCTCGGGAGTATGGGACAGTTAGGAGTGAGGGCCAACGTCCCCTGCTGACAGGCATGCAAACCCCACTAAGGGCTCCAGCATTGGAGGGGCTCCTGTCTGAGGGTCGACCATGTCTGCCCATAAGCTGGGTCATCTATGAATCCCCGGTCCCTGCTAAAAGGCCGTTGAGGGAATGCAAGAGGGCAGGCTTTCCTGCTAGTCTTCAGGGTCGGAGTGTGTTCTGGTATAGACCCAGTAAGCTTGCAGCTTGGAGAGGTGATTTTTGGACAGGATCACACTTTGTGCATGCCGCTTCCGAGGTTGATTATGGAAGCCAACATGAGCAAGCTTCCCTGGTTGGAGCCTGGAGCCTCAGGCCAGGCCTGTGGCCCTCTCTGTTGTTGTGTTTCGTGCAGTGAGGTTCTTGACTGCCCCGCGTGGCTGGAGCCGTGGGCGGGCATGGGCTGGTGTTGGGCGATGGTGGAAGGGGGCTGATGGTTTAGGCCTCAGTGCTGCCCCTGTCAGCTCCTCTGCTGAAGTTGCCGGCACACTGTTGGCGCTAAGTGGATCTTCGTGGAGTGGGGTGTGGATCGAGTGAAGCATTTCAGCCTGGGTGGTGGCTGCTGGCCTGGAGAGAAAGGTAAGGTATCATGAGGAAAGGTCCTGTGTGATGTCGTGGGATGGGTTGTCATCATTGGGTTGCAGGCGCTGGCCTCGGCTTCCCACGAATGTGTCTTGTTCGTGATGGGCTGGCATAAGCTGCCTATGGAGCGGATGGCTTTGGCAGTTCAAGTGGGTGAGTTGAGGTAGGTAAGCTGTGTAGAGTTGCGATCCCGTTGCCCGAGGAATGACACCCAAAGGGTGTCTTGCGGGAAGTAGAGAAGATCGATATGGTGAGGCGTCTGTGCCGGCCTCCTTGCAGGTAGTTGAGTTATGCGAACATCCCCTTTGGGCGGTTTGGTCCCTTGTTTGGTAATGTGTAAAGCGAAAGTATTTCTCCCGTGGGGGAATGACGCGACCGGCCGGTGTAGCACGCAGGCCTTTCGAACAGCCAGAGGTTTATCTGGAGCAGTCCATTGGTGGGGCAGAGATGGGGGCCCCATTGCCATGCCTGCTGTGCTGCCGTGGCCAGCCACTGTTCCCTTTCAGGCTTCCAAGTTCCCTCGCATGGCAGAGGTCTTCCATTGAAAGTTTGTCTGTGGTCCTCGGGGACCATGCCTTTGATCACTGTGAGTTACTCGGTAGTGTCACTGTGGCAGTGGAGAATTTCCAGGATGCATGGTGTGGGATCAGCATCCACGAAGGAGACAGGTTTGCGGTCTGTCTTCCCTGGTGTTCAGTGTTCCCGTGTTCTGAAGATGTTTGTGGTTTCCAGTAGGGTCGTGTCGCCCTGTGGGCTGGAGGAGGGCATGTAGGACGAGGCTTTCAAGGGTTTGAGCGTTTCCTTAGGGGTCAGGGCCGTGAACATTCAAGATGGGAGCTGCCTGAGACGTGGCTGGGAATGTGGACTAGTTTCCGCCGTGGGGATCCGACATGGGTCATGGTGGCTGAAGCCCACCACTTCCTGTGGTGGGCATTCCCACGGGTCAATGGAAAGTGATTAGGCCTAGTTGGCGAGAAGTGGCACGTGGGCCCACGTTCGTTAGCCCCTTGAGTGTTTTCAGACTGCATCTTGGCAGCAGACAGCTGCCGGTCGGTGTCGGCCCGACCATGGGAGTTCCCTTGCTTCCGGAAGTGCTGCGAGTGACCCCAAATGCCCATCAGATATACTGGTAGCTGACAGAGTCTCGAGGTGCATGTCGATGTCACAGCCAAGGCCCGGAGGCAGGTCTCGTCGAGGCTTTGTGCTTTGGTCAGAAGGCGTGGCTGTAGGAGAGCGGGAGTCCGTGGACTATTTCAACAGCCCCTGGGGGTCAAAGTGTGTCTGCGGCCTGTTAAAGCTGACAGGATTCTCTCTCCTTTCAGTTAGGGGTCTAACCAGGGTGCTGTGTATAAACTATTTCTTTTATTGTTGGACTCCTCTTCACAGGGCCATAGGGACACACAGAGACCAAGACGCGTATGCAGCGGCACACAGAGGAACCCACAAGCATGTCCGCATGCGCAGTCACAGTCACACACGCCCACACGTGTGAACACACACATACAGCCTCTCAGACACCGGCCAACATATGTGCGTAACTTCCTGCAGTCGTACTATCAGACATGCAGTCAATTCTCGGTAAGGGTTAGAGGTCCTTGGGAAGCAGTTTCAGAGCTCAAGGCCAGGTAACTGTTTTTATGGATCATGTCCTGTGAGGACACCGGTCCACTTATGAAGCCTCGGTGATTTCTGTCCACTTCTCAGGTTCAGTTGCTGGGAAAGGCTGTCCGTCGGCACAAACAAGAAGACCTTCGTGTGCTCTGATGAATGGAGGTGCTAAGAAGAACTGGAAAAAGTGAGGCGGGCCCATGTCCCCGAGCGTGGTCGTGGATAACTCAGGATGGTAGGTATTCAAGCACCCCAAGATGTGCCATTAGATATTAGGTTTTCCTCAGACGGCCCCAATGGCTGCAAGAGTGGATTGATTGTTCCCCTTGCTGAGTGGCCTGAGGGCTGTGGATTCTCCAGGCTTTTGGGGTAGCCCAGGCTCATGGCTCCTGTACAGAGTAGCATGCAGACTCCGGTTGTGTTCTGCAACGTCCCAGCATGTGCTCGGATGGATGATGACACCCTTGCATGCATTCCTTGGAAAATCTGAGCCAAATGAGTGAGAACACTCTACCGTCTCGTCATCGAAACTGAGGTTCAGCACGTTTCCTCTCTCAGGGGGAGAGGACAGTTAGGAATGAGGGCCAGCGTCTTCCGCTTACATGCATGCAAACACCACCAAGGACTCCAGTATTGGAGGGGCTCCTGTCTGAGGGTTGACCGTGTCTGCACATAAGCTGTGTTATCTGTGAATCCCGGGTCCCTGCTGAATGGCTGTTGAGGGAATGCGAGGGGGCAGGCTCTCCTGCTGGTCTTAAGAGTCAGAGTGTGTGCTGGTCTAGGCCCAGTTAGCTTGCAGTTGGGAGGTGAGTTTTGGCCAGGATCACGCTTCGTGCATGCCATTTTGGGGGTTGATTCTGGAAGCCAAAATGAGCAAGCGTCCCTGGTTGGTGCCTGGAACCTCAGGCCAGGCCTGTGGCCCTCCCTGTTCTTGCGTTTTTCACGGTGAGCTTCTTGAGTGCCTAGTGAGGCTGGAGCAATGGGCAGGGGTGAGCTCGGTTGGGCATCGGCGGAAAGGGGCTGATGGATTAGGCCTCGCTGCTGCCCTTGTTTGCTTCTCTACTTTAACTCCCGGCACAGTGTTGATGCCAAGTGGGTCATCGTGGAGTGGGGAGAGGAATGAGTGCTGAATTTAAACCTGCGTGGATCACTGATGGCCCGTACAGGAAGGGAAGGGAAGATGAGGACATGTCCTTTGTGATGTAGTGGAATAGGCTATCATAATTGGGTTGCAGGTGCTGGCCTCGGCTTCCCAAGGATGTGTCATGTTCGTGATGGGCTGGCATCAGCTGCCTATGGACGGGGTGGCTTTGGCAGTTCAAGTGGATGAGGTGAGGTAGGTAACCTGTGTAGAGGTGGAATCCCATTGCCATGGGAAAGACACCCAAAGGGTGTCTTGCGAGAAGTAAAGAGGATTGACATGGTGACGCGTCTCTGCTGGCCTCCTTGGAGGATGTTTAGTTATGCGAACATCCCCTTTGGCCTAATCGTTCCGTTGTATGGGAATGTGCAAAGCGAAAGTGCTTCTCCCGGGGGTGCATGACTCGGATGGCGAACAGCCAGAGGTTTACCTGGAGCAGTCCGTTGGGGGGACAGAGGTGGGGGCACTGTCGCGACGCCAGGCGCACTGTCGTGGAGAGCCACTGTGCCCTTTCAAGTTTCCAGGTCCCCTCGTGTGGCAAAGGTTTTCCGTTGAAAGTCTGTCTGTGGTCCTCGGGGACAGTGCCTTTGATCACTGTGAGTGCCTCGGTAGTGTCGCCGTGGCAGTGGAGGAATTGCCAGGATGCGTGGGGTGGGGTGGGCATCATCAAAGCAGACAGGCTTGCGGTGTGTCTTCCCTGCTGTTCAGTGTCTCCGTGTTCACATGATGTCTGTGGCTTCAAGTAGAGTCGAGTCGCCCTGCAGGCAGGAGGAGGGCACTTAGGACGAGGCTGTGTAGCGTTTGAGCGTTTCCTCAGTGGTCAGGGCCGCAAAGCCTACCAGTTGGAAGCTTGCCTATACGTGGCCAGGAAGGTGGCCTAATTTCCGCTGTGGGGTTCCAACCTGTGTCATGGTTGCTGAAGCCCAACACTTCCCATTGAGGGCATTCCCACGGGGTCATGGAAAGTGATTTGGTCTAGTTGGCGAGATGAGGCACTTGGGCCGAAGTCCGTTAACCCCTTGAGAAGTGCCAGGCTGCATCTTGCCTGTCGGCAACTGCAGGTCGGTGTCAGCCTGCCTATGGGAGGTTACCTTGCTTCCGGGAGCACTGGGAGTGACCCCAAGGGCACATCAGATGTGGTGGTAGGTGGCAGGATCTCCAGGTCCACATAGGTGTGACACCCACGGCCGGGAGGGAGGTCTCGTCCAGTCCTTGTGCTTTGGTCAGAAGGCGTGGCTGTGGGAGAGCGGGAGTCTGTGGCCTATTTTGACAGCCTGGGGTTCAAAGTTCGCATGCGGCCTCATGAAGCTGACAGGGGTCTTTCTCCTTTCAGTTGGGGGTCCAACCAGGGTGCTGTGTATAAACTATGACGTTTACTGTTAGAGGCGTCTGCAGAGGGCCACAGGGACACCCAGAGACCAAGACGCGTGTTTAGCGGCACACATAGGTATCCACAAACGCATCCTCGTGCACAGTCACAGTCACACTCGCCCACACGTGTGAATACACATATACAGCGTCTCACACACCGAGCAATGTACGTGCGTAACTTCCTTCAGTCGTGCTGTGAGACACACAGTCAGTTTTCGGTAAGGGATAGTGGTACTTGGGAAGCAGGTTCCAGGCTCACGCCCAGGTTAAGTGTTCACAAAAATCATGTTCTCTGAGGACCCTTGTGCAATTCAGAAACCTGCCTGATTTCTGTCCACTTCTCAGGTGCAGTTGCAGAGTAAGGCTGGCTGTCGGCAAAGAGAAGAAGACCTTCGCGTTGTCTGATGACTGGATGTGCTAAGGAGAACTGGACAAAGTGGGGCGGGTGCACGTTGCCGAGCAAGGCTGTGGATAGCTCAGGACGGTAGGCATTCACCCATACTAAGATGTGCCATTGGATATTAGGATTTCCACAGATGGGCCCAATGGTTGCAAGAGTGGATTGATTGTTGGTCTTGCTGAGTGGCCTGAGGACTGTGGATTCCCCAGGCAGTTGGAGTACTTCCAGGTCATGGCTCCTCTGCAGAGACCCACGGCCTTCCCTTTTGTGTTCTGCAGCGTCCCAGCATGTGCTTGGATCGATGATGACACCCTTGTATGCATTCCTTGGAAAATCTGAACAAAATGAGTGAGAACGCTCTACCGTCTCCTCATCAAAAGTGAGGTCCAGCACGTTTCCTGTCTCGGGAGTATGGGACAGTTAGGAGTGAGGGCCAACGTCCCCTGCTGACAGGCATGCAAACCCCACTAAGGGCTCCAGCATTGGAGGGGCTCCTGTCTGAGGGTCGACCATGTCTGCCCATAAGCTGGGTCATCTATGAATCCCCGGTCCCTGCTAAAAGGCCGTTGAGGGAATGCAAGAGGGCAGGCTTTCCTGCTAGTCTTCAGGGTCGGAGTGTGTTCTGGTATAGACCCAGTAAGCTTGCAGCTTGGAGAGGTGATTTTTGGACAGGATCACACTTTGTGCATGCCGCTTCCGAGGTTGATTATGGAAGCCAACATGAGCAAGCTTCCCTGGTTGGAGCCTGGAGCCTCAGGCCAGGCCTGTGGCCCTCTCTGTTGTTGTGTTTCGTGCAGTGAGGTTCTTGACTGCCCCACGTGGCTGGAGCCGTGGGCGGGCATGGGCTGGAGTTGGGCAATGGCGGAAGGGGGCTGATGGTTTAGGCCTCAGTGCTGCCCCTGTCAGCTCCTCTGCTGAAGTTGCCGGCACACTGTTGGCGCTAGGTGGATCTTCGTGGAGTGGGGTGTGGATCGAGTGAAGCATTTCAGCCTGGGTGGTGGCTGCTGGCCTGGAGAGAAAGGTAAGGTATCATGAGGAAAGGTCCTGTGGGATGTCGTGGGATGGGTTGTCATCATTGGGTTGCAGGCGCTGGCCTCGGCTTCCCAAGAATGTGTCTTGTTCGTGATGGGCTGGCCTAAGCTGCCTATGGAGCGGATGGCTTTGGCAGTTCAAGTGGGTGAGTTGAGGTAGGTAAGCTGTGTAGAGTTGCGATCCCGTTGCCCGAGGAATGACACCCAAAGGGTGTCTTGCGGGAAGTAGAGAAGATCGACATGGTGAGGCGTCTGTGCCGGCCTCCTTGCAGGTAGTTGAGTTATGCAAACATCCCCTTTGGCCGCTTTGTTCCCTTGTTTGGCAATGTGTAAAGCGAAAGTGTTTCTCCCGTGGGGGAATGACGCGACCGGCCGGTGTAGCACGCAGGCCTTTCGAACAGCCAGAGGTTTATCTGGAGCAGTCCATTGGTGGGGCAGAGATGGGGGCCCCATTGCCATGCCTGCTGTGCTGCCGTGGCCAGCCACTGTTCCCTTTCAGGCTTCCAAGTTCCCTCGCATGGCAGAGGTCTTCCATTGAAAGTTTGTCTGTGGTCCTCGGGGACCATGCCTTTGATCACTGTGAGTTACTCGGTAGTGTCACTGTGGCAGTGGAGAATTTCCAGGATGCATGGTGTGGGATCAGCATCCACGAAGGAGACAGGCTTGCAGTCTGTCTTCCCTGGTGTTCAGTGTTCCCGTGTTCTGAAGATGTTTGTGGTTTCCAGTAGGGTCGTGTCGCCCTGTGGGCTGGAGGAGGGCAGGTAGGACGAGGCTTTCAAGGGTTTGAGCGTTTCCTTAGGGGTCAGGGCCGCGAACATTCAAGATGGGAGCTGCCTGAGACGTGGCTGGGAATGTGGACTAGTTTCCGCCGTGGGGATCCGACATGGGTCATGGTGGCTGAAGCCCACCACTTCCTGTGGTGGGCATTCCCACAGGTCAATGGAAAGTGATTAGGCCTAGTTGGCGAGAAGTGGCACGTGGGCCCACGTTCGTTAGCCCCTTGAGTGTTTTCAGACTGCATCTTGGCAGCAGACAGCTGCCGGTCGGTGTCGGCCCGACCATGGGAGTTCCCTTGCTTCCGGAAGTGCTGCGAGTGACCCCAAATGCCCATCAGATATACTGGTAGCTGACAGAGTCTCGAGGTGCATGTAGATGTCACAGCCAAGGCCCGGAGGCAGGTCTCGTCGAGGCTTTGTGTTTTGGTCAGAAGGCGTGGCTGTAGGAGAGCGGGAGTCCGTGGACTATTTCAACAGCCCCTGGGGGTCAAAGTGTGCCTGCGGCCTCTTAAAGCTGACAGGGTTTTTTCTCCTTTTAGTTAGGGGTCTAACCAGGGTGCTGTGTATAAACTATTTCTTTTATTGTTGGACTCCTCTTCACAGGGCCATAGGGACACACAGAGACCAAGACGCGTATGCAGCGGCACACAGAGAAACCCACAAGCACGTCCGCATGCATAGTCACAGTCACACATGTGCACACGCGTGAACACACACATACAGCCTCTCAGACACCGGCCAACATATGTGCCTAACTTCCTGCAGTCGTACTATCAGACATGCAGTCAATTCTCGGTAAGGGTTAGAGGTCCTTGGGAAGCAGTTTCAGAGCTCAAGGCCAGGTAACTGTTTTTATGGATCATGTCCTGTGAGGACACCAGTCCACTTATGAAGCCTCGGTGATTTCTGTCCACTTCTCAGGTGCAGTTGCTGGGAAAGGCTGGCCGTCGGCACAAACAAGAAGACCTTCGTGTGCTCTGATGACTGGAGGTGCTAAGAAGAACTGGAAAAAGTGAGGCGGGCCCATGTCCCCGAGCGTGGTCGTGGATAACTCATGATGGTAGGTATTCAAGCACCCCAAGATGTGCCGTTAGATATTAGGTTTTCCTCAGACGGGCCCAATGGCTGCAAGAGGGGATTGATTGTTCCCCTTGCTGAGTGGCCTGAGGGCTGTGGATTCTCCAGGCTTTTGGGGTAGCCCAGGCTCATGGCTCCTGTACAGTGTCCCGCGCAGACCCCGGTTGTATTCTGCAGTGTCCCAGCATGTGCTTGGATTGATGATGACACCCTTGCATGCATTCCTTGGAAAATCTGAGCCAAATGAGTGAGAACACTCTACCGTCTCGTCATCGAAACTGAGGTTCAGCACGTTTCCTCTCTCAGGGGGAGAGGACAGTTAGGAATGAGGGCCAGCGTCTTCCGCTGACATGCATGCAAACACCACCAAGGACTCCAGTATTGGAGGGGCTCCTGTCTGAGGGTTGACCGTGTCTGCACATAAGCTGTGTTATCTGTGAATCCCGGGTCCCTGCTGAATGGCTGTTGAGGGAATGCGAGGGGGCAGGCTCTCCTGCTGGTCTTAAGAGTCAGAGTGTGTGCTGGTCTAGGCCCAGTTAGCTTGCAGTTGGGAGGTGAGTTTTGGCCAGGATCACGCTTCGTGCATGCCATTTTGGGGGTTGATTCTGGAAGCCAAAATGAGCAAGCGTCCCTGGTTGGTGCCTGGAACCTCAGGCCAGGCCTGTGGCCCTCCCTGTTCTTGCGTTTTTCACGGTGAGCTTCTTGAGTGCCTAGTGAGGCTGGAGCAATGGGCAGGGGTGAGCTCGGTTGGGCATCGGCGGAAAGGGGCTGATGGATTAGGCCTCGCTGCTGCCCTTGTTTGCTTCTCTACTTTAACTCCCGGCACAGTGTTGATGCCAAGTGGGTCATCGTGGAGTGGGGAGAGGAATGAGTGCTGAATTTAAACCTGCGTGGATCACTGATGGCCCGTACAGGAAGGGAAGGGAAGATGAGGACATGTCCTTTGTGATGTAGTGGAATAGGCTATCATAATTGGGTTGCAGGTGCTGGCCTCGGCTTCCCAAGGATGTGTCATGTTCGTGATGGGCTGGCATCAGCTGCCTATGGACGGGGTGGCTTTGGCAGTTCAAGTGGATGAGGTGAGGTAGGTAACCTGTGTAGAGGTGGAATCCCATTGCCATGGGAAAGACACCCAAAGGGTGTCTTGCGAGAAGTAAAGAGGATTGACATGGTGACGCGTCTCTGCTGGCCTCCTTGGAGGATGTTTAGTTATGCGAACATCCCCTTTGGCCTAATCGTTCCGTTGTATGGGAATGTGCAAAGCGAAAGTGCTTCTCCCGGGGGTGCATGACTCGGATGGCGAACAGCCAGAGGTTTACCTGGAGCAGTCCGTTGGGGGGACAGAGGTGGGGGCACTGTCGCGACGCCAGGCGCACTGTCGTGGAGAGCCACTGTGCCCTTTCAAGTTTCCAGGTCCCCTCGTGTGGCAAAGGTTTTCCGTTGAAAGTCTGTCTGTGGTCCTCGGGGACAGTGCCTTTGATCACTGTGAGTGCCTCGGTAGTGTCGCCGTGGCAGTGGAGGAATTGCCAGGATGCGTGGGGTGGGGTGGGCATCATCAAAGCAGACAGGCTTGCGGTGTGTCTTCCCTGCTGTTCAGTGTCTCCGTGTTCACATGATGTCTGTGGCTTCAAGTAGAGTCGAGTCGCCCTGCAGGCAGGAGGAGGGCACTTAGGACGAGGCTGTGTAGCGTTTGAGCGTTTCCCCAGTGGTCAGGGCCGCAAAGCCTACCAGTTGGAAGCTTGCCTATACGTGGCCAGGAAGGTGGCCTAATTTCCGCTGTGGGGTTCCAACCTGTGTCATGGTTGCTGAAGCCCAACACTTCCCATTGAGGGCATTCCCACGGGGTCATGGAAAGTGATTTGGTCTAGTTGGCGAGATGAGGCACTTGGGCCGAAGTCCGTTAACCCCTTGAGAAGTGCCAGGCTGCATCTTGCCTGTCGGCAACTGCAGGTCGGTGTCAGCCTGCCTATGGGAGGTTACCTTGCTTCCGGGAGCACTGGGAGTGACCCCAAGGGCACATCAGATGTGGTGGTAGGTGGCAGGATCTCCAGGTCCACATAGGTGTGACACCCACGGCCGGGAGGGAGGTCTCGTCCAGTCCTTGTGCTTTGGTCAGAAGGCGTGGCTGTGGGAGAGCGGGAGTCTGTGGCCTATTTTGACAGCCTGGGGTTCAAAGTTCGCATGCGGCCTCATGAAGCTGACAGGGGTCTTTCTCCTTTCAGTTGGGGGTCCAACCAGGGTGCTGTGTATAAACTATGACGTTTACTGTTAGAGGCGTCTGCAGAGGGCCACAGGGACACCCAGAGACTAAGACGCGTGTTTAGCGGCACACATAGGTATCCACAAACGCATCCTCGTGCACAGTCACAGTCACACTCGCCCACACGTGTGAATACACATATACAGCGTCTCACACACCGAGCAATGTACGTGCGTAACTTCCTTCAGTCATGCTGTGAGACACACAGTCAGTTTTCGGTAAGGGATAGTGGTACTTGGGAAGCAGGTTCCAGGCTCACGCCCAGGTTAAGTGTTCACAAAAATCATGTTCTCTGAGGACCCTTGTGCAATTCAGAAACCTGCCTGATTTCTGTCCACTTCTCAGGTGCAGTTGCAGAGTAAGGCTGGCTGTCGGCAAAGAGAAGAAGACCTTCGCGTTGTCTGATGACTGGATGTGCTAAGGAGAACTGGACAAAGTGGGGCGGGTGCACGTTGCCGAGCAAGGCTGTGGATAGCTCAGGACGGTAGGCATTCACCCATACTAAGATGTGCCATTGGATATTAGGATTTCCACAGATGGGCCCAATGGTTGCAAGAGTGGATTGATTGTTGGTCTTGCTGAGTGGCCTGAGGACTGTGGATTCCCCAGGCAGTTGGAGTACTTCCAGGTCATGGCTCCTCTGCAGAGACCCACGGCCTTCCCTTTTGTGTTCTGCAGCGTCCCAGCATGTGCTTGGATCGATGATGACACCCTTGTATGCATTCCTTGGAAAATCTGAACAAAATGAGTGAGAACGCTCTACCGTCTCCTCATCAAAAGTGAGGTCCAGCACGTTTCCTGTCTCGGGAGTATGGGACAGTTAGGAGTGAGGGCCAACGTCCCCTGCTGACAGGCATGCAAACCCCACTAAGGGCTCCAGCATTGGAGGGGCTCCTGTCTGAGGGTCGACCATGTCTGCCCATAAGCTGGGTCATCTATGAATCCCCGGTCCCTGCTAAAAGGCCGTTGAGGGAATGCAAGAGGGCAGGCTTTCCTGCTAGTCTTCAGGGTCGGAGTGTGTTCTGGTATAGACCCAGTAAGCTTGCAGCTTGGAGAGGTGATTTTTGGACAGGATCACACTTTGTGCATGCCGCTTCCGAGGTTGATTATGGAAGCCAACATGAGCAAGCTTCCCTGGTTGGAGCCTGGAGCCTCAGGCCAGGCCTGTGGCCCTCTCTGTTGTTGTGTTTCGTGCAGTGAGGTTCTTGACTGCCCCACGTGGCTGGAGCCGTGGGCGGGCATGGGCTGGAGTTGGGCAATGGCGGAAGGGGGCTGATGGTTTAGGCCTCAGTGCTGCCCCTGTCAGCTCCTCTGCTGAAGTTGCCGGCACACTGTTGGCGCTAGGTGGATCTTCGTGGAGTGGGGTGTGGATCGAGTGAAGCATTTCAGCCTGGGTGGTGGCTGCTGGCCTGGAGAGAAAGGTAAGGTATCATGAGGAAAGGTCCTGTGGGATGTCGTGGGATGGGTTGTCATCATTGGGTTGCAGGCGCTGGCCTCGGCTTCCCAAGAATGTGTCTTGTTCGTGATGGGCTGGCCTAAGCTGCCTATGGAGCGGATGGCTTTGGCAGTTCAAGTGGGTGAGTTGAGGTAGGTAAGCTGTGTAGAGTTGCGATCCCGTTGCCCGAGGAATGACACCCAAAGGGTGTCTTGCGGGAAGTAGAGAAGATCGACATGGTGAGGCGTCTGTGCCGGCCTCCTTGCAGGTAGTTGAGTTATGCAAACATCCCCTTTGGCCGCTTTGTTCCCTTGTTTGGCAATGTGTAAAGCGAAAGTGTTTCTCCCGTGGGGGAATGACGCGACCGGCCGGTGTAGCACGCAGGCCTTTCGAACAGCCAGAGGTTTATCTGGAGCAGTCCATTGGTGGGGCAGAGATGGGGGCCCCATTGCCATGCCTGCTGTGCTGCCGTGGCCAGCCACTGTTCCCTTTCAGGCTTCCAAGTTCCCTCGCATGGCAGAGGTCTTCCATTGAAAGTTTGTCTGTGGTCCTCGGGGACCATGCCTTTGATCACTGTGAGTTACTCGGTAGTGTCACTGTGGCAGTGGAGAATTTCCAGGATGCATGGTGTGGGATCAGCATCCACGAAGGAGACAGGCTTGCGGTCTGTCTTCCCTGGTGTTCAGTGTTCCCGTGTTCTGAAGATGTTTGTGGTTTCCAGTAGGGTCGTGTCGCCCTGTGGGCTGGAGGAGGGCAGGTAGGACGAGGCTTTCAAGGGTTTGAGCGTTTCCTTAGGGGTCAGGGCCGCGAACATTCAAGATGGGAGCTGCCTGAGACGTGGCTGGGAATGTGGACTAGTTTCCGCCGTGGGGATCCGACATGGGTCATGGTGGCTGAAGCCCACCACTTCCTGTGGTGGGCATTCCCACGGGTCAATGGAAAGTGATTAGGCCTAGTTGGCGAGAAGTGGCACGTGGGCCCACGTTCGTTAGCCCCTTGAGTGTTTTCAGACTGCATCTTGGCAGCAGACAGCTGCCGGTCGGTGTCGGCCCGACCATGGGAGTTCCCTTGCTTCCGGAAGTGCTGCGAGTGACCCCAAATGCCCATCAGATATACTGGTAGCTGACAGAGTCTCGAGGTGCATGTCGATGTCACAGCCAAGGCCCGGAGGCAGGTCTCGTCGAGGCTTTGTGTTTTGGTCAGAAGGCGTGGCTGTAGGAGAGCGGGAGTCCGTGGACTATTTCAACAGCCCCTGGGGGTCAAAGTGTGCCTGCGGCCTCTTAAAGCTGACAGGGTTTTTTCTCCTTTTAGTTAGGGGTCTAACCAGGGTGCTGTGTATAAACTATTTCTTTTATTGTTGGACTCCTCTTCACAGGGCCATAGGGACACACAGAGACCAAGACGCGTATGCAGCGGCACACAGAGAAACCCACAAGCACGTCCGCATGCATAGTCACAGTCACACATGTGCACACGCGTGAACACACACATACAGCCTCTCAGACACCGGCCAACATATGTGCCTAACTTCCTGCAGTCGTACTATCAGACATGCAGTCAATTCTCGGTAAGGGTTAGAGGTCCTTGGGAAGCAGTTTCAGAGCTCAAGGCCAGGTAACTGTTTTTATGGATCATGTCCTGTGAGGACACCAGTCCACTTATGAAGCCTCGGTGATTTCTGTCCACTTCTCAGGTGCAGTTGCTGGGAAAGGCTGGCCGTCGGCACAAACAAGAAGACCTTCGTGTGCTCTGATGACTGGAGGTGCTAAGAAGAACTGGAAAAAGTGAGGCGGGCCCATGTCCCCGAGCGTGGTCGTGGATAACTCATGATGGTAGGTATTCAAGCACCCCAAGATGTGCCGTTAGATATTAGGTTTTCCTCAGACGGGCCCAATGGCTGCAAGAGGGGATTGATTGTTCCCCTTGCTGAGTGGCCTGAGGGCTGTGGATTCTCCAGGCTTTTGGGGTAGCCCAGGCTCATGGCTCCTGTACAGTGTCCCGCGCAGACCCCGGTTGTATTCTGCAGTGTCCCAGCATGTGCTTGGATTGATGATGACACCCTTGCATGCATTCCTTGGAAAATCTGAGCCAAATGAGTGAGAACACTCTACCGTCTCGTCATCGAAACTGAGGTTCAGCACGTTTCCTCTCTCAGGGGGAGAGGACAGTTAGGAATGAGGGCCAGCGTCTTCCGCTGACATGCATGCAAACACCACCAAGGACTCCAGTATTGGAGGGGCTCCTGTCTGAGGGTTGACCGTGTCTGCACATAAGCTGTGTTATCTGTGAATCCCGGGTCCCTGCTGAATGGCTGTTGAGGGAATGCGAGGGGGCAGGCTCTCCTGCTGGTCTTAAGAGTCAGAGTGTGTGCTGGTCTAGGCCCAGTTAGCTTGCAGTTGGGAGGTGAGTTTTGGCCAGGATCACGCTTCGTGCATGCCATTTTGGGGGTTGATTCTGGAAGCCAAAATGAGCAAGCGTCCCTGGTTGGTGCCTGGAACCTCAGGCCAGGCCTGTGGCCCTGCCTGTTCTTGCGTTTTTCACGGTGAGCTTCTTGAGTGCCTAGTGAGGCTGGAGCAATGGGCGGGGGTGAGCTCGGTTGGGCATCGGCGGAAAGGGGCTGATGGATTAGGCCTCGCTGCTGCCCTTGTTTGCTTCTCTACTTTAACTCCCGGCACAGTGTTGATGCCAAGTGGGTCATCGTGGAGTGGGGAGAGGAATGAGTGCTGAATTTAAACCTGCGTGGATCACTGATGGCCCGTACAGGAAGGGAAGGGAAGATGAGGACATGTCCTTTGTGATGTCGTGGAATAGGCTATCATAATTGGGTTGCAGGTGCTGGCCTCGGCTTCCCAAGGATGTGTCATGTTCGTGATGGGCTGGCATCAGCTGCCTATGGACGGGATGGCTTTGGCAGTTCAAGTGGATGAGGTGAGGTAGGTAACCTGTGTAGAGTTGGAATCCCATTGCCATGGGAAAGACACCCAAAGGGTGTCTTGCGAGACGTAAAGAGGATTGACATGGTGACACGTCTCTGCTGGCCTCCTTGGAGGATGTTTAGTTATGCGAACATCCCCTTTGTCCTAATCGTTCCGCTGTTTGGGAATGTGCAAAGCGAAAGTGCTTCTCCCGGGGGGGCATGACTCGGCTTGCGAACAGCCAGAGGTTTACCTGGAGCAGTCCGTTGTGGGGACAGAGGTGGGGGCACTGTTGCGACGCCAGGCGCACTGTCGTGGACAGCCACTGTGCCCTTTCAAGTTTCCAGGTCCCCTCGTGTGGCAAAGGTTTTCCGTTGAAAGTCTGTCTGTGGTCGTCGGGGACAGTGCCTTTGATCACTGTGAGTGCCTCGGTAGTGTCGCCGTGGCAGTGGAGGAATTGCCAGGATGCGTGGGGTGGGGTGGGCATCATCAAAGCAGACAGGCTTGCGGTGTGTCTTCCCTGCTGTTCAGTGTCTCCGTGTTCACATGATGTCTGTGGCTTCAAGTAGAGTCGAGTCGCCCTGCAGGCAGGAGGAGGGCACTTAGGACGAGGCTGTGTAGCGTTTGAGCGTTTCCTCAGTGGTCAGGGCCGCAAAGCCTACCAGTTGGAAGCTTGCCTATACGTGGCCAGGAAGGTGGCCTAATTTCCGCTGTGGGGTTCCAACCTGTGTCATGGTTGCTGAAGCCCAACACTTCCCATTGAGGGCATTCCCACGGGGTCATGGAAAGTGATTTGGTCTAGTTGGCGAGATGAGGCACTTGGGCCGAAGTCCGTTAACCCCTTGAGAAGTGCCAGGCTGCATCTTGCCTGTCGGCAACTGCAGGTCGGTGTCAGCCTGCCTATGGGAGGTTACCTTGCTTCCGGGAGCACTGGGAGTGACCCCAAGGGCACATCAGATGTGGTGGTAGGTGGCAGGATCTCCAGGTCCACATAGGTGTGACACCCACGGCCGGGAGGGAGGTCTCGTCCAGTCCTTGTGCTTTGGTCAGAAGGCGTGGCTGTGGGAGAGCGGGAGTCTGTGGCCTATTTTGACAGCCTGGGGTTCAAAGTTCGCATGCGGCCTCATGAAGCTGACAGGGGTCTTTCTCCTTTCAGTTGGGGGTCCAACCAGGGTGCTGTGTATAAACTATGACGTTTACTGTTAGAGGCGTCTGCAGAGGGCCACAGGGACACCCAGAGACTAAGACGCGTGTTTAGCGGCACACATAGGTATCCACAAACGCATCCTCGTGCACAGTCACAGTCACACTCGCCCACACGTGTGAATACACATATACAGCGTCTCACACACCGAGCAATGTACGTGCGTAACTTCCTTCAGTCATGCTGTGAGACACACAGTCAGTTTTCGGTAAGGGATAGTGGTACTTGGGAAGCAGGTTCCAGGCTCACGCCCAGGTTAAGTGTTCACAAAAATCATGTTCTCTGAGGACCCTTGTGCAATTCAGAAACCTGCCTGATTTCTGTCCACTTCTCAGGTGCAGTTGCAGAGTAAGGCTGGCTGTCGGCAAAGAGAAGAAGACCTTCGCGTTGTCTGATGACTGGATGTGCTAAGGAGAACTGGACAAAGTGGGGCGGGTGCACGTTGCCGAGCAAGGCTGTGGATAGCTCAGGACGGTAGGCATTCACCCATACTAAGATGTGCCATTGGATATTAGGATTTCCACAGATGGGCCCAATGGTTGCAAGAGTGGATTGATTGTTGGTCTTGCTGAGTGGCCTGAGGACTGTGGATTCCCCAGGCAGTTGGAGTACTTCCAGGTCATGGCTCCTCTGCAGAGACCCACGGCCTTCCCTTTTGTGTTCTGCAGCGTCCCAGCATGTGCTTGGATCGATGATGACACCCTTGTATGCATTCCTTGGAAAATCTGAACAAAATGAGTGAGAACGCTCTACCGTCTCCTCATCAAAAGTGAGGTCCAGCACGTTTCCTGTCTCGGGAGTATGGGACAGTTAGGAGTGAGGGCCAACGTCCCCTGCTGACAGGCATGCAAACCCCACTAAGGGCTCCAGCATTGGAGGGGCTCCTGTCTGAGGGTCGACCATGTCTGCCCATAAGCTGGGTCATCTATGAATCCCCGGTCCCTGCTAAAAGGCCGTTGAGGGAATGCAAGAGGGCAGGCTTTCCTGCTAGTCTTCAGGGTCGGAGTGTGTTCTGGTATAGACCCAGTAAGCTTGCAGCTTGGAGAGGTGATTTTTGGACAGGATCACACTTTGTGCATGCCGCTTCCGAGGTTGATTATGGAAGCCAACATGAGCAAGCTTCCCTGGTTGGAGCCTGGAGCCTCAGGCCAGGCCTGTGGCCCTCTCTGTTGTTGTGTTTCGTGCAGTGAGGTTCTTGACTGCCCCACGTGGCTGGAGCCGTGGGCAGGCATGGGCTGGAGTTGGGCAATGGCGGAAGGGGGCTGATGGTTTAGGCCTCAGTGCTGCCCCTGTCAGCTCCTCTGCTGAAGTTGCCGGCACACTGTTGGCGCTAGGTGGATCTTCGTGGAGTGGGGTGTGGATCGAGTGAAGCATTTCAGCCTGGGTGGTGGCTGCTGGCCTGGAGAGAAAGGTAAGGTATCATGAGGAAAGGTCCTGTGGGATGTCGTGGGATGGGTTGTCATCATTGGGTTGCAGGCGCTGGCCTCGGCTTCCCAAGAATGTGTCTTGTTCGTGATGGGCTGGCCTAAGCTGCCTATGGAGCGGATGGCTTTGGCAGTTCAAGTGGGTGAGTTGAGGTAGGTAAGCTGTGTAGAGTTGCGATCCCGTTGCCCGAGGAATGACACCCAAAGGGTGTCTTGCGGGAAGTAGAGAAGATCGACATGGTGAGGCGTCTGTGCCGGCCTCCTTGCAGGTAGTTGAGTTATGCAAACATCCCCTTTGGCCGCTTTGTTCCCTTGTTTGGCAATGTGTAAAGCGAAAGTGTTTCTCCCGTGGGGGAATGACGCGACCGGCCGGTGTAGCACGCAGGCCTTTCGAACAGCCAGAGGTTTATCTGGAGCAGTCCATTGGTGGGGCAGAGATGGGGGCCCCATTGCCATGCCTGCTGTGCTGCCGTGGCCAGCCACTGTTCCCTTTCAGGCTTCCAAGTTCCCTCGCATGGCAGAGGTCTTCCATTGAAAGTTTGTCTGTGGTCCTCGGGGACCATGCCTTTGATCACTGTGAGTTACTCGGTAGTGTCACTGTGGCAGTGGAGAATTTCCAGGATGCATGGTGTGGGATCAGCATCCACGAAGGAGACAGGCTTGCGGTCTGTCTTCCCTGGTGTTCAGTGTTCCCGTGTTCTGAAGATGTTTGTGGTTTCCAGTAGGGTCGTGTCGCCCTGTGGGCTGGAGGAGGGCAGGTAGGACGAGGCTTTCAAGGGTTTGAGCGTTTCCTTAGGGGTCAGGGCCGCGAACATTCAAGATGGGAGCTGCCTGAGACGTGGCTGGGAATGTGGACTAGTTTCCGCCGTGGGGATCCGACATGGGTCATGGTGGCTGAAGCCCACCACTTCCTGTGGTGGGCATTCCCACGGGTCAATGGAAAGTGATTAGGCCTAGTTGGCGAGAAGTGGCACGTGGGCCCACGTTCGTTAGCCCCTTGAGTGTTTTCAGACTGCATCTTGGCAGCAGACAGCTGCCGGTCGGTGTCGGCCCGACCATGGGAGTTCCCTTGCTTCCGGAAGTGCTGCGAGTGACCCCAAATGCCCATCAGATATACTGGTAGCTGACAGAGTCTCGAGGTGCATGTCGATGTCACAGCCAAGGCCCGGAGGCAGGTCTCGTCGAGGCTTTGTGTTTTGGTCAGAAGGCGTGGCTGTAGGAGAGCGGGAGTCCGTGGACTATTTCAACAGCCCCTGGGGGTCAAAGTGTGCCTGCGGCCTCTTAAAGCTGACAGGGTTTTTTCTCCTTTTAGTTAGGGGTCTAACCAGGGTGCTGTGTATAAACTATTTCTTTTATTGTTGGACTCCTCTTCACAGGGCCATAGGGACACACAGAGACCAAGACGCGTATGCAGCGGCACACAGAGAAACCCACAAGCACGTCCGCATGCATAGTCACAGTCACACATGTGCACACGCGTGAACACACACATACAGCCTCTCAGACACCGGCCAACATATGTGCCTAACTTCCTGCAGTCGTACTATCAGACATGCAGTCAATTCTCGGTAAGGGTTAGAGGTCCTTGGGAAGCAGTTTCAGAGCTCAAGGCCAGGTAACTGTTTTTATGGATCATGTCCTGTGAGGACACCAGTCCACTTATGAAGCCTCGGTGATTTCTGTCCACTTCTCAGGTGCAGTTGCTGGGAAAGGCTGGCCGTCGGCACAAACAAGAAGACCTTCGTGTGCTCTGATGACTGGAGGTGCTAAGAAGAACTGGAAAAAGTGAGGCGGGCCCATGTCCCCGAGCGTGGTCGTGGATAACTCATGATGGTAGGTATTCAAGCACCCCAAGATGTGCCGTTAGATATTAGGTTTTCCTCAGACGGGCCCAATGGCTGCAAGAGGGGATTGATTGTTCCCCTTGCTGAGTGGCCTGAGGGCTGTGGATTCTCCAGGCTTTTGGGGTAGCCCAGGCTCATGGCTCCTGTACAGTGTCCCGCGCAGACCCCGGTTGTGTTCTGCAGTGTCCCAGCATGTGCTTGGATTGATGATGACACCCTTGCATGCATTCCTTGGAAAATCTGAGCCAAATGAGTGAGAACACTCTACCGTCTCGTCATCGAAACTGAGGTTCAGCACGTTTCCTCTCTCAGGGGGAGAGGACAGTTAGGAATGAGGGCCAGCGTCTTCCGCTGACATGCATGCAAACACCACCAAGGACTCCAGTATTGGAGGGGCTCCTGTCTGAGGGTTGACCGTGTCTGCACATAAGCTGTGTTATCTGTGAATCCCGGGTCCCTGCTGAATGGCTGTTGAGGGAATGCGAGGGGGCAGGCTCTCCTGCTGGTCTTAAGAGTCAGAGTGTGTGCTGGTCTAGGCCCAGTTAGCTTGCAGTTGGGAGGTGAGTTTTGGCCAGGATCACGCTTCGTGCATGCCATTTTGGGGGTTGATTCTGGAAGCCAAAATGAGCAAGCGTCCCTGGTTGGTGCCTGGAACCTCAGGCCAGGCCTGTGGCCCTGCCTGTTCTTGCGTTTTTCACGGTGAGCTTCTTGAGTGCCTAGTGAGGCTGGAGCAATGGGCGGGGGTGAGCTCGGTTGGGCATCGGCGGAAAGGGGCTGATGGATTAGGCCTCGCTGCTGCCCTTGTTTGCTTCTCTACTTTAACTCCCGGCACAGTGTTGATGCCAAGTGGGTCATCGTGGAGTGGGGAGAGGAATGAGTGCTGAATTTAAACCTGCGTGGATCACTGATGGCCCGTACAGGAAGGGAAGGGAAGATGAGGACATGTCCTTTGTGATGTCGTGGAATAGGCTATCATAATTGGGTTGCAGGTGCTGGCCTCGGCTTCCCAAGGATGTGTCATGTTCGTGATGGGCTGGCATCAGCTGCCTATGGACGGGATGGCTTTGGCAGTTCAAGTGGATGAGGTGAGGTAGGTAACCTGTGTAGAGTTGGAATCCCATTGCCATGGGAAAGACACCCAAAGGGTGTCTTGCGAGACGTAAAGAGGATTGACATGGTGACACGTCTCTGCTGGCCTCCTTGGAGGATGTTTAGTTATGCGAACATCCCCTTTGGCCTAATCGTTCCGCTGTTTGGGAATGTGCAAAGCGAAAGTGCTTCTCCCGGGGGGGCATGACTCGGCTTGCGAACAGCCAGAGGTTTACCTGGAGCAGTCCGTTGTGGGGACAGAGGTGGGGGCACTGTTGCGACGCCAGGCGCACTGTCGTGGACAGCCACTGTGCCCTTTCAAGTTTCCAGGTCCCCTCGTGTGGCAAAGGTTTTCCGTTGAAAGTCTGTCTGTGGTCGTCGGGGACAGTGCCTTTGATCACTGTGAGTGCCTCGGTAGTGTCGCCGTGGCAGTGGAGGAATTGCCAGGATGCGTGGGGTGGGGTGGGCATCATCAAAGCAGACAGGCTTGCGGTGTGTCTTCCCTGCTGTTCAGTGTCTCCGTGTTCACATGATGTCTGTGGCTTCAAGTAGAGTCGAGTCGCCCTGCAGGCAGGAGGAGGGCACTTAGGACGAGGCTGTGTAGCGTTTGAGCGTTTCCTCAGTGGTCAGGGCCGCAAAGCCTACCAGTTGGAAGCTTGCCTATACGTGGCCAGGAAGGTGGCCTAATTTCCGCTGTGGGGTTCCAACCTGTGTCATGGTTGCTGAAGCCCAACACTTCCCATTGAGGGCATTCCCACGGGGTCATGGAAAGTGATTTGGTCTAGTTGGCGAGATGAGGCACTTGGGCCGAAGTCCGTTAACCCCTTGAGAAGTGCCAGGCTGCATCTTGCCTGTCGGCAACTGCAGGTCGGTGTCAGCCTGCCTATGGGAGGTTACCTTGCTTCCGGGAGCACTGGGAGTGACCCCAAGGGCACATCAGATGTGGTGGTAGGTGGCAGGATCTCCAGGTCCACATAGGTGTGACACCCACGGCCGGGAGGGAGGTCTCGTCCAGTCCTTGTGCTTTGGTCAGAAGGCGTGGCTGTGGGAGAGCGGGAGTCTGTGGCCTATTTTGACAGCCTGGGGTTCAAAGTTCGCATGCGGCCTCATGAAGCTGACAGGGGTCTTTCTCCTTTCAGTTGGGGGTCCAACCAGGGTGCTGTGTATAAACTATGACGTTTACTGTTAGAGGCGTCTGCAGAGGGCCACAGGGACACCCAGAGACTAAGACGCGTGTTTAGCGGCACACATAGGTATCCACAAACGCATCCTCGTGCACAGTCACAGTCACACTCGCCCACACGTGTGAATACACATATACAGCGTCTCACACACCGAGCAATGTACGTGCGTAACTTCCTTCAGTCATGCTGTGAGACACACAGTCAGTTTTCGGTAAGGGATAGTGGTACTTGGGAAGCAGGTTCCAGGCTCACGCCCAGGTTAAGTGTTCACAAAAATCATGTTCTCTGAGGACCCTTGTGCAATTCAGAAACCTGCCTGATTTCTGTCCACTTCTCAGGTGCAGTTGCAGAGTAAGGCTGGCTGTCGGCAAAGAGAAGAAGACCTTCGCGTTGTCTGATGACTGGATGTGCTAAGGAGAACTGGACAAAGTGGGGCGGGTGCACGTTGCCGAGCAAGGCTGTGGATAGCTCAGGACGGTAGGCATTCACCCATACTAAGATGTGCCATTGGATATTAGGATTTCCACAGATGGGCCCAATGGTTGCAAGAGTGGATTGATTGTTGGTCTTGCTGAGTGGCCTGAGGACTGTGGATTCCCCAGGCAGTTGGAGTACTTCCAGGTCATGGCTCCTCTGCAGAGACCCACGGCCTTCCCTTTTGTGTTCTGCAGCGTCCCAGCATGTGCTTGGATCGATGATGACACCCTTGTATGCATTCCTTGGAAAATCTGAACAAAATGAGTGAGAACGCTCTACCGTCTCCTCATCAAAAGTGAGGTCCAGCACGTTTCCTGTCTCGGGAGTATGGGACAGTTAGGAGTGAGGGCCAACGTCCCCTGCTGACAGGCATGCAAACCCCACTAAGGGCTCCAGCATTGGAGGGGCTCCTGTCTGAGGGTCGACCATGTCTGCCCATAAGCTGGGTCATCTATGAATCCCCGGTCCCTGCTAAAAGGCCGTTGAGGGAATGCAAGAGGGCAGGCTTTCCTGCTAGTCTTCAGGGTCGGAGTGTGTTCTGGTATAGACCCAGTAAGCTTGCAGCTTGGAGAGGTGATTTTTGGACAGGATCACACTTTGTGCATGCCGCTTCCGAGGTTGATTATGGAAGTCAACATGAGCAAGCTTCCCTGGTTGGAGCCTGGAGCCTCAGGCCAGGCCTGTGGCCCTCTCTGTTGTTGTGTTTCGTGCAGTGAGGTTCTTGACTGCCCCACGTGGCTGGAGCCGTGGGCGGGCATGGGCTGGAGTTGGGCAATGGCGGAAGGGGGCTGATGGTTTAGGCCTCAGTGCTGCCCCTGTCAGCTCCTCTGCTGAAGTTGCCGGCACACTGTTGGCGCTAGGTGGATCTTCGTGGAGTGGGGTGTGGATCGAGTGAAGCATTTCAGCCTGGGTGGTGGCTGCTGGCCTGGAGAGAAAGGTAAGGTATCATGAGGAAAGGTCCTGTGGGATGTCGTGGGATGGGTTGTCATCATTGGGTTGCAGGCGCTGGCCTCGGCTTCCCAAGAATGTGTCTTGTTCGTGATGGGCTGGCCTAAGCTGCCTATGGAGCGGATGGCTTTGGCAGTTCAAGTGGGTGAGTTGAGGTAGGTAAGCTGTGTAGAGTTGCGATCCCGTTGCCCGAGGAATGACACCCAAAGGGTGTCTTGCGGGAAGTAGAGAAGATCGACATGGTGAGGCGTCTGTGCCGGCCTCCTTGCAGGTAGTTGAGTTATGCAAACATCCCCTTTGGCCGCTTTGTTCCCTTGTTTGGCAATGTGTAAAGCGAAAGTGTTTCTCCCGTGGGGGAATGACGCGACCGGCCGGTGTAGCACGCAGGCCTTTCGAACAGCCAGAGGTTTATCTGGAGCAGTCCATTGGTGGGGCAGAGATGGGGGCCCCATTGCCATGCCTGCTGTGCTGCCGTGGCCAGCCACTGTTCCCTTTCAGGCTTCCAAGTTCCCTCGCATGGCAGAGGTCTTCCATTGAAAGTTTGTCTGTGGTCCTCGGGGACCATGCCTTTGATCACTGTGAGTTACTCGGTAGTGTCACTGTGGCAGTGGAGAATTTCCAGGATGCATGGTGTGGGATCAGCATCCACGAAGGAGACAGGCTTGCGGTCTGTCTTCCCTGGTGTTCAGTGTTCCCGTGTTCTGAAGATGTTTGTGGTTTCCAGTAGGGTCGTGTCGCCCTGTGGGCTGGAGGAGGGCAGGTAGGACGAGGCTTTCAAGGGTTTGAGCGTTTCCTTAGGGGTCAGGGCCGCGAACATTCAAGATGGGAGCTGCCTGAGACGTGGCTGGGAATGTGGACTAGTTTCCGCCGTGGGGATCCGACATGGGTCATGGTGGCTGAAGCCCACCACTTCCTGTGGTGGGCATTCCCACGGGTCAATGGAAAGTGATTAGGCCTAGTTGGCGAGAAGTGGCACGTGGGCCCACGTTCGTTAGCCCCTTGAGTGTTTTCAGACTGCATCTTGGCAGCAGACAGCTGCCGGTCGGTGTCGGCCCGACCATGGGAGTTCCCTTGCTTCCGGAAGTGCTGCGAGTGACCCCAAATGCCCATCAGATATACTGGTAGCTGACAGAGTCTCGAGGTGCATGTCGATGTCACAGCCAAGGCCCGGAGGCAGGTCTCGTCGAGGCTTTGTGTTTTGGTCAAAAGGCGTGGCTGTAGGAGAGCAGGAGTCCGTGGACTATTTCAACAGCCCCTGGGGGTCAAAGTGTGCCTGCGGCCTCTTAAAGCTGACAGGGTTTTTTCTCCTTTTAGTTAGGGGTCTAACCAGGGTGCTGTGTATAAACTATTTCTTTTATTGTTGGACTCCTCTTCACAGGGCCATAGGGACACACAGAGACCAAGACGCGTATGCAGCGGCACACAGAGAAACCCACAAGCACGTCCGCATGCGTAGTCACAGTCACACATGCGCACACGCGTGAACACACACATACAGCCTCTCAGACACCGGCCAACATATGTGCCTAACTTCCTGCAGTCGTACTATCAGACATGCAGTCAATTCTCGGTAAGGGTTAGAGGTCCTTGGGAAGCAGTTTCAGAGCTCAAGGCCAGGTAACTGTTTTTATGGATCATGTCCTGTGAGGACACCAGTCCACTTATGAAGCCTCGGTGATTTCTGTCCACTTCTCAGGTGCAGTTGCTGGGAAAGGCTGGCCGTCGGCACAAACAAGAAGACCTTCGTGTGCTCTGATGACTGGAGGTGCTAAGAAGAACTGGAAAAAGTGAGGCGGGCCCATGTCCCCGAGCGTGGTCGTGGATAACTCAGGATGGTAGGTATTCAAGCACCCCAAGATGTGCCGTTAGATATTAGGTTTTCCTCAGACGGGCCCAATGGCTGCAAGAGGGGATTGATTGTTCCCCTTGCTGAGTGGCCTGAGGGCTGTGGATTCTCCAGGCTTTTGGGGTAGCCCAGGCTCATGGCTCCTGTACAGTGTCCCGCGCAGACCCCGGTTGTGTTCTGCAGCGTCCCAGCATGTGCTTGGATTGATGATGACACCCTTGCATGCATTCCTTGGAAAATCTGAGCCAAATGAGTGAGAACACTCTACCGTCTCGTCATCGAAACTGAGGTTCAGCACGTTTCCTCTCTCAGGGGGAGAGGACAGTTAGGAATGAGGGCCAGCGTCTTCCGCTGACATGCATGCAAACACCACCAAGGACTCCAGTATTGGAGGGGCTCCTGTCTGAGGGTTGACCGTGTCTGCACATAAGCTGTGTTATCTGTGAATCCCGGGTCCCTGCTGAATGGCTGTTGAGGGAATGCGAGGGGGCAGGCTCTCCTGCTGGTCTTAAGAGTCAGAGTGTGTGCTGGTCTAGGCCCAGTTAGCTTGCAGTTGGGAGGTGAGTTTTGGCCAGGATCACGCTTCGTGCATGCCATTTTGGGGGTTGATTCTGGAAGCCAAAATGAGCAAGCGTCCCTGGTTGGTGCCTGGAACCTCAGGCCAGGCCTGTGGCCCTCCCTGTTCTTGCGTTTTTCACGGTGAGCTTCTTGAGTGCCTAGTGAGGCTGGAGCAATGGGCAGGGGTGAGCTCGGTTGGGCATCGGCGGAAAGGGGCTGATGGATTAGGCCTCGCTGCTGCCCTTGTTTGCTTCTCTACTTTAACTCCCGGCACAGTGTTGATGCCAAGTGGGTCATCGTGGAGTGGGGAGAGGAATGAGTGCTGAATTTAAACCTGCGTGGATCACTGATGGCCCGTACAGGAAGGGAAGGGAAGATGAGGACATGTCCTTTGTGATGTAGTGGAATAGGCTATCATAATTGGGTTGCAGGTGCTGGCCTCGGCTTCCCAAGGATGTGTCATGTTCGTGATGGGCTGGCATCAGCTGCCTATGGACGGGGTGGCTTTGGCAGTTCAAGTGGATGAGGTGAGGTAGGTAACCTGTGTAGAGGTGGAATCCCATTGCCATGGGAAAGACACCCAAAGGGTGTCTTGCGAGAAGTAAAGAGGATTGACATGGTGACGCGTCTCTGCTGGCCTCCTTGGAGGATGTTTAGTTATGCGAACATCCCCTTTGGCCTAATCGTTCCGTTGTATGGGAATGTGCAAAGCGAAAGTGCTTCTCCCGGGGGTGCATGACTCGGATGGCGAACAGCCAGAGGTTTACCTGGAGCAGTCCGTTGGGGGGACAGAGGTGGGGGCACTGTTGCGACGCCAGGCGCACTGTCGTGGAGAGCCACTGTGCCCTTTCAAGTTTCCAGGTCCCCTCGTGTGGCAAAGGTTTTCCGTTGAAAGTCTGTCTGTGGTCCTCGGGGACAGTGCCTTTGATCACTGTGAGTGCCTCGGTAGTGTCGCCGTGGCAGTGGAGGAATTGCCAGGATGCGTGGGGTGGGGTGGGCATCATCAAAGCAGACAGGCTTGCGGTGTGTCTTCCCTGCTGTTCAGTGTCTCCGTGTTCACATGATGTCTGTGGCTTCAAGTAGAGTCGAGTCGCCCTGCAGGCAGGAGGAGGGCACTTAGGACGAGGCTGTGTAGCGTTTGAGCGTTTCCTCAGTGGTCAGGGCCGCAAAGCCTACCAGTTGGAAGCTTGCCTATACGTGGCCAGGAAGGTGGCCTAATTTCCGCTGTGGGGTTCCAACCTGTGTCATGGTTGCTGAAGCCCAACACTTCCCATTGAGGGCATTCCCACGGGGTCATGGAAAGTGATTTGGTCTAGTTGGCGAGATGAGGCACTTGGGCCGAAGTCCGTTAACCCCTTGAGAAGTGCCAGGCTGCATCTTGCCTGTCGGCAACTGCAGGTCGGTGTCAGCCTGCCTATGGGAGGTTACCTTGCTTCCGGGAGCACTGGGAGTGACCCCAAGGGCACATCAGATGTGGTGGTAGGTGGCAGGATCTCCAGGTCCACATAGGTGTGACACCCACGGCCGGGAGGGAGGTCTCGTCCAGTCTTTGTGCTTTGGTCAGAAGGCGTGGCTGTGGGAGAGCGGGAGTCTGTGGCCTATTTTGACAGCCTGGGGTTCAAAGTTCGCATGCGGCCTCATGAAGCTGACAGGGGTCTTTCTCCTTTCAGTTGGGGGTCCAACCAGGGTGCTGTGTATAAACTATGACGTTTACTGTTAGAGGCGTCTGCAGAGGGCCACAGGGACACCCAGAGACCAAGACGCGTGTTTAGCGGCACACATAGGTATCCACAAACGCATCCTCGTGCACAGTCACAGTCACACTCGCCCACACGTGTGAATACACATATACAGCGTCTCACACACCGAGCAATGTACGTGCGTAACTTCCTTCAGTCGTGCTGTGAGACACACAGTCAGTTTTCGGTAAGGGATAGTGGTACTTGGGAAGCAGGTTCCAGGCTCACGCCCAGGTTAAGTGTTCACAAAAATCATGTTCTCTGAGGACCCTTGTGCAATTCAGAAACCTGCCTGACTTCTGTCCACTTCTCAGGTGCAGTTGCAGAGTAAGGCTGGCTGTCGGCAAAGAGAAGAAGACCTTCGCGTTGTCTGATGACTGGATGTGCTAAGGAGAACTGGACAAAGTGGGGCGGGTGCACGTTGCCGAGCAAGGCTGTGGATATCTCAGGACGGTAGGCATTCACCCATACTAAGATGTGCCATTGGATATTAGGATTTCCACAGATGGGCCCAATGGTTGCAAGAGTGGATTGATTGTTGGTCTTGCTGAGTGGCCTGAGGACTGTGGATTCCCCAGGCAGTTGGAGTACTTCCAGGTCATGGCTCCTCTGCAGAGACCCACGGCCTTCCCTTTTGTGTTCTGCAGCATCCCAGCATGTGCTTGGATCGATGATGACACCCTTGTATGCATTCCTTGGAAAATCTGAACAAAATGAGTGAGAACGCTCTACCGTCTCCTCATCGAAAGTGAGGTCCAGCACGTTTACTGTCTCGGGAGTATGGGACAGTTAGGAGTGAGGGCCAACGTCCCCTGCTGACAGGCATGCAAACCCCACTAAGGGCTCCAGCATTGGAGGGGCTCCTGTCTGAGGGTCGACCATGTCTGCCCATAAGCTGGGTCATCTATGAATCCCCGGTCCCTGCTAAAAGGCCGTTGAGGGAATGCAAGAGGGCAGGCTTTCCTGCTAGTCTTCAGGGTCGGAGTGTGTTCTGGTATAGACCCAGTAAGCTTGCAGCTTGGAGAGGTGATTTTTGGACAGGATCACACTTTGTGCATGCCGCTTCCGAGGTTGATTATGGAAGCCAACATGAGCAAGCTTCCCTGGTTGGAGCCTGGAGCCTCAGGCCAGGCCTGTGGCCCTCTCTGTTGTTGTGTTTCGTGCAGTGAGGTTCTTGACTGCCCCGCGTGGCTGGAGCCGTGGGCGGGCATGGGCTGGTGTTGGGCGATGGTGGAAGGGGGCTGATGGTTTAGGCCTCAGTGCTGCCCCTGTCAGCTCCTCTGCTGAAGTTGCCGGCACACTGTTGGCGCTAAGTGGATCTTCGTGGAGTGGGGTGTGGATCGAGTGAAGCATTTCAGCCTGGGTGGTGGCTGCTGGCCTGGAGAGAAAGGTAAGGTATCATGAGGAAAGGTCCTGTGTGATGTCGTGGGATGGGTTGTCATCATTGGGTTGCAGGCGCTGGCCTCGGCTTCCCACGAATGTGTCTTGTTCGTGATGGGCTGGCATAAGCTGCCTATGGAGCGGATGGCTTTGGCAGTTC
Organism: Balaenoptera borealis; assembly: GCF_965194805.1. NCBI lineage: Eukaryota > Metazoa > Chordata > Mammalia > Artiodactyla > Balaenopteridae > Balaenoptera > Balaenoptera borealis. Next base: position 127,824,132 of record NC_138866.1, read on the forward strand.
AAGTGGGTGAGTTGAGGTAGGTAAGCTGTGTAGAGTTGCGATCCCGTTGCCCGAGGAATGACACCCAAAGGGTGTCTTGCGGGAAGTAGAGAAGATCGACATGGTGAGGCGTCTGTGCCGGCCTCCTTGCAGGTAGTTGAGTTATGCAAACATCCCCTTTGGCCGCTTTGTTCCCTTGTTTGGCAATGTGTAAAGCGAAAGTGTTTCTCCCGTGGGGGAATGACGCGACCGGCCGGTGTAGCACGCAGGCCTTTCGAACAGCCAGAGGTTTATCTGGAGCAGTCCATTGGTGGGGCAGAGATGGGGGCCCCATTGCCATGCCTGCTGTGCTGCCGTGGCCAGCCACTGTTCCCTTTCAGGCTTCCAAGTTCCCTCGCATGGCAGAGGTCTTCCATTGAAAGTTTGTCTGTGGTCCTCGGGGACCATGCCTTTGATCACTGTGAGTTACTCGGTAGTGTCACTGTGGCAGTGGAGAATTTCCAGGATGCATGGTGTGGGATCAGCATCCACGAAGGAGACAGGCTTGCGGTCTGTCTTCCCTGGTGTTCAGTGTTCCCGTGTTCTGAAGATGTTTGTGGTTTCCAGTAGGGTCGTGTCGCCCTGTGGGCTGGAGGAGGGCAGGTAGGACGAGGCTTTCAAGGGTTTGAGCGTTTCCTTAGGGGTCAGGGCCGCGAACATTCAAGATGGGAGCTGCCTGAGACGTGGCTGGGAATGTGGACTAGTTTCCGCCGTGGGGATCCGACATGGGTCATGGTGGCTGAAGCCCACCACTTCCTGTGGTGGGCATTCCCACGGGTCAATGGAAAGTGATTAGGCCTAGTTGGCGAGAAGTGGCACGTGGGCCCACGTTCGTTAGCCCCTTGAGTGTTTTCAGACTGCATCTTGGCAGCAGACAGCTGCCGGTCGGTGTCGGCCCGACCATGGGAGTTCCCTTGCTTCCGGAAGTGCTGCGAGTGACCCCAAATGCCCATCAGATATACTGGTAGCTGACAGAGTCTCGAGGTGCATGTAGATGTCACAGCCAAGGCCCGGAGGCAGGTCTCGTCGAGGCTTTGTGTTTTGGTCAGAAGGCGTGGCTGTAGGAGAGCGGGAGTCCGTGGACTATTTCAACAGCCCCTGGGGGTCAAAGTGTGCCTGCGGCCTCTTAAAGCTGACAGGGTTTTTTCTCCTTTTAGTTAGGGGTCTAACCAGGGTGCTGTGTATAAACTATTTCTTTTATTGTTGGACTCCTCTTCACAGGGCCATAGGGACACACAGAGACCAAGACGCGTATGCAGCGGCACACAGAGAAACCCACAAGCACGTCCGCATGCGTAGTCACAGTCACACATGTGCACACGCGTGAACACACACATACAGCCTCTCAGACACCGGCCAACATATGTGCCTAACTTCCTGCAGTCGTACTATCAGACATGCAGTCAATTCTCGGTAAGGGTTAGAGGTCCTTGGGAAGCAGTTTCAGAGCTCAAGGCCAGGTAACTGTTTTTATGGATCATGTCCTGTGAGGACACCAGTCCACTTATGAAGCCTCGGTGATTTCTGTCCACTTCTCAGGTGCAGTTGCTGGGAAAGGCTGGCCGTCGGCACAAACAAGAAGACCTTCGTGTGCTCTGATGACTGGAGGTGCTAAGAAGAACTGGAAAAAGTGAGGCGGGCCCATGTCCCCGAGCGTGGTCGTGGATAACTCAGGATGGTAGGTATTCAAGCACCCCAAGATGTGCCGTTAGATATTAGGTTTTCCTCAGACGGGCCCAATGGCTGCAAGAGGGGATTGATTGTTCCCCTTGCTGAGTGGCCTGAGGGCTGTGGATTCTCCAGGCGTTTGGGGTAGCCCAGGCTCATGGCTCCTGTACAGTGTCCCGCGCAGACCCCGGTTGTGTTCTGCAGTGTCCCAGCATGTGCTTGGATTGATGATGACACCCTTGCATGCATTCCTTGGAAAATCTGAGCCAAATGAGTGAGAACACTCTACCGTCTCGTCATCGAAACTGAGGTTCAGCACGTTTCCTCTCTCAGGGGGAGAGGACAGTTAGGAATGAGGGCCAGCGTCTTCCGCTGACATGCATGCAAACACCACCAAGGACTCCAGTATTGGAGGGGCTCCTGTCTGAGGGTTGACCGTGTCTGCACATAAGCTGTGTTATCTGTGAATCCCGGGTCCCTGCTGAATGGCTGTTGAGGGAATGCGAGGGGGCAGGCTCTCCTGCTGGTCTTAAGAGTCAGAGTGTGTGCTGGTCTAGGCCCAGTTAGCTTGCAGTTGGGAGGTGAGTTTTGGCCAGGATCACGCTTCGTGCATGCCATTTTGGGGGTTGATTCTGGAAGCCAAAATGAGCAAGCGTCCCTGGTTGGTGCCTGGAACCTCAGGCCAGGCCTGTGGCCCTGCCTGTTCTTGCGTTTTTCACGGTGAGCTTCTTGAGTGCCTAGTGAGGCTGGAGCAATGGGCGGGGGTGAGCTCGGTTGGACATCGACGGAAAGGGGCTGATGGATTAGGCCTCGCTGCTGCCCTTGTTTGCTTCTCTACTTTAACTCCCGGCACAGTGTTGATGCCAAGTGGGTCATCGTGGAGTGGGGAGAGGAATGAGTGCTGAATTTAAACCTGCGTGGATCACTGATGGCCCGTACAGGAAGGGAAGGGAAGATGAGGACATGTCCTTTGTGATGTCGTGGAATAGGCTATCATAATTGGGTTGCAGGTGCTGGCCTCGGCTTCCCAAGGATGTGTCATGTTCGTGATGGGCTGGCATCAGCTGCCTATGGACGGGATGGCTTTGGCAGTTCAAGTGGATGAGGTGAGGTAGGTAACCTGTGTAGAGTTGGAATCCCATTGCCATGGGAAAGACACCCAAAGGGTGTCTTGCGAGACGTAAAGAGGATTGACATGGTGACACGTCTCTGCTGGCCTCCTTGGAGGATGTTTAGTTATGCGAACATCCCCTTTGGCCTAATCGTTCCGTTGTTTGGGAATGTGCAAAGCGAAAGTGCTTCTCCCGGGGGGGCATGACTCGGCTTGCGAACAGCCAGAGGTTTACCTGGAGCAGTCCGTTGTGGGGACAGAGGTGGGGGCACTGTTGCGACGCCAGGCGCACTGTCGTGGACAGCCACTGTGCCCTTTCAAGTTTCCAGGTCCCCTCGTGTGGCAAAGGTTTTCCGTTGAAAGTCTGTCTGTGGTCGTCGGGGACAGTGCCTTTGATCACTGTGAGTGCCTCGGTAGTGTCGCCGTGGCAGTGGAGGAATTGCCAGGATGCGTGGGGTGGGGTGGGCATCATCAAAGCAGACAGGCTTGCGGTGTGTCTTCCCTGCTGTTCAGTGTCTCCGTGTTCACATGATGTCTGTGGCTTCAAGTAGAGTCGAGTCGCCCTGCAGGCAGGAGGAGGGCACTTAGGACGAGGCTGTGTAGCGTTTGAGCGTTTCCTCAGTGGTCAGGGCCGCAAAGCCTACCAGTTGGAAGCTTGCCTATACGTGGCCAGGAAGGTGGCCTAATTTCCGCTGTGGGGTTCCAACCTGTGTCATGGTTGCTGAAGCCCAACACTTCCCATTGAGGGCATTCCCACGGGGTCATGGAAAGTGATTTGGTCTAGTTGGCGAGATGAGGCACTTGGGCCGAAGTCCGTTAACCCCTTGAGAAGTGCCAGGCTGCATCTTGCCTGTCGGCAACTGCAGGTCGGTGTCAGCCTGCCTATGGGAGGTTACCTTGCTTCCGGGAGCACTGGGAGTGACCCCAAGGGCACATCAGATGTGGTGGTAGGTGGCAGGATCTCCAGGTCCACATAGGTGTGACACCCACGGCCGGGAGGGAGGTCTCGTCCAGTCCTTGTGCTTTGGTCAGAAGGCGTGGCTGTGGGAGAGCGGGAGTCTGTGGCCTATTTTGACAGCCTGGGGTTCAAAGTTCGCATGCGGCCTCATGAAGCTGACAGGGGTCTTTCTCCTTTCAGTTGGGGGTCCAACCAGGGTGCTGTGTATAAACTATGACGTTTACTGTTAGAGGCGTCTGCAGAGGGCCACAGGGACACCCAGAGACTAAGACGCGTGTTTAGCGGCACACATAGGTATCCACAAACGCATCCTCGTTCACAGTCACAGTCACACTCGCCCACACGTGTGAATACACATATACAGCGTCTCACACACCGAGCAATGTACGTGCGTAACTTCCTTCAGTCATGCTGTGAGACACACAGTCAGTTTTCGGTAAGGGATAGTGGTACTTGGGAAGCAGGTTCCAGGCTCACGCCCAGGTTAAGTGTTCACAAAAATCATGTTCTCTGAGGACCCTTGTGCAATTCAGAAACCTGCCTGACTTCTGTCCACTTCTCAGGTGCAGTTGCAGAGTAAGGCTGGCTGTCGGCAAAGAGAAGAAGACCTTCGCGTTGTCTGATGACTGGATGTGCTAAGGAGAACTGGACAAAGTGGGGCGGGTGCACGTTGCCGAGCAAGGCTGTGGATAGCTCAGGACGGTAGGCATTCACCCATACTAAGATGTGCCATTGGATATTAGGATTTCCACAGATGGGCCCAATGGTTGCAAGAGTGGATTGATTGTTGGTCTTGCTGAGTGGCCTGAGGACTGTGGATTCCCCAGGCAGTTGGAGTACTTCCAGGTCATGGCTCCTCTGCAGAGACCCACGGCCTTCCCTTTTGTGTTCTGCAACGTCCCAGCATGTGCTTGGATCGATGATGACACCCTTGTATGCATTCCTTGGAAAATCTGAACAAAATGAGTGAGAACGCTCTACCGTCTCCTCATCAAAAGTGAGGTCCAGCACGTTTCCTGTCTCGGGAGTATGGGACAGTTAGGAGTGAGGGCCAACGTCCCCTGCTGACAGGCATGCAAACCCCACTAAGGGCTCCAGCATTGGAGGGGCTCCTGTCTGAGGGTCGACCATGTCTGCCCATAAGCTGGGTCATCTATGAATCCCCGGTCCCTGCTAAAAGGCCGTTGAGGGAATGCAAGAGGGCAGGCTTTCCTGCTAGTCTTCAGGGTCGGAGTGTGTTCTGGTATAGACCCAGTAAGCTTGCAGCTTGGAGAGGTGATTTTTGGACAGGATCACACTTTGTGCATGCCGCTTCCGAGGTTGATTATGGAAGCCAACATGAGCAAGCTTCCCTGGTTGGAGCCTGGAGCCTCAGGCCAGGCCTGTGGCCCTCTCTGTTGTTGTGTTTCGTGCAGTGAGGTTCTTGACTGCCCCACGTGGCTGGAGCCGTGGGCGGGCATGGGCTGGAGTTGGGCAATGGCGGAAGGGGGCTGATGGTTTAGGCCTCAGTGCTGCCCCTGTCAGCTCCTCTGCTGAAGTTGCCGGCACACTGTTGGCGCTAGGTGGATCTTCGTGGAGTGGGGTGTGGATCGAGTGAAGCATTTCAGCCTGGGTGGTGGCTGCTGGCCTGGAGAGAAAGGTAAGGTATCATGAGGAAAGGTCCTGTGGGATGTCGTGGGATGGGTTGTCATCATTGGGTTGCAGGCGCTGGCCTCGGCTTCCCAAGAATGTGTCTTGTTCGTGATGGGCTGGCCTAAGCTGCCTATGGAGCGGATGGCTTTGGCAGTTCAAGTGGGTGAGTTGAGGTAGGTAAGCTGTGTAGAGTTGCGATCCCGTTGCCCGAGGAATGACACCCAAAGGGTGTCTTGCGGGAAGTAGAGAAGATCGACATGGTGAGGCGTCTGTGCCGGCCTCCTTGCAGGTAGTTGAGTTATGCAAACATCCCCTTTGGCCGCTTTGTTCCCTTGTTTGGCAATGTGTAAAGCGAAAGTGTTTCTCCCGTGGGGGAATGACGCGACCGGCCGGTGTAGCACGCAGGCCTTTCGAACAGCCAGAGGTTTATCTGGAGCAGTCCATTGGTGGGGCAGAGATGGGGGCCCCATTGCCATGCCTGCTGTGCTGCCGTGGCCAGCCACTGTTCCCTTTCAGGCTTCCAAGTTCCCTCGCATGGCAGAGGTCTTCCATTGAAAGTTTGTCTGTGGTCCTCGGGGACCATGCCTTTGATCACTGTGAGTTACTCGGTAGTGTCACTGTGGCAGTGGAGAATTTCCAGGATGCATGGTGTGGGATCAGCATCCACGAAGGAGACAGGCTTGCGGTCTGTCTTCCCTGGTGTTCAGTGTTCCCGTGTTCTGAAGATGTTTGTGGTTTCCAGTAGGGTCGTGTCGCCCTGTGGGCTGGAGGAGGGCAGGTAGGACGAGGCTTTCAAGGGTTTGAGCGTTTCCTTAGGGGTCAGGGCCGCGAACATTCAAGATGGGAGCTGCCTGAGACGTGGCTGGGAATGTGGACTAGTTTCCGCCGTGGGGATCCGACATGGGTCATGGTGGCTGAAGCCCACCACTTCCTGTGGTGGGCATTCCCACGGGTCAATGGAAAGTGATTAGGCCTAGTTGGCGAGAAGTGGCACGTTGGCCCACGTTCGTTAGCCCCTTGAGTGTTTTCAGACTGCATCTTGGCAGCAGACAGCTGCCGGTCGGTGTCGGCCCGACCATGGGAGTTCCCTTGCTTCCGGAAGTGCTGCGAGTGACCCCAAATGCCCATCAGATATACTGGTAGCTGACAGAGTCTCGAGGTGCATGTAGATGTCACAGCCAAGGCCCGGAGGCAGGTCTCGTCGAGGCTTTGTGTTTTGGTCAGAAGGCGTGGCTGTAGGAGAGCGGGAGTCCGTGGACTATTTCAACAGCCCCTGGGGGTCAAAGTGTGCCTGCGGCCTCTTAAAGCTGACAGGGTTTTTTCTCCTTTTAGTTAGGGGTCTAACCAGGGTGCTGTGTATAAACTATTTCTTTTATTGTTGGACTCCTCTTCACAGGGCCATAGGGACACACAGAGACCAAGACGCGTATGCAGCGACACACAGAGAAACCCACAAGCACGTCCGCATGCGTAGTCACAGTCACACATGCGCACACGCGTGAACACACACATACAGCCTCTCAGACACCGGCCAACATATGTGCCTAACTTCCTGCAGTCGTACTATCAGACATGCAGTCAATTCTCGGTAAGGGTTAGAGGTCCTTGGGAAGCAGTTTCAGAGCTCAAGGCCAGGTAACTGTTTTTATGGATCATGTCCTGTGAGGACACCAGTCCACTTATGAAGCCTCGGTGATTTCTGTCCACTTCTCAGGTGCAGTTGCTGGGAAAGGCTGGCCGTCGGCACAAACAAGAAGACCTTCGTGTGCTCTGATGACTGGAGGTGCTAAGAAGAACTGGAAAAAGTGAGGCGGGCCCATGTCCCCGAGCGTGGTCGTGGATAACTCAGGATGGTAGGTATTCAAGCACCCCAAGATGTGCCGTTAGATATTAGGTTTTCCTCAGACGGGCCCAATGGCTGCAAGAGTGGATTGATTGTTCCCCTTGCTGAGTGGCCTGAGGGCTGTGGATTCTCCAGGCTATTGGGGTAGCCCAGGCTCATGGCTCCTGTACAGAGTCCCGCGCAGACTCCGGTTGTGTTCTGCAGCGTCCCAGCATGTGCTTGGATTGATGATGACACCCTTGCATGCATTCCTTGGAAAATCTGAGCCAAATGAGTGAGAACACTCTACCGTCTCGTCATCGAAACTGAGGTTCAGCACGTTTCCTCTCTCAGGGGGAGAGGACAGTTAGGAATGAGGGCCAGCGTCTTCCGCTTACATGCATGCAAACACCACCAAGGACTCCAGTATTGGAGGGGCTCCTGTCTGAGGGTTGACCGTTTCTGCACATAAGCTGTGTTATCTGTGAATCCCGGGTCCCTGCTGAATGGCTGTTGAGGGAATGCGAGGGGGCAGGCTCTCCTGCTGGTCTTAAGAGTCAGAGTGTGTGCTGGTCTAGGCCCAGTTAGCTTGCAGTTGGGAGGTGAGTTTTGGCCAGGATCACGCTTCGTGCATGCCATTTTGGGGGTTGATTCTGGAAGCCAAAATGAGCAAGCGTCCCTGGTTGGTGCCTGGAACCTCAGGCCAGGCCTGTGGCCCTCCCTGTTCTTGCGTTTTTCACGGTGAGCTTCTTGAGTGCCTAGTGAGGCTGGAGCAATGGGTGGGGGTGAACTCGGTTGGGCATCGGCGGAAAGGAGCTGATGGATTAGGCCTCGCTGCTGCCCTTGTTTGCTTCTCTACTTTAACTCCCGGCACAGTGTTGATGCCAAGTGGGTCATCGTGGAGTGGGGAGAGGAATGAGTGCTGAATTTAAACCTGCGTGGATCACTGATGGCCCGTACAGGAAGGGAAGGGAAGATGAGGACATGTCCTTTCTGATGTCGTGGAATAGGTTATCATAATTGGGTTGCAGGTGCTGGCCTCGGCTTCCCAAGGATGTGTCATGTTCGTGATGGGCTGGCATCAGCTGCCTATGGACGGGATGGCTTTGGCAGTTCAAGTGGATGAGGTGAGGTAGGTAACCTGTGTAGAGTTGGAATCCCATTGCCATGGGAAAGACACCCAAAGGGTGTCTTGCGAGACGTAAAGAGGATTGACATGGTGACGCGTCTCTGCTGGCCTCCTTGGAGGATGTTTAGTTATGCGAACATCCCCTTTGGCCTAATCGTTCCGTTGTTTGGGAATGTGCAAAGCGAAAGTGCTTCTCCCGGGGGTGCATGACTCGGCTTGCAAACAGCGAGAGGTTTACCTGGAGCAGTCCGTTGGGGGGACAGAGGTGGGGGCACTGTTGTGACGCCAGGCGCACTGTCGTGGAGAGCCACTGTGCCCTTTCAAGTTTCCAGGTCCCCTCGTGTGGCAAAGGTTTTCCGTTGAAAGTCTGTCTGTGGTCCTCGGGGACAGTGCCTTTGATCACTGTGAGTGCCTCGGTAGTGTCGCCGTGGCAGTGGAGGAATTGCCAGGATGCGTGGGGTGGGGTGGGCATCATCAAAGCAGACAGGCTTGCGGTGTGTCTTCCCTGCTGTTCAGTGTCTCCGTGTTCACATGATGTCTGTGGCTTCAAGTAGAGTCGAGTCGCCCTGCAGGCAGGAGGAGGGCACTTAGGACGAGGCTGTGTAGCGTTTGAGCGTTTCCTCAGTGGTCAGGGCCGCAAAGCCTACCAGTTGGAAGCTTGCCTATACGTGGCCAGGAAGGTGGCCTAATTTCCGCTGTGGGGTTCCAACCTGTGTCATGGTTGCTGAAGCCCAACACTTCCCATTGAGGGCATTCCCACGGGGTCATGGAAAGTGATTTGGTCTAGTTGGCGAGATGAGGCACTTGGGCCGAAGTCCGTTAACCCCTTGAGAAGTGCCAGGCTGCATCTTGCCTGTCGGCAACTGCAGGTCGGTGTCAGCCTGCCTATGGGAGGTTACCTTGCTTCCGGGAGCACTGGGAGTGACCCCAAGGGCACATCAGATGTGGTGGTAGGTGGCAGGATCTCCAGGTCCACATAGGTGTGACACCCACGGCCGGGAGGGAGGTCTCGTCCAGTCTTTGTGCTTTGGTCAGAAGGCGTGGCTGTGGGAGAGCGGGAGTCTGTGGCCTATTTTGACAGCCTGGGGTTCAAAGTTCGCATGCGGCCTCATGAAGCTGACAGGGGTCTTTCTCCTTTCAGTTGGGGGTCCAACCAGGGTGCTGTGTATAAACTATGACGTTTACTGTTAGAGGCGTCTGCAGAGGGCCACAGGGACACCCAGAGACCAAGACGCGTGTTTAGCGGCACACATAGGTATCCACAAACGCATCCTCGTGCACAGTCACAGTCACACTCGCCCACACGTGTGAATACACATATACAGCGTCTCACACACCGAGCAATGTACGTGCGTAACTTCCTTCAGTCGTGCTGTGAGACACACAGTCAGTTTTCGGTAAGGGATAGTGGTACTTGGGAAGCAGGTTCCAGGCTCACGCCCAGGTTAAGTGTTCACAAAAATCATGTTCTCTGAGGACCCTTGTGCAATTCAGAAACCTGCCTGACTTCTGTCCACTTCTCAGGTGCAGTTGCAGAGTAAGGCTGGCTGTCGGCAAAGAGAAGAAGACCTTCGCGTTGTCTGATGACTGGATGTGCTAAGGAGAACTGGACAAAGTGGGGCGGGTGCACGTTGCCGAGCAAGGCTGTGGATAGCTCAGGACGGTAGGCATTCACCCATACTAAGATGTGCCATTGGATATTAGGATTTCCACAGATGGGCCCAATGGTTGCAAGAGTGGATTGATTGTTGGTCTTGCTGAGTGGCCTGAGGACTGTGGATTCCCCAGGCAGTTGGAGTACTTCCAGGTCATGGCTCCTCTGCAGAGACCCACGGCCTTCCCTTTTGTGTTCTGCAGCATCCCAGCATGTGCTTGGATCGATGATGACACCCTTGTATGCATTCCTTGGAAAATCTGAACAAAATGAGTGAGAACGCTCTACCGTCTCCTCATCGAAAGTGAGGTCCAGCACGTTTACTGTCTCGGGAGTATGGGACAGTTAGGAGTGAGGGCCAACGTCCCCTGCTGACAGGCATGCAAACCCCACTAAGGGCTCCAGCATTGGAGGGGCTCCTGTCTGAGGGTCGACCATGTCTGCCCATAAGCTGGGTCATCTATGAATCCCCGGTCCCTGCTAAAAGGCCGTTGAGGGAATGCAAGAGGGCAGGCTTTCCTGCTAGTCTTCAGGGTCGGAGTGTGTTCTGGTATAGACCCAGTAAGCTTGCAGCTTGGAGAGGTGATTTTTGGACAGGATCACACTTTGTGCATGCCGCTTCCGAGGTTGATTATGGAAGCCAACATGAGCAAGCTTCCCTGGTTGGAGCCTGGAGCCTCAGGCCAGGCCTGTGGCCCTCTCTGTTGTTGTGTTTCGTGCAGTGAGGTTCTTGACTGCCCCACGTGGCTGGAGCCGTGGGCGGGCATGGGCTGGAGTTGGGCAATGGCGGAAGGGGGCTGATGGTTTAGGCCTCAGTGCTGCCCCTGTCAGCTCCTCTGCTGAAGTTGCCGGCACACTGTTGGCGCTAGGTGGATCTTCGTGGAGTGGGGTGTGGATCGAGTGAAGCATTTCAGCCTGGGTGGTGGCTGCTGGCCTGGAGAGAAAGGTAAGGTATCATGAGGAAAGGTCCTGTGGGATGTCGTGGGATGGGTTGTCATCATTGGGTTGCAGGCGCTGGCCTCGGCTTCCCAAGAATGTGTCTTGTTCGTGATGGGCTGGCCTAAGCTGCCTATGGAGCGGATGGCTTTGGCAGTTCAAGTGGGTGAGTTGAGGTAGGTAAGCTGTGTAGAGTTGCGATCCCGTTGCCCGAGGAATGACACCCAAAGGGTGTCTTGCGGGAAGTAGAGAAGATCGACATGGTGAGGCGTCTGTGCCGGCCTCCTTGCAGGTAGTTGAGTTATGCAAACATCCCCTTTGGCCGCTTTGTTCCCTTGTTTGGCAATGTGTAAAGCGAAAGTGTTTCTCCCGTGGGGGAATGACGCGACCGGCCGGTGTAGCACGCAGGCCTTTCGAACAGCCAGAGGTTTATCTGGAGCAGTCCATTGGTGGGGCAGAGATGGGGGCCCCATTGCCATGCCTGCTGTGCTGCCGTGGCCAGCCACTGTTCCCTTTCAGGCTTCCAAGTTCCCTCGCATGGCAGAGGTCTTCCATTGAAAGTTTGTCTGTGGTCCTCGGGGACCATGCCTTTGATCACTGTGAGTTACTCGGTAGTGTCACTGTGGCAGTGGAGAATTTCCAGGATGCATGGTGTGGGATCAGCATCCACGAAGGAGACAGGCTTGCGGTCTGTCTTCCCTGGTGTTCAGTGTTCCCGTGTTCTGAAGATGTTTGTGGTTTCCAGTAGGGTCGTGTCGCCCTGTGGGCTGGAGGAGGGCAGGTAGGACGAGGCTTTCAAGGGTTTGAGCGTTTCCTTAGGGGTCAGGGCCGCGAACATTCAAGATGGGAGCTGCCTGAGACGTGGCTGGGAATGTGGACTAGTTTCCGCCGTGGGGATCCGACATGGGTCATGGTGGCTGAAGCCCACCACTTCCTGTGGTGGGCATTCCCACGGGTCAATGGAAAGTGATTAGGCCTAGTTGGCGAGAAGTGGCACGTTGGCCCACGTTCGTTAGCCCCTTGAGTGTTTTCAGACTGCATCTTGGCAGCAGACAGCTGCCGGTCGGTGTCGGCCCGACCATGGGAGTTCCCTTGCTTCCGGAAGTGCTGCGAGTGACCCCAAATGCCCATCAGATATACTGGTAGCTGACAGAGTCTCGAGGTGCATGTAGATGTCACAGCCAAGGCCCGGAGGCAGGTCTCGTCGAGGCTTTGTGTTTTGGTCAGAAGGCGTGGCTGTAGGAGAGCGGGAGTCCGTGGACTATTTCAACAGCCCCTGGGGGTCAAAGTGTGCCTGCGGCCTCTTAAAGCTGACAGGGTTTTTTCTCCTTTTAGTTAGGGGTCTAACCAGGGTGCTGTGTATAAACTATTTCTTTTATTGTTGGACTCCTCTTCACAGGGCCATAGGGACACACAGAGACCAAGACGCGTATGCAGCGACACACAGAGAAACCCACAAGCACGTCCGCATGCGTAGTCACAGTCACACATGCGCACACGCGTGAACACACACATACAGCCTCTCAGACACCGGCCAACATATGTGCCTAACTTCCTGCAGTCGTACTATCAGACATGCAGTCAATTCTCGGTAAGGGTTAGAGGTCCTTGGGAAGCAGTTTCAGAGCTCAAGGCCAGGTAACTGTTTTTATGGATCATGTCCTGTGAGGACACCAGTCCACTTATGAAGCCTCGGTGATTTCTGTCCACTTCTCAGGTGCAGTTGCTGGGAAAGGCTGGCCGTCGGCACAAACAAGAAGACCTTCGTGTGCTCTGATGACTGGAGGTGCTAAGAAGAACTGGAAAAAGTGAGGCGGGCCCATGTCCCCGAGCGTGGTCGTGGATAACTCAGGATGGTAGGTATTCAAGCACCCCAAGATGTGCCGTTAGATATTAGGTTTTCCTCAGACGGGCCCAATGGCTGCAAGAGTGGATTGATTGTTCCCCTTGCTGAGTGGCCTGAGGGCTGTGGATTCTCCAGGCTATTGGGGTAGCCCAGGCTCATGGCTCCTGTACAGAGTCCCGCGCAGACTCCGGTTGTGTTCTGCAGCGTCCCAGCATGTGCTTGGATTGATGATGACACCCTTGCATGCATTCCTTGGAAAATCTGAGCCAAATGAGTGAGAACACTCTACCGTCTCGTCATCGAAACTGAGGTTCAGCACGTTTCCTCTCTCAGGGGGAGAGGACAGTTAGGAATGAGGGCCAGCGTCTTCCGCTTACATGCATGCAAACACCACCAAGGACTCCAGTATTGGAGGGGCTCCTGTCTGAGGGTTGACCGTTTCTGCACATAAGCTGTGTTATCTGTGAATCCCGGGTCCCTGCTGAATGGCTGTTGAGGGAATGCGAGGGGGCAGGCTCTCCTGCTGGTCTTAAGAGTCAGAGTGTGTGCTGGTCTAGGCCCAGTTAGCTTGCAGTTGGGAGGTGAGTTTTGGCCAGGATCACGCTTCGTGCATGCCATTTTGGGGGTTGATTCTGGAAGCCAAAATGAGCAAGCGTCCCTGGTTGGTGCCTGGAACCTCAGGCCAGGCCTGTGGCCCTCCCTGTTCTTGCGTTTTTCACGGTGAGCTTCTTGAGTGCCTAGTGAGGCTGGAGCAATGGGTGGGGGTGAACTCGGTTGGGCATCGGCGGAAAGGAGCTGATGGATTAGGCCTCGCTGCTGCCCTTGTTTGCTTCTCTACTTTAACTCCCGGCACAGTGTTGATGCCAAGTGGGTCATCGTGGAGTGGGGAGAGGAATGAGTGCTGAATTGAAACCTGCGTGGATCACTGATGGCCCGTACAGGAAGGGAAGGGAAGATGAGGACATGTCCTTTCTGATGTCGTGGAATAGGTTATCATAATTGGGTTGCAGGTGCTGGCCTCGGCTTCCCAAGGATGTGTCATGTTCGTGATGGGCTGGCATCAGCTGCCTATGGACGGGATGGCTTTGGCAGTTCAAGTGGATGAGGTGAGGTAGGTAACCTGTGTAGAGTTGGAATCCCATTGCCATGGGAAAGACACCCAAAGGGTGTCTTGCGAGACGTAAAGAGGATTGACATGGTGACGCGTCTCTGCTGGCCTCCTTGGAGGATGTTTAGTTATGCGAACATCCCCTTTGGCCTAATCGTTCCGTTGTTTGGGAATGTGCAAAGCGAAAGTGCTTCTCCCGGGGGTGCATGACTCGGCTTGCAAACAGCGAGAGGTTTACCTGGAGCAGTCCGTTGGGGGGACAGAGGTGGGGGCACTGTTGTGACGCCAGGCGCACTGTCGTGGAGAGCCACTGTGCCCTTTCAAGTTTCCAGGTCCCCTCGTGTGGCAAAGGTTTTCCGTTGAAAGTCTGTCTGTGGTCCTCGGGGACAGTGCCTTTGATCACTGTGAGTGCCTCGGTAGTGTCGCCGTGGCAGTGGAGGAATTGCCAGGATGCGTGGGGTGGGGTGGGCATCATCAAAGCAGACAGGCTTGCGGTGTGTCTTCCCTGCTGTTCAGTGTCTCCGTGTTCACATGATGTCTGTGGCTTCAAGTAGAGTCGAGTCGCCCTGCAGGCAGGAGGAGGGCACTTAGGACGAGGCTGTGTAGCGTTTGAGCGTTTCCTCAGTGGTCAGGGCCGCAAAGCCTACCAGTTGGAAGCTTGCCTATACGTGGCCAGGAAGGTGGCCTAATTTCCGCTGTGGGGTTCCAACCTGTGTCATGGTTGCTGAAGCCCAACACTTCCCATTGAGGGCATTCCCACGGGGTCATGGAAAGTGATTTGGTCTAGTTGGCGAGATGAGGCACTTGGGCCGAAGTCCGTTAACCCCTTGAGAAGTGCCAGGCTGCATCTTGCCTGTCGGCAACTGCAGGTCGGTGTCAGCCTGCCTATGGGAGGTTACCTTGCTTCCGGGAGCACTGGGAGTGACCCCAAGGGCACATCAGATGTGGTGGTAGGTGGCAGGATCTCCAGGTCCACATAGGTGTGACACCCACGGCCGGGAGGGAGGTCTCGTCCAGTCTTTGTGCTTTGGTCAGAAGGCGTGGCTGTGGGAGAGCGGGAGTCTGTGGCCTATTTTGACAGCCTGGGGTTCAAAGTTCGCATGCGGCCTCATGAAGCTGACAGGGGTCTTTCTCCTTTCAGTTGGGGGTCCAACCAGGGTGCTGTGTATAAACTATGACGTTTACTGTTAGAGGCGTCTGCAGAGGGCCACAGGGACACCCAGAGACCAAGACGCGTGTTTAGCGGCACACATAGGTATCCACAAACGCATCCTCGTGCACAGTCACAGTCACACTCGCCCACACGTGTGAATACACATATACAGCGTCTCACACACCGAGCAATGTACGTGCGTAACTTCCTTCAGTCGTGCTGTGAGACACACAGTCAGTTTTCGGTAAGGGATAGTGGTACTTGGGAAGCAGGTTCCAGGCTCACGCCCAGGTTAAGTGTTCACAAAAATCATGTTCTCTGAGGACCCTTGTGCAATTCAGAAACCTGCCTGACTTCTGTCCACTTCTCAGGTGCAGTTGCAGAGTAAGGCTGGCTGTCGGCAAAGAGAAGAAGACCTTCGCGTTGTCTGATGACTGGATGTGCTAAGGAGAACTGGACAAAGTGGGGCGGGTGCACGTTGCCGAGCAAGGCTGTGGATAGCTCAGGACGGTAGGCATTCACCCATACTAAGATGTGCCATTGGATATTAGGATTTCCACAGATGGGCCCAATGGTTGCAAGAGTGGATTGATTGTTGGTCTTGCTGAGTGGCCTGAGGACTGTGGATTCCCCAGGCAGTTGGAGTACTTCCAGGTCATGGCTCCTCTGCAGAGACCCACGGCCTTCCCTTTTGTGTTCTGCAGCATCCCAGCATGTGCTTGGATCGATGATGACACCCTTGTATGCATTCCTTGGAAAATCTGAACAAAATGAGTGAGAACGCTCTACCGTCTCCTCATCGAAAGTGAGGTCCAGCACGTTTACTGTCTCGGGAGTATGGGACAGTTAGGAGTGAGGGCCAACGTCCCCTGCTGACAGGCATGCAAACCCCACTAAGGGCTCCAGCATTGGAGGGGCTCCTGTCTGAGGGTCGACCATGTCTGCCCATAAGCTGGGTCATCTATGAATCCCCGGTCCCTGCTAAAAGGCCGTTGAGGGAATGCAAGAGGGCAGGCTTTCCTGCTAGTCTTCAGGGTCGGAGTGTGTTCTGGTATAGACCCAGTAAGCTTGCAGCTTGGAGAGGTGATTTTTGGACAGGATCACACTTTGTGCATGCCGCTTCCGAGGTTGATTATGGAAGCCAACATGAGCAAGCTTCCCTGGTTGGAGCCTGGAGCCTCAGGCCAGGCCTGTGGCCCTCTCTGTTGTTGTGTTTCGTGCAGTGAGGTTCTTGACTGCCCCACGTGGCTGGAGCCGTGGGCGGGCATGGGCTGGAGTTGGGCAATGGCGGAAGGGGGCTGATGGTTTAGGCCTCAGTGCTGCCCCTGTCAGCTCCTCTGCTGAAGTTGCCGGCACACTGTTGGCGCTAGGTGGATCTTCGTGGAGTGGGGTGTGGATCGAGTGAAGCATTTCAGCCTGGGTGGTGGCTGCTGGCCTGGAGAGAAAGGTAAGGTATCATGAGGAAAGGTCCTGTGGGATGTCGTGGGATGGGTTGTCATCATTGGGTTGCAGGCGCTGGCCTCGGCTTCCCAAGAATGTGTCTTGTTCGTGATGGGCTGGCCTAAGCTGCCTATGGAGCGGATGGCTTTGGCAGTTCAAGTGGGTGAGTTGAGGTAGGTAAGCTGTGTAGAGTTGCGATCCCGTTGCCCGAGGAATGACACCCAAAGGGTGTCTTGCGGGAAGTAGAGAAGATCGACATGGTGAGGCGTCTGTGCCGGCCTCCTTGCAGGTAGTTGAGTTATGCAAACATCCCCTTTGGCCGCTTTGTTCCCTTGTTTGGCAATGTGTAAAGCGAAAGTGTTTCTCCCGTGGGGGAATGACGCGACCGGCCGGTGTAGCACGCAGGCCTTTCGAACAGCCAGAGGTTTATCTGGAGCAGTCCATTGGTGGGGCAGAGATGGGGGCCCCATTGCCATGCCTGCTGTGCTGCCGTGGCCAGCCACTGTTCCCTTTCAGGCTTCCAAGTTCCCTCGCATGGCAGAGGTCTTCCATTGAAAGTTTGTCTGTGGTCCTCGGGGACCATGCCTTTGATCACTGTGAGTTACTCGGTAGTGTCACTGTGGCAGTGGAGAATTTCCAGGATGCATGGTGTGGGATCAGCATCCACGAAGGAGACAGGCTTGCGGTCTGTCTTCCCTGGTGTTCAGTGTTCCCGTGTTCTGAAGATGTTTGTGGTTTCCAGTAGGGTCGTGTCGCCCTGTGGGCTGGAGGAGGGCAGGTAGGACGAGGCTTTCAAGGGTTTGAGCGTTTCCTTAGGGGTCAGGGCCGCGAACATTCAAGATGGGAGCTGCCTGAGACGTGGCTGGGAATGTGGACTAGTTTCCGCCGTGGGGATCCGACATGGGTCATGGTGGCTGAAGCCCACCACTTCCTGTGGTGGGCATTCCCACGGGTCAATGGAAAGTGATTAGGCCTAGTTGGCGAGAAGTGGCACGTTGGCCCACGTTCGTTAGCCCCTTGAGTGTTTTCAGACTGCATCTTGGCAGCAGACAGCTGCCGGTCGGTGTCGGCCCGACCATGGGAGTTCCCTTGCTTCCGGAAGTGCTGCGAGTGACCCCAAATGCCCATCAGATATACTGGTAGCTGACAGAGTCTCGAGGTGCATGTAGATGTCACAGCCAAGGCCCGGAGGCAGGTCTCGTCGAGGCTTTGTGTTTTGGTCAGAAGGCGTGGCTGTAGGAGAGCGGGAGTCCGTGGACTATTTCAACAGCCCCTGGGGGTCAAAGTGTGCCTGCGGCCTCTTAAAGCTGACAGGGTTTTTTCTCCTTTTAGTTAGGGGTCTAACCAGGGTGCTGTGTATAAACTATTTCTTTTATTGTTGGACTCCTCTTCACAGGGCCATAGGGACACACAGAGACCAAGACGCGTATGCAGCGACACACAGAGAAACCCACAAGCACGTCCGCATGCGTAGTCACAGTCACACATGCGCACACGCGTGAACACACACATACAGCCTCTCAGACACCGGCCAACATATGTGCCTAACTTCCTGCAGTCGTACTATCAGACATGCAGTCAATTCTCGGTAAGGGTTAGAGGTCCTTGGGAAGCAGTTTCAGAGCTCAAGGCCAGGTAACTGTTTTTATGGATCATGTCCTGTGAGGACACCAGTCCACTTATGAAGCCTCGGTGATTTCTGTCCACTTCTCAGGTGCAGTTGCTGGGAAAGGCTGGCCGTCGGCACAAACAAGAAGACCTTCGTGTGCTCTGATGACTGGAGGTGCTAAGAAGAACTGGAAAAAGTGAGGCGGGCCCATGTCCCCGAGCGTGGTCGTGGATAACTCAGGATGGTAGGTATTCAAGCACCCCAAGATGTGCCGTTAGATATTAGGTTTTCCTCAGACGGGCCCAATGGCTGCAAGAGTGGATTGATTGTTCCCCTTGCTGAGTGGCCTGAGGGCTGTGGATTCTCCAGGCTATTGGGGTAGCCCAGGCTCATGGCTCCTGTACAGAGTCCCGCGCAGACTCCGGTTGTGTTCTGCAGCGTCCCAGCATGTGCTTGGATTGATGATGACACCCTTGCATGCATTCCTTGGAAAATCTGAGCCAAATGAGTGAGAACACTCTACCGTCTCGTCATCGAAACTGAGGTTCAGCACGTTTCCTCTCTCAGGGGGAGAGGACAGTTAGGAATGAGGGCCAGCGTCTTCCGCTTACATGCATGCAAACACCACCAAGGACTCCAGTATTGGAGGGGCTCCTGTCTGAGGGTTGACCGTTTCTGCACATAAGCTGTGTTATCTGTGAATCCCGGGTCCCTGCTGAATGGCTGTTGAGGGAATGCGAGGGGGCAGGCTCTCCTGCTGGTCTTAAGAGTCAGAGTGTGTGCTGGTCTAGGCCCAGTTAGCTTGCAGTTGGGAGGTGAGTTTTGGCCAGGATCACGCTTCGTGCATGCCATTTTGGGGGTTGATTCTGGAAGCCAAAATGAGCAAGCGTCCCTGGTTGGTGCCTGGAACCTCAGGCCAGGCCTGTGGCCCTCCCTGTTCTTGCGTTTTTCACGGTGAGCTTCTTGAGTGCCTAGTGAGGCTGGAGCAATGGGTGGGGGTGAACTCGGTTGGGCATCGGCGGAAAGGAGCTGATGGATTAGGCCTCGCTGCTGCCCTTGTTTGCTTCTCTACTTTAACTCCCGGCACAGTGTTGATGCCAAGTGGGTCATCGTGGAGTGGGGAGAGGAATGAGTGCTGAATTGAAACCTGCGTGGATCACTGATGGCCCGTACAGGAAGGGAAGGGAAGATGAGGACATGTCCTTTCTGATGTCGTGGAATAGGTTATCATAATTGGGTTGCAGGTGCTGGCCTCGGCTTCCCAAGGATGTGTCATGTTCGTGATGGGCTGGCATCAGCTGCCTATGGACGGGATGGCTTTGGCAGTTCAAGTGGATGAGGTGAGGTAGGTAACCTGTGTAGAGTTGGAATCCCATTGCCATGGGAAAGACACCCAAAGGGTGTCTTGCGAGACGTAAAGAGGATTGACATGGTGACGCGTCTCTGCTGGCCTCCTTGGAGGATGTTTAGTTATGCGAACATCCCCTTTGGCCTAATCGTTCCGTTGTTTGGGAATGTGCAAAGCGAAAGTGCTTCTCCCGGGGGTGCATGACTCGGCTTGCAAACAGCGAGAGGTTTACCTGGAGCAGTCCGTTGGGGGGACAGAGGTGGGGGCACTGTTGTGACGCCAGGCGCACTGTCGTGGAGAGCCACTGTGCCCTTTCAAGTTTCCAGGTCCCCTCGTGTGGCAAAGGTTTTCCGTTGAAAGTCTGTCTGTGGTCCTCGGGGACAGTGCCTTTGATCACTGTGAGTGCCTCGGTAGTGTCGCCGTGGCAGTGGAGGAATTGCCAGGATGCGTGGGGTGGGGTGGGCATCATCAAAGCAGACAGGCTTGCGGTGTGTCTTCCCTGCTGTTCAGTGTCTCCGTGTTCACATGATGTCTGTGGCTTCAAGTAGAGTCGAGTCGCCCTGCAGGCAGGAGGAGGGCACTTAGGACGAGGCTGTGTAGCGTTTGAGCGTTTCCTCAGTGGTCAGGGCCGCAAAGCCTACCAGTTGGAAGCTTGCCTATACGTGGCCAGGAAGGTGGCCTAATTTCCGCTGTGGGGTTCCAACCTGTGTCATGGTTGCTGAAGCCCAACACTTCCCATTGAGGGCATTCCCACGGGGTCATGGAAAGTGATTTGGTCTAGTTGGCGAGATGAGGCACTTGGGCCGAAGTCCGTTAACCCCTTGAGAAGTGCCAGGCTGCATCTTGCCTGTCGGCAACTGCAGGTCGGTGTCAGCCTGCCTATGGGAGGTTACCTTGCTTCCGGGAGCACTGGGAGTGACCCCAAGGGCACATCAGATGTGGTGGTAGGTGGCAGGATCTCCAGGTCCACATAGGTGTGACACCCACGGCCGGGAGGGAGGTCTCGTCCAGTCTTTGTGCTTTGGTCAGAAGGCGTGGCTGTGGGAGAGCGGGAGTCTGTGGCCTATTTTGACAGCCTGGGGTTCAAAGTTCGCATGCGGCCTCATGAAGCTGACAGGGGTCTTTCTCCTTTCAGTTGGGGGTCCAACCAGGGTGCTGTGTATAAACTATGACGTTTACTGTTAGAGGCGTCTGCAGAGGGCCACAGGGACACCCAGAGACCAAGACGCGTGTTTAGCGGCACACATAGGTATCCACAAACGCATCCTCGTGCACAGTCACAGTCACACTCGCCCACACGTGTGAATACACATATACAGCGTCTCACACACCGAGCAATGTACGTGCGTAACTTCCTTCAGTCGTGCTGTGAGACACACAGTCAGTTTTCGGTAAGGGATAGTGGTACTTGGGAAGCAGGTTCCAGGCTCACGCCCAGGTTAAGTGTTCACAAAAATCATGTTCTCTGAGGACCCTTGTGCAATTCAGAAACCTGCCTGACTTCTGTCCACTTCTCAGGTGCAGTTGCAGAGTAAGGCTGGCTGTCGGCAAAGAGAAGAAGACCTTCGCGTTGTCTGATGACTGGATGTGCTAAGGAGAACTGGACAAAGTGGGGCGGGTGCACGTTGCCGAGCAAGGCTGTGGATAGCTCAGGACGGTAGGCATTCACCCATACTAAGATGTGCCATTGGATATTAGGATTTCCACAGATGGGCCCAATGGTTGCAAGAGTGGATTGATTGTTGGTCTTGCTGAGTGGCCTGAGGACTGTGGATTCCCCAGGCAGTTGGAGTACTTCCAGGTCATGGCTCCTCTGCAGAGACCCACGGCCTTCCCTTTTGTGTTCTGCAGCATCCCAGCATGTGCTTGGATCGATGATGACACCCTTGTATGCATTCCTTGGAAAATCTGAACAAAATGAGTGAGAACGCTCTACCGTCTCCTCATCGAAAGTGAGGTCCAGCACGTTTACTGTCTCGGGAGTATGGGACAGTTAGGAGTGAGGGCCAACGTCCCCTGCTGACAGGCATGCAAACCCCACTAAGGGCTCCAGCATTGGAGGGGCTCCTGTCTGAGGGTCGACCATGTCTGCCCATAAGCTGGGTCATCTATGAATCCCCGGTCCCTGCTAAAAGGCCGTTGAGGGAATGCAAGAGGGCAGGCTTTCCTGCTAGTCTTCAGGGTCGGAGTGTGTTCTGGTATAGACCCAGTAAGCTTGCAGCTTGGAGAGGTGATTTTTGGACAGGATCACACTTTGTGCATGCCGCTTCCGAGGTTGATTATGGAAGCCAACATGAGCAAGCTTCCCTGGTTGGAGCCTGGAGCCTCAGGCCAGGCCTGTGGCCCTCTCTGTTGTTGTGTTTCGTGCAGTGAGGTTCTTGACTGCCCCACGTGGCTGGAGCCGTGGGCGGGCATGGGCTGGAGTTGGGCAATGGCGGAAGGGGGCTGATGGTTTAGGCCTCAGTGCTGCCCCTGTCAGCTCCTCTGCTGAAGTTGCCGGCACACTGTTGGCGCTAGGTGGATCTTCGTGGAGTGGGGTGTGGATCGAGTGAAGCATTTCAGCCTGGGTGGTGGCTGCTGGCCTGGAGAGAAAGGTAAGGTATCATGAGGAAAGGTCCTGTGGGATGTCGTGGGATGGGTTGTCATCATTGGGTTGCAGGCGCTGGCCTCGGCTTCCCAAGAATGTGTCTTGTTCGTGATGGGCTGGCCTAAGCTGCCTATGGAGCGGATGGCTTTGGCAGTTCAAGTGGGTGAGTTGAGGTAGGTAAGCTGTGTAGAGTTGCGATCCCGTTGCCCGAGGAATGACACCCAAAGGGTGTCTTGCGGGAAGTAGAGAAGATCGACATGGTGAGGCGTCTGTGCCGGCCTCCTTGCAGGTAGTTGAGTTATGCAAACATCCCCTTTGGCCGCTTTGTTCCCTTGTTTGGCAATGTGTAAAGCGAAAGTGTTTCTCCCGTGGGGGAATGACGCGACCGGCCGGTGTAGCACGCAGGCCTTTCGAACAGCCAGAGGTTTATCTGGAGCAGTCCATTGGTGGGGCAGAGATGGGGGCCCCATTGCCATGCCTGCTGTGCTGCCGTGGCCAGCCACTGTTCCCTTTCAGGCTTCCAAGTTCCCTCGCATGGCAGAGGTCTTCCATTGAAAGTTTGTCTGTGGTCCTCGGGGACCATGCCTTTGATCACTGTGAGTTACTCGGTAGTGTCACTGTGGCAGTGGAGAATTTCCAGGATGCATGGTGTGGGATCAGCATCCACGAAGGAGACAGGCTTGCGGTCTGTCTTCCCTGGTGTTCAGTGTTCCCGTGTTCTGAAGATGTTTGTGGTTTCCAGTAGGGTCGTGTCGCCCTGTGGGCTGGAGGAGGGCAGGTAGGACGAGGCTTTCAAGGGTTTGAGCGTTTCCTTAGGGGTCAGGGCCGCGAACATTCAAGATGGGAGCTGCCTGAGACGTGGCTGGGAATGTGGACTAGTTTCCGCCGTGGGGATCCGACATGGGTCATGGTGGCTGAAGCCCACCACTTCCTGTGGTGGGCATTCCCACGGGTCAATGGAAAGTGATTAGGCCTAGTTGGCGAGAAGTGGCACGTTGGCCCACGTTCGTTAGCCCCTTGAGTGTTTTCAGACTGCATCTTGGCAGCAGACAGCTGCCGGTCGGTGTCGGCCCGACCATGGGAGTTCCCTTGCTTCCGGAAGTGCTGCGAGTGACCCCAAATGCCCATCAGATATACTGGTAGCTGACAGAGTCTCGAGGTGCATGTAGATGTCACAGCCAAGGCCCGGAGGCAGGTCTCGTCGAGGCTTTGTGTTTTGGTCAGAAGGCGTGGCTGTAGGAGAGCGGGAGTCCGTGGACTATTTCAACAGCCCCTGGGGGTCAAAGTGTGCCTGCGGCCTCTTAAAGCTGACAGGGTTTTTTCTCCTTTTAGTTAGGGGTCTAACCAGGGTGCTGTGTATAAACTATTTCTTTTATTGTTGGACTCCTCTTCACAGGGCCATAGGGACACACAGAGACCAAGACGCGTATGCAGCGACACACAGAGAAACCCACAAGCACGTCCGCATGCGTAGTCACAGTCACACATGCGCACACGCGTGAACACACACATACAGCCTCTCAGACACCGGCCAACATATGTGCCTAACTTCCTGCAGTCGTACTATCAGACATGCAGTCAATTCTCGGTAAGGGTTAGAGGTCCTTGGGAAGCAGTTTCAGAGCTCAAGGCCAGGTAACTGTTTTTATGGATCATGTCCTGTGAGGACACCAGTCCACTTATGAAGCCTCGGTGATTTCTGTCCACTTCTCAGGTGCAGTTGCTGGGAAAGGCTGGCCGTCGGCACAAACAAGAAGACCTTCGTGTGCTCTGATGACTGGAGGTGCTAAGAAGAACTGGAAAAAGTGAGGCGGGCCCATGTCCCCGAGCGTGGTCGTGGATAACTCAGGATGGTAGGTATTCAAGCACCCCAAGATGTGCCGTTAGATATTAGGTTTTCCTCAGACGGGCCCAATGGCTGCAAGAGTGGATTGATTGTTCCCCTTGCTGAGTGGCCTGAGGGCTGTGGATTCTCCAGGCTATTGGGGTAGCCCAGGCTCATGGCTCCTGTACAGAGTCCCGCGCAGACTCCGGTTGTGTTCTGCAGCGTCCCAGCATGTGCTTGGATTGATGATGACACCCTTGCATGCATTCCTTGGAAAATCTGAGCCAAATGAGTGAGAACACTCTACCGTCTCGTCATCGAAACTGAGGTTCAGCACGTTTCCTCTCTCAGGGGGAGAGGACAGTTAGGAATGAGGGCCAGCGTCTTCCGCTTACATGCATGCAAACACCACCAAGGACTCCAGTATTGGAGGGGCTCCTGTCTGAGGGTTGACCGTTTCTGCACATAAGCTGTGTTATCTGTGAATCCCGGGTCCCTGCTGAATGGCTGTTGAGGGAATGCGAGGGGGCAGGCTCTCCTGCTGGTCTTAAGAGTCAGAGTGTGTGCTGGTCTAGGCCCAGTTAGCTTGCAGTTGGGAGGTGAGTTTTGGCCAGGATCACGCTTCGTGCATGCCATTTTGGGGGTTGATTCTGGAAGCCAAAATGAGCAAGCGTCCCTGGTTGGTGCCTGGAACCTCAGGCCAGGCCTGTGGCCCTCCCTGTTCTTGCGTTTTTCACGGTGAGCTTCTTGAGTGCCTAGTGAGGCTGGAGCAATGGGTGGGGGTGAACTCGGTTGGGCATCGGCGGAAAGGAGCTGATGGATTAGGCCTCGCTGCTGCCCTTGTTTGCTTCTCTACTTTAACTCCCGGCACAGTGTTGATGCCAAGTGGGTCATCGTGGAGTGGGGAGAGGAATGAGTGCTGAATTGAAACCTGCGTGGATCACTGATGGCCCGTACAGGAAGGGAAGGGAAGATGAGGACATGTCCTTTCTGATGTCGTGGAATAGGTTATCATAATTGGGTTGCAGGTGCTGGCCTCGGCTTCCCAAGGATGTGTCATGTTCGTGATGGGCTGGCATCAGCTGCCTATGGACGGGATGGCTTTGGCAGTTCAAGTGGATGAGGTGAGGTAGGTAACCTGTGTAGAGTTGGAATCCCATTGCCATGGGAAAGACACCCAAAGGGTGTCTTGCGAGACGTAAAGAGGATTGACATGGTGACGCGTCTCTGCTGGCCTCCTTGGAGGATGTTTAGTTATGCGAACATCCCCTTTGGCCTAATCGTTCCGTTGTTTGGGAATGTGCAAAGCGAAAGTGCTTCTCCCGGGGGTGCATGACTCGGCTTGCAAACAGCGAGAGGTTTACCTGGAGCAGTCCGTTGGGGGGACAGAGGTGGGGGCACTGTTGTGACGCCAGGCGCACTGTCGTGGAGAGCCACTGTGCCCTTTCAAGTTTCCAGGTCCCCTCGTGTGGCAAAGGTTTTCCGTTGAAAGTCTGTCTGTGGTCCTCGGGGACAGTGCCTTTGATCACTGTGAGTGCCTCGGTAGTGTCGCCGTGGCAGTGGAGGAATTGCCAGGATGCGTGGGGTGGGGTGGGCATCATCAAAGCAGACAGGCTTGCGGTGTGTCTTCCCTGCTGTTCAGTGTCTCCGTGTTCACATGATGTCTGTGGCTTCAAGTAGAGTCGAGTCGCCCTGCAGGCAGGAGGAGGGCACTTAGGACGAGGCTGTGTAGCGTTTGAGCGTTTCCTCAGTGGTCAGGGCCGCAAAGCCTACCAGTTGGAAGCTTGCCTATACGTGGCCAGGAAGGTGGCCTAATTTCCGCTGTGGGGTTCCAACCTGTGTCATGGTTGCTGAAGCCCAACACTTCCCATTGAGGGCATTCCCACGGGGTCATGGAAAGTGATTTGGTCTAGTTGGCGAGATGAGGCACTTGGGCCGAAGTCCGTTAACCCCTTGAGAAGTGCCAGGCTGCATCTTGCCTGTCGGCAACTGCAGGTCGGTGTCAGCCTGCCTATGGGAGGTTACCTTGCTTCCGGGAGCACTGGGAGTGACCCCAAGGGCACATCAGATGTGGTGGTAGGTGGCAGGATCTCCAGGTCCACATAGGTGTGACACCCACGGCCGGGAGGGAGGTCTCGTCCAGTCTTTGTGCTTTGGTCAGAAGGCGTGGCTGTGGGAGAGCGGGAGTCTGTGGCCTATTTTGACAGCCTGGGGTTCAAAGTTCGCATGCGGCCTCATGAAGCTGACAGGGGTCTTTCTCCTTTCAGTTGGGGGTCCAACCAGGGTGCTGTGTATAAACTATGACGTTTACTGTTAGAGGCGTCTGCAGAGGGCCACAGGGACACCCAGAGACCAAGACGCGTGTTTAGCGGCACACATAGGTATCCACAAACGCATCCTCGTGCACAGTCACAGTCACACTCGCCCACACGTGTGAATACACATATACAGCGTCTCACACACCGAGCAATGTACGTGCGTAACTTCCTTCAGTCGTGCTGTGAGACACACAGTCAGTTTTCGGTAAGGGATAGTGGTACTTGGGAAGCAGGTTCCAGGCTCACGCCCAGGTTAAGTGTTCACAAAAATCATGTTCTCTGAGGACCCTTGTGCAATTCAGAAACCTGCCTGACTTCTGTCCACTTCTCAGGTGCAGTTGCAGAGTAAGGCTGGCTGTCGGCAAAGAGAAGAAGACCTTCGCGTTGTCTGATGACTGGATGTGCTAAGGAGAACTGGACAAAGTGGGGCGGGTGCACGTTGCCGAGCAAGGCTGTGGATAGCTCAGGACGGTAGGCATTCACCCATACTAAGATGTGCCATTGGATATTAGGATTTCCACAGATGGGCCCAATGGTTGCAAGAGTGGATTGATTGTTGGTCTTGCTGAGTGGCCTGAGGACTGTGGATTCCCCAGGCAGTTGGAGTACTTCCAGGTCATGGCTCCTCTGCAGAGACCCACGGCCTTCCCTTTTGTGTTCTGCAGCATCCCAGCATGTGCTTGGATCGATGATGACACCCTTGTATGCATTCCTTGGAAAATCTGAACAAAATGAGTGAGAACGCTCTACCGTCTCCTCATCGAAAGTGAGGTCCAGCACGTTTACTGTCTCGGGAGTATGGGACAGTTAGGAGTGAGGGCCAACGTCCCCTGCTGACAGGCATGCAAACCCCACTAAGGGCTCCAGCATTGGAGGGGCTCCTGTCTGAGGGTCGACCATGTCTGCCCATAAGCTGGGTCATCTATGAATCCCCGGTCCCTGCTAAAAGGCCGTTGAGGGAATGCAAGAGGGCAGGCTTTCCTGCTAGTCTTCAGGGTCGGAGTGTGTTCTGGTATAGACCCAGTAAGCTTGCAGCTTGGAGAGGTGATTTTTGGACAGGATCACACTTTGTGCATGCCGCTTCCGAGGTTGATTATGGAAGCCAACATGAGCAAGCTTCCCTGGTTGGAGCCTGGAGCCTCAGGCCAGGCCTGTGGCCCTCTCTGTTGTTGTGTTTCGTGCAGTGAGGTTCTTGACTGCCCCGCGTGGCTGGAGCCGTGGGCGGGCATGGGCTGGTGTTCGGCGATGGTGGAAGGGGGCTGATGGTTTAGGCCTCAGTGCTGCCCCTGTCAGCTCCTCTGCTGAAGTTGCCGGCACACTGTTGGCGCTAAGTGGATCTTCGTGGAGTGGGGTGTGGATCGAGTGAAGCATTTCAGCCTGGGTGGTGGCTGCTGGCCTGGAGAGAAAGGTAAGGTATCATGAGGAAAGGTCCTGTGTGATGTCGTGGGATGGGTTGTCATCATTGGGTTGCAGGCGCTGGCCTCGGCTTCCCACGAATGTGTCTTGTTCGTGATGGGCTGGCATAAGCTGCCTATGGAGCGGATGGCTTTGGCAGTTCAAGTGGGTGAGTTGAGGTAGGTAAGCTGTGTAGAGTTGCGATCCCGTTGCCCGAGGAATGACACCCAAAGGGTGTCTTGCGGGAAGTAGAGAAGATCGATATGGTGAGGCGTCTGTGCCGGCCTCCTTGCAGGTAGTTGAGTTATGCGAACATCCCCTTTGGGCGGTTTGTTCCCTTGTTTGGTAATGTGTAAAGCGAAAGTATTTCTCCCGTGGGGGAATGACGCGACCGGCCGGTGTAGCACGCAGGCCTTTCGAACAGCCAGAGGTTTATCTGGAGCAGTCCATTGGTGGGGCAGAGATGGGGGCCCCATTGCCATGCCTGCTGTGCTGCCGTGGCCAGCCACTGTTCCCTTTCAGGCTTCCAAGTTCCCTCGCATGGCAGAGGTCTTCCATTGAAAGTTTGTCTGTGGTCCTCGGGGACCATGCCTTTGATCACTGTGAGTTACTCGGTAGTGTCACTGTGGCAGTGGAGAATTTCCAGGATGCATGGTGTGGGATCAGCATCCACGAAGGAGACAGGCTTGCGGTCTGTCTTCCCTGGTGTTCAGTGTTCCCGTGTTCTGAAGATGTTTGTGGTTTCCAGTAGGGTCGTGTCGCCCTGTGGGCTGGAGGAGGGCATGTAGGACGAGGCTTTCAAGGGTTTGAGCGTTTCCTTAGGGGTCAGGGCCGCGAACATTCAAGATGGGAGCTGCCTGAGACGTGGCTGGGAATGTGGACTAGTTTCCGCCGTGGGGATCCGACATGGGTCATGGTGGCTGAAGCCCACCACTTCCTGTGGTGGGCATTCCCACGGGTCAATGGAAAGTGATTAGGCCTAGTTGGCGAGAAGTGGCACGTGGGCCCACGTTCGTTAGCCCCTTGAGTGTTTTCAGACTGCATCTTGGCAGCAGACAGCTGCCGGTCGGTGTCGGCCCGACCATGGGAGTTCCCTTGCTTCCGGAAGTGCTGCGAGTGACCCCAAATGCCCATCAGATATACTGGTAGCTGACAGAGTCTCGAGGTGCATGTCGATGTCACAGCCAAGGCCCGGAGGCAGGTCTCGTCGAGGCTTTGTGCTTTGGTCAGAAGGCGTGGCTGTAGGAGAGCGGGAGTCCGTGGACTATTTCAACAGCCCCTGGGGGTCAAAGTGTGTCTGCGGCCTGTTAAAGCTGACAGGATTCTCTCTCCTTTCAGTTAGGGGTCTAACCAGGGTGCTGTGTATAAACTATTTCTTTTATTGTTGGACTCCTCTTCACAGGGCCATAGGGACACACAGAGACCAAGACGCGTATGCAGCGGCACACAGAGGAACCCACAAGCATGTCCGCATGCGCAGTCACAGTCACACACGCCCACACGTGTGAACACACACATACAGCCTCTCAGACACCGGCCAACATATGTGCGTAACTTCCTGCAGTCGTACTATCAGACATGCAGTCAATTCTCGGTAAGGGTTAGAGGTCCTTGGGAAGCAGTTTCAGAGCTCAAGGCCAGGTAACTGTTTTTATGGATCATGTCCTGTGAGGACACCGGTCCACTTATGAAGCCTCGGTGATTTCTGTCCACTTCTCAGGTGCAGTTGCTGGGAAAGGCTGTCCGTCGGCACAAACAAGAAGACCTTCGTGTGCTCTGATGAATGGAGGTGCTAAGAAGAACTGGAAAAAGTGAGGCGGGCCCATGTCCCCGAGCGTGGTCGTGGATAACTCAGGATGGTAGGTATTCAAGCACCCCAAGATGTGCCATTAGATATTAGGTTTTCCTCAGACGGCCCCAATGGCTGCAAGAGTGGATTGATTGTTCCCCTTGCTGAGTGGCCTGAGGGCTGTGGATTCTCCAGGCTTTTGGGGTAGCCCAGGCTCATGGCTCCTGTACAGAGTAGCATGCAGACTCCGGTTGTGTTCTGCAACGTCCCAGCATGTGCTCGGATGGATGATGACACCCTTGCATGCATTCCTTGGAAAATCTGAGCCAAATGAGTGAGAACACTCTACCGTCTCGTCATCGAAACTGAGGTTCAGCACGTTTCCTCTCTCAGGGGGAGAGGACAGTTAGGAATGAGGGCCAGCGTCTTCCGCTGACATGCATGCAAACACCACCAAGGACTCCAGTATTGGAGGGGCTCCTGTCTGAGGGTTGACCGTGTCTGCACATAAGCTGTGTTATCTGTGAATCCCGGGTCCCTGCTGAATGGCTGTTGAGGGAATGCGAGGGGGCAGGCTCTCCTGCTGGTCTTAAGAGTCAGAGTGTGTGCTGGTCTAGGCCCAGTTAGCTTGCAGTTGGGAGGTGAGTTTTGGCCAGGATCACGCTTCGTGCATGCCATTTTGGGGGTTGATTCTGGAAGCCAAAATGAGCAAGCGTCCCTGGTTGGTGCCTGGAACCTCAGGCCAGGCCTGTGGCCCTCCCTGTTCTTGCGTTTTTCACGGTGAGCTTCTTGAGTGCCTAGTGAGGCTGGAGCAATGGGCGGGGGTGAGCTCGGTTGGGCATCGGCGGAAAGGGGCTGATGGATTAGGCCTCGCTGCTGCCCTTGTTTGCTTCTCTACTTTAACTCCCGGCACAGTGTTGATGCCAAGTGGGTCATCGTGGAGTGGGGAGAGGAATGAGTGCTGAATTTAAACCTGCGTGGATCACTGATGGCCCGTACAGGAAGGGAAGGGAAGATGAGGACATGTCCTTTGTGATGTAGTGGAATAGGCTATCATAATTGGGTTGCAGGTGCTGGCCTCGGCTTCCCAAGGATGTGTCATGTTCGTGATGGGCTGGCATCAGCTGCCTATGGACGGGGTGGCTTTGGCAGTTCAAGTGGATGAGGTGAGGTAGGTAACCTGTGTAGAGGTGGAATCCCATTGCCATGGGAAAGACACCCAAAGGGTGTCTTGCGAGAAGTAAAGAGGATTGACATGGTGACGCGTCTCTGCTGGCCTCCTTGGAGGATGTTTAGTTATGCGAACATCCCCTTTGGCCTAATCGTTCCGTTGTATGGGAATGTGCAAAGCGAAAGTGCTTCTCCCGGGGGTGCATGACTCGGATGGCGAACAGCCAGAGGTTTACCTGGAGCAGTCCGTTGGGGGGACAGAGGTGGGGGCACTGTCGCGACGCCAGGCGCACTGTCGTGGAGAGCCACTGTGCCCTTTCAAGTTTCCAGGTCCCCTCGTGTGGCAAAGGTTTTCCGTTGAAAGTCTGTCTGTGGTCCTCGGGGACAGTGCCTTTGATCACTGTGAGTGCCTCGGTAGTGTCGCCGTGGCAGTGGAGGAATTGCCAGGATGCGTGGGGTGGGGTGGGCATCATCAAAGCAGACAGGCTTGCGGTGTGTCTTCCCTGCTGTTCAGTGTCTCCGTGTTCACATGATGTCTGTGGCTTCAAGTAGAGTCGAGTCGCCCTGCAGGCAGGAGGAGGGCACTTAGGACGAGGCTGTGTAGCGTTTGAGCGTTTCCTCAGTGGTCAGGGCCGCAAAGCCTACCAGTTGGAAGCTTGCCTATACGTGGCCAGGAAGGTGGCCTAATTTCCGCTGTGGGGTTCCAACCTGTGTCATGGTTGCTGAAGCCCAACACTTCCCATTGAGGGCATTCCCACGGGGTCATGGAAAGTGATTTGGTCTAGTTGGCGAGATGAGGCACTTGGGCCGAAGTCCGTTAACCCCTTGAGAAGTGCCAGGCTGCATCTTGCCTGTCGGCAACTGCAGGTCGGTGTCAGCCTGCCTATGGGAGGTTACCTTGCTTCCGGGAGCACTGGGAGTGACCCCAAGGGCACATCAGATGTGGTGGTAGGTGGCAGGATCTCCAGGTCCACATAGGTGTGACACCCACGGCCGGGAGGGAGGTCTCGTCCAGTCTTTGTGCTTTGGTCAGAAGGCGTGGCTGTGGGAGAGCGGGAGTCTGTGGCCTATTTTGACAGCCTGGGGTTCAAAGTTCGCATGCGGCCTCATGAAGCTGACAGGGGTCTTTCTCCTTTCAGTTGGGGGTCCAACCAGGGTGCTGTGTATAAACTATGACGTTTACTGTTAGAGGCGTCTGCAGAGGGCCACAGGGACACCCAGAGACCAAGACGCGTGTTTAGCGGCACACATAGGTATCCACAAACGCATCCTCGTGCACAGTCACAGTCACACTCGCCCACACGTGTGAATACACATATACAGCGTCTCACACACCGAGCAATGTACGTGCGTAACTTCCTTCAGTCGTGCTGTGAGACACACAGTCAGTTTTCGGTAAGGGATAGTGGTACTTGGGAAGCAGGTTCCAGGCTCACACCCAGGTTAAGTGTTCACAAAAATCATGTTCTCTGAGGACCCTTGTGCAATTCAGAAACCTGCCTGACTTCTGTCCACTTCTCAGGTGCAGTTGCAGAGTAAGGCTGGCTGTCGGCAAAGAGAAGAAGACCTTCGCGTTGTCTGATGACTGGATGTGCTAAGGAGAACTGGACAAAGTGGGGCGGGTGCACGTTGCCGAGCAAGGCTGTGGATATCTCAGGACGGTAGGCATTCACCCATACTAAGATGTGCCATTGGATATTAGGATTTCCACAGATGGGCCCAATGGTTGCAAGAGTGGATTGATTGTTGGTCTTGCTGAGTGGCCTGAGGACTGTGGATTCCCCAGGCAGTTGGAGTACTTCCAGGTCATGGCTCCTCTGCGGAGACCCACGGCCTTCCCTTTTGTGTTCTGCAGCATCCCAGCATGTGCTTGGATCGATGATGACACCCTTGTATGCATTCCTTGGAAAATCTGAACAAAATGAGTGAGAACGCTCTACCGTCTCCTCATCAAAAGTGAGGTCCAGCACGTTTCCTGTCTCGGGAGTATGGGACAGTTAGGAGTGAGGGCCAACGTCCCCTGCTGACAGGCATGCAAACCCCACTAAGGGCTCCAGCATTGGAGGGGCTCCTGTCTGAGGGTCGACCATGTCTGCCCATAAGCTGGGTCATCTATGAATCCCCGGTCCCTGCTAAAAGGCCGTTGAGGGAATGCAAGAGGGCAGGCTTTCCTGCTAGTCTTCAGGGTCGGAGTGTGTTCTGGTATAGACCCAGTAAGCTTGCAGCTTGGAGAGGTGATTTTTGGACAGGATCACACTTTGTGCATGCCGCTTCCGAGGTTGATTATGGAAGCCAACATGAGCAAGCTTCCCTGGTTGGAGCCTGGAGCCTCAGGCCAGGCCTGTGGCCCTCTCTGTTGTTGTGTTTCGTGCAGTGAGGTTCTTGACTGCCCCACGTGGCTGGAGCCGTGGGCGGGCATGGGCTGGTGTTCGGCGATGGTGGAAGGGGGCTGATGGTTTAGGCCTCAGTGCTGCCCCTGTCAGCTCCTCTGCTGAAGTTGCCGGCACACTGTTGGCGCTAAGTGGATCTTCGTGGAGTGGGGTGTGGATCGAGTGAAGCATTTCAGCCTGGGTGGTGGCTGCTGGCCTGGAGAGAAAGGTAAGGTATCATGAGGAAAGGTCCTGTGTGATGTCGTGGGATGGGTTGTCATCATTGGGTTGCAGGCGCTGGCCTCGGCTTCCCACGAATGTGTCTTGTTCGTGATGGGCTGGCATAAGCTGCCTATGGAGCGGATGGCTTTGGCAGTTCAAGTGGGTGAGTTGAGGTAGGTAAGCTGTGTAGAGTTGCGATCCCGTTGCCCGAGGAATGACACCCAAAGGGTGTCTTGCGGGAAGTAGAGAAGATCGATATGGTGAGGAGTCTGTGCCGGCCTCCTTGCAGGTAGTTGAGTTATGCGAACATCCCCTTTGGGCGGTTTGTTCCCTTGTTTGGTAATGTGTAAAGCGAAAGTATTTCTCCCGTGGGGGAATGACGCGACCGGCCGGTGTAGCACGCAGGCCTTTCGAACAGCCAGAGGTTTATCTGGAGCAGTCCATTGGTGGGGCAGAGATGGGGGCCCCATTGCCATGCCTGCTGTGCTGCCGTGGCCAGCCACTGTTCCCTTTCAGGCTTCCAAGTTCCCTCGCATGGCAGAGGTCTTCCATTGAAAGTTTGTCTGTGGTCCTCGGGGACCATGCCTTTGATCACTGTGAGTTACTCGGTAGTGTCACTGTGGCAGTGGAGAATTTCCAGGATGCATGGTGTGGGATCAGCATCCACGAAGGAGACAGGCTTGCGGTCTGTCTTCCCTGGTGTTCAGTGTTCCCGTGTTCTGAAGATGTTTGTGGTTTCCAGTAGGGTCGTGTCGCCCTGTGGGCTGGAGGAGGGCATGTAGGACGAGGCTTTCAAGGGTTTGAGCGTTTCCTTAGGGGTCAGGGCCGTGAACATTCAAGATGGGAGCTGCCTGAGACGTGGCTGGGAATGTGGACTAGTTTCCGCCGTGGGGATCCGACATGGGTCATGGTGGCTGAAGCCCACCACTTCCTGTGGTGGGCATTCCCACGGGTCAATGGAAAGTGATTAGGCCTAGTTGGCGAGAAGTGGCACGTGGGCCCACGTTCGTTAGCCCCTTGAGTGTTTTCAGACTGCATCTTGGCAGCAGACAGCTGCCGGTCGGTGTCGGCCCGACCATGGGAGTTCCCTTGCTTCCGGAAGTGCTGCGAGTGACCCCAAATGCCCATCAGATATACTGGTAGCTGACAGAGTCTCGAGGTGCATGTAGATGTCACAGCCAAGGCCCGGAGGCAGGTCTCGTCGAGGCTTTGTGCTTTGGTCA
Source organism: Balaenoptera borealis (assembly GCF_965194805.1). NCBI lineage: Eukaryota > Metazoa > Chordata > Mammalia > Artiodactyla > Balaenopteridae > Balaenoptera > Balaenoptera borealis. Next base: position 127,858,462 of record NC_138866.1, read on the forward strand.
GAAGGCGTGGCTGTAGGAGAGCGGGAGTCCGTGGACTATTTCAACAGCCCCTGGGGGTCAAAGTGTGTCTGCGGCCTGTTAAAGCTGACAGGATTCTCTCTCCTTTCAGTTAGGGGTCTAACCAGGGTGCTGTGTATAAACTATTTCTTTTATTGTTGGACTCCTCTTCACAGGGCCATAGGGACACACAGAGACCAAGACGCGTATGCAGCGGCACACAGAGTAACCCACAAGCATGTCCGCATGCGCAGTCACAGTCACACACGCCCACACGTGTGTACACACACATACAGCCTCTCAGACACCGGCCAACATATGTGCCTAACTTCCTGCAGTCGTACTATCAGACATGCAGTCAATTCTCGGTAAGGGTTAGAGGTCCTTGGGAAGCAGTTTCAGAGCTCAAGGCCAGGTAACTGTTTTTATGGATCATGTCCTGTGAGGACACCGGTCCACTTATGAAGCCTCGGTGATTTCTGTCCACTTCTCAGGTTCAGTTGCTGGGAAAGGCTGTCCGTCGGCACAAACAAGAAGACCTTCGTGTGCTCTGATGAATGGAGGTGCTAAGAAGAACTGGAAAAAGTGAGGCGGGCCCATGTCCCCGAGCGTGGTCGTGGATAACTCAGGATGGTAGGTATTCAAGCACCCCAAGATGTGCCATTAGATATTAGGTTTTCCTCAGACGGCCCCAATGGCTGCAAGAGTGGATTGATTGTTCCCCTTGCTGAGTGGCCTGAGGGCTGTGGATTCTCCAGGCTTTTGGGGTAGCCCAGGCTCATGGCTCCTGTACAGAGTAGCATGCAGACTCCGGTTGTGTTCTGCAACGTCCCAGCATGTGCTCGGATGGATGATGACACCCTTGCATGCATTCCTTGGAAAATCTGAGCCAAATGAGTGAGAACACTCTACCGTCTCGTCATCGAAACTGAGGTTCAGCACGTTTCCTCTCTCAGGGGGAGAGGACAGTTAGGAATGAGGGCCAGCGTCTTCCGCTGACATGCATGCAAACACCACCAAGGACTCCAGTATTGGAGGGGCTCCTGTCTGAGGGTTGACCGTGTCTGCACATAAGCTGTGTTATCTGTGAATCCCGGGTCCCTGCTGAATGGCTGTTGAGGGAATGCGAGGGGGCAGGCTCTCCTGCTGGTCTTAAGAGTCAGAGTGTGTGCTGGTCTAGGCCCAGTTAGCTTGCAGTTGGGAGGTGAGTTTTGGCCAGGATCACGCTTCGTGCATGCCATTTTGGGGGTTGATTCTGGAAGCCAAAATGAGCAAGCGTCCCTGGTTGGTGCCTGGAACCTCAGGCCAGGCCTGTGGCCCTCCCTGTTCTTGCGTTTTTCACGGTGAGCTTCTTGAGTGCCTAGTGAGGCTGGAGCAATGGGCAGGGGTGAGCTCGGTTGGGCATCGGCGGAAAGGGGCTGATGGATTAGGCCTCGCTGCTGCCCTTGTTTGCTTCCCTACTTTAACTCCCGGCACAGTGTTGATGCCAAGTGGGTCATCGTGGAGTGGGGAGAGGAATGAGTGCTGAATTTAAACCTGCGTGGATCACTGATGGCCCGTACAGGAAGGGAAGGGAAGATGAGGACATGTCCTTTGTGATGTAGTGGAATAGGCTATCATAATTGGGTTGCAGGTGCTGGCCTCGGCTTCCCAAGGATGTGTCATGTTCGTGATGGGCTGGCATCAGCTGCCTATGGACGGGGTGGCTTTGGCAGTTCAAGTGGATGAGGTGAGGTAGGTAACCTGTGTAGAGGTGGAATCCCATTGCCATGGGAAAGACACCCAAAGGGTGTCTTGCGAGAAGTAAAGAGGATTGACATGGTGACGCGTCTCTGCTGGCCTCCTTGGAGGATGTTTAGTTATGCGAACATCCCCTTTGGCCTAATCGTTCCGTTGTATGGGAATGTGCAAAGCGAAAGTGCTTCTCCCGGGGGTGCATGACTCGGATGGCGAACAGCCAGAGGTTTACCTGGAGCAGTCCGTTGGGGGGACAGAGGTGGGGGCACTGTCGCGACGCCAGGCGCACTGTCGTGGAGAGCCACTGTGCCCTTTCAAGTTTCCAGGTCCCCTCGTGTGGCAAAGGTTTTCCGTTGAAAGTCTGTCTGTGGTCCTCGGGGACAGTGCCTTTGATCACTGTGAGTGCCTCGGTAGTGTCGCCGTGGCAGTGGAGGAATTGCCAGGATGCGTGGGGTGGGGTGGGCATCATCAAAGCAGACAGGCTTGCGGTGTGTCTTCCCTGCTGTTCAGTGTCTCCGTGTTCACATGATGTCTGTGGCTTCAAGTAGAGTCGAGTCGCCCTGCAGGCAGGAGGAGGGCACTTAGGACGAGGCTGTGTAGCGTTTGAGCGTTTCCTCAGTGGTCAGGGCCGCAAAGCCTACCAGTTGGAAGCTTGCCTATACGTGGCCAGGAAGGTGGCCTAATTTCCGCTGTGGGGTTCCAACCTGTGTCATGGTTGCTGAAGCCCAACACTTCCCATTGAGGGCATTCCCACGGGGTCATGGAAAGTGATTTGGTCTAGTTGGCGAGATGAGGCACTTGGGCCGAAGTCCGTTAACCCCTTGAGAAGTGCCAGGCTGCATCTTGCCTGTCGGCAACTGCAGGTCGGTGTCAGCCTGCCTATGGGAGGTTACCTTGCTTCCGGGAGCACTGGGAGTGACCCCAAGGGCACATCAGATGTGGTGGTAGGTGGCAGGATCTCCAGGTCCACATAGGTGTGACACCCACGGCCGGGAGGGAGGTCTCGTCCAGTCTTTGTGCTTTGGTCAGAAGGCGTGGCTGTGGGAGAGCGGGAGTCTGTGGCCTATTTTGACAGCCTGGGGTTCAAAGTTCGCATGCGGCCTCATGAAGCTGACAGGGGTCTTTCTCCTTTCAGTTGGGGGTCCAACCAGGGTGCTGTGTATAAACTATGACGTTTACTGTTAGAGGCGTCTGCAGAGGGCCACAGGGACACCCAGAGACCAAGACGCGTGTTTAGCGGCACACATAGGTATCCACAAACGCATCCTCGTGCACAGTCACAGTCACACTCGCCCACACGTGTGAATACACATATACAGCGTCTCACACACCGAGCAATGTACGTGCGTAACTTCCTTCAGTCGTGCTGTGAGACACACAGTCAGTTTTCGGTAAGGGATAGTGGTACTTGGGAAGCAGGTTCCAGGCTCACACCCAGGTTAAGTGTTCACAAAAATCATGTTTTCTGAGGACCCTTGTGCAATTCAGAAACCTGCCTGACTTCTGTCCACTTCTCAGGTGCAGTTGCAGAGTAAGGCTGGCTGTCGGCAAAGAGAAGAAGACCTTCGCGTTGTCTGATGACTGGATGTGCTAAGGAGAACTGGACAAAGTGGGGCGGGTGCACGTTGCCGAGCAAGGCTGTGGATATCTCAGGACGGTAGGCATTCACCCATACTAAGATGTGCCATTGGATATTAGGATTTCCACAGATGGGCCCAATGGTTGCAAGAGTGGATTGATTGTTGGTCTTGCTGAGTGGCCTGAGGACTGTGGATTCCCCAGGCAGTTGGAGTACTTCCAGGTCATGGCTCCTCTGCGGAGACCCACGGCCTTCCCTTTTGTGTTCTGCAGCATCCCAGCATGTGCTTGGATCGATGATGACACCCTTGTATGCATTCCTTGGAAAATCTGAACAAAATGAGTGAGAACGCTCTACCGTCTCCTCATCAAAAGTGAGGTCCAGCACGTTTCCTGTCTCGGGAGTATGGGACAGTTAGGAGTGAGGGCCAACGTCCCCTGCTGACAGGCATGCAAACCCCACTAAGGGCTCCAGCATTGGAGGGGCTCCTGTCTGAGGGTCGACCATGTCTGCCCATAAGCTGGGTCATCTATGAATCCCCGGTCCCTGCTAAAAGGCCGTTGAGGGAATGCAAGAGGGCAGGCTTTCCTGCTAGTCTTCAGGGTCGGAGTGTGTTCTGGTATAGACCCAGTAAGCTTGCAGCTTGGAGAGGTGATTTTTGGACAGGATCACACTTTGTGCATGCCGCTTCCGAGGTTGATTATGGAAGCCAACATGAGCAAGCTTCCCTGGTTGGAGCCTGGAGCCTCAGGCCAGGCCTGTGGCCCTCTCTGTTGTTGTGTTTCGTGCAGTGAGGTTCTTGACTGCCCCACGTGGCTGGAGCCGTGGGCGGGCATGGGCTGGTGTTCGGCGATGGTGGAAGGGGGCTGATGGTTTAGGCCTCAGTGCTGCCCCTGTCAGCTCCTCTGCTGAAGTTGCCGGCACACTGTTGGCGCTAAGTGGATCTTCGTGGAGTGGGGTGTGGATCGAGTGAAGCATTTCAGCCTGGGTGGTGGCTGCTGGCCTGGAGAGAAAGGTAAGGTATCATGAGGAAAGGTCCTGTGTGATGTCGTGGGATGGGTTGTCATCATTGGGTTGCAGGCGCTGGCCTCGGCTTCCCAAGAATGTGTCTTGTTCGTGATGGGCTGGCATAAGCTGCCTATGGAGCGGATGGCTTTGGCAGTTCAAGTGGGTGAGTTGAGGTAGGTAAGCTGTGTAGAGTTGCGATCCCGTTGCCCGAGGAATGACACCCAAAGGGTGTCTTGCGGGAAGTAGAGAAGATCGATATGGTGAGGAGTCTGTGCCGGCCTCCTTGCAGGTAGTTGAGTTATGCGAACATCCCCTTTGGGCGGTTTGTTCCCTTGTTTGGTAATGTGTAAAGCGAAAGTATTTCTCCCGTGGGGGAATGACGCGACCGGCCGGTGTAGCACGCAGGCCTTTCGAACAGCCAGAGGTTTATCTGGAGCAGTCCATTGGTGGGGCAGAGATGGGGGCCCCATTGCCATGCCTGCTGTGCTGCCGTGGCCAGCCACTGTTCCCTTTCAGGCTTCCAAGTTCCCTCGCATGGCAGAGGTCTTCCATTGAAAGTTTGTCTGTGGTCCTCGGGGACCATGCCTTTGATCACTGTGAGTTACTCGGTAGTGTCACTGTGGCAGTGGAGAATTTCCAGGATGCATGGTGTGGGATCAGCATCCACGAAGGAGACAGGCTTGCGGTCTGTCTTCCCTGGTGTTCAGTGTTCCCGTGTTCTGAAGATGTTTGTGGTTTCCAGTAGGGTCGTGTCGCCCTGTGGGCTGGAGGAGGGCATGTAGGACGAGGCTTTCAAGGGTTTGAGCGTTTCCTTAGGGGTCAGGGCCGTGAACATTCAAGATGGGAGCTGCCTGAGACGTGGCTGGGAATGTGGACTAGTTTCCGCCGTGGGGATCCGACATGGGTCATGGTGGCTGAAGCCCACCACTTCCTGTGGTGGGCATTCCCACGGGTCAATGGAAAGTGATTAGGCCTAGTTGGCGAGAAGTGGCACGTGGGCCCACGTTCGTTAGCCCCTTGAGTGTTTTCAGACTGCATCTTGGCAGCAGACAGCTGCCGGTCGGTGTCGGCCCGACCATGGGAGTTCCCTTGCTTCCGGAAGTGCTGCGAGTGACCCCAAATGCCCATCAGATATACTGGTAGCTGACAGAGTCTCGAGGTTCATGTAGATGTCACAGCCAAGGCCCGGAGGCAGGTCTCGTCGAGGCTTTGTGCTTTGGTCAGAAGGCGTGGCTGTAGGAGAGCGGGAGTCCGTGGACTATTTCAACAGCCCCTGGGGGTCAAAGTGTGTCTGCGGCCTGTTAAAGCTGACAGGATTCTCTCTCCTTTCAGTTAGGGGTCTAACCAGGGTGCTGTGTATAAACTATTTCTTTTATTGTTGGACTCCTCTTCACAGGGCCATAGGGACACACAGAGACCAAGACGCGTATGCAGCGGCACACAGAGTAACCCACAAGCATGTCCGCATGCGCAGTCACAGTCACACACGCCCACACGTGTGTACACACACATACAGCCTCTCAGACACCGGCCAACATATGTGCCTAACTTCCTGCAGTCGTACTATCAGACATGCAGTCAATTCTCGGTAAGGGTTAGAGGTCCTTGGGAAGCAGTTTCAGAGCTCAAGGCCAGGTAACTGTTTTTATGGATCATGTCCTGTGAGGACACCGGTCCACTTATGAAGCCTCGGTGATTTCTGTCCACTTCTCAGGTTCAGTTGCTGGGAAAGGCTGTCCGTCGGCACAAACAAGAAGACCTTCGTGTGCTCTGATGAATGGAGGTGCTAAGAAGAACTGGAAAAAGTGAGGCGGGCCCATGTCCCCGAGCGTGGTCGTGGATAACTCAGGATGGTAGGTATTCAAGCACCCCAAGATGTGCCATTAGATATTAGGTTTTCCTCAGACGGCCCCAATGGCTGCAAGAGTGGATTGATTGTTCCCCTTGCTGAGTGGCCTGAGGGCTGTGGATTCTCCAGGCTTTTGGGGTAGCCCAGGCTCATGGCTCCTGTACAGAGTAGCATGCAGACTCCGGTTGTGTTCTGCAACGTCCCAGCATGTGCTCGGATGGATGATGACACCCTTGCATGCATTCCTTGGAAAATCTGAGCCAAATGAGTGAGAACACTCTACCGTCTCGTCATCGAAACTGAGGTTCAGCACGTTTCCTCTCTCAGGGGGAGAGGACAGTTAGGAATGAGGGCCAGCGTCTTCCGCTGACATGCATGCAAACACCACCAAGGACTCCAGTATTGGAGGGGCTCCTGTCTGAGGGTTGACCGTGTCTGCACATAAGCTGTGTTATCTGTGAATCCCGGGTCCCTGCTGAATGGCTGTTGAGGGAATGCGAGGGGGCAGGCTCTCCTGCTGGTCTTAAGAGTCAGAGTGTGTGCTGGTCTAGGCCCAGTTAGCTTGCAGTTGGGAGGTGAGTTTTGGCCAGGATCACGCTTCGTGCATGCCATTTTGGGGGTTGATTCTGGAAGCCAAAATGAGCAAGCGTCCCTGGTTGGTGCCTGGAACCTCAGGCCAGGCCTGTGGCCCTCCCTGTTCTTGCGTTTTTCACGGTGAGCTTCTTGAGTGCCTAGTGAGGCTGGAGCAATGGGCAGGGGTGAGCTCGGTTGGGCATCGGCGGAAAGGGGCTGATGGATTAGGCCTCGCTGCTGCCCTTGTTTGCTTCCCTACTTTAACTCCCGGCACAGTGTTGATGCCAAGTGGGTCATCGTGGAGTGGGGAGAGGAATGAGTGCTGAATTTAAACCTGCGTGGATCACTGATGGCCCGTACAGGAAGGGAAGGGAAGATGAGGACATGTCCTTTGTGATGTAGTGGAATAGGCTATCATAATTGGGTTGCAGGTGCTGGCCTCGGCTTCCCAAGGATGTGTCATGTTCGTGATGGGCTGGCATCAGCTGCCTATGGACGGGGTGGCTTTGGCAGTTCAAGTGGATGAGGTGAGGTAGGTAACCTGTGTAGAGGTGGAATCCCATTGCCATGGGAAAGACACCCAAAGGGTGTCTTGCGAGAAGTAAAGAGGATTGACATGGTGACGCGTCTCTGCTGGCCTCCTTGGAGGATGTTTAGTTATGCGAACATCCCCTTTGGCCTAATCGTTCCGTTGTATGGGAATGTGCAAAGCGAAAGTGCTTCTCCCGGGGGTGCATGACTCGGATGGCGAACAGCCAGAGGTTTACCTGGAGCAGTCCGTTGGGGGGACAGAGGTGGGGGCACTGTCGCGACGCCAGGCGCACTGTCGTGGAGAGCCACTGTGCCCTTTCAAGTTTCCAGGTCCCCTCGTGTGGCAAAGGTTTTCCGTTGAAAGTCTGTCTGTGGTCCTCGGGGACAGTGCCTTTGATCACTGTGAGTGCCTCGGTAGTGTCGCCGTGGCAGTGGAGGAATTGCCAGGATGCGTGGGGTGGGGTGGGCATCATCAAAGCAGACAGGCTTGCGGTGTGTCTTCCCTGCTGTTCAGTGTCTCCGTGTTCACATGATGTCTGTGGCTTCAAGTAGAGTCGAGTCGCCCTGCAGGCAGGAGGAGGGCACTTAGGACGAGGCTGTGTAGCGTTTGAGCGTTTCCTCAGTGGTCAGGGCCGCAAAGCCTACCAGTTGGAAGCTTGCCTATACGTGGCCAGGAAGGTGGCCTAATTTCCGCTGTGGGGTTCCAACCTGTGTCATGGTTGCTGAAGCCCAACACTTCCCATTGAGGGCATTCCCACGGGGTCATGGAAAGTGATTTGGTCTAGTTGGCGAGATGAGGCACTTGGGCCGAAGTCCGTTAACCCCTTGAGAAGTGCCAGGCTGCATCTTGCCTGTCGGCAACTGCAGGTCGGTGTCAGCCTGCCTATGGGAGGTTACCTTGCTTCCGGGAGCACTGGGAGTGACCCCAAGGGCACATCAGATGTGGTGGTAGGTGGCAGGATCTCCAGGTCCACATAGGTGTGACACCCACGGCCGGGAGGGAGGTCTCGTCCAGTCTTTGTGCTTTGGTCAGAAGGCGTGGCTGTGGGAGAGCGGGAGTCTGTGGCCTATTTTGACAGCCTGGGGTTCAAAGTTCGCATGCGGCCTCATGAAGCTGACAGGGGTCTTTCTCCTTTCAGTTGGGGGTCCAACCAGGGTGCTGTGTATAAACTATGACGTTTACTGTTAGAGGCGTCTGCAGAGGGCCACAGGGACACCCAGAGACCAAGACGCGTGTTTAGCGGCACACATAGGTATCCACAAACGCATCCTCGTGCACAGTCACAGTCACACTCGCCCACACGTGTGAATACACATATACAGCGTCTCACACACCGAGCAATGTACGTGCGTAACTTCCTTCAGTCGTGCTGTGAGACACACAGTCAGTTTTCGGTAAGGGATAGTGGTACTTGGGAAGCAGGTTCCAGGCTCACGCCCAGGTTAAGTGTTCACAAAAATCATGTTCTCTGAGGACCCTTGTGCAATTCAGAAACCTGCCTGACTTCTGTCCACTTCTCAGGTGCAGTTGCAGAGTAAGGCTGGCTGTCGGCAAAGAGAAGAAGACCTTCGCGTTGTCTGATGACTGGATGTGCTAAGGAGAACTGGACAAAGTGGGGCGGGTGCACGTTGCCGAGCAAGGCTGTGGATAGCTCAGGACGGTAGGCATTCACCCATACTAAGATGTGCCATTGGATGTTAGGATTTCCACAGATGGGCCCAATGGTTGCAAGAGTGGATTGATTGTTGGTCTTGCTGAGTGGCCTGAGGACTGTGGATTCCCCAGGCAGTTGGAGTACTTCCAGGTCATGGCTCCTCTGCAGAGACCCACGGCCTTCCCTTTTGTGTTCTGCAGCGTCCCAGCATGTGCTTGGATCGATGATGACACCCTTGTATGCATTCCTTGGAAAATCTGAACAAAATGAGTGAGAACGCTCTACCGTCTCCTCATCGAAACTGAGGTCCAGCACATTTCCTGTCTCGGGAGTATGGGACAGTTAGGAGTGAGGGCCAACGTCCCCTGCTGACAGGCATGCAAACCCCACTAAGGGCTCCAGCATTGGAGGGGCTCCTGTCTGAGGGTCGACCATGTCTGCCCATAAGCTGGGTCATCTATGAATCCCCGGTCCCTGCTAAAAGGCCGTTGAGGGAATGCAAGAGGGCAGGCTTTCCTGCTAGTCTTCAGGGTCGGAGTGTGTTCTGGTATAGACCCAGTAAGCTTGCAGCTTGGAGAGGTGATTTTTGGACAGGATCACACTTTGTGCATGCCGCTTCCGAGGTTGATTATGGAAGCCAACATGAGCAAGCTTCCCTGGTTGGAGCCTGGAGCCTCAGGCCAGGCCTGTGGCCCTCTCTGTTGTTGTGTTTCGTGCAGTGAGGTTCTTGACTGCCCCGCGTGGCTGGAGCCGTGGGCGGGCATGGGCTGGTGTTGGGCGATGGTGGAAGGGGGCTGATGGTTTAGGCCTCAGTGCTGCCCCTGTCAGCTCCTCTGCTGAAGTTGCCGGCACACTGTTGGCGCTAAGTGGATCTTCGTGGAGTGGGGTGTGGATCGAGTGAAGCATTTCAGCCTGGGTGGTGGCTGCTGGCCTGGAGAGAAAGGTAAGGTATCATGAGGAAAGGTCCTGTGTGATGTCGTGGGATGGGTTGTCATCATTGGGTTGCAGGCGCTGGCCTCGGCTTCCCACGAATGTGTCTTGTTCGTGATGGGCTGGCATAAGCTGCCTATGGAGCGGATGGCTTTGGCAGTTCAAGTGGGTGAGTTGAGGTAGGTAAGCTGTCTAGAGTTGCGATCCCGTTGCCCGAGGAATGACACCCAAAGGGTGTCTTGCGGGAAGTAGAGAAGATCGATATGGTGAGGCGTCTGTGCCGGCCTCCTTGCAGGTAGTTGAGTTATGCGAACATCCCCTTTGGGCGGTTTGTTCCCTTGTTTGGTAATGTGTAAAGCGAAAGTATTTCTCCCGTGGGGGAATGACGCGACCGGCCGGTGTAGCACGCAGGCCTTTCGAACAGCCAGAGGTTTATCTGGAGCAGTCCATTGGTGGGGCAGAGATGGGGGCCCCATTGCCATGCCTGCTGTGCTGCCGTGGCCAGCCACTGTTCCCTTTCAGGCTTCCAAGTTCCCTCGCATGGCAGAGGTCTTCCATTGAAAGTTTGTCTGTGGTCCTCGGGGACCATGCCTTTGATCACTGTGAGTTACTCGGTAGTGTCACTGTGGCAGTGGAGAATTTCCAGGATGCATGGTGTGGGATCAGCATCCACGAAGGAGACAGGCTTGCGGTCTGTCTTCCCTGGTGTTCAGTGTTCCCGTGTTCTGAAGATGTTTGTGGTTTCCAGTAGGGTCGTGTCGCCCTGTGGGCTGGAGGAGGGCATGTAGGACGAGGCTTTCAAGGGTTTGAGCGTTTCCTTAGGGGTCAGGGCCGTGAACATTCAAGATGGGAGCTGCCTGAGACGTGGCTGGGAATGTGGACTAGTTTCCGCCGTGGGGATCCGACATGGGTCATGGTGGCTGAAGCCCACCACTTCCTGTGGTGGGCATTCCCACGGGTCAATGGAAAGTGATTAGGCCTAGTTGGCGAGAAGTGGCACGTGGGCCCACGTTCGTTAGCCCCTTGAGTGTTTTCAGACTGCATCTTGGCAGCAGACAGCTGCCGGTCGGTGTCGGCCCGACCATGGGAGTTCCCTTGCTTCCGGAAGTGCTGCGAGTGACCCCAAATGCCCATCAGATATACTGGTAGCTGACAGAGTCTCGAGGTGCATGTCGATGTCACAGCCAAGGCCCGGAGGCAGGTCTCGTCGAGGCTTTGTGCTTTGGTCAGAAGGCGTGGCTGTAGGAGAGCGGGAGTCCGTGGACTATTTCAACAGCCCCTGGGGGTCAAAGTGTGTCTGCGGCCTGTTAAAGCTGACAGGATTCTCTCTCCTTTCAGTTAGGGGTCTAACCAGGGTGCTGTGTATAAACTATTTCTTTTATTGTTGGACTCCTCTTCACAGGGCCATAGGGACACACAGAGACCAAGACGCGTATGCAGCGGCACACAGAGGAACCCACAAGCATGTCCGCATGCGCAGTCACAGTCACACACGCCCACACGTGTGAACACACACATACAGCCTCTCAGACACCGGCCAACATATGTGCCTAACTTCCTGCAGTCGTACTATCAGACATGCAGTCAATTCTCGGTAAGGGTTAGAGGTCCTTGGGAAGCAGTTTCAGAGCTCAAGGCCAGGTAACTGTTTTTATGGATCATGTCCTGTGAGGACACCGGTCCACTTATGAAGCCTCGGTGATTTCTGTCCACTTCTCAGGTTCAGTTGCTGGGAAAGGCTGTCCGTCGGCACAAACAAGAAGACCTTCGTGTGCTCTGATGAATGGAGGTGCTAAGAAGAACTGGAAAAAGTGAGGCGGGCCCATGTCCCCGAGCGTGGTCGTGGATAACTCAGGATGGTAGGTATTCAAGCACCCCAAGATGTGCCATTAGATATTAGGTTTTCCTCAGACGGCCCCAATGGCTGCAAGAGTGGATTGATTGTTCCCCTTGCTGAGTGGCCTGAGGGCTGTGGATTCTCCAGGCTTTTGGGGTAGCCCAGGCTCATGGCTCCTGTACAGAGTAGCATGCAGACTCCGGTTGTGTTCTGCAACGTCCCAGCATGTGCTCGGATGGATGATGACACCCTTGCATGCATTCCTTGGAAAATCTGAGCCAAATGAGTGAGAACACTCTACCGTCTCGTCATCGAAACTGAGGTTCAGCACGTTTCCTCTCTCAGGGGGAGAGGACAGTTAGGAATGAGGGCCAGCGTCTTCCGCTGACATGCATGCAAACACCACCAAGGACTCCAGTATTGGAGGGGCTCCTGTCTGAGGGTTGACCGTGTCTGCACATAAGCTGTGTTATCTGTGAATCCCGGGTCCCTGCTGAATGGCTGTTGAGGGAATGCGAGGGGGCAGGCTCTCCTGCTGGTCTTAAGAGTCAGAGTGTGTGCTGGTCTAGGCCCAGTTAGCTTGCAGTTGGGAGGTGAGTTTTGGCCAGGATCACGCTTCGTGCATGCCATTTTGGGGGTTGATTCTGGAAGCCAAAATGAGCAAGCGTCCCTGGTTGGTGCCTGGAACCTCAGGCCAGGCCTGTGGCCCTCCCTGTTCTTGCGTTTTTCACGGTGAGCTTCTTGAGTGCCTAGTGAGGCTGGAGCAATGGGCAGGGGTGAGCTCGGTTGGGCATCGGCGGAAAGGGGCTGATGGATTAGGCCTCGCTGCTGCCCTTGTTTGCTTCTCTACTTTAACTCCCGGCACAGTGTTGATGCCAAGTGGGTCATCGTGGAGTGGGGAGAGGAATGAGTGCTGAATTTAAACCTGCGTGGATCACTGATGGCCCGTACAGGAAGGGAAGGGAAGATGAGGACATGTCCTTTGTGATGTAGTGGAATAGGCTATCATAATTGGGTTGCAGGTGCTGGCCTCGGCTTCCCAAGGATGTGTCATGTTCGTGATGGGCTGGCATCAGCTGCCTATGGACGGGGTGGCTTTGGCAGTTCAAGTGGATGAGGTGAGGTAGGTAACCTGTGTAGAGGTGGAATCCCATTGCCATGGGAAAGACACCCAAAGGGTGTCTTGCGAGAAGTAAAGAGGATTGACATGGTGACGCGTCTCTGCTGGCCTCCTTGGAGGATGTTTAGTTATGCGAACATCCCCTTTGGCCTAATCGTTCCGTTGTATGGGAATGTGCAAAGCGAAAGTGCTTCTCCCGGGGGTGCATGACTCGGATGGCGAACAGCCAGAGGTTTACCTGGAGCAGTCCGTTGGGGGGACAGAGGTGGGGGCACTGTCGCGACGCCAGGCGCACTGTCGTGGAGAGCCACTGTGCCCTTTCAAGTTTCCAGGTCCCCTCGTGTGGCAAAGGTTTTCCGTTGAAAGTCTGTCTGTGGTCCTCGGGGACAGTGCCTTTGATCACTGTGAGTGCCTCGGTAGTGTCGCCGTGGCAGTGGAGGAATTGCCAGGATGCGTGGGGTGGGGTGGGCATCATCAAAGCAGACAGGCTTGCGGTGTGTCTTCCCTGCTGTTCAGTGTCTCCGTGTTCACATGATGTCTGTGGCTTCAAGTAGAGTCGAGTCGCCCTGCAGGCAGGAGGAGGGCACTTAGGACGAGGCTGTGTAGCGTTTGAGCGTTTCCTCAGTGGTCAGGGCCGCAAAGCCTACCAGTTGGAAGCTTGCCTATACGTGGCCAGGAAGGTGGCCTAATTTCCGCTGTGGGGTTCCAACCTGTGTCATGGTTGCTGAAGCCCAACACTTCCCATTGAGGGCATTCCCACGGGGTCATGGAAAGTGATTTGGTCTAGTTGGCGAGATGAGGCACTTGGGCCGAAGTCCGTTAACCCCTTGAGAAGTGCCAGGCTGCATCTTGCCTGTCGGCAACTGCAGGTCGGTGTCAGCCTGCCTATGGGAGGTTACCTTGCTTCCGGGAGCACTGGGAGTGACCCCAAGGGCACATCAGATGTGGTGGTAGGTGGCAGGATCTCCAGGTCCACATAGGTGTGACACCCACGGCCGGGAGGGAGGTCTCGTCCAGTCTTTGTGCTTTGGTCAGAAGGCGTGGCTGTGGGAGAGCGGGAGTCTGTGGCCTATTTTGACAGCCTGGGGTTCAAAGTTCGCATGCGGCCTCATGAAGCTGACAGGGGTCTTTCTCCTTTCAGTTGGGGGTCCAACCAGGGTGCTGTGTATAAACTATGACGTTTACTGTTAGAGGCGTCTGCAGAGGGCCACAGGGACACCCAGAGACCAAGACGCGTGTTTAGCGGCACACATAGGTATCCACAAACGCATCCTCGTGCACAGTCACAGTCACACTCGCCCACACGTGTGAATACACATATACAGCGTCTCACACACCGAGCAATGTACGTGCGTAACTTCCTTCAGTCGTGCTGTGAGACACACAGTCAGTTTTCGGTAAGGGATAGTGGTACTTGGGAAGCAGGTTCCAGGCTCACACCCAGGTTAAGTGTTCACAAAAATCATGTTTTCTGAGGACCCTTGTGCAATTCAGAAACCTGCCTGACTTCTGTCCACTTCTCAGGTGCAGTTGCAGAGTAAGGCTGGCTGTCGGCAAAGAGAAGAAGACCTTCGCGTTGTCTGATGACTGGATGTGCTAAGGAGAACTGGACAAAGTGGGGCGGGTGCACGTTGCCGAGCAAGGCTGTGGATATCTCAGGACGGTAGGCATTCACCCATACTAAGATGTGCCATTGGATATTAGGATTTCCACAGATGGGCCCAATGGTTGCAAGAGTGGATTGATTGTTGGTCTTGCTGAGTGGCCTGAGGACTGTGGATTCCCCAGGCAGTTGGAGTACTTCCAGGTCATGGCTCCTCTGCGGAGACCCACGGCCTTCCCTTTTGTGTTCTGCAGCATCCCAGCATGTGCTTGGATCGATGATGACACCCTTGTATGCATTCCTTGGAAAATCTGAACAAAATGAGTGAGAACGCTCTACCGTCTCCTCATCAAAAGTGAGGTCCAGCACGTTTCCTGTCTCGGGAGTATGGGACAGTTAGGAGTGAGGGCCAACGTCCCCTGCTGACAGGCATGCAAACCCCACTAAGGGCTCCAGCATTGGAGGGGCTCCTGTCTGAGGGTCGACCATGTCTGCCCATAAGCTGGGTCATCTATGAATCCCCGGTCCCTGCTAAAAGGCCGTTGAGGGAATGCAAGAGGGCAGGCTTTCCTGCTAGTCTTCAGGGTCGGAGTGTGTTCTGGTATAGACCCAGTAAGCTTGCAGCTTGGAGAGGTGATTTTTGGACAGGATCACACTTTGTGCATGCCGCTTCCGAGGTTGATTATGGAAGCCAACATGAGCAAGCTTCCCTGGTTGGAGCCTGGAGCCTCAGGCCAGGCCTGTGGCCCTCTCTGTTGTTGTGTTTCGTGCAGTGAGGTTCTTGACTGCCCCACGTGGCTGGAGCCGTGGGCGGGCATGGGCTGGTGTTCGGCGATGGTGGAAGGGGGCTGATGGTTTAGGCCTCAGTGCTGCCCCTGTCAGCTCCTCTGCTGAAGTTGCCGGCACACTGTTGGCGCTAAGTGGATCTTCGTGGAGTGGGGTGTGGATCGAGTGAAGCATTTCAGCCTGGGTGGTGGCTGCTGGCCTGGAGAGAAAGGTAAGGTATCATGAGGAAAGGTCCTGTGTGATGTCGTGGGATGGGTTGTCATCATTGGGTTGCAGGCGCTGGCCTCGGCTTCCCAAGAATGTGTCTTGTTCGTGATGGGCTGGCATAAGCTGCCTATGGAGCGGATGGCTTTGGCAGTTCAAGTGGGTGAGTTGAGGTAGGTAAGCTGTGTAGAGTTGCGATCCCGTTGCCCGAGGAATGACACCCAAAGGGTGTCTTGCGGGAAGTAGAGAAGATCGATATGGTGAGGAGTCTGTGCCGGCCTCCTTGCAGGTAGTTGAGTTATGCGAACATCCCCTTTGGGCGGTTTGTTCCCTTGTTTGGTAATGTGTAAAGCGAAAGTATTTCTCCCGTGGGGGAATGACGCGACCGGCCGGTGTAGCACGCAGGCCTTTCGAACAGCCAGAGGTTTATCTGGAGCAGTCCATTGGTGGGGCAGAGATGGGGGCCCCATTGCCATGCCTGCTGTGCTGCCGTGGCCAGCCACTGTTCCCTTTCAGGCTTCCAAGTTCCCTCGCATGGCAGAGGTCTTCCATTGAAAGTTTGTCTGTGGTCCTCGGGGACCATGCCTTTGATCACTGTGAGTTACTCGGTAGTGTCACTGTGGCAGTGGAGAATTTCCAGGATGCATGGTGTGGGATCAGCATCCACGAAGGAGACAGGCTTGCGGTCTGTCTTCCCTGGTGTTCAGTGTTCCCGTGTTCTGAAGATGTTTGTGGTTTCCAGTAGGGTCGTGTCGCCCTGTGGGCTGGAGGAGGGCATGTAGGACGAGGCTTTCAAGGGTTTGAGCGTTTCCTTAGGGGTCAGGGCCGTGAACATTCAAGATGGGAGCTGCCTGAGACGTGGCTGGGAATGTGGACTAGTTTCCGCCGTGGGGATCCGACATGGGTCATGGTGGCTGAAGCCCACCACTTCCTGTGGTGGGCATTCCCACGGGTCAATGGAAAGTGATTAGGCCTAGTTGGCGAGAAGTGGCACGTGGGCCCACGTTCGTTAGCCCCTTGAGTGTTTTCAGACTGCATCTTGGCAGCAGACAGCTGCCGGTCGGTGTCGGCCCGACCATGGGAGTTCCCTTGCTTCCGGAAGTGCTGCGAGTGACCCCAAATGCCCATCAGATATACTGGTAGCTGACAGAGTCTCGAGGTTCATGTAGATGTCACAGCCAAGGCCCGGAGGCAGGTCTCGTCGAGGCTTTGTGCTTTGGTCAGAAGGCGTGGCTGTAGGAGAGCGGGAGTCCGTGGACTATTTCAACAGCCCCTGGGGGTCAAAGTGTGTCTGCGGCCTGTTAAAGCTGACAGGATTCTCTCTCCTTTCAGTTAGGGGTCTAACCAGGGTGCTGTGTATAAACTATTTCTTTTATTGTTGGACTCCTCTTCACAGGGCCATAGGGACACACAGAGACCAAGACGCGTATGCAGCGGCACACAGAGTAACCCACAAGCATGTCCGCATGCGCAGTCACAGTCACACACGCCCACACGTGTGTACACACACATACAGCCTCTCAGACACCGGCCAACATATGTGCCTAACTTCCTGCAGTCGTACTATCAGACATGCAGTCAATTCTCGGTAAGGGTTAGAGGTCCTTGGGAAGCAGTTTCAGAGCTCAAGGCCAGGTAACTGTTTTTATGGATCATGTCCTGTGAGGACACCGGTCCACTTATGAAGCCTCGGTGATTTCTGTCCACTTCTCAGGTTCAGTTGCTGGGAAAGGCTGTCCGTCGGCACAAACAAGAAGACCTTCGTGTGCTCTGATGAATGGAGGTGCTAAGAAGAACTGGAAAAAGTGAGGCGGGCCCATGTCCCCGAGCGTGGTCGTGGATAACTCAGGATGGTAGGTATTCAAGCACCCCAAGATGTGCCATTAGATATTAGGTTTTCCTCAGACGGCCCCAATGGCTGCAAGAGTGGATTGATTGTTCCCCTTGCTGAGTGGCCTGAGGGCTGTGGATTCTCCAGGCTTTTGGGGTAGCCCAGGCTCATGGCTCCTGTACAGAGTAGCATGCAGACTCCGGTTGTGTTCTGCAACGTCCCAGCATGTGCTCGGATGGATGATGACACCCTTGCATGCATTCCTTGGAAAATCTGAGCCAAATGAGTGAGAACACTCTACCGTCTCGTCATCGAAACTGAGGTTCAGCACGTTTCCTCTCTCAGGGGGAGAGGACAGTTAGGAATGAGGGCCAGCGTCTTCCGCTGACATGCATGCAAACACCACCAAGGACTCCAGTATTGGAGGGGCTCCTGTCTGAGGGTTGACCGTGTCTGCACATAAGCTGTGTTATCTGTGAATCCCGGGTCCCTGCTGAATGGCTGTTGAGGGAATGCGAGGGGGCAGGCTCTCCTGCTGGTCTTAAGAGTCAGAGTGTGTGCTGGTCTAGGCCCAGTTAGCTTGCAGTTGGGAGGTGAGTTTTGGCCAGGATCACGCTTCGTGCATGCCATTTTGGGGGTTGATTCTGGAAGCCAAAATGAGCAAGCGTCCCTGGTTGGTGCCTGGAACCTCAGGCCAGGCCTGTGGCCCTCCCTGTTCTTGCGTTTTTCACGGTGAGCTTCTTGAGTGCCTAGTGAGGCTGGAGCAATGGGCAGGGGTGAGCTCGGTTGGGCATCGGCGGAAAGGGGCTGATGGATTAGGCCTCGCTGCTGCCCTTGTTTGCTTCCCTACTTTAACTCCCGGCACAGTGTTGATGCCAAGTGGGTCATCGTGGAGTGGGGAGAGGAATGAGTGCTGAATTTAAACCTGCGTGGATCACTGATGGCCCGTACAGGAAGGGAAGGGAAGATGAGGACATGTCCTTTGTGATGTAGTGGAATAGGCTATCATAATTGGGTTGCAGGTGCTGGCCTCGGCTTCCCAAGGATGTGTCATGTTCGTGATGGGCTGGCATCAGCTGCCTATGGACGGGGTGGCTTTGGCAGTTCAAGTGGATGAGGTGAGGTAGGTAACCTGTGTAGAGGTGGAATCCCATTGCCATGGGAAAGACACCCAAAGGGTGTCTTGCGAGAAGTAAAGAGGATTGACATGGTGACGCGTCTCTGCTGGCCTCCTTGGAGGATGTTTAGTTATGCGAACATCCCCTTTGGCCTAATCGTTCCGTTGTATGGGAATGTGCAAAGCGAAAGTGCTTCTCCCGGGGGTGCATGACTCGGATGGCGAACAGCCAGAGGTTTACCTGGAGCAGTCCGTTGGGGGGACAGAGGTGGGGGCACTGTCGCGACGCCAGGCGCACTGTCGTGGAGAGCCACTGTGCCCTTTCAAGTTTCCAGGTCCCCTCGTGTGGCAAAGGTTTTCCGTTGAAAGTCTGTCTGTGGTCCTCGGGGACAGTGCCTTTGATCACTGTGAGTGCCTCGGTAGTGTCGCCGTGGCAGTGGAGGAATTGCCAGGATGCGTGGGGTGGGGTGGGCATCATCAAAGCAGACAGGCTTGCGGTGTGTCTTCCCTGCTGTTCAGTGTCTCCGTGTTCACATGATGTCTGTGGCTTCAAGTAGAGTCGAGTCGCCCTGCAGGCAGGAGGAGGGCACTTAGGACGAGGCTGTGTAGCGTTTGAGCGTTTCCTCAGTGGTCAGGGCCGCAAAGCCTACCAGTTGGAAGCTTGCCTATACGTGGCCAGGAAGGTGGCCTAATTTCCGCTGTGGGGTTCCAACCTGTGTCATGGTTGCTGAAGCCCAACACTTCCCATTGAGGGCATTCCCACGGGGTCATGGAAAGTGATTTGGTCTAGTTGGCGAGATGAGGCACTTGGGCCGAAGTCCGTTAACCCCTTGAGAAGTGCCAGGCTGCATCTTGCCTGTCGGCAACTGCAGGTCGGTGTCAGCCTGCCTATGGGAGGTTACCTTGCTTCCGGGAGCACTGGGAGTGACCCCAAGGGCACATCAGATGTGGTGGTAGGTGGCAGGATCTCCAGGTCCACATAGGTGTGACACCCACGGCCGGGAGGGAGGTCTCGTCCAGTCTTTGTGCTTTGGTCAGAAGGCGTGGCTGTGGGAGAGCGGGAGTCTGTGGCCTATTTTGACAGCCTGGGGTTCAAAGTTCGCATGCGGCCTCATGAAGCTGACAGGGGTCTTTCTCCTTTCAGTTGGGGGTCCAACCAGGGTGCTGTGTATAAACTATGACGTTTACTGTTAGAGGCGTCTGCAGAGGGCCACAGGGACACCCAGAGACCAAGACGCGTGTTTAGCGGCACACATAGGTATCCACAAACGCATCCTCGTGCACAGTCACAGTCACACTCGCCCACACGTGTGAATACACATATACAGCGTCTCACACACCGAGCAATGTACGTGCGTAACTTCCTTCAGTCGTGCTGTGAGACACACAGTCAGTTTTCGGTAAGGGATAGTGGTACTTGGGAAGCAGGTTCCAGGCTCACGCCCAGGTTAAGTGTTCACAAAAATCATGTTCTCTGAGGACCCTTGTGCAATTCAGAAACCTGCCTGACTTCTGTCCACTTCTCAGGTGCAGTTGCAGAGTAAGGCTGGCTGTCGGCAAAGAGAAGAAGACCTTCGCGTTGTCTGATGACTGGATGTGCTAAGGAGAACTGGACAAAGTGGGGCGGGTGCACGTTGCCGAGCAAGGCTGTGGATAGCTCAGGACGGTAGGCATTCACCCATACTAAGATGTGCCATTGGATGTTAGGATTTCCACAGATGGGCCCAATGGTTGCAAGAGTGGATTGATTGTTGGTCTTGCTGAGTGGCCTGAGGACTGTGGATTCCCCAGGCAGTTGGAGTACTTCCAGGTCATGGCTCCTCTGCAGAGACCCACGGCCTTCCCTTTTGTGTTCTGCAGCGTCCCAGCATGTGCTTGGATCGATGATGACACCCTTGTATGCATTCCTTGGAAAATCTGAACAAAATGAGTGAGAACGCTCTACCGTCTCCTCATCGAAACTGAGGTCCAGCACATTTCCTGTCTCGGGAGTATGGGACAGTTAGGAGTGAGGGCCAACGTCCCCTGCTGACAGGCATGCAAACCCCACTAAGGGCTCCAGCATTGGAGGGGCTCCTGTCTGAGGGTCGACCATGTCTGCCCATAAGCTGGGTCATCTATGAATCCCCGGTCCCTGCTAAAAGGCCGTTGAGGGAATGCAAGAGGGCAGGCTTTCCTGCTAGTCTTCAGGGTCGGAGTGTGTTCTGGTATAGACCCAGTAAGCTTGCAGCTTGGAGAGGTGATTTTTGGACAGGATCACACTTTGTGCATGCCGCTTCCGAGGTTGATTATGGAAGCCAACATGAGCAAGCTTCCCTGGTTGGAGCCTGGAGCCTCAGGCCAGGCCTGTGGCCCTCTCTGTTGTTGTGTTTCGTGCAGTGAGGTTCTTGACTGCCCCGCGTGGCTGGAGCCGTGGGCGGGCATGGGCTGGTGTTGGGCGATGGTGGAAGGGGGCTGATGGTTTAGGCCTCAGTGCTGCCCCTGTCAGCTCCTCTGCTGAAGTTGCCGGCACACTGTTGGCGCTAAGTGGATCTTCGTGGAGTGGGGTGTGGATCGAGTGAAGCATTTCAGCCTGGGTGGTGGCTGCTGGCCTGGAGAGAAAGGTAAGGTATCATGAGGAAAGGTCCTGTGTGATGTCGTGGGATGGGTTGTCATCATTGGGTTGCAGGCGCTGGCCTCGGCTTCCCACGAATGTGTCTTGTTCGTGATGGGCTGGCATAAGCTGCCTATGGAGCGGATGGCTTTGGCAGTTCAAGTGGGTGAGTTGAGGTAGGTAAGCTGTCTAGAGTTGCGATCCCGTTGCCCGAGGAATGACACCCAAAGGGTGTCTTGCGGGAAGTAGAGAAGATCGATATGGTGAGGCGTCTGTGCCGGCCTCCTTGCAGGTAGTTGAGTTATGCGAACATCCCCTTTGGGCGGTTTGTTCCCTTGTTTGGTAATGTGTAAAGCGAAAGTATTTCTCCCGTGGGGGAATGACGCGACCGGCCGGTGTAGCACGCAGGCCTTTCGAACAGCCAGAGGTTTATCTGGAGCAGTCCATTGGTGGGGCAGAGATGGGGGCCCCATTGCCATGCCTGCTGTGCTGCCGTGGCCAGCCACTGTTCCCTTTCAGGCTTCCAAGTTCCCTCGCATGGCAGAGGTCTTCCATTGAAAGTTTGTCTGTGGTCCTCGGGGACCATGCCTTTGATCACTGTGAGTTACTCGGTAGTGTCACTGTGGCAGTGGAGAATTTCCAGGATGCATGGTGTGGGATCAGCATCCACGAAGGAGACAGGCTTGCGGTCTGTCTTCCCTGGTGTTCAGTGTTCCCGTGTTCTGAAGATGTTTGTGGTTTCCAGTAGGGTCGTGTCGCCCTGTGGGCTGGAGGAGGGCATGTAGGACGAGGCTTTCAAGGGTTTGAGCGTTTCCTTAGGGGTCAGGGCCGTGAACATTCAAGATGGGAGCTGCCTGAGACGTGGCTGGGAATGTGGACTAGTTTCCGCCGTGGGGATCCGACATGGGTCATGGTGGCTGAAGCCCACCACTTCCTGTGGTGGGCATTCCCACGGGTCAATGGAAAGTGATTAGGCCTAGTTGGCGAGAAGTGGCACGTGGGCCCACGTTCGTTAGCCCCTTGAGTGTTTTCAGACTGCATCTTGGCAGCAGACAGCTGCCGGTCGGTGTCGGCCCGACCATGGGAGTTCCCTTGCTTCCGGAAGTGCTGCGAGTGACCCCAAATGCCCATCAGATATACTGGTAGCTGACAGAGTCTCGAGGTGCATGTCGATGTCACAGCCAAGGCCCGGAGGCAGGTCTCGTCGAGGCTTTGTGCTTTGGTCAGAAGGCGTGGCTGTAGGAGAGCGGGAGTCCGTGGACTATTTCAACAGCCCCTGGGGGTCAAAGTGTGTCTGCGGCCTGTTAAAGCTGACAGGATTCTCTCTCCTTTCAGTTAGGGGTCTAACCAGGGTGCTGTGTATAAACTATTTCTTTTATTGTTGGACTCCTCTTCACAGGGCCATAGGGACACACAGAGACCAAGACGCGTATGCAGCGGCACACAGAGGAACCCACAAGCATGTCCGCATGCGCAGTCACAGTCACACACGCCCACACGTGTGAACACACACATACAGCCTCTCAGACACCGGCCAACATATGTGCCTAACTTCCTGCAGTCGTACTATCAGACATGCAGTCAATTCTCGGTAAGGGTTAGAGGTCCTTGGGAAGCAGTTTCAGAGCTCAAGGCCAGGTAACTGTTTTTATGGATCATGTCCTGTGAGGACACCGGTCCACTTATGAAGCCTCGGTGATTTCTGTCCACTTCTCAGGTTCAGTTGCTGGGAAAGGCTGTCCGTCGGCACAAACAAGAAGACCTTCGTGTGCTCTGATGAATGGAGGTGCTAAGAAGAACTGGAAAAAGTGAGGCGGGCCCATGTCCCCGAGCGTGGTCGTGGATAACTCAGGATGGTAGGTATTCAAGCACCCCAAGATGTGCCATTAGATATTAGGTTTTCCTCAGACGGCCCCAATGGCTGCAAGAGTGGATTGATTGTTCCCCTTGCTGAGTGGCCTGAGGGCTGTGGATTCTCCAGGCTTTTGGGGTAGCCCAGGCTCATGGCTCCTGTACAGAGTAGCATGCAGACTCCGGTTGTGTTCTGCAACGTCCCAGCATGTGCTCGGATGGATGATGACACCCTTGCATGCATTCCTTGGAAAATCTGAGCCAAATGAGTGAGAACACTCTACCGTCTCGTCATCGAAACTGAGGTTCAGCACGTTTCCTCTCTCAGGGGGAGAGGACAGTTAGGAATGAGGGCCAGCGTCTTCCGCTGACATGCATGCAAACACCACCAAGGACTCCAGTATTGGAGGGGCTCCTGTCTGAGGGTTGACCGTGTCTGCACATAAGCTGTGTTATCTGTGAATCCCGGGTCCCTGCTGAATGGCTGTTGAGGGAATGCGAGGGGGCAGGCTCTCCTGCTGGTCTTAAGAGTCAGAGTGTGTGCTGGTCTAGGCCCAGTTAGCTTGCAGTTGGGAGGTGAGTTTTGGCCAGGATCACGCTTCGTGCATGCCATTTTGGGGGTTGATTCTGGAAGCCAAAATGAGCAAGCGTCCCTGGTTGGTGCCTGGAACCTCAGGCCAGGCCTGTGGCCCTCCCTGTTCTTGCGTTTTTCACGGTGAGCTTCTTGAGTGCCTAGTGAGGCTGGAGCAATGGGCAGGGGTGAGCTCGGTTGGGCATCGGCGGAAAGGGGCTGATGGATTAGGCCTCGCTGCTGCCCTTGTTTGCTTCTCTACTTTAACTCCCGGCACAGTGTTGATGCCAAGTGGGTCATCGTGGAGTGGGGAGAGGAATGAGTGCTGAATTTAAACCTGCGTGGATCACTGATGGCCCGTACAGGAAGGGAAGGGAAGATGAGGACATGTCCTTTGTGATGTAGTGGAATAGGCTATCATAATTGGGTTGCAGGTGCTGGCCTCGGCTTCCCAAGGATGTGTCATGTTCGTGATGGGCTGGCATCAGCTGCCTATGGACGGGGTGGCTTTGGCAGTTCAAGTGGATGAGGTGAGGTAGGTAACCTGTGTAGAGGTGGAATCCCATTGCCATGGGAAAGACACCCAAAGGGTGTCTTGCGAGAAGTAAAGAGGATTGACATGGTGACGCGTCTCTGCTGGCCTCCTTGGAGGATGTTTAGTTATGCGAACATCCCCTTTGGCCTAATCGTTCCGTTGTATGGGAATGTGCAAAGCGAAAGTGCTTCTCCCGGGGGTGCATGACTCGGATGGCGAACAGCCAGAGGTTTACCTGGAGCAGTCCGTTGGGGGGACAGAGGTGGGGGCACTGTCGCGACGCCAGGCGCACTGTCGTGGAGAGCCACTGTGCCCTTTCAAGTTTCCAGGTCCCCTCGTGTGGCAAAGGTTTTCCGTTGAAAGTCTGTCTGTGGTCCTCGGGGACAGTGCCTTTGATCACTGTGAGTGCCTCGGTAGTGTCGCCGTGGCAGTGGAGGAATTGCCAGGATGCGTGGGGTGGGGTGGGCATCATCAAAGCAGACAGGCTTGCGGTGTGTCTTCCCTGCTGTTCAGTGTCTCCGTGTTCACATGATGTCTGTGGCTTCAAGTAGAGTCGAGTCGCCCTGCAGGCAGGAGGAGGGCACTTAGGACGAGGCTGTGTAGCGTTTGAGCGTTTCCTCAGTGGTCAGGGCCGCAAAGCCTACCAGTTGGAAGCTTGCCTATACGTGGCCAGGAAGGTGGCCTAATTTCCGCTGTGGGGTTCCAACCTGTGTCATGGTTGCTGAAGCCCAACACTTCCCATTGAGGGCATTCCCACGGGGTCATGGAAAGTGATTTGGTCTAGTTGGCGAGATGAGGCACTTGGGCCGAAGTCCGTTAACCCCTTGAGAAGTGCCAGGCTGCATCTTGCCTGTCGGCAACTGCAGGTCGGTGTCAGCCTGCCTATGGGAGGTTACCTTGCTTCCGGGAGCACTGGGAGTGACCCCAAGGGCACATCAGATGTGGTGGTAGGTGGCAGGATCTCCAGGTCCACATAGGTGTGACACCCACGGCCGGGAGGGAGGTCTCGTCCAGTCTTTGTGCTTTGGTCAGAAGGCGTGGCTGTGGGAGAGCGGGAGTCTGTGGCCTATTTTGACAGCCTGGGGTTCAAAGTTCGCATGCGGCCTCATGAAGCTGACAGGGGTCTTTCTCCTTTCAGTTGGGGGTCCAACCAGGGTGCTGTGTATAAACTATGACGTTTACTGTTAGAGGCGTCTGCAGAGGGCCACAGGGACACCCAGAGACCAAGACGCGTGTTTAGCGGCACACATAGGTATCCACAAACGCATCCTCGTGCACAGTCACAGTCACACTCGCCCACACGTGTGAATACACATATACAGCGTCTCACACACCGAGCAATGTACGTGCGTAACTTCCTTCAGTCGTGCTGTGAGACACACAGTCAGTTTTCGGTAAGGGATAGTGGTACTTGGGAAGCAGGTTCCAGGCTCACGCCCAGGTTAAGTGTTCACAAAAATCATGTTCTCTGAGGACCCTTGTGCAATTCAGAAACCTGCCTGATTTCTGTCCACTTCTCAGGTGCAGTTGCAGAGTAAGGCTGGCTGTCGGCAAAGAGAAGAAGACCTTCGCGTTGTCTGATGACTGGATGTGCTAAGGAGAACTGGACAAAGTGGGGCGGGTGCACGTTGCCGAGCAAGGCTGTGGATAGCTCAGGACGGTAGGCATTCACCCATACTAAGATGTGCCATTGGATGTTAGGATTTCCACAGATGGGCCCAATGGTTGCAAGAGTGGATTGATTGTTGGTCTTGCTGAGTGGCCTGAGGACTGTGGATTCCCCAGGCAGTTGGAGTACTTCCAGGTCATGGCTCCTCTGCAGAGACCCACGGCCTTCCCTTTTGTGTTCTGCAGCGTCCCAGCATGTGCTTGGATCGATGATGACACCCTTGTATGCATTCCTTGGAAAATCTGAACAAAATGAGTGAGAACGCTCTACCGTCTCCTCATCGAAAGTGAGGTCCAGCACGTTTCCTGTCTCGGGAGTATGGGACAGTTAGGAGTGAGGGCCAACGTCCCCTGCTGACAGGCATGCAAACCCCACTAAGGGCTCCAGCATTGGAGGGGCTCCTGTCTGAGGGTCGACCATGTCTGCCCATAAGCTGGGTCATCTATGAATCCCCGGTCCCTGCTAAAAGGCCGTTGAGGGAATGCAAGAGGGCAGGCTTTCCTGCTAGTCTTCAGGGTCGGAGTGTGTTCTGGTATAGACCCAGTAAGCTTGCAGCTTGGAGAGGTGATTTTTGGACAGGATCACACTTTGTGCATGCCGCTTCCGAGGTTGATTATGGAAGCCAACATGAGCAAGCTTCCCTGGTTGGAGCCTGGAGCCTCAGGCCAGGCCTGTGGCCCTCTCTGTTGTTGTGTTTCGTGCAGTGAGGTTCTTGACTGCCCCGCGTGGCTGGAGCCGTGGGCGGGCATGGGCTGGTGTTGGGCGATGGTGGAAGGGGGCTGATGGTTTAGGCCTCAGTGCTGCCCCTGTCAGCTCCTCTGCTGAAGTTGCCGGCACACTGTTGGCGCTAAGTGGATCTTCGTGGAGTGGGGTGTGGATCGAGTGAAGCATTTCAGCCTGGGTGGTGGCTGCTGGCCTGGAGAGAAAGGTAAGGTATCATGAGGAAAGGTCCTGTGTGATGTCGTGGGATGGGTTGTCATCATTGGGTTGCAGGCGCTGGCCTCGGCTTCCCACGAATGTGTCTTGTTCGTGATGGGCTGGCATAAGCTGCCTATGGAGCGGATGGCTTTGGCAGTTCAAGTGGGTGAGTTGAGGTAGGTAAGCTGTCTAGAGTTGCGATCCCGTTGCCCGAGGAATGACACCCAAAGGGTGTCTTGCGGGAAGTAGAGAAGATCGATATGGTGAGGCGTCTGTGCCGGCCTCCTTGCAGGTAGTTGAGTTATGCGAACATCCCCTTTGGGCGGTTTGTTCCCTTGTTTGGTAATGTGTAAAGCGAAAGTATTTCTCCCGTGGGGGAATGACGCGACCGGCCGGTGTAGCACGCAGGCCTTTCGAACAGCCAGAGGTTTATCTGGAGCAGTCCATTGGTGGGGCAGAGATGGGGGCCCCATTGCCATGCCTGCTGTGCTGCCGTGGCCAGCCACTGTTCCCTTTCAGGCTTCCAAGTTCCCTCGCATGGCAGAGGTCTTCCATTGAAAGTTTGTCTGTGGTCCTCGGGGACCATGCCTTTGATCACTGTGAGTTACTCGGTAGTGTCACTGTGGCAGTGGAGAATTTCCAGGATGCATGGTGTGGGATCAGCATCCACGAAGGAGACAGGCTTGCGGTCTGTCTTCCCTGGTGTTCAGTGTTCCCGTGTTCTGAAGATGTTTGTGGTTTCCAGTAGGGTCGTGTCGCCCTGTGGGCTGGAGGAGGGCATGTAGGACGAGGCTTTCAAGGGTTTGAGCGTTTCCTTAGGGGTCAGGGCCGTGAACATTCAAGATGGGAGCTGCCTGAGACGTGGCTGGGAATGTGGACTAGTTTCCGCCGTGGGGATCCGACATGGGTCATGGTGGCTGAAGCCCACCACTTCCTGTGGTGGGCATTCCCACGGGTCAATGGAAAGTGATTAGGCCTAGTTGGCGAGAAGTGGCACGTGGGCCCACGTTCGTTAGCCCCTTGAGTGTTTTCAGACTGCATCTTGGCAGCAGACAGCTGCCGGTCGGTGTCGGCCCGACCATGGGAGTTCCCTTGCTTCCGGAAGTGCTGCGAGTGACCCCAAATGCCCATCAGATATACTGGTAGCTGACAGAGTCTCGAGGTGCATGTCGATGTCACAGCCAAGGCCCGGAGGCAGGTCTCGTCGAGGCTTTGTGCTTTGGTCAGAAGGCGTGGCTGTAGGAGAGCGGGAGTCCGTGGACTATTTCAACAGCCCCTGGGGGTCAAAGTGTGTCTGCGGCCTGTTAAAGCTGACAGGATTCTCTCTCCTTTCAGTTAGGGGTCTAACCAGGGTGCTGTGTATAAACTATTTCTTTTATTGTTGGACTCCTCTTCACAGGGCCATAGGGACACACAGAGACCAAGACGCGTATGCAGCGGCACACAGAGGAACCCACAAGCATGTCCGCATGCGCAGTCACAGTCACACACGCCCACACGTGTGAACACACACATACAGCCTCTCAGACACCGGCCAACATATGTGCCTAACTTCCTGCAGTCGTACTATCAGACATGCAGTCAATTCTCGGTAAGGGTTAGAGGTCCTTGGGAAGCAGTTTCAGAGCTCAAGGCCAGGTAACTGTTTTTATGGATCATGTCCTGTGAGGACACCGGTCCACTTATGAAGCCTCGGTGATTTCTGTCCACTTCTCAGGTTCAGTTGCTGGGAAAGGCTGTCCGTCGGCACAAACAAGAAGACCTTCGTGTGCTCTGATGAATGGAGGTGCTAAGAAGAACTGGAAAAAGTGAGGCGGGCCCATGTCCCCGAGCGTGGTCGTGGATAACTCAGGATGGTAGGTATTCAAGCACCCCAAGATGTGCCATTAGATATTAGGTTTTCCTCAGACGGCCCCAATGGCTGCAAGAGTGGATTGATTGTTCCCCTTGCTGAGTGGCCTGAGGGCTGTGGATTCTCCAGGCTTTTGGGGTAGCCCAGGCTCATGGCTCCTGTACAGAGTAGCATGCAGACTCCGGTTGTGTTCTGCAACGTCCCAGCATGTGCTCGGATGGATGATGACACCCTTGCATGCATTCCTTGGAAAATCTGAGCCAAATGAGTGAGAACACTCTACCGTCTCGTCATCGAAACTGAGGTTCAGCACGTTTCCTCTCTCAGGGGGAGAGGACAGTTAGGAATGAGGGCCAGCGTCTTCCGCTGACATGCATGCAAACACCACCAAGGACTCCAGTATTGGAGGGGCTCCTGTCTGAGGGTTGACCGTGTCTGCACATAAGCTGTGTTATCTGTGAATCCCGGGTCCCTGCTGAATGGCTGTTGAGGGAATGCGAGGGGGCAGGCTCTCCTGCTGGTCTTAAGAGTCAGAGTGTGTGCTGGTCTAGGCCCAGTTAGCTTGCAGTTGGGAGGTGAGTTTTGGCCAGGATCACGCTTCGTGCATGCCATTTTGGGGGTTGATTCTGGAAGCCAAAATGAGCAAGCGTCCCTGGTTGGTGCCTGGAACCTCAGGCCAGGCCTGTGGCCCTCCCTGTTCTTGCGTTTTTCACGGTGAGCTTCTTGAGTGCCTAGTGAGGCTGGAGCAATGGGCAGGGGTGAGCTCGGTTGGGCATCGGCGGAAAGGGGCTGATGGATTAGGCCTCGCTGCTGCCCTTGTTTGCTTCTCTACTTTAACTCCCGGCACAGTGTTGATGCCAAGTGGGTCATCGTGGAGTGGGGAGAGGAATGAGTGCTGAATTTAAACCTGCGTGGATCACTGATGGCCCGTACAGGAAGGGAAGGGAAGATGAGGACATGTCCTTTGTGATGTAGTGGAATAGGCTATCATAATTGGGTTGCAGGTGCTGGCCTCGGCTTCCCAAGGATGTGTCATGTTCGTGATGGGCTGGCATCAGCTGCCTATGGACGGGGTGGCTTTGGCAGTTCAAGTGGATGAGGTGAGGTAGGTAACCTGTGTAGAGGTGGAATCCCATTGCCATGGGAAAGACACCCAAAGGGTGTCTTGCGAGAAGTAAAGAGGATTGACATGGTGACGCGTCTCTGCTGGCCTCCTTGGAGGATGTTTAGTTATGCGAACATCCCCTTTGGCCTAATCGTTCCGTTGTATGGGAATGTGCAAAGCGAAAGTGCTTCTCCCGGGGGTGCATGACTCGGATGGCGAACAGACAGAGGTTTACCTGGAGCAGTCCGTTGGGGGGACAGAGGTGGGGGCACTGTCGCGACGCCAGGCGCACTGTCGTGGAGAGCCACTGTGCCCTTTCAAGTTTCCAGGTCCCCTCGTGTGGCAAAGGTTTTCCGTTGAAAGTCTGTCTGTGGTCCTCGGGGACAGTGCCTTTGATCACTGTGAGTGCCTCGGTAGTGTCGCCGTGGCAGTGGAGGAATTGCCAGGATGCGTGGGGTGGGGTGGGCATCATCAAAGCAGACAGGCTTGCGGTGTGTCTTCCCTGCTGTTCAGTGTCTCCGTGTTCACATGATGTCTGTGGCTTCAAGTAGAGTCGAGTCGCCCTGCAGGCAGGAGGAGGGCACTTAGGACGAGGCTGTGTAGCGTTTGAGCGTTTCCTCAGTGGTCAGGGCCGCAAAGCCTACCAATTGGAAGCTTGCCTATACGTGGCCAGGAAGGTGGCCTAATTTCCGCTGTGGGGTTCCAACCTGTGTCATGGTTGCTGAAGCCCAACACTTCCCATTGAGGGCATTCCCACGGGGTCATGGAAAGTGATTTGGTCTAGTTGGCGAGATGAGGCACTTGGGCCGAAGTCCGTTAACCCCTTGAGAAGTGCCAGGCTGCATCTTGCCTGTCGGCAACTGCAGGTCGGTGTCAGCCTGCCTATGGGAGGTTACCTTGCTTCCGGGAGCACTGGGAGTGACCCCAAGGGCACATCAGATGTGGTGGTAGGTGGCAGGATCTCCAGGTCCACATAGGTGTGACACCCACGGCCGGGAGGGAGGTCTCGTCCAGTCTTTGTGCTTTGGTCAGAAGGCGTGGCTGTGGGAGAGCGGGAGTCTGTGGCCTATTTTGACAGCCTGGGGTTCAAAGTTCGCATGCGGCCTCATGAAGCTGACAGGGGTCTTTCTCCTTTCAGTTGGGGGTCCAACCAGGGTGCTGTGTATAAACTATGACGTTTACTGTTAGAGGCGTCTGCAGAGGGCCACAGGGACACCCAGAGACCAAGACGCGTGTTTAGCGGCACACATAGGTATCCACAAACGCATCCTCGTGCACAGTCACAGTCACACTCGCCCACACGTGTGAATACACATATACAGCGTCTCACACACCGAGCAATGTACGTGCGTAACTTCCTTCAGTCGTGCTGTGAGACACACAGTCAGTTTTCGGTAAGGGATAGTGGTACTTGGGAAGCAGGTTCCAGGCTCACGCCCAGGTTAAGTGTTCACAAAAATCATGTTCTCTGAGGACCCTTGTGCAATTCAGAAACCTGCCTGACTTCTGTCCACTTCTCAGGTGCAGTTGCAGAGTAAGGCTGGCTGTCGGCAAAGAGAAGAAGACCTTCGCGTTGTCTGATGACTGGATGTGCTAAGGAGAACTGGACAAAGTGGGGCGGGTGCACGTTGCCGAGCAAGGCTGTGGATAGCTCAGGACGGTAGGCATTCACCCATACTAAGATGTGCCATTGGATGTTAGGATTTCCACAGATGGGCCCAATGGTTGCAAGAGTGGATTGATTGTTGGTCTTGCTGAGTGGCCTGAGGACTGTGGATTCCCCAGGCAGTTGGAGTACTTCCAGGTCATGGCTCCTCTGCAGAGACCCACGGCCTTCCCTTTTGTGTTCTGCAGCGTCCCAGCATGTGCTTGGATCGATGATGACACCCTTGTATGCATTCCTTGGAAAATCTGAACAAAATGAGTGAGAACGCTCTACCGTCTCCTCATCGAAAGTGAGGTCCAGCACGTTTCCTGTCTCGGGAGTATGGGACAGTTAGGAGTGAGGGCCAACGTCCCCTGCTGACAGGCATGCAAACCCCACTAAGGGCTCCAGCATTGGAGGGGCTCCTGTCTGAGGGTCGACCATGTCTGCCCATAAGCTGGGTCATCTATGAATCCCCGGTCCCTGCTAAAAGGCCGTTGAGGGAATGCAAGAGGGCAGGCTTTCCTGCTAGTCTTCAGGGTCGGAGTGTGTTCTGGTATAGACCCAGTAAGCTTGCAGCTTGGAGAGGTGATTTTTGGACAGGATCACACTTTGTGCATGCCGCTTCCGAGGTTGATTATGGAAGCCAACATGAGCAAGCTTCCCTGGTTGGAGCCTGGAGCCTCAGGCCAGGCCTGTGGCCCTCTCTGTTGTTGTGTTTCGTGCAGTGAGGTTCTTGACTGCCCCGCGTGGCTGGAGCCGTGGGCGGGCATGGGCTGGTGTTGGGCGATGGTGGAAGGGGGCTGATGGTTTAGGCCTCAGTGCTGCCCCTGTCAGCTCCTCTGCTGAAGTTGCCGGCACACTGTTGGCGCTAAGTGGATCTTCGTGGAGTGGGGTGTGGATCGAGTGAAGCATTTCAGCCTGGGTGGTGGCTGCTGGCCTGGAGAGAAAGGTAAGGTATCATGAGGAAAGGTCCTGTGTGATGTCGTGGGATGGGTTGTCATCATTGGGTTGCAGGCGCTGGCCTCGGCTTCCCACGAATGTGTCTTGTTCGTGATGGGCTGGCATAAGCTGCCTATGGAGCGGATGGCTTTGGCAGTTCAAGTGGGTGAGTTGAGGTAGGTAAGCTGTCTAGAGTTGCGATCCCGTTGCCCGAGGAATGACACCCAAAGGGTGTCTTGCGGGAAGTAGAGAAGATCGATATGGTGAGGAGTCTGTGCCGGCCTCCTTGCAGGTAGTTGAGTTATGCGAACATCCCCTTTGGGCGGTTTGTTCCCTTGTTTGGTAATGTGTAAAGCGAAAGTATTTCTCCCGTGGGGGAATGACGCGACCGGCCGGTGTAGCACGCAGGCCTTTCGAACAGCCAGAGGTTTATCTGGAGCAGTCCATTGGTGGGGCAGAGATGGGGGCCCCATTGCCATGCCTGCTGTGCTGCCGTGGCCAGCCACTGTTCCCTTTCAGGCTTCCAAGTTCCCTCGCATGGCAGAGGTCTTCCATTGAAAGTTTGTCTGTGGTCCTCGGGGACCATGCCTTTGATCACTGTGAGTTACTCGGTAGTGTCACTGTGGCAGTGGAGAATTTCCAGGATGCATGGTGTGGGATCAGCATCCACGAAGGAGACAGGCTTGCGGTCTGTCTTCCCTGGTGTTCAGTGTTCCCGTGTTCTGAAGATGTTTGTGGTTTCCAGTAGGGTCGTGTCGCCCTGTGGGCTGGAGGAGGGCATGTAGGACGAGGCTTTCAAGGGTTTGAGCGTTTCCTTAGGGGTCAGGGCCGTGAACATTCAAGATGGGAGCTGCCTGAGACGTGGCTGGGAATGTGGACTAGTTTCCGCCGTGGGGATCCGACATGGGTCATGGTGGCTGAAGCCCACCACTTCCTGTGGTGGGCATTCCCACGGGTCAATGGAAAGTGATTAGGCCTAGTTGGCGAGAAGTGGCACGTGGGCCCACGTTCGTTAGCCCCTTGAGTGTTTTCAGACTGCATCTTGGCAGCAGACAGCTGCCGGTCGGTGTCGGCCCGACCATGGGAGTTCCCTTGCTTCCGGAAGTGCTGCGAGTGACCCCAAATGCCCATCAGATATACTGGTAGCTGACAGAGTCTCGAGGTGCATGTCGATGTCACAGCCAAGGCCCGGAGGCAGGTCTCGTCGAGGCTTTGTGCTTTGGTCAGAAGGCGTGGCTGTAGGAGAGCGGGAGTCCGTGGACTATTTCAACAGCCCCTGGGGGTCAAAGTGTGTCTGCGGCCTGTTAAAGCTGACAGGATTCTCTCTCCTTTCAGTTAGGGGTCTAACCAGGGTGCTGTGTATAAACTATTTCTTTTATTGTTGGACTCCTCTTCACAGGGCCATAGGGACACACAGAGACCAAGACGCGTATGCAGCGGCACACAGAGGAACCCACAAGCATGTCCGCATGCGCAGTCACAGTCACACACGCCCACACGTGTGAACACACACATACAGCCTCTCAGACACCGGCCAACATATGTGCCTAACTTCCTGCAGTCGTACTATCAGACATGCAGTCAATTCTCGGTAAGGGTTAGAGGTCCTTGGGAAGCAGTTTCAGAGCTCAAGGCCAGGTAACTGTTTTTATGGATCATGTCCTGTGAGGACACCGGTCCACTTATGAAGCCTCGGTGATTTCTGTCCACTTCTCAGGTTCAGTTGCTGGGAAAGGCTGTCCGTCGGCACAAACAAGAAGACCTTCGTGTGCTCTGATGAATGGAGGTGCTAAGAAGAACTGGAAAAAGTGAGGCGGGCCCATGTCCCCGAGCGTGGTCGTGGATAACTCAGGATGGTAGGTATTCAAGCACCCCAAGATGTGCCATTAGATATTAGGTTTTCCTCAGACGGCCCCAATGGCTGCAAGAGTGGATTGATTGTTCCCCTTGCTGAGTGGCCTGAGGGCTGTGGATTCTCCAGGCTTTTGGGGTAGCCCAGGCTCATGGCTCCTGTACAGAGTAGCATGCAGACTCCGGTTGTGTTCTGCAACGTCCCAGCATGTGCTCGGATGGATGATGACACCCTTGCATGCATTCCTTGGAAAATCTGAGCCAAATGAGTGAGAACACTCTACCGTCTCGTCATCGAAACTGAGGTTCAGCACGTTTCCTCTCTCAGGGGGAGAGGACAGTTAGGAATGAGGGCCAGCGTCTTCCGCTGACATGCATGCAAACACCACCAAGGACTCCAGTATTGGAGGGGCTCCTGTCTGAGGGTTGACCGTGTCTGCACATAAGCTGTGTTATCTGTGAATCCCGGGTCCCTGCTGAATGGCTGTTGAGGGAATGCGAGGGGGCAGGCTCTCCTGCTGGTCTTAAGAGTCAGAGTGTGTGCTGGTCTAGGCCCAGTTAGCTTGCAGTTGGGAGGTGAGTTTTGGCCAGGATCACGCTTCGTGCATGCCATTTTGGGGGTTGATTCTGGAAGCCAAAATGAGCAAGCGTCCCTGGTTGGTGCCTGGAACCTCAGGCCAGGCCTGTGGCCCTCCCTGTTCTTGCGTTTTTCACGGTGAGCTTCTTGAGTGCCTAGTGAGGCTGGAGCAATGGGCAGGGGTGAGCTCGGTTGGGCATCGGCGGAAAGGGGCTGATGGATTAGGCCTCGCTGCTGCCCTTGTTTGCTTCTCTACTTTAACTCCCGGCACAGTGTTGATGCCAAGTGGGTCATCGTGGAGTGGGGAGAGGAATGAGTGCTGAATTGAAACCTGCGTGGATCACTGATGGCCCGTACAGGAAGGGAAGGGAAGATGAGGACATGTCCTTTGTGATGTAGTGGAATAGGCTATCATAATTGGGTTGCAGGTGCTGGCCTCGGCTTCCCAAGGATGTGTCATGTTCGTGATGGGCTGGCATCAGCTGCCTATGGACGGGGTGGCTTTGGCAGTTCAAGTGGATGAGGTGAGGTAGGTAACCTGTGTAGAGGTGGAATCCCATTGCCATGGGAAAGACACCCAAAGGGTGTCTTGCGAGAAGTAAAGAGGATTGACATGGTGACGCGTCTCTGCTGGCCTCCTTGGAGGATGTTTAGTTATGCGAACATCCCCTTTGGCCTAATCGTTCCGTTGTATGGGAATGTGCAAAGCGAAAGTGCTTCTCCCGGGGGTGCATGACTCGGATGGCGAACAGCCAGAGGTTTACCTGGAGCAGTCCGTTGGGGGGACAGAGGTGGGGGCACTGTCGCGACGCCAGGCGCACTGTCGTGGAGAGCCACTGTGCCCTTTCAAGTTTCCAGGTCCCCTCGTGTGGCAAAGGTTTTCCGTTGAAAGTCTGTCTGTGGTCCTCGGGGACAGTGCCTTTGATCACTGTGAGTGCCTCGGTAGTGTCGCCGTGGCAGTGGAGGAATTGCCAGGATGCGTGGGGTGGGGTGGGCATCATCAAAGCAGACAGGCTTGCGGTGTGTCTTCCCTGCTGTTCAGTGTCTCCGTGTTCACATGATGTCTGTGGCTTCAAGTAGAGTCGAGTCGCCCTGCAGGCAGGAGGAGGGCACTTAGGACGAGGCTGTGTAGCGTTTGAGCGTTTCCTCAGTGGTCAGGGCCGCAAAGCCTACCAGTTGGAAGCTTGCCTATACGTGGCCAGGAAGGTGGCCTAATTTCCGCTGTGGGGTTCCAACCTGTGTCATGGTTGCTGAAGCCCAACACTTCCCATTGAGGGCATTCCCACGGGGTCATGGAAAGTGATTTGGTCTAGTTGGCGAGATGAGGCACTTGGGCCGAAGTCCGTTAACCCCTTGAGAAGTGCCAGGCTGCATCTTGCCTGTCGGCAACTGCAGGTCGGTGTCAGCCTGCCTATGGGAGGTTACCTTGCTTCCGGGAGCACTGGGAGTGACCCCAAGGGCACATCAGATGTGGTGGTAGGTGGCAGGATCTCCAGGTCCACATAGGTGTGACACCCACGGCCGGGAGGGAGGTCTCGTCCAGTCCTTGTGCTTTGGTCAGAAGGCGTGGCTGTGGGAGAGCGGGAGTCTGTGGCCTATTTTGACAGCCTGGGGTTCAAAGTTCGCATGCGGCCTCATGAAGCTGACAGGGGTCTTTCTCCTTTCAGTTGGGGGTCCAACCAGGGTGCTGTGTATAAACTATGACGTTTACTGTTAGAGGCGTCTGCAGAGGGCCACAGGGACACCCAGAGACTAAGACGCGTGTTTAGCGGCACACATAGGTATCCACAAACGCATCCTCGTGCACAGTCACAGTCACACTCGCCCACACGTGTGAATACACATATACAGCGTCTCACACACCGAGCAATGTACGTGCGTAACTTCCTTCAGTCATGCTGTGAGACACACAGTCAGTTTTCGGTAAGGGATAGTGGTACTTGGGAAGCAGGTTCCAGGCTCACGCCCAGGTTAAGTGTTCACAAAAATCATGTTCTCTGAGGACCCTTGTGCAATTCAGAAACCTGCCTGATTTCTGTCCACTTCTCAGGTGCAGTTGCAGAGTAAGGCTGGCTGTCGGCAAAGAGAAGAAGACCTTCGCGTTGTCTGATGACTGGATGTGCTAAGGAGAACTGGACAAAGTGGGGCGGGTGCACGTTGCCGAGCAAGGCTGTGGATAGCTCAGGACGGTAGGCATTCACCCATACTAAGATGTGCCATTGGATATTAGGATTTCCACAGATGGGCCCAATGGTTGCAAGAGTGGATTGATTGTTGGTCTTGCTGAGTGGCCTGAGGACTGTGGATTCCCCAGGCAGTTGGAGTACTTCCAGGTCATGGCTCCTCTGCAGAGACCCACGGCCTTCCCTTTTGTGTTCTGCAGCGTCCCAGCATGTGCTTGGATCGATGATGACACCCTTGTATGCATTCCTTGGAAAATCTGAACAAAATGAGTGAGAACGCTCTACCGTCTCCTCATCAAAAGTGAGGTCCAGCACGTTTCCTGTCTCGGGAGTATGGGACAGTTAGGAGTGAGGGCCAACGTCCCCTGCTGACAGGCATGCAAACCCCACTAAGGGCTCCAGCATTGGAGGGGCTCCTGTCTGAGGGTCGACCATGTCTGCCCATAAGCTGGGTCATCTATGAATCCCCGGTCCCTGCTAAAAGGCCGTTGAGGGAATGCAAGAGGGCAGGCTTTCCTGCTAGTCTTCAGGGTCGGAGTGTGTTCTGGTATAGACCCAGTAAGCTTGCAGCTTGGAGAGGTGATTTTTGGACAGGATCACACTTTGTGCATGCCGCTTCCGAGGTTGATTATGGAAGTCAACATGAGCAAGCTTCCCTGGTTGGAGCCTGGAGCCTCAGGCCAGGCCTGTGGCCCTCTCTGTTGTTGTGTTTCGTGCAGTGAGGTTCTTGACTGCCCCACGTGGCTGGAGCCGTGGGCGGGCATGGGCTGGAGTTGGGCAATGGCGGAAGGGGGCTGATGGTTTAGGCCTCAGTGCTGCCCCTGTCAGCTCCTCTGCTGAAGTTGCCGGCACACTGTTGGCGCTAGGTGGATCTTCGTGGAGTGGGGTGTGGATCGAGTGAAGCATTTCAGCCTGGGTGGTGGCTGCTGGCCTGGAGAGAAAGGTAAGGTATCATGAGGAAAGGTCCTGTGGGATGTCGTGGGATGGGTTGTCATCATTGGGTTGCAGGCGCTGGCCTCGGCTTCCCAAGAATGTGTCTTGTTCGTGATGGGCTGGCCTAAGCTGCCTATGGAGCGGATGGCTTTGGCAGTTCAAGTGGGTGAGTTGAGGTAGGTAAGCTGTGTAGAGTTGCGATCCCGTTGCCCGAGGAATGACACCCAAAGGGTGTCTTGCGGGAAGTAGAGAAGATCGACATGGTGAGGCGTCTGTGCCGGCCTCCTTGCAGGTAGTTGAGTTATGCAAACATCCCCTTTGGCCGCTTTGTTCCCTTGTTTGGCAATGTGTAAAGCGAAAGTGTTTCTCCCGTGGGGGAATGACGCGACCGGCCGGTGTAGCACGCAGGCCTTTCGAACAGCCAGAGGTTTATCTGGAGCAGTCCATTGGTGGGGCAGAGATGGGGGCCCCATTGCCATGCCTGCTGTGCTGCCGTGGCCAGCCACTGTTCCCTTTCAGGCTTCCAAGTTCCCTCGCATGGCAGAGGTCTTCCATTGAAAGTTTGTCTGTGGTCCTCGGGGACCATGCCTTTGATCACTGTGAGTTACTCGGTAGTGTCACTGTGGCAGTGGAGAATTTCCAGGATGCATGGTGTGGGATCAGCATCCACGAAGGAGACAGGCTTGCGGTCTGTCTTCCCTGGTGTTCAGTGTTCCCGTGTTCTGAAGATGTTTGTGGTTTCCAGTAGGGTCGTGTCGCCCTGTGGGCTGGAGGAGGGCAGGTAGGACGAGGCTTTCAAGGGTTTGAGCGTTTCCTTAGGGGTCAGGGCCGCGAACATTCAAGATGGGAGCTGCCTGAGACGTGGCTGGGAATGTGGACTAGTTTCCGCCGTGGGGATCCGACATGGGTCATGGTGGCTGAAGCCCACCACTTCCTGTGGTGGGCATTCCCACGGGTCAATGGAAAGTGATTAGGCCTAGTTGGCGAGAAGTGGCACGTGGGCCCACGTTCGTTAGCCCCTTGAGTGTTTTCAGACTGCATCTTGGCAGCAGACAGCTGCCGGTCGGTGTCGGCCCGACCATGGGAGTTCCCTTGCTTCCGGAAGTGCTGCGAGTGACCCCAAATGCCCATCAGATATACTGGTAGCTGACAGAGTCTCGAGGTGCATGTAGATGTCACAGCCAAGGCCCGGAGGCAGGTCTCGTCGAGGCTTTGTGTTTTGGTCAGAAGGCGTGGCTGTAGGAGAGCGGGAGTCCGTGGACTATTTCAACAGCCCCTGGGGGTCAAAGTGTGCCTGCGGCCTCTTAAAGCTGACAGGGTTTTTTCTCCTTTTAGTTAGGGGTCTAACCAGGGTGCTGTGTATAAACTATTTCTTTTATTGTTGGACTCCTCTTCACAGGGCCATAGGGACACACAGAGACCAAGACGCGTATGCAGCGGCACACAGAGAAACCCACAAGCACGTCCGCATGCATAGTCACAGTCACACATGTGCACACGCGTGAACACACACATACAGCCTCTCAGACACCGGCCAACATATGTGCCTAACTTCCTGCAGTCATACTATCAGACATGCAGTCAATTCTCGGTAAGGGTTAGAGGTCCTTGGGAAGCAGTTTCAGAGCTCAAGGCCAGGTAACTGTTTTTATGGATCATGTCCTGTGAGGACACCAGTCCACTTATGAAGCCTCGGTGATTTCTGTCCACTTCTCAGGTGCAGTTGCTGGGAAAGGCTGGCCGTCGGCACAAACAAGAAGACCTTCGTGTGCTCTGATGACTGGAGGTGCTAAGAAGAACTGGAAAAAGTGAGGCGGGCCCATGTCCCCGAGCGTGGTCGTGGATAACTCAGGATGGTAGGTATTCAAGCACCCCAAGATGTGCCGTTAGATATTAGGTTTTCCTCAGACGGGCCCAATGGCTGCAAGAGGGGATTGATTGTTCCCCTTGCTGAGTGGCCTGAGGGCTGTGGATTCTCCAGGCTTTTGGGGTAGCCCAGGCTCATGGCTCCTGTACAGTGTCCCGCGCAGACCCCGGTTGTGTTCTGCAGTGTCCCAGCATGTGCTTGGATTGATGATGACACCCTTGCATGCATTCCTTGGAAAATCTGAGCCAAATGAGTGAGAACACTCTACCGTCTCGTCATCGAAACTGAGGTTCAGCACGTTTCCTCTCTCAGGGGGAGAGGACAGTTAGGAATGAGGGCCAGCGTCTTCCGCTGACATGCATGCAAACACCACCAAGGACTCCAGTATTGGAGGGGCTCCTGTCTGAGGGTTGACCGTGTCTGCACATAAGCTGTGTTATCTGTGAATCCCGGGTCCCTGCTGAATGGCTGTTGAGGGAATGCGAGGGGGCAGGCTCTCCTGCTGGTCTTAAGAGTCAGAGTGTGTGCTGGTCTAGGCCCAGTTAGCTTGCAGTTGGGAGGTGAGTTTTGGCCAGGATCACGCTTCGTGCATGCCATTTTGGGGGTTGATTCTGGAAGCCAAAATGAGCAAGCGTCCCTGGTTGGTGCCTGGAACCTCAGGCCAGGCCTGTGGCCCTGCCTGTTCTTGCGTTTTTCACGGTGAGCTTCTTGAGTGCCTAGTGAGGCTGGAGCAATGGGCGGGGGTGAGCTCGGTTGGGCATCGGCGGAAAGGGGCTGATGGATTAGGCCTCGCTGCTGCCCTTGTTTGCTTCTCTACTTTAACTCCCGGCACAGTGTTGATGCCAAGTGGGTCATCGTGGAGTGGGGAGAGGAATGAGTGCTGAATTTAAACCTGCGTGGATCACTGATGGCCCGTACAGGAAGGGAAGGGAAGATGAGGACATGTCCTTTGTGATGTCGTGGAATAGGCTATCATAATTGGGTTGCAGGTGCTGGCCTCGGCTTCCCAAGGATGTGTCATGTTCGTGATGGGCTGGCATCAGCTGCCTATGGACGGGATGGCTTTGGCAGTTCAAGTGGATGAGGTGAGGTAGGTAACCTGTGTAGAGTTGGAATCCCATTGCCATGGGAAAGACACCCAAAGGGTGTCTTGCGAGACGTAAAGAGGATTGACATGGTGACGCGTCTCTGCTGGCCTCCTTGGAGGATGTTTAGTTATGCGAACATCCCCTTTGGCCTAATCGTTCCGTTGTTTGGGAATGTGCAAAGCGAAAGTGCTTCTCCCGGGGGGGCATGACTCGGCTTGCGAACAGCCAGAGGTTTACCTGGAGCAGTCCGTTGGGGGGACAGAGGTGGGGGCACTGTTGCGACGCCAGGCGCACTGTCGTGGACAGCCACTGTGCCCTTTCAAGTTTCCAGGTCCCCTCGTGTGGCAAAGGTTTTCCGTTGAAAGTCTGTCTGTGGTCGTCGGGGACAGTGCCTTTGATCACTGTGAGTGCCTCGGTAGTGTCGCCGTGGCAGTGGAGGAATTGCCAGGATGCGTGGGGTGGGGTGGGCATCATCAAAGCAGACAGGCTTGCGGTGTGTCTTCCCTGCTGTTCAGTGTCTCCGTGTTCACATGATGTCTGTGGCTTCAAGTAGAGTCGAGTCGCCCTGCAGGCAGGAGGAGGGCACTTAGGACGAGGCTGTGTAGCGTTTGAGCGTTTCCTCAGTGGTCAGGGCCGCAAAGCCTACCAGTTGGAAGCTTGCCTATACGTGGCCAGGAAGGTGGCCTAATTTCCGCTGTGGGGTTCCAACCTGTGTCATGGTTGCTGAAGCCCAACACTTCCCATTGAGGGCATTCCCACGGGGTCATGGAAAGTGATTTGGTCTAGTTGGCGAGATGAGGCACTTGGGCCGAAGTCCGTTAACCCCTTGAGAAGTGCCAGGCTGCATCTTGCCTGTCGGCAACTGCAGGTCGGTGTCAGCCTGCCTATGGGAGGTTACCTTGCTTCCGGGAGCACTGGGAGTGACCCCAAGGGCACATCAGATGTGGTGGTAGGTGGCAGGATCTCCAGGTCCACATAGGTGTGACACCCACGGCCGGGAGGGAGGTCTCGTCCAGTCCTTGTGCTTTGGTCAGAAGGCGTGGCTGTGGGAGAGCGGGAGTCTGTGGCCTATTTTGACAGCCTGGGGTTCAAAGTTCGCATGCGGCCTCATGAAGCTGACAGGGGTCTTTCTCCTTTCAGTTGGGGGTCCAACCAGGGTGCTGTGTATAAACTATGACGTTTACTGTTAGAGGCGTCTGCAGAGGGCCACAGGGACACCCAGAGACTAAGACGCGTGTTTAGCGGCACACATAGGTATCCACAAACGCATCCTCGTGCACAGTCACAGTCACACTCGCCCACACGTGTGAATACACATATACAGCGTCTCACACACCGAGCAATGTACGTGCGTAACTTCCTTCAGTCATGCTGTGAGACACACAGTCAGTTTTCGGTAAGGGATAGTGGTACTTGGGAAGCAGGTTCCAGGCTCACGCCCAGGTTAAGTGTTCACAAAAATCATGTTCTCTGAGGACCCTTGTGCAATTCAGAAACCTGCCTGACTTCTGTCCACTTCTCAGGTGCAGTTGCAGAGTAAGGCTGGCTGTCGGCAAAGAGAAGAAGACCTTCGCGTTGTCTGATGACTGGATGTGCTAAGGAGAACTGGACAAAGTGGGGCGGGTGCACGTTGCCGAGCAAGGCTGTGGATAGCTCAGGACGGTAGGCATTCACCCATACTAAGATGTGCCATTGGATATTAGGATTTCCACAGATGGGCCCAATGGTTGCAAGAGTGGATTGATTGTTGGTCTTGCTGAGTGGCCTGAGGACTGTGGATTCCCCAGGCAGTTGGAGTACTTCCAGGTCATGGCTCCTCTGCAGAGACCCACGGCCTTCCCTTTTGTGTTCTGCAGCGTCCCAGCATGTGCTTGGATCGATGATGACACCCTTGTATGCATTCCTTGGAAAATCTGAACAAAATGAGTGAGAACGCTCTACCGTCTCCTCATCAAAAGTGAGGTCCAGCACGTTTCCTGTCTCGGGAGTATGGGACAGTTAGGAGTGAGGGCCAACGTCCCCTGCTGACAGGCATGCAAACCCCACTAAGGGCTCCAGCATTGGAGGGGCTCCTGTCTGAGGGTCGACCATGTCTGCCCATAAGCTGGGTCATCTATGAATCCCCGGTCCCTGCTAAAAGGCCGTTGAGGGAATGCAAGAGGGCAGGCTTTCCTGCTAGTCTTCAGGGTCGGAGTGTGTTCTGGTATAGACCCAGTAAGCTTGCAGCTTGGAGAGGTGATTTTTGGACAGGATCACACTTTGTGCATGCCGCTTCCGAGGTTGATTATGGAAGCCAACATGAGCAAGCTTCCCTGGTTGGAGCCTGGAGCCTCAGGCCAGGCCTGTGGCCCTCTCTGTTGTTGTGTTTCGTGCAGTGAGGTTCTTGACTGCCCCACGTGGCTGGAGCCGTGGGCGGGCATGGGCTGGAGTTGGGCAATGGCGGAAGGGGGCTGATGGTTTAGGCCTCAGTGCTGCCCCTGTCAGCTCCTCTGCTGAAGTTGCCGGCACACTGTTGGCGCTAGGTGGATCTTCGTGGAGTGGGGTGTGGATCGAGTGAAGCATTTCAGCCTGGGTGGTGGCTGCTGGCCTGGAGAGAAAGGTAAGGTATCATGAGGAAAGGTCCTGTGGGATGTCGTGGAATGGGTTGTCATCATTGGGTTGCAGGCGCTGGCCTCGGCTTCCCAAGAATGTGTCTTGTTCGTGATGGGCTGGCCTAAGCTGCCTATGGAGCGGATGGCTTTGGCAGTTCAAGTGGGTGAGTTGAGGTAGGTAAGCTGTGTAGAGTTGCGATCCCGTTGCCCGAGGAATGACACCCAAAGGGTGTCTTGCGGGAAGTAGAGAAGATCGACATGGTGAGGCGTCTGTGCCGGCCTCCTTGCAGGTAGTTGAGTTATGCAAACATCCCCTTTGGCCGCTTTGTTCCCTTGTTTGGCAATGTGTAAAGCGAAAGTGTTTCTCCCGTGGGGGAATGACGCGACCGGCCGGTGTAGCACGCAGGCCTTTCGAACAGCCAGAGGTTTATCTGGAGCAGTCCATTGGTGGGGCAGAGATGGGGGCCCCATTGCCATGCCTGCTGTGCTGCCGTGGCCAGCCACTGTTCCCTTTCAGGCTTCCAAGTTCCCTCGCATGGCAGAGGTCTTCCATTGAAAGTTTGTCTGTGGTCCTCGGGGACCATGCCTTTGATCACTGTGAGTTACTCGGTAGTGTCACTGTGGCAGTGGAGAATTTCCAGGATGCATGGTGTGGGATCAGCATCCACGAAGGAGACAGGCTTGCGGTCTGTCTTCCCTGGTGTTCAGTGTTCCCGTGTTCTGAAGATGTTTGTGGTTTCCAGTAGGGTCGTGTCGCCCTGTGGGCTGGAGGAGGGCAGGTAGGACGAGGCTTTCAAGGGTTTGAGCGTTTCCTTAGGGGTCAGGGCCGCGAACATTCAAGATGGGAGCTGCCTGAGACGTGGCTGGGAATGTGGACTAGTTTCCGCCGTGGGGATCTGACATGGGTCATGGTGGCTGAAGCCCACCACTTCCTGTGGTGGGCATTCCCACGGGTCAATGGAAAGTGATTAGGCCTAGTTGGCGAGAAGTGGCACGTGGGCCCACGTTCGTTAGCCCCTTGAGTGTTTTCAGACTGCATCTTGGCAGCAGACAGCTGCCGGTCGGTGTCGGCCCGACCATGGGAGTTCCCTTGCTTCCGGAAGTGCTGCGAGTGACCCCAAATGCCCATCAGATATACTGGTAGCTGACAGAGTCTCGAGGTGCATGTAGATGTCACAGCCAAGGCCCGGAGGCAGGTCTCGTCGAGGCTTTGTGTTTTGGTCAGAAGGCGTGGCTGTAGGAGAGCGGGAGTCCGTGGACTATTTCAACAGCCCCTGGGGGTCAAAGTGTGCCTGCGGCCTCTTAAAGCTGACAGGGTTTTTTCTCCTTTTAGTTAGGGGTCTAACCAGGGTGCTGTGTATAAACTATTTCTTTTATTGTTGGACTCCTCTTCACAGGGCCATAGGGACACACAGAGACCAAGACGCGTATGCAGCGGCACACAGAGAAACCCACAAGCACGTCCGCATGCGTAGTCACAGTCACACATGCGCACACGCGTGAACACACACAT
The DNA here is from genome assembly GCF_965194805.1 of Balaenoptera borealis. Classification (NCBI taxonomy): domain Eukaryota; kingdom Metazoa; phylum Chordata; class Mammalia; order Artiodactyla; family Balaenopteridae; genus Balaenoptera; species Balaenoptera borealis. Next base: position 127,903,103 of record NC_138866.1, read on the forward strand.
ACAGCCTCTCAGACACCGGCCAACATATGTGCCTAACTTCCTGCAGTCGTACTATCAGACATGCAGTCAATTCTCGGTAAGGGTTAGAGGTCCTTGGGAAGCAGTTTCAGAACTCAAGGCCAGGTAACTGTTTTTATGGATCATGTCCTGTGAGGACACCAGTCCACTTATGAAGCCTCGGTGATTTCTGTCCACTTCTCAGGTGCAGTTGCTGGGAAAGGCTGGCCGTCGGCACAAACAAGAAGACCTTCGTGTGCTCTGATGACTGGAGGTGCTAAGAAGAACTGGAAAAAGTGAGGCGGGCCCATGTCCCCGAGCGTGGTCGTGGATAACTCAGGATGGTAGGTATTCAAGCACCCCAAGATGTGCCGTTAGATATTAGGTTTTCCTCAGACGGGCCCAATGGCTGCAAGAGGGGATTGATTGTTCCCCTTGCTGAGTGGCCTGAGGGCTGTGGATTCTCCAGGCTTTTGGGGTAGCCCAGGCTCATGGCTCCTGTACAGTGTCCCGTGCAGACCCCGGTTGTGTTCTGCAGCGTCCCAGCATGTGCTTGGATTGATGATGACACCCTTGCATGCATTCCTTGGAAAATCTGAGCCAAATGAGTGAGAACACTCTACCGTCTCGTCATCGAAACTGAGGTTCAGCACGTTTCCTCTCTCAGGGGGAGAGGACAGTTAGGAATGAGGGCCAGCGTCTTCCGCTGACATGCATGCAAACACCACCAAGGACTCCAGTATTGGAGGGGCTCCTGTCTGAGGGTTGACCGTGTCTGCACATAAGCTGTGTTATCTGTGAATCCCGGGTCCCTGCTGAATGGCTGTTGAGGGAATGCGAGGGGGCAGGCTCTCCTGCTGGTCTTAAGAGTCAGAGTGTGTGCTGGTCTAGGCCCAGTTAGCTTGCAGTTGGGAGGTGAGTTTTGGCCAGGATCACGCTTCGTGCATGCCATTTTGGGGGTTGATTCTGGAAGCCAAGATGAGCAAGCGTCCCTGGTTGGTGCCTGGAACCTCAGGCCAGGCCTGTGGCCCTCCCTGTTCTTGCGTTTTTCACGGTGAGCTTCTTGAGTGCCTAGTGAGGCTGGAGCAATGGGCGGGGGTGAGCTCGGATGGGCATCGGCGGAAAGGGGCTGATGGATTAGGCCTCGCTGCTGCCCTTGTTTGCTTCTCTACTTTAACTCCCGGCACAGTGTTGATGCCAAGTGGGTCATCGTGGAGTGGGGAGAGGAATGAGTGCTGAATTTAAACCTGCGTGGATCACTGATGGCCCGTACAGGAAGGGAAGGGAAGATGAGGACATGTCCTTTGTGATGTCGTGGAATAGGCTATCATAATTGGGTTGCAGGTGCTGGCCTCGGCTTCCCAAGGATGTGTCATGTTCGTGATGGGCTGGCATCAGCTGCCTATGGACGGGATGGCTTTGGCAGTTCAAGTGGATGAGGTGAGGTAGGTAACCTGTGTAGAGTTGGAATCCCATTGCCATGGGAAAGACACCCAAAGGGTGTCTTGCGAGACGTAAAGAGGATTGACATGGTGACGCGTCTCTGCTGGCCTCCTTGGAGGATGTTTAGTTATGCGAACATCCCCTTTGGCCTAATCGTTCCGTTGTTTGGGAATGTGGAAAGCGAAAGTGCTTCTCCCGGGGGGGCATGACTCGGCTTGCGAACAGCCAGAGGTTTACCTGGAGCAGTCCGTTGTGGGGACAGAGGTGGGGGCACTGTTGCGACGCCAGGCGCACTGTCGTGGACAGCCACTGTGCCCTTTCAAGTTTCCAGGTCCCCTCGTGTGGCAAAGGTTTTCCGTTGAAAGTCTGTCTGTGGTCGTCGGGGACAGTGCCTTTGATCACTGTGAGTGCCTCGGTAGTGTCGCCGTGGCAGTGGAGGAATTGCCAGGATGCGTGGGGTGGGGTGGGCATCATCAAAGCAGACAGGCTTGCGGTGTGTCTTCCCTGCTGTTCAGTGTCTCCGTGTTCACATGATGTCTGTGGCTTCAAGTAGAGTCGAGTCGCCCTGCAGGCAGGAGGAGGGCACTTAGGACGAGGCTGTGTAGCGTTTGAGCGTTTCCTCAGTGGTCAGGGCCGCAAAGCCTACCAGTTGGAAGCTTGCCTATACGTGGCCAGGAAGGTGGCCTAATTTCCGCTGTGGGGTTCCAACCTGTGTCATGGTTGCTGAAGCCCAACACTTCCCATTGAGGGCATTCCCACGGGGTCATGGAAAGTGATTTGGTCTAGTTGGCGAGATGAGGCACTTGGGCCGAAGTCCGTTAACCCCTTGAGAAGTGCCAGGCTGCATCTTGCCTGTCGGCAACTGCAGGTCGGTGTCAGCCTGCCTATGGGAGGTTACCTTGCTTCCGGGAGCACTGGGAGTGACCCCAAGGGCACATCAGATGTGGTGGTAGGTGGCAGGATCTCCAGGTCCACATAGGTGTGACACCCACGGCCGGGAGGGAGGTCTCGTCCAGTCCTTGTGCTTTGGTCAGAAGGCGTGGCTGTGGGAGAGCGGGAGTCTGTGGCCTATTTTGACAGCCTGGGGTTCAAAGTTCGCATGCGGCCTCATGAAGCTGACAGGGGTCTTTCTCCTTTCAGTTGGGGGTCCAACCAGGGTGCTGTGTATAAACTATGACGTTTACTGTTAGAGGCGTCTGCAGAGGGCCACAGGGACACCCAGAGACTAAGACGCGTGTTTAGCGGCACACATAGGTATCCACAAACGCATCCTCGTGCACAGTCACAGTCACACTCGCCCACACGTGTGAATACACATATACAGCGTCTCACACACCGAGCAATGTACGTGCGTAACTTCCTTCAGTCATGCTGTGAGACACACAGTCAGTTTTCGGTAAGGGATAGTGGTACTTGGGAAGCAGGTTCCAGGCTCACGCCCAGGTTAAGTGTTCACAAAAATCATGTTCTCTGAGGACCCTTGTGCAATTCAGAAACCTGCCTGACTTCTGTCCACTTCTCAGGTGCAGTTGCAGAGTAAGGCTGGCTGTCGGCAAAGAGAAGAAGACCTTCGCGTTGTCTGATGACTGGATGTGCTAAGGAGAACTGGACAAAGTGGGGCGGGTGCACGTTGCCGAGCAGGGCTGTGGATAGCTCAGGACGGTAGGCATTCACCCATACTAAGATGTGCCATTGGATATTAGGATTTCCACAGATGGGCCCAATGGTTGCAAGAGTGGATTGATTGTTGGTCTTGCTGAGTGGCCTGAGGACTGTGGATTCCCCAGGCAGTTGGAGTACTTCCAGGTCATGGCTCCTCTGCAGAGACCCACGGCCTTCCCTTTTGTGTTCTGCAGCGTCCCAGCATGTGCTTGGATCGATGATGACACCCTTGTATGCATTCCTTGGAAAATCTGAACAAAATGAGTGAGAACGCTCTACCGTCTCCTCATCGAAAGTGAGGTCCAGCACGTTTCCTGTCTCGGGAGTATGGGACAGTTAGGAGTGAGGGCCAACGTCCCCTGCTGACAGGCATGCAAACCCCACTAAGGGCTCCAGCATTGGAGGGGCTCCTGTCTGAGGGTCGACCATGTCTGCCCATAAGCTGGGTCATCTATGAATCCCCGGTCCCTGCTAAAAGGCCGTTGAGGGAATGCAAGAGGGCAGGCTTTCCTGCTAGTCTTCAGGGTCGGAGTGTGTTCTGGTATAGACCCAGTAAGCTTGCAGCTTGGAGAGGTGATTTTTGGACAGGATCACACTTTGTGCATGCCGCTTCCGAGGTTGATTATGGAAGCCAACATGAGCAAGCTTCCCTGGTTGGAGCCTGGAGCCTCAGGCCAGGCCTGTGGCCCTCTCTGTTGTTGTGTTTCGTGCAGTGAGGTTCTTGACTGCCCCGCGTGGCTGGAGCCGTGGGCGGGCGTGGGCTGGAGTTGGGCGATGGCGGAAGGGGGCTGATGGTTTAGGCCTCAGTGCTGCCCCTGTCAGCTCCTCTGCTGAAGTTGCCGGCACACTGTTGGCGCTAAGTGGATCTTCGTGGAGTGGGGTGTGGATCGAGTGAAGCATTTCAGCCTGGGTGGTGGCTGCTGGCCTGGAGAGAAAGGTAAGGTATCATGAGGAAAGGTCCTGTGTGATGTCGTGGGATGGGTTGTCATCATTGGGTTGCAGGCGCTGGCCTCGCCTTCCCAAGAATGTGTCTTGTTCGTGATGGGCTGGCCTAAGCTGCCTATGGAGCGGATGGCTTTGGCAGTTCAAGTGGGTGAGTTGAGGTAGGTAAGCTGTGTAGAGTTGCGATCCCGTTGCCCGAGGAATGACACCCAAAGGGTGTCTTGCGGGAAGTAGAGAAGATCGACATGGTGAGGTGTCTGTGCCGGCCTCCTTGCAGGTAGTTGAGTTATGCAAACATCCCCTTTGGCCGCTTTGTTCCCTTGTTTGGCAATGTGTAAAGCGAAAGTGTTTCTCCCGTGGGGGAATGACGCGACCGGCCGGTGTAGCACGCAGGCCTTTCGAACAGCCAGAGGTTTATCTGGAGCAGTCCATTGGTGGGGCAGAGATGGGGGCCCCATTGCCATGCCTGCTGTGCTGCCGTGGCCAGCCACTGTACCCTTTCAGGCTTCCAAGTTCCCTCACATGGCAGAGGTCTTCCATTGAAAGTTTGTCTGTGGTCCTCGGGGACCATGCCTTTGATCACTGTGAGTTACTCGGTAGTGTCACTGTGGCAGTGGAGAATTTCCAGGATGCATGGTGTGGGATCAGCATCCACGAAGGAGACAGGCTTGCGGTCTGTCTTCCCTGGTGTTCAGTGTTCCCGTGTTCTGAAGATGTTTGTGGTTTCCAGTAGGGTCGTGTCGCCCTGTGGGCTGGAGGAGGGCATGTAGGACGAGGCTTTCAAGGGTTTGAGCGTTTCCTTAGGGGTCAGGGCCGCGAACATTCAAGATGGGAGCTGCCTGAGACGTGGCTGGGAATGTGGACTAGTTTCCGCCGTGGGGATCTGACATGGGTCATGGTGGCTGAAGCCCACCACTTCCTGTGGTGGGCATTCCCACGGGTCAATGGAAAGTGATTAGGCCTAGTTGGCGAGAAGTGGCACGTGGGCCCACGTTCGTTAGCCCCTTGAGTGTTTTCAGACTGCATCTTGGCAGCAGACAGCTGCCGGTCGGTGTCGGCCCGACCATGGGAGTTCCCTTGCTTCCGGAAGTGCTGCGAGTGACCCCAAATGCCCATCAGATATACTGGTAGCTGACAGAGTCTCGAGGTTCATGTAGATGTCACAGCCAAGGCCCGGAGGCAGGTCTCGTCGAGGCTTTGTGTTTTGGTCAGAAGGCGTGGCTGTAGGAGAGCGGGAGTCCGTGGACTATTTCAACAGCCCCTGGGGGTCAAAGTGTGCCTGCGGCCTCTTAAAGCTGACAGGGTTTTTTCTCCTTTTAGTTAGGGGTCTAACCAGGGTGCTGTGTATAAACTATTTCTTTTATTGTTGGACTCCTCTTCACAGGGCCATAGGGACACACAGAGACCAAGACGCGTATGCAGCGGCACACAGAGAAACCCACAAGCACGTCCGCATGCGTAGTCACAGTCACACATGCGCACACGCGTGAACACACACATACAGCCTCTCAGACACCGGCCAACATATGTGCCTAACTTCCTGCAGTCGTACTATCAGACATGCAGTCAATTCTCGGTAAGGGTTAGAGGTCCTTGGGAAGCAGTTTCAGAGCTCAAGGCCAGGTAACTGTTTTTATGGATCATGTCCTGTGAGGACACCAGTCCACTTATGAAGCCTCGGTGATTTCTGTCCACTTCTCAGGTGCAGTTGCTGGGAAAGGCTGGCCGTCGGCACAAACAAGAAGACCTTCGTGTGCTCTGATGACTGGAGGTGCTAAGAAGAACTGGAAAAAGTGAGGCGGGCCCATGTCCCCGAGCGTGGTCGTGGATAACTCAGGATGGTAGGTATTCAAGCACCCCAAGATGTGCCGTTAGATATTAGGTTTTCCTCAGACGGGCCCAATGGCTGCAAGAGGGGATTGATTGTTCCCCTTGCTGAGTGGCCTGAGGGCTGTGGATTCTCCAGGCTTTTGGGGTAGCCCAGGCTCATGGCTCCTGTACAGTGTCCCGCGCAGACCCCGGTTGTGTTCTGCAGCGTCCCAGCATGTGCTTGGATTGATGATGACACCCTTGCATGCATTCCTTGGAAAATCTGAGCCAAATGAGTGAGAACACTCTACCGTCTCGTCATCGAAACTGAGGTTCAGCACGTTTCCTCTCTCAGGGGGAGAGGACAGTTAGGAATGAGGGCCAGCGTCTTCCGCTGACATGCATGCAAACACCACCAAGGACTCCAGTATTGGAGGGGCTCCTGTCTGAGGGTTGACCGTGTCTGCACATAAGCTGTGTTATCTGTGAATCCCGGGTCCCTGCTGAATGGCTGTTGAGGGAATGCGAGGGGGCAGGCTCTCCTGCTGGTCTTAAGAGTCAGAGTGTGTGCTGGTCTAGGCCCAGTTAGCTTGCAGTTGGGAGGTGAGTTTTGGCCAGGATCACGCTTCGTGCATGCCATTTTGGGGGTTGATTCTGGAAGCCAAAATGAGCAAGCGTCCCTGGTTGGTGCCTGGAACCTCAGGCCAGGCCTGTGGCCCTCCCTGTTCTTGCGTTTTTCACGGTGAGCTTCTTGAGTGCCTAGTGAGGCTGGAGCAATGGGCGGGGGTGAGCTCGGATGGGCATCGGCGGAAAGGGGCTGATGGATTAGGCCTCGCTGCTGCCCTTGTTTGCTTCTCTACTTTAACTCCCGGCACAGTGTTGATGCCAAGTGGGTCATCGTGGAGTGGGGAGAGGAATGAGTGCTGAATTTAAACCTGCGTGGATCACTGATGGCCCGTACAGGAAGGGAAGGGAAGATGAGGACATGTCCTTTGTGATGTCGTGGAATAGGCTATCATAATTGGGTTGCAGGTGCTGGCCTCGGCTTCCCAAGGATGTGTCATGTTCGTGATGGGCTGGCATCAGCTGCCTATGGACGGGATGGCTTTGGCAGTTCAAGTGGATGAGGTGAGGTAGGTAACCTGTGTAGAGTTGGAATCCCATTGCCATGGGAAAGACACCCAAAGGGTGTCTTGCGAGACGTAAAGAGGATTGACATGGTGACGCGTCTCTGCTGGCCTCCTTGGAGGATGTTTAGTTATGCGAACATCCCCTTTGGCCTAATCGTTCCGCTGTTTGGGAATGTGCAAAGCGAAAGTGCTTCTCCCGGGGGGGCATGACTCGGCTTGCGAACAGCCAGAGGTTTACCTGGAGCAGTCCGTTGTGGGGACAGAGGTGGGGGCACTGTTGCGACGCCAGGCGCACTGTCGTGGACAGCCACTGTGCCCTTTCAAGTTTCCAGGTCCCCTCGTGTGGCAAAGGTTTTCCGTTGAAAGTCTGTCTGTGGTCGTCGGGGACAGTGCCTTTGATCACTGTGAGTGCCTCGGTAGTGTCGCCGTGGCAGTGGAGGAATTGCCAGGATGCGTGGGGTGGGGTGGGCATCATCAAAGCAGACAGGCTTGTGGTGTGTCTTCCCTGCTGTTCAGTGTCTCCGTGTTCACATGATGTCTGTGGCTTCAAGTAGAGTCGAGTCGCCCTGCAGGCAGGAGGAGGGCACTTAGGACGAGGCTGTGTAGCGTTTGAGCGTTTCCTCAGTGGTCAGGGCCGCAAAGCCTACCAGTTGGAAGCTTGCCTATACGTGGCCAGGAAGGTGGCCTAATTTCCGCTGTGGGGTTCCAACCTGTGTCATGGTTGCTGAAGCCCAACACTTCCCATTGAGGGCATTCCCACGGGGTCATGGAAAGTGATTTGGTCTAGTTGGCGAGATGAGGCACTTGGGCCGAAGTCCGTTAACCCCTTGAGAAGTGCCAGGCTGCATCTTGCCTGTCGGCAACTGCAGGTCGGTGTCAGCCTGCCTATGGGAGGTTACCTTGCTTCCGGGAGCACTGGGAGTGACCCCAAGGGCACATCAGATGTGGTGGTAGGTGGCAGGATCTCCAGGTCCACATAGGTGTGACACCCACGGCCGGGAGGGAGGTCTCGTCCAGTCCTTGTGCTTTGGTCAGAAGGCGTGGCTGTGGGAGAGCGGGAGTCTGTGGCCTATTTTGACAGCCTGGGGTTCAAAGTTCGCATGCGGCCTCATGAAGCTGACAGGGGTCTTTCTCCTTTCAGTTGGGGGTCCAACCAGGGTGCTGTGTATAAACTATGACGTTTACTGTTAGAGGCGTCTGCAGAGGGCCACAGGGACACCCAGAGACTAAGACGCGTGTTTAGCGGCACACATAGGTATCCACAAACGCATCCTCGTGCACAGTCACAGTCACACTCGCCCACACGTGTGAATACACATATACAGCGTCTCACACACCGAGCAATGTACGTGCGTAACTTCCTTCAGTCATGCTGTGAGACACACAGTCAGTTTTCGGTAAGGGATAGTGGTACTTGGGAAGCAGGTTCCAGGCTCACGCCCAGGTTAAGTGTTCACAAAAATCATGTTCTCTGAGGACCCTTGTGCAATTCAGAAACCTGCCTGACTTCTGTCCACTTCTCAGGTGCAGTTGCAGAGTAAGGCTGGCTGTCGGCAAAGAGAAGAAGACCTTCGCGTTGTCTGATGACTGGATGTGCTAAGGAGAACTGGACAAAGTGGGGCGGGTGCACGTTGCCGAGCAAGGCTGTGGATAGCTCAGGACGGTAGGCATTCACCCATACTAAGATGTGCCATTGGATATTAGGATTTCCACAGATGGGCCCAATGGTTGCAAGAGTGGATTGATTGTTGGTCTTGCTGAGTGGCCTGAGGACTGTGGATTCCCCAGGCAGTTGGAGTACTTCCAGGTCATGGCTCCTCTGCAGAGACCCACGGCCTTCCCTTTTGTGTTCTGCAGCGTCCCAGCATGTGCTTGGATCGATGATGACACCCTTGTATGCATTCCTTGGAAAATCTGAACAAAATGAGTGAGAACGCTCTACCGTCTCCTCATCAAAAGTGAGGTCCAGCACGTTTCCTGTCTCGGGAGTATGGGACAGTTAGGAGTGAGGGCCAACGTCCCCTGCTGACAGGCATGCAAACCCCACTAAGGGCTCCAGCATTGGAGGGGCTCCTGTCTGAGGGTCGACCATGTCTGCCCATAAGCTGGGTCATCTATGAATCCCCGGTCCCTGCTAAAAGGCCGTTGAGGGAATGCAAGAGGGCAGGCTTTCCTGCTAGTCTTCAGGGTCGGAGTGTGTTCTGGTATAGACCCAGTAAGCTTGCAGCTTGGAGAGGTGATTTTTGGACAGGATCACACTTTGTGCATGCCGCTTCCGAGGTTGATTATGGAAGCCAACATGAGCAAGCTTCCCTGGTTGGAGCCTGGAGCCTCAGGCCAGGCCTGTGGCCCTCTCTGTTGTTGTGTTTCGTGCAGTGAGGTTCTTGACTGCCCCACGTGGCTGGAGCCGTGGGCGGGCATGGGCTGGAGTTGGGCAATGGCGGAAGGGGGCTGATGGTTTAGGCCTCAGTGCTGCCCCTGTCAGCTCCTCTGCTGAAGTTGCCGGCACACTGTTGGCGCTAGGTGGATCTTCGTGGAGTGGGGTGTGGATCGAGTGAAGCATTTCAGCCTGGGTGGTGGCTGCTGGCCTGGAGAGAAAGGTAAGGTATCATGAGGAAAGGTCCTGTGGGATGTCGTGGAATGGGTTGTCATCATTGGGTTGCAGGCGCTGGCCTCGGCTTCCCAAGAATGTGTCTTGTTCGTGATGGGCTGGCCTAAGCTGCCTATGGAGCGGATGGCTTTGGCAGTTCAAGTGGGTGAGTTGAGGTAGGTAAGCTGTGTAGAGTTGCGATCCCGTTGCCCGAGGAATGACACCCAAAGGGTGTCTTGCGGGAAGTAGAGAAGATCGACATGGTGAGGCGTCTGTGCCGGCCTCCTTGCAGGTAGTTGAGTTATGCAAACATCCCCTTTGGCCGCTTTGTTCCCTTGTTTGGCAATGTGTAAAGCGAAAGTGTTTCTCCCGTGGGGGAATGACGCGACCGGCCGGTGTAGCACGCAGGCCTTTCGAACAGCCAGAGGTTTATCTGGAGCAGTCCATTGGTGGGGCAGAGATGGGGGCCCCATTGCCATGCCTGCTGTGCTGCCGTGGCCAGCCACTGTTCCCTTTCAGGCTTCCAAGTTCCCTCGCATGGCAGAGGTCTTCCATTGAAAGTTTGTCTGTGGTCCTCGGGGACCATGCCTTTGATCACTGTGAGTTACTCGGTAGTGTCACTGTGGCAGTGGAGAATTTCCAGGATGCATGGTGTGGGATCAGCATCCACGAAGGAGACAGGCTTGCGGTCTGTCTTCCCTGGTGTTCAGTGTTCCCGTGTTCTGAAGATGTTTGTGGTTTCCAGTAGGGTCGTGTCGCCCTGTGGGCTGGAGGAGGGCAGGTAGGACGAGGCTTTCAAGGGTTTGAGCGTTTCCTTAGGGGTCAGGGCCGCGAACATTCAAGATGGGAGCTGCCTGAGACGTGGCTGGGAATGTGGACTAGTTTCCGCCGTGGGGATCTGACATGGGTCATGGTGGCTGAAGCCCACCACTTCCTGTGGTGGGCATTCCCACGGGTCAATGGAAAGTGATTAGGCCTAGTTGGCGAGAAGTGGCACGTGGGCCCACGTTCGTTAGCCCCTTGAGTGTTTTCAGACTGCATCTTGGCAGCAGACAGCTGCCGGTCGGTGTCGGCCCGACCATGGGAGTTCCCTTGCTTCCGGAAGTGCTGCGAGTGACCCCAAATGCCCATCAGATATACTGGTAGCTGACAGAGTCTCGAGGTGCATGTAGATGTCACAGCCAAGGCCCGGAGGCAGGTCTCGTCGAGGCTTTGTGTTTTGGTCAGAAGGCGTGGCTGTAGGAGAGCGGGAGTCCGTGGACTATTTCAACAGCCCCTGGGGGTCAAAGTGTGCCTGCGGCCTCTTAAAGCTGACAGGGTTTTTTCTCCTTTTAGTTAGGGGTCTAACCAGGGTGCTGTGTATAAACTATTTCTTTTATTGTTGGACTCCTCTTCACAGGGCCATAGGGACACACAGAGACCAAGACGCGTATGCAGCGGCACACAGAGAAACCCACAAGCACGTCCGCATGCGTAGTCACAGTCACACATGCGCACACGCGTGAACACACACATACAGCCTCTCAGACACCGGCCAACATATGTGCCTAACTTCCTGCAGTCGTACTATCAGACATGCAGTCAATTCTCGGTAAGGGTTAGAGGTCCTTGGGAAGCAGTTTCAGAACTCAAGGCCAGGTAACTGTTTTTATGGATCATGTCCTGTGAGGACACCAGTCCACTTATGAAGCCTCGGTGATTTCTGTCCACTTCTCAGGTGCAGTTGCTGGGAAAGGCTGGCCGTCGGCACAAACAAGAAGACCTTCGTGTGCTCTGATGACTGGAGGTGCTAAGAAGAACTGGAAAAAGTGAGGCGGGCCCATGTCCCCGAGCGTGGTCGTGGATAACTCAGGATGGTAGGTATTCAAGCACCCCAAGATGTGCCGTTAGATATTAGGTTTTCCTCAGACGGGCCCAATGGCTGCAAGAGGGGATTGATTGTTCCCCTTGCTGAGTGGCCTGAGGGCTGTGGATTCTCCAGGCTTTTGGGGTAGCCCAGGCTCATGGCTCCTGTACAGTGTCCCGCGCAGACCCCGGTTGTGTTCTGCAGCGTCCCAGCATGTGCTTGGATTGATGATGACACCCTTGCATGCATTCCTTGGAAAATCTGAGCCAAATGAGTGAGAACACTCTACCGTCTCGTCATCGAAACTGAGGTTCAGCACGTTTCCTCTCTCAGGGGGAGAGGACAGTTAGGAATGAGGGCCAGCGTCTTCCGCTGACATGCATGCAAACACCACCAAGGACTCCAGTATTGGAGGGGCTCCTGTCTGAGGGTTGACCGTGTCTGCACATAAGCTGTGTTATCTGTGAATCCCGGGTCCCTGCTGAATGGCTGTTGAGGGAATGCGAGGGGGCAGGCTCTCCTGCTGGTCTTAAGAGTCAGAGTGTGTGCTGGTCTAGGCCCAGTTAGCTTGCAGTTGGGAGGTGAGTTTTGGCCAGGATCACGCTTCGTGCATGCCATTTTGGGGGTTGATTCTGGAAGCCAAAATGAGCAAGCGTCCCTGGTTGGTGCCTGGAACCTCAGGCCAGGCCTGTGGCCCTCCCTGTTCTTGCGTTTTTCACGGTGAGCTTCTTGAGTGCCTAGTGAGGCTGGAGCAATGGGCGGGGGTGAGCTCGGATGGGCATCGGCGGAAAGGGGCTGATGGATTAGGCCTCGCTGCTGCCCTTGTTTGCTTCTCTACTTTAACTCCCGGCACAGTGTTGATGCCAAGTGGGTCATCGTGGAGTGGGGAGAGGAATGAGTGCTGAATTTAAACCTGCGTGGATCACTGATGGCCCGTACAGGAAGGGAAGGGAAGATGAGGACATGTCCTTTGTGATGTCGTGGAATAGGCTATCATAATTGGGTTGCAGGTGCTGGCCTCGGCTTCCCAAGGATGTGTCATGTTCGTGATGGGCTGGCATCAGCTGCCTATGGACGGGATGGCTTTGGCAGTTCAAGTGGATGAGGTGAGGTAGGTAACCTGTGTAGAGTTGGAATCCCATTGCCATGGGAAAGACACCCAAAGGGTGTCTTGCGAGACGTAAAGAGGATTGACATGGTGACGCGTCTCTGCTGGCCTCCTTGGAGGATGTTTAGTTATGCGAACATCCCCTTTGGCCTAATCGTTCCGTTGTTTGGGAATGTGCAAAGCGAAAGTGCTTCTCCCGGGGGGGCATGACTCGGCTTGCGAACAGCCAGAGGTTTACCTGGAGCAGTCCGTTGGGGGGACAGAGGTGGGGGCACTGTTGCGACGCCAGGCGCACTGTCGTGGACAGCCACTGTGCCCTTTCAAGTTTCCAGGTCCCCTCGTGTGGCAAAGGTTTTCCGTTGAAAGTCTGTCTGTGGTCGTCGGGGACAGTGCCTTTGATCACTGTGAGTGCCTCGGTAGTGTCGCCGTGGCAGTGGAGGAATTGCCAGGATGCGTGGGGTGGGGTGGGCATCATCAAAGCAGACAGGCTTGCGGTGTGTCTTCCCTGCTGTTCAGTGTCTCCGTGTTCACATGATGTCTGTGGCTTCAAGTAGAGTCGAGTCGCCCTGCAGGCAGGAGGAGGGCACTTAGGACGAGGCTGTGTAGCGTTTGAGCGTTTCCTCAGTGGTCAGGGCCGCAAAGCCTACCAGTTGGAAGCTTGCCTATACGTGGCCAGGAAGGTGGCCTAATTTCCGCTGTGGGGTTCCAACCTGTGTCATGGTTGCTGAAGCCCAACACTTCCCATTGAGGGCATTCCCACGGGGTCATGGAAAGTGATTTGGTCTAGTTGGCGAGATGAGGCACTTGGGCCGAAGTCCGTTAACCCCTTGAGAAGTGCCAGGCTGCATCTTGCCTGTCGGCAACTGCAGGTCGGTGTCAGCCTGCCTATGGGAGGTTACCTTGCTTCCGGGAGCACTGGGAGTGACCCCAAGGGCACATCAGATGTGGTGGTAGGTGGCAGGATCTCCAGGTCCACATAGGTGTGACACCCACGGCCGGGAGGGAGGTCTCGTCCAGTCCTTGTGCTTTGGTCAGAAGGCGTGGCTGTGGGAGAGCGGGAGTCTGTGGCCTATTTTGACAGCCTGGGGTTCAAAGTTCGCATGCGGCCTCATGAAGCTGACAGGGGTCTTTCTCCTTTCAGTTGGGGGTCCAACCAGGGTGCTGTGTATAAACTATGACGTTTACTGTTAGAGGCGTCTGCAGAGGGCCACAGGGACACCCAGAGACTAAGACGCGTGTTTAGCGGCACACATAGGTATCCACAAACGCATCCTCGTGCACAGTCACAGTCACACTCAACCACACGTGTGAATACACATATACAGCGTCTCACACACCGAGCAATGTACGTGCGTAACTTCCTTCAGTCATGCTGTGAGACACACAGTCAGTTTTCGGTAAGGGATAGTGGTACTTGGGAAGCAGGTTCCAGGCTCACGCCCAGGTTAAGTGTTCACAAAAATCATGTTCTCTGAGGACCCTTGTGCAATTCAGAAACCTGCCTGACTTCTGTCCACTTCTCAGGTGCAGTTGCAGAGTAAGGCTGGCTGTCGGCAAAGAGAAGAAGACCTTCGCGTTGTCTGATGACTGGATGTGCTAAGGAGAACTGGACAAAGTGGGGCGGGTGCACGTTGCCGAGCAGGGCTGTGGATAGCTCAGGACGGTAGGCATTCACCCATACTAAGATGTGCCATTGGATATTAGGATTTCCACAGATGGGCCCAATGGTTGCAAGAGTGGATTGATTGTTGGTCTTGCTGAGTGGCCTGAGGACTGTGGATTCCCCAGGCAGTTGGAGTACTTCCAGGTCATGGCTCCTCTGCAGAGACCCACGGCCTTCCCTTTTGTGTTCTGCAGCGTCCCAGCATGTGCTTGGATCGATGATGACACCCTTGTATGCATTCCTTGGAAAATCTGAACAAAATGAGTGAGAACGCTCTACCGTCTCCTCATCGAAAGTGAGGTCCAGCACGTTTCCTGTCTCGGGAGTATGGGACAGTTAGGAGTGAGGGCCAACGTCCCCTGCTGACAGGCATGCAAACCCCACTAAGGGCTCCAGCATTGGAGGGGCTCCTGTCTGAGGGTCGACCATGTCTGCCCATAAGCTGGGTCATCTATGAATCCCCGGTCCCTGCTAAAAGGCCGTTGAGGGAATGCAAGAGGGCAGGCTTTCCTGCTAGTCTTCAGGGTCGGAGTGTGTTCTGGTATAGACCCAGTAAGCTTGCAGCTTGGAGAGGTGATTTTTGGACAGGATCACACTTTGTGCATGCCGCTTCCGAGGTTGATTATGGAAGCCAACATGAGCAAGCTTCCCTGGTTGGAGCCTGGAGCCTCAGGCCAGGCCTGTGGCCCTCTCTGTTGTTGTGTTTCGTGCAGTGAGGTTCTTGACTGCCCCGCGTGGCTGGAGCCGTGGGCGGGCGTGGGCTGGAGTTGGGCGATGGCGGAAGGGGGCTGATGGTTTAGGCCTCAGTGCTGCCCCTGTCAGCTCCTCTGCTGAAGTTGCCGGCACACTGTTGGCGCTAAGTGGATCTTCGTGGAGTGGGGTGTGGATCGAGTGAAGCATTTCAGCCTGGGTGGTGGCTGCTGGACTGGAGAGAAAGGTAAGGTATCATGAGGAAAGGTCCTGTGTGATGTCGTGGGATGGGTTGTCATCATTGGGTTGCAGGCGCTGGCCTCGCCTTCCCAAGAATGTGTCTTGTTCGTGATGGGCTGGCCTAAGCTGCCTATGGAGCGGATGGCTTTGGCAGTTCAAGTGGGTGAGTTGAGGTAGGTAAGCTGTGTAGAGTTGCGATCCCGTTGCCCGAGGAATGACACCCAAAGGGTGTCTTGCGGGAAGTAGAGAAGATCGACATGGTGAGGTGTCTGTGCCGGCCTCCTTGCAGGTAGTTGAGTTATGCAAACATCCCCTTTGGACGCTTTGTTCCCTTGTTTGGCAATGTGTAAAGCGAAAGTGTTTCTCCCGTGGGGGAATGACGCGACCGGCCGGTGTAGCACGCAGGCCTTTCGAACAGCCAGAGGTTTATCTGGAGCAGTCCATTGGTGGGGCAGAGATGGGGGCCCCATTGCCATGCCTGCTGTGCTGCCGTGGCCAGCCACTGTACCCTTTCAGGCTTCCAAGTTCCCTCACATGGCAGAGGTCTTCCATTGAAAGTTTGTCTGTGGTCCTCGGGGACCATGCCTTTGATCACTGTGAGTTACTCGGTAGTGTCACTGTGGCAGTGGAGAATTTCCAGGATGCATGGTGTGGGATCAGCATCCACGAAGGAGACAGGCTTGCGGTCTGTCTTCCCTGGTGTTCAGTGTTCCCGTGTTCTGAAGATGTTTGTGGTTTCCAGTAGGGTCGTGTCGCCCTGTGGGCTGGAGGAGGGCATGTAGGACGAGGCTTTCAAGGGTTTGAGCGTTTCCTTAGGGGTCAGGGCCGCGAACATTCAAGATGGGAGCTGCCTGAGACGTGGCTGGGAATGTGGACTAGTTTCCGCCGTGGGGATCTGACATGGGTCATGGTGGCTGAAGCCCACCACTTCCTGTGGTGGGCATTCCCACGGGTCAATGGAAAGTGATTAGGCCTAGTTGGCGAGAAGTGGCACGTGGGCCCACGTTCGTTAGCCCCTTGAGTGTTTTCAGACTGCATCTTGGCAGCAGACAGCTGCCGGTCGGTGTCGGCCCGACCATGGGAGTTCCCTTGCTTCCGGAAGTGCTGCGAGTGACCCCAAATGCCCATCAGATATACTGGTAGCTGACAGAGTCTCGAGGTTCATGTAGATGTCACAGCCAAGGCCCGGAGGCAGGTCTCGTCGAGGCTTTGTGTTTTGGTCAGAAGGCGTGGCTGTAGGAGAGCGGGAGTCCGTGGACTATTTCAACAGCCCCTGGGGGTCAAAGTGTGCCTGCGGCCTCTTAAAGCTGACAGGGTTTTTTCTCCTTTTAGTTAGGGGTCTAACCAGGGTGCTGTGTATAAACTATTTCTTTTATTGTTGGACTCCTCTTCACAGGGCCATAGGGACACACAGAGACCAAGACGCGTATGCAGCGGCACACAGAGAAACCCACAAGCACGTCCGCATGCGTAGTCACAGTCACACATGCGCACACGCGTGAACACACACATACAGCCTCTCAGACACCGGCCAACATATGTGCCTAACTTCCTGCAGTCGTACTATCAGACATGCAGTCAATTCTCGGTAAGGGTTAGAGGTCCTTGGGAAGCAGTTTCAGAGCTCAAGGCCAGGTAACTGTTTTTATGGATCATGTCCTGTGAGGACACCAGTCCACTTATGAAGCCTCGGTGATTTCTGTCCACTTCTCAGGTGCAGTTGCTGGGAAAGGCTGGCCGTCGGCACAAACAAGAAGACCTTCGTGTGCTCTGATGACTGGAGGTGCTAAGAAGAACTGGAAAAAGTGAGGCGGGCCCATGTCCCCGAGCGTGGTCGTGGATAACTCAGGATGGTAGGTATTCAAGCACCCCAAGATGTGCCGTTAGATATTAGGTTTTCCTCAGACGGGCCCAATGGCTGCAAGAGGGGATTGATTGTTCCCCTTGCTGAGTGGCCTGAGGGCTGTGGATTCTCCAGGCTTTTGGGGTAGCCCAGGCTCATGGCTCCTGTACAGTGTCCCGCGCAGACCCCGGTTGTGTTCTGCAGCGTCCCAGCATGTGCTTGGATTGATGATGACACCCTTGCATGCATTCCTTGGAAAATCTGAGCCAAATGAGTGAGAACACTCTACCGTCTCGTCATCGAAACTGAGGTTCAGCACGTTTCCTCTCTCAGGGGGAGAGGACAGTTAGGAATGAGGGCCAGCGTCTTCCGCTGACATGCATGCAAACACCACCAAGGACTCCAGTATTGGAGGGGCTCCTGTCTGAGGGTTGACCGTGTCTGCACATAAGCTGTGTTATCTGTGAATCCCGGGTCCCTGCTGAATGGCTGTTGAGGGAATGCGAGGGGGCAGGCTCTCCTGCTGGTCTTAAGAGTCAGAGTGTGTGCTGGTCTAGGCCCAGTTAGCTTGCAGTTGGGAGGTGAGTTTTGGCCAGGATCACGCTTCGTGCATGCCATTTTGGGGGTTGATTCTGGAAGCCAAAATGAGCAAGCGTCCCTGGTTGGTGCCTGGAACCTCAGGCCAGGCCTGTGGCCCTCCCTGTTCTTGCGTTTTTCACGGTGAGCTTCTTGAGTGCCTAGTGAGGCTGGAGCAATGGGCGGGGGTGAGCTCGGATGGGCATCGGCGGAAAGGGGCTGATGGATTAGGCCTCGCTGCTGCCCTTGTTTGCTTCTCTACTTTAACTCCCGGCACAGTGTTGATGCCAAGTGGGTCATCGTGGAGTGGGGAGAGGAATGAGTGCTGAATTTAAACCTGCGTGGATCACTGATGGCCCGTACAGGAAGGGAAGGGAAGATGAGGACATGTCCTTTGTGATGTCGTGGAATAGGCTATCATAATTGGGTTGCAGGTGCTGGCCTCGGCTTCCCAAGGATGTGTCATGTTCGTGATGGGCTGGCATCAGCTGCCTATGGACGGGATGGCTTTGGCAGTTCAAGTGGATGAGGTGAGGTAGGTAACCTGTGTAGAGTTGGAATCCCATTGCCATGGGAAAGACACCCAAAGGGTGTCTTGCGAGACGTAAAGAGGATTGACATGGTGACGCGTCTCTGCTGGCCTCCTTGGAGGATGTTTAGTTATGCGAACATCCCCTTTGGCCTAATCGTTCCGTTGTTTGGGAATGTGCAAAGCGAAAGTGCTTCTCCCGGGGGGGCATGACTCGGCTTGCGAACAGCCAGAGGTTTACCTGGAGCAGTCCGTTGGGGGGACAGAGGTGGGGGCACTGTTGCGACGCCAGGCGCACTGTCGTGGACAGCCACTGTGCCCTTTCAAGTTTCCAGGTCCCCTCGTGTGGCAAAGGTTTTCCGTTGAAAGTCTGTCTGTGGTCGTCGGGGACAGTGCCTTTGATCACTGTGAGTGCCTCGGTAGTGTCGCCGTGGCAGTGGAGGAATTGCCAGGATGCGTGGGGTGGGGTGGGCATCATCAAAGCAGACAGGCTTGCGGTGTGTCTTCCCTGCTGTTCAGTGTCTCCGTGTTCACATGATGTCTGTGGCTTCAAGTAGAGTCGAGTCGCCCTGCAGGCAGGAGGAGGGCACTTAGGACGAGGCTGTGTAGCGTTTGAGCGTTTCCTCAGTGGTCAGGGCCGCAAAGCCTACCAGTTGGAAGCTTGCCTATACGTGGCCAGGAAGGTGGCCTAATTTCCGCTGTGGGGTTCCAACCTGTGTCATGGTTGCTGAAGCCCAACACTTCCCATTGAGGGCATTCCCACGGGGTCATGGAAAGTGATTTGGTCTAGTTGGCGAGATGAGGCACTTGGGCCGAAGTCCGTTAACCCCTTGAGAAGTGCCAGGCTGCATCTTGCCTGTCGGCAACTGCAGGTCGGTGTCAGCCTGCCTATGGGAGGTTACCTTGCTTCCGGGAGCACTGGGAGTGACCCCAAGGGCACATCAGATGTGGTGGTAGGTGGCAGGATCTCCAGGTCCACATAGGTGTGACACCCACGGCCGGGAGGGAGGTCTCGTCCAGTCCTTGTGCTTTGGTCAGAAGGCGTGGCTGTGGGAGAGCGGGAGTCTGTGGCCTATTTTGACAGCCTGGGGTTCAAAGTTCGCATGCGGCCTCATGAAGCTGACAGGGGTCTTTCTCCTTTCAGTTGGGGGTCCAACCAGGGTGCTGTGTATAAACTATGACGTTTACTGTTAGAGGCGTCTGCAGAGGGCCACAGGGACACCCAGAGACTAAGACGCGTGTTTAGCGGCACACATAGGTATCCACAAACGCATCCTCGTGCACAGTCACAGTCACACTCAACCACACGTGTGAATACACATATACAGCGTCTCACACACCGAGCAATGTACGTGCGTAACTTCCTTCAGTCATGCTGTGAGACACACAGTCAGTTTTCGGTAAGGGATAGTGGTACTTGGGAAGCAGGTTCCAGGCTCACGCCCAGGTTAAGTGTTCACAAAAATCATGTTCTCTGAGGACCCTTGTGCAATTCAGAAACCTGCCTGACTTCTGTCCACTTCTCAGGTGCAGTTGCAGAGTAAGGCTGGCTGTCGGCAAAGAGAAGAAGACCTTCGCGTTGTCTGATGACTGGATGTGCTAAGGAGAACTGGACAAAGTGGGGCGGGTGCACGTTGCCGAGCAGGGCTGTGGATAGCTCAGGACGGTAGGCATTCACCCATACTAAGATGTGCCATTGGATATTAGGATTTCCACAGATGGGCCCAATGGTTGCAAGAGTGGATTGATTGTTGGTCTTGCTGAGTGGCCTGAGGACTGTGGATTCCCCAGGCAGTTGGAGTACTTCCAGGTCATGGCTCCTCTGCAGAGACCCACGGCCTTCCCTTTTGTGTTCTGCAGCGTCCCAGCATGTGCTTGGATCGATGATGACACCCTTGTATGCATTCCTTGGAAAATCTGAACAAAATGAGTGAGAACGCTCTACCGTCTCCTCATCGAAAGTGAGGTCCAGCACGTTTCCTGTCTCGGGAGTATGGGACAGTTAGGAGTGAGGGCCAACGTCCCCTGCTGACAGGCATGCAAACCCCACTAAGGGCTCCAGCATTGGAGGGGCTCCTGTCTGAGGGTCGACCATGTCTGCCCATAAGCTGGGTCATCTATGAATCCCCGGTCCCTGCTAAAAGGCCGTTGAGGGAATGCAAGAGGGCAGGCTTTCCTGCTAGTCTTCAGGGTCGGAGTGTGTTCTGGTATAGACCCAGTAAGCTTGCAGCTTGGAGAGGTGATTTTTGGACAGGATCACACTTTGTGCATGCCGCTTCCGAGGTTGATTATGGAAGCCAACATGAGCAAGCTTCCCTGGTTGGAGCCTGGAGCCTCAGGCCAGGCCTGTGGCCCTCTCTGTTGTTGTGTTTCGTGCAGTGAGGTTCTTGACTGCCCCGCGTGGCTGGAGCCGTGGGCGGGCGTGGGCTGGAGTTGGGCGATGGCGGAAGGGGGCTGATGGTTTAGGCCTCAGTGCTGCCCCTGTCAGCTCCTCTGCTGAAGTTGCCGGCACACTGTTGGCGCTAAGTGGATCTTCGTGGAGTGGGGTGTGGATCGAGTGAAGCATTTCAGCCTGGGTGGTGGCTGCTGGACTGGAGAGAAAGGTAAGGTATCATGAGGAAAGGTCCTGTGTGATGTCGTGGGATGGGTTGTCATCATTGGGTTGCAGGCGCTGGCCTCGCCTTCCCAAGAATGTGTCTTGTTCGTGATGGGCTGGCCTAAGCTGCCTATGGAGCGGATGGCTTTGGCAGTTCAAGTGGGTGAGTTGAGGTAGGTAAGCTGTGTAGAGTTGCGATCCCGTTGCCCGAGGAATGACACCCAAAGGGTGTCTTGCGGGAAGTAGAGAAGATCGACATGGTGAGGTGTCTGTGCCGGCCTCCTTGCAGGTAGTTGAGTTATGCAAACATCCCCTTTGGACGCTTTGTTCCCTTGTTTGGCAATGTGTAAAGCGAAAGTGTTTCTCCCGTGGGGGAATGACGCGACCGGCCGGTGTAGCACGCAGGCCTTTCGAACAGCCAGAGGTTTATCTGGAGCAGTCCATTGGTGGGGCAGAGATGGGGGCCCCATTGCCATGCCTGCTGTGCTGCCGTGGCCAGCCACTGTACCCTTTCAGGCTTCCAAGTTCCCTCACATGGCAGAGGTCTTCCATTGAAAGTTTGTCTGTGGTCCTCGGGGACCATGCCTTTGATCACTGTGAGTTACTCGGTAGTGTCACTGTGGCAGTGGAGAATTTCCAGGATGCATGGTGTGGGATCAGCATCCACGAAGGAGACAGGCTTGCGGTCTGTCTTCCCTGGTGTTCAGTGTTCCCGTGTTCTGAAGATGTTTGTGGTTTCCAGTAGGGTCGTGTCGCCCTGTGGGCTGGAGGAGGGCATGTAGGACGAGGCTTTCAAGGGTTTGAGCGTTTCCTTAGGGGTCAGGGCCGCGAACATTCAAGATGGGAGCTGCCTGAGACGTGGCTGGGAATGTGGACTAGTTTCCGCCGTGGGGATCTGACATGGGTCATGGTGGCTGAAGCCCACCACTTCCTGTGGTGGGCATTCCCACGGGTCAATGGAAAGTGATTAGGCCTAGTTGGCGAGAAGTGGCACGTGGGCCCACGTTCGTTAGCCCCTTGAGTGTTTTCAGACTGCATCTTGGCAGCAGACAGCTGCCGGTCGGTGTCGGCCCGACCATGGGAGTTCCCTTGCTTCCGGAAGTGCTGCGAGTGACCCCAAATGCCCATCAGATATACTGGTAGCTGACAGAGTCTCGAGGTTCATGTAGATGTCACAGCCAAGGCCCGGAGGCAGGTCTCGTCGAGGCTTTGTGTTTTGGTCAGAAGGCGTGGCTGTAGGAGAGCGGGAGTCCGTGGACTATTTCAACAGCCCCTGGGGGTCAAAGTGTGCCTGCGGCCTCTTAAAGCTGACAGGGTTTTTTCTCCTTTTAGTTAGGGGTCTAACCAGGGTGCTGTGTATAAACTATTTCTTTTATTGTTGGACTCCTCTTCACAGGGCCATAGGGACACACAGAGACCAAGACGCGTATGCAGCGGCACACAGAGAAACCCACAAGCACGTCCGCATGCGTAGTCACAGTCACACATGCGCACACGCGTGAACACACACATACAGCCTCTCAGACACCGGCCAACATATGTGCCTAACTTCCTGCAGTCGTACTATCAGACATGCAGTCAATTCTCGGTAAGGGTTAGAGGTCCTTGGGAAGCAGTTTCAGAGCTCAAGGCCAGGTAACTGTTTTTATGGATCATGTCCTGTGAGGACACCAGTCCACTTATGAAGCCTCGGTGATTTCTGTCCACTTCTCAGGTGCAGTTGCTGGGAAAGGCTGGCCGTCGGCACAAACAAGAAGACCTTCGTGTGCTCTGATGACTGGAGGTGCTAAGAAGAACTGGAAAAAGTGAGGCGGGCCCATGTCCCCGAGCGTGGTCGTGGATAACTCAGGATGGTAGGTATTCAAGCACCCCAAGATGTGCCGTTAGATATTAGGTTTTCCTCAGACGGGCCCAATGGCTGCAAGAGGGGATTGATTGTTCCCCTTGCTGAGTGGCCTGAGGGCTGTGGATTCTCCAGGCTTTTGGGGTAGCCCAGGCTCATGGCTCCTGTACAGTGTCCCGCGCAGACCCCGGTTGTGTTCTGCAGCGTCCCAGCATGTGCTTGGATTGATGATGACACCCTTGCATGCATTCCTTGGAAAATCTGAGCCAAATGAGTGAGAACACTCTACCGTCTCGTCATCGAAACTGAGGTTCAGCACGTTTCCTCTCTCAGGGGGAGAGGACAGTTAGGAATGAGGGCCAGCGTCTTCCGCTGACATGCATGCAAACACCACCAAGGACTCCAGTATTGGAGGGGCTCCTGTCTGAGGGTTGACCGTGTCTGCACATAAGCTGTGTTATCTGTGAATCCCGGGTCCCTGCTGAATGGCTGTTGAGGGAATGCGAGGGGGCAGGCTCTCCTGCTGGTCTTAAGAGTCAGAGTGTGTGCTGGTCTAGGCCCAGTTAGCTTGCAGTTGGGAGGTGAGTTTTGGCCAGGATCACGCTTCGTGCATGCCATTTTGGGGGTTGATTCTGGAAGCCAAAATGAGCAAGCGTCCCTGGTTGGTGCCTGGAACCTCAGGCCAGGCCTGTGGCCCTCCCTGTTCTTGCGTTTTTCACGGTGAGCTTCTTGAGTGCCTAGTGAGGCTGGAGCAATGGGCGGGGGTGAGCTCGGATGGGCATCGGCGGAAAGGGGCTGATGGATTAGGCCTCGCTGCTGCCCTTGTTTGCTTCTCTACTTTAACTCCCGGCACAGTGTTGATGCCAAGTGGGTCATCGTGGAGTGGGGAGAGGAATGAGTGCTGAATTTAAACCTGCGTGGATCACTGATGGCCCGTACAGGAAGGGAAGGGAAGATGAGGACATGTCCTTTGTGATGTCGTGGAATAGGCTATCATAATTGGGTTGCAGGTGCTGGCCTCGGCTTCCCAAGGATGTGTCATGTTCGTGATGGGCTGGCATCAGCTGCCTATGGACGGGATGGCTTTGGCAGTTCAAGTGGATGAGGTGAGGTAGGTAACCTGTGTAGAGTTGGAATCCCATTGCCATGGGAAAGACACCCAAAGGGTGTCTTGCGAGACGTAAAGAGGATTGACATGGTGACGCGTCTCTGCTGGCCTCCTTGGAGGATGTTTAGTTATGCGAACATCCCCTTTGGCCTAATCGTTCCGTTGTTTGGGAATGTGCAAAGCGAAAGTGCTTCTCCCGGGGGGGCATGACTCGGCTTGCGAACAGCCAGAGGTTTACCTGGAGCAGTCCGTTGGGGGGACAGAGGTGGGGGCACTGTTGCGACGCCAGGCGCACTGTCGTGGACAGCCACTGTGCCCTTTCAAGTTTCCAGGTCCCCTCGTGTGGCAAAGGTTTTCCGTTGAAAGTCTGTCTGTGGTCGTCGGGGACAGTGCCTTTGATCACTGTGAGTGCCTCGGTAGTGTCGCCGTGGCAGTGGAGGAATTGCCAGGATGCGTGGGGTGGGGTGGGCATCATCAAAGCAGACAGGCTTGCGGTGTGTCTTCCCTGCTGTTCAGTGTCTCCGTGTTCACATGATGTCTGTGGCTTCAAGTAGAGTCGAGTCGCCCTGCAGGCAGGAGGAGGGCACTTAGGACGAGGCTGTGTAGCGTTTGAGCGTTTCCTCAGTGGTCAGGGCCGCAAAGCCTACCAGTTGGAAGCTTGCCTATACGTGGCCAGGAAGGTGGCCTAATTTCCGCTGTGG
Source organism: Balaenoptera borealis (assembly GCF_965194805.1). Lineage (NCBI taxonomy): Eukaryota > Metazoa > Chordata > Mammalia > Artiodactyla > Balaenopteridae > Balaenoptera > Balaenoptera borealis. Next base: position 127,927,419 of record NC_138866.1, read on the forward strand.
GGTTCCAACCTGTGTCATGGTTGCTGAAGCCCAACACTTCCCATTGAGGGCATTCCCACGGGGTCATGGAAAGTGATTTGGTCTAGTTGGCGAGATGAGGCACTTGGGCCGAAGTCCGTTAACCCCTTGAGAAGTGCCAGGCTGCATCTTGCCTGTCGGCAACTGCAGGTCGGTGTCAGCCTGCCTATGGGAGGTTACCTTGCTTCCGGGAGCACTGGGAGTGACCCCAAGGGCACATCAGATGTGGTGGTAGGTGGCAGGATCTCCAGGTCCACATAGGTGTGACACCCACGGCCGGGAGGGAGGTCTCGTCCAGTCCTTGTGCTTTGGTCAGAAGGCGTGGCTGTGGGAGAGCGGGAGTCTGTGGCCTATTTTGACAGCCTGGGGTTCAAAGTTCGCATGCGGCCTCATGAAGCTGACAGGGGTCTTTCTCCTTTCAGTTGGGGGTCCAACCAGGGTGCTGTGTATAAACTATGACGTTTACTGTTAGAGGCGTCTGCAGAGGGCCACAGGGACACCCAGAGACTAAGACGCGTGTTTAGCGGCACACATAGGTATCCACAAACGCATCCTCGTGCACAGTCACAGTCACACTCAACCACACGTGTGAATACACATATACAGCGTCTCACACACCGAGCAATGTACGTGCGTAACTTCCTTCAGTCATGCTGTGAGACACACAGTCAGTTTTCGGTAAGGGATAGTGGTACTTGGGAAGCAGGTTCCAGGCTCACGCCCAGGTTAAGTGTTCACAAAAATCATGTTCTCTGAGGACCCTTGTGCAATTCAGAAACCTGCCTGACTTCTGTCCACTTCTCAGGTGCAGTTGCAGAGTAAGGCTGGCTGTCGGCAAAGAGAAGAAGACCTTCGCGTTGTCTGATGACTGGATGTGCTAAGGAGAACTGGACAAAGTGGGGCGGGTGCACGTTGCCGAGCAGGGCTGTGGATAGCTCAGGACGGTAGGCATTCACCCATACTAAGATGTGCCATTGGATATTAGGATTTCCACAGATGGGCCCAATGGTTGCAAGAGTGGATTGATTGTTGGTCTTGCTGAGTGGCCTGAGGACTGTGGATTCCCCAGGCAGTTGGAGTACTTCCAGGTCATGGCTCCTCTGCAGAGACCCACGGCCTTCCCTTTTGTGTTCTGCAGCGTCCCAGCATGTGCTTGGATCGATGATGACACCCTTGTATGCATTCCTTGGAAAATCTGAACAAAATGAGTGAGAACGCTCTACCGTCTCCTCATCGAAAGTGAGGTCCAGCACGTTTCCTGTCTCGGGAGTATGGGACAGTTAGGAGTGAGGGCCAACGTCCCCTGCTGACAGGCATGCAAACCCCACTAAGGGCTCCAGCATTGGAGGGGCTCCTGTCTGAGGGTCGACCATGTCTGCCCATAAGCTGGGTCATCTATGAATCCCCGGTCCCTGCTAAAAGGCCGTTGAGGGAATGCAAGAGGGCAGGCTTTCCTGCTAGTCTTCAGGGTCGGAGTGTGTTCTGGTATAGACCCAGTAAGCTTGCAGCTTGGAGAGGTGATTTTTGGACAGGATCACACTTTGTGCATGCCGCTTCCGAGGTTGATTATGGAAGCCAACATGAGCAAGCTTCCCTGGTTGGAGCCTGGAGCCTCAGGCCAGGCCTGTGGCCCTCTCTGTTGTTGTGTTTCGTGCAGTGAGGTTCTTGACTGCCCCGCGTGGCTGGAGCCGTGGGCGGGCGTGGGCTGGAGTTGGGCGATGGCGGAAGGGGGCTGATGGTTTAGGCCTCAGTGCTGCCCCTGTCAGCTCCTCTGCTGAAGTTGCCGGCACACTGTTGGCGCTAAGTGGATCTTCGTGGAGTGGGGTGTGGATCGAGTGAAGCATTTCAGCCTGGGTGGTGGCTGCTGGACTGGAGAGAAAGGTAAGGTATCATGAGGAAAGGTCCTGTGTGATGTCGTGGGATGGGTTGTCATCATTGGGTTGCAGGCGCTGGCCTCGCCTTCCCAAGAATGTGTCTTGTTCGTGATGGGCTGGCCTAAGCTGCCTATGGAGCGGATGGCTTTGGCAGTTCAAGTGGGTGAGTTGAGGTAGGTAAGCTGTGTAGAGTTGCGATCCCGTTGCCCGAGGAATGACACCCAAAGGGTGTCTTGCGGGAAGTAGAGAAGATCGACATGGTGAGGTGTCTGTGCCGGCCTCCTTGCAGGTAGTTGAGTTATGCAAACATCCCCTTTGGACGCTTTGTTCCCTTGTTTGGCAATGTGTAAAGCGAAAGTGTTTCTCCCGTGGGGGAATGACGCGACCGGCCGGTGTAGCACGCAGGCCTTTCGAACAGCCAGAGGTTTATCTGGAGCAGTCCATTGGTGGGGCAGAGATGGGGGCCCCATTGCCATGCCTGCTGTGCTGCCGTGGCCAGCCACTGTACCCTTTCAGGCTTCCAAGTTCCCTCACATGGCAGAGGTCTTCCATTGAAAGTTTGTCTGTGGTCCTCGGGGACCATGCCTTTGATCACTGTGAGTTACTCGGTAGTGTCACTGTGGCAGTGGAGAATTTCCAGGATGCATGGTGTGGGATCAGCATCCACGAAGGAGACAGGCTTGCGGTCTGTCTTCCCTGGTGTTCAGTGTTCCCGTGTTCTGAAGATGTTTGTGGTTTCCAGTAGGGTCGTGTCGCCCTGTGGGCTGGAGGAGGGCATGTAGGACGAGGCTTTCAAGGGTTTGAGCGTTTCCTTAGGGGTCAGGGCCGCGAACATTCAAGATGGGAGCTGCCTGAGACGTGGCTGGGAATGTGGACTAGTTTCCGCCGTGGGGATCTGACATGGGTCATGGTGGCTGAAGCCCACCACTTCCTGTGGTGGGCATTCCCACGGGTCAATGGAAAGTGATTAGGCCTAGTTGGCGAGAAGTGGCACGTGGGCCCACGTTCGTTAGCCCCTTGAGTGTTTTCAGACTGCATCTTGGCAGCAGACAGCTGCCGGTCGGTGTCGGCCCGACCATGGGAGTTCCCTTGCTTCCGGAAGTGCTGCGAGTGACCCCAAATGCCCATCAGATATACTGGTAGCTGACAGAGTCTCGAGGTTCATGTAGATGTCACAGCCAAGGCCCGGAGGCAGGTCTCGTCGAGGCTTTGTGTTTTGGTCAGAAGGCGTGGCTGTAGGAGAGCGGGAGTCCGTGGACTATTTCAACAGCCCCTGGGGGTCAAAGTGTGCCTGCGGCCTCTTAAAGCTGACAGGGTTTTTTCTCCTTTTAGTTAGGGGTCTAACCAGGGTGCTGTGTATAAACTATTTCTTTTATTGTTGGACTCCTCTTCACAGGGCCATAGGGACACACAGAGACCAAGACGCGTATGCAGCGGCACACAGAGAAACCCACAAGCACGTCCGCATGCGTAGTCACAGTCACACATGCGCACACGCGTGAACACACACATACAGCCTCTCAGACACCGGCCAACATATGTGCCTAACTTCCTGCAGTCGTACTATCAGACATGCAGTCAATTCTCGGTAAGGGTTAGAGGTCCTTGGGAAGCAGTTTCAGAGCTCAAGGCCAGGTAACTGTTTTTATGGATCATGTCCTGTGAGGACACCAGTCCACTTATGAAGCCTCGGTGATTTCTGTCCACTTCTCAGGTGCAGTTGCTGGGAAAGGCTGGCCGTCGGCACAAACAAGAAGACCTTCGTGTGCTCTGATGACTGGAGGTGCTAAGAAGAACTGGAAAAAGTGAGGCGGGCCCATGTCCCCGAGCGTGGTCGTGGATAACTCAGGATGGTAGGTATTCAAGCACCCCAAGATGTGCCGTTAGATATTAGGTTTTCCTCAGACGGGCCCAATGGCTGCAAGAGGGGATTGATTGTTCCCCTTGCTGAGTGGCCTGAGGGCTGTGGATTCTCCAGGCTTTTGGGGTAGCCCAGGCTCATGGCTCCTGTACAGTGTCCCGCGCAGACCCCGGTTGTGTTCTGCAGCGTCCCAGCATGTGCTTGGATTGATGATGACACCCTTGCATGCATTCCTTGGAAAATCTGAGCCAAATGAGTGAGAACACTCTACCGTCTCGTCATCGAAACTGAGGTTCAGCACGTTTCCTCTCTCAGGGGGAGAGGACAGTTAGGAATGAGGGCCAGCGTCTTCCGCTGACATGCATGCAAACACCACCAAGGACTCCAGTATTGGAGGGGCTCCTGTCTGAGGGTTGACCGTGTCTGCACATAAGCTGTGTTATCTGTGAATCCCGGGTCCCTGCTGAATGGCTGTTGAGGGAATGCGAGGGGGCAGGCTCTCCTGCTGGTCTTAAGAGTCAGAGTGTGTGCTGGTCTAGGCCCAGTTAGCTTGCAGTTGGGAGGTGAGTTTTGGCCAGGATCACGCTTCGTGCATGCCATTTTGGGGGTTGATTCTGGAAGCCAAAATGAGCAAGCGTCCCTGGTTGGTGCCTGGAACCTCAGGCCAGGCCTGTGGCCCTCCCTGTTCTTGCGTTTTTCACGGTGAGCTTCTTGAGTGCCTAGTGAGGCTGGAGCAATGGGCGGGGGTGAGCTCGGATGGGCATCGGCGGAAAGGGGCTGATGGATTAGGCCTCGCTGCTGCCCTTGTTTGCTTCTCTACTTTAACTCCCGGCACAGTGTTGATGCCAAGTGGGTCATCGTGGAGTGGGGAGAGGAATGAGTGCTGAATTGAAACCTGCGTGGATCACTGATGGCCCGTACAGGAAGGGAAGGGAAGATGAGGACATGTCCTTTGTGATGTCGTGGAATAGGCTATCATAATTGGGTTGCAGGTGCTGGCCTCGGCTTCCCAAGGATGTGTCATGTTCGTGATGGGCTGGCATCAGCTGCCTATGGACGGGATGGCTTTGGCAGTTCAAGTGGATGAGGTGAGGTAGGTAACCTGTGTAGAGTTGGAATCCCATTGCCATGGGAAAGACACCCAAAGGGTGTCTTGCGAGACGTAAAGAGGATTGACATGGTGACGCGTCTCTGCTGGCCTCCTTGGAGGATGTTTAGTTATGCGAACATCCCCTTTGGCCTAATCGTTCCGTTGTTTGGGAATGTGCAAAGCGAAAGTGCTTCTCCCGGGGGGGCATGACTCGGCTTGCGAACAGCCAGAGGTTTACCTGGAGCAGTCCGTTGGGGGGACAGAGGTGGGGGCACTGTTGCGACGCCAGGCGCACTGTCGTGGACAGCCACTGTGCCCTTTCAAGTTTCCAGGTCCCCTCGTGTGGCAAAGGTTTTCCGTTGAAAGTCTGTCTGTGGTCGTCGGGGACAGTGCCTTTGATCACTGTGAGTGCCTCGGTAGTGTCGCCGTGGCAGTGGAGGAATTGCCAGGATGCGTGGGGTGGGGTGGGCATCATCAAAGCAGACAGGCTTGCGGTGTGTCTTCCCTGCTGTTCAGTGTCTCCGTGTTCACATGATGTCTGTGGCTTCAAGTAGAGTCGAGTCGCCCTGCAGGCAGGAGGAGGGCACTTAGGACGAGGCTGTGTAGCGTTTGAGCGTTTCCTCAGTGGTCAGGGCCGCAAAGCCTACCAGTTGGAAGCTTGCCTATACGTGGCCAGGAAGGTGGCCTAATTTCCGCTGTGGGGTTCCAACCTGTGTCATGGTTGCTGAAGCCCAACACTTCCCATTGAGGGCATTCCCACGGGGTCATGGAAAGTGATTTGGTCTAGTTGGCGAGATGAGGCACTTGGGCCGAAGTCCGTTAACCCCTTGAGAAGTGCCAGGCTGCATCTTGCCTGTCGGCAACTGCAGGTCGGTGTCAGCCTGCCTATGGGAGGTTACCTTGCTTCCGGGAGCACTGGGAGTGACCCCAAGGGCACATCAGATGTGGTGGTAGGTGGCAGGATCTCCAGGTCCACATAGGTGTGACACCCACGGCCGGGAGGGAGGTCTCGTCCAGTCCTTGTGCTTTGGTCAGAAGGCGTGGCTGTGGGAGAGCGGGAGTCTGTGGCCTATTTTGACAGCCTGGGGTTCAAAGTTCGCATGCGGCCTCATGAAGCTGACAGGGGTCTTTCTCCTTTCAGTTGGGGGTCCAACCAGGGTGCTGTGTATAAACTATGACGTTTACTGTTAGAGGCGTCTGCAGAGGGCCACAGGGACACCCAGAGACTAAGACGCGTGTTTAGCGGCACACATAGGTATCCACAAACGCATCCTCGTGCACAGTCACAGTCACACTCAACCACACGTGTGAATACACATATACAGCGTCTCACACACCGAGCAATGTACGTGCGTAACTTCCTTCAGTCATGCTGTGAGACACACAGTCAGTTTTCGGTAAGGGATAGTGGTACTTGGGAAGCAGGTTCCAGGCTCACGCCCAGGTTAAGTGTTCACAAAAATCATGTTCTCTGAGGACCCTTGTGCAATTCAGAAACCTGCCTGACTTCTGTCCACTTCTCAGGTGCAGTTGCAGAGTAAGGCTGGCTGTCGGCAAAGAGAAGAAGACCTTCGCGTTGTCTGATGACTGGATGTGCTAAGGAGAACTGGACAAAGTGGGGCGGGTGCACGTTGCCGAGCAGGGCTGTGGATAGCTCAGGACGGTAGGCATTCACCCATACTAAGATGTGCCATTGGATATTAGGATTTCCACAGATGGGCCCAATGGTTGCAAGAGTGGATTGATTGTTGGTCTTGCTGAGTGGCCTGAGGACTGTGGATTCCCCAGGCAGTTGGAGTACTTCCAGGTCATGGCTCCTCTGCAGAGACCCACGGCCTTCCCTTTTGTGTTCTGCAGCGTCCCAGCATGTGCTTGGATCGATGATGACACCCTTGTATGCATTCCTTGGAAAATCTGAACAAAATGAGTGAGAACGCTCTACCGTCTCCTCATCGAAAGTGAGGTCCAGCACGTTTCCTGTCTCGGGAGTATGGGACAGTTAGGAGTGAGGGCCAACGTCCCCTGCTGACAGGCATGCAAACCCCACTAAGGGCTCCAGCATTGGAGGGGCTCCTGTCTGAGGGTCGACCATGTCTGCCCATAAGCTGGGTCATCTATGAATCCCCGGTCCCTGCTAAAAGGCCGTTGAGGGAATGCAAGAGGGCAGGCTTTCCTGCTAGTCTTCAGGGTCGGAGTGTGTTCTGGTATAGACCCAGTAAGCTTGCAGCTTGGAGAGGTGATTTTTGGACAGGATCACACTTTGTGCATGCCGCTTCCGAGGTTGATTATGGAAGCCAACATGAGCAAGCTTCCCTGGTTGGAGCCTGGAGCCTCAGGCCAGGCCTGTGGCCCTCTCTGTTGTTGTGTTTCGTGCAGTGAGGTTCTTGACTGCCCCGCGTGGCTGGAGCCGTGGGCGGGCGTGGGCTGGAGTTGGGCGATGGCGGAAGGGGGCTGATGGTTTAGGCCTCAGTGCTGCCCCTGTCAGCTCC